>NC_081273.1:1217500-1817500 GCF_030490865.1 Poecile atricapillus | reverse complement strand
GTGGCTCTGCTCTCTTCAGCAGCTTGGCCATAACCTCCAGGGTGTAGCGAGCTGCATACAGCAAGAAAAGTCTTTATTTTAATGTTTGAAATAGAAAAAGAGTGATTAAACCTATATAAAAAAATAATAATATATAATCTCTAACATTGTAGCTTTACTGTAGCCCTGTAGCTCCATGATGGCCTGGGGTTACCCCAGAGCTGTGAGATGATCAGGTATACCCACATAGCTGGTGTTTTGGGGCTGTAGGAAGGGATTTGTGTCCCATCCCTTTGTTTTTATTGCTGCAAGGATTGAAAAAAAACATAGGTGGAGAGGATGGAGACAGGGCTGATCTGAATCACTCTGGAACACATTAAAACCAGCAGTGCCATGGGAAGGCAGAAGCAGCATGGATTTATCCTGAGGACCTGCTACTGTGGAAACTTGTTGTACTTGAGCTTATTTGCTGTTGCCACCTTCAAAATTGCAGCCTGGTCATGGGTAAATGTTTTGTTAAGACTCACATGCCAACGAGGGGTTGTTTTCCACTATCGTAAATCTTTGGCTGGGTTATTGTGTGCCTGGGATACCACGGCAAAGGAAACAGCACTGCCTCTCCAAGTAAGAGGCAATTAAGATTCCTTTAAAGATTCCTTTAAAGTGACTGGCAGGGCTCTTAAAATAGGATAAATGTGGGTATCAGTGCACAGGCCAGGCTGGCTCCACACCCTCTGTGGGGTCATGCCCAATGTTCAGTGGAGTTGATTTTTGCAGTGTTGTGTCCTCAGGACCCTCTTCATCCCCCAGCCCACGGCCCTGCAGCTCCGGCTCTTGACACCGCTCTGCTCTGAGGTTTTTGGCATCCCTTGCCCCTCCCAGCACCACTGGTCCCCCCTTGCTATCCCTCTTTCCCTGCCAGCATCATGAAACGTCTCTTGGAGGGTCTCAGATCTGATCCCTGCTGCCTTTTGGGCTTGCAGCAGTGGTTGTTGCCATCCCACAAAGATTTTCTTCCCAGCTTGGAAAAAAAATTCCCCGAGCCCCGGGAGCTCACAGCAGCCGGAGCGAGGAAGGTTTGGGATGCCAGGCTGGGGGTTTGGGTGTCTTTGATGCTCTGCCAAGGCCAGGCAGTGCCTGCTGGATCCTTTCCCTGCAGGATGGCCCCCGGCCGCCTCCCAGGTTGCGCTCAGGCTCCGGCACGCGATGGTTGTGCCGGGGCAGGGCGCGGTGTGGGGCTGAGCCGGCACCTGCCGTGTGCAGAACACCCACGGGATGGTGGCTTGGAAGATCCTGGGGCTGTCCATCCTGGTTGTTCTCCTCCAGGGACAACAGAACGACAGGATCTGCCCCGCTGGTTCCTGAAAGCTCAGTGTGCCTGGAAAGCTTGGGAAAGATGGTGTGGCTGGGACTGAAGGGGTCTGTGCTGTCCTGTCTGTCCTGTCTGTCTGTCTGTCTCCCTTTGGTTCCCACTGCTGAGAGTGAATCCTTAGGGACTGCCAGTGCATCCCTTCCTCGGGTGCTACCCAACCCTCCTTCAGTTAAAAATAAAGGAATGTTTTTTTGGGATAAACTGTAGGAGATGCTTATTTTTCAGTGAGCATCTTTCTTACCCAGGGAAGCTGGACCAGGCAGTGGGTGGCTCTGTGTCCCGTGGGCACGTGGAATGGGACGGTGGGAGCACAGCAGAGGTGTCCTTGCCTCGTGTCATGCTTTTCCTGATCCATAGGTTACCATGGAAACATAAAAGTACCAAGCCTGCTGGTCCATGATGCTTTGCCAGGATGTCCTGGGATCACCATCCATCCGTGCTGGGATGGTGTGGGGGAATTTATAACTAGTCCCCACCTCTGTGCTTGTTCCATGCCTTCAAATTCCCTTTTTCCCTTTTTTTTTTTTGCTTGCTGCGACTTTGTGGATTGACATGACTTAAATCTGGGAATGATGGAGCCACTGAGGCCATGGGGGGGGAGATGGAAATGGGTGGATGAAGATACAAGGAAGAACTCCCCCCCTGGCAGGAGGGTCGGTCTCTATGGATGCTGCTGGCAGCTCCCATGGTGAACCTGGGAGGCAAAACCCTGCTCCAGGTCAGAGAGAGACAGGGAAACTCCATGAGGCTTGGACATGAGCTGCCTCTGCAGCATCCTGGGATGGGGCTTTCCCAGAACACGGGGTGGGGAAGGGAGTGGGAGAGGGGGAATGGGCCATGGGGCTTTTGGATCCTTTGTGCAGCAATAATTGCAGCCTGTGGTGCTGTGGGGGCGCAGCCTCCAACATCAAAGAAGGGCTTTTCCAGTCCCTTCTTCCAGGTGTGGGGAGCTGAATCCAGCTGGGACTTTCCCCCCAGCTTCAGGGCTTGGTGGGGCAGGCGATGCCCTGGGGGAGTGAGGGTTGATCCCAGGAGGGCTGAGTCCCTCCCTGCCGGACAGGGATGCTGCAGTGTGGGATCCAGGGAGGCTGTTGTGGTGAGGGGTCTGTGTTGGGGGATCTGGGGAATGCTGCACGGGCTCTGAGGATGCTGTGGTGGGGCAGGGATACTTTGGGAGGCTCAAAGGATGCTGTGGTGGCTGAGAGGATACTGTGGTGAGATGGGGATACCAGTGGCAGGGGACTCTGAGGACACTGTGGAGGACCAGGGATGCTGCAGGAACAGGGGGATGCTGTGGGAGGGCTCTGAGGCTGCTGTGATGGGACAGGGATGCTCAGAGGGGGCTCTGAGGCTGCTGTGATGGGACAGGGATACTCAGAGGGGGCTCTGAGGCTGCTGTGATGGGACAGGGATGCTCAGAGGGGGCTCTGAGGCTGCTGTGATGGGACAGGGACGTTGCAGGGGGCTCTGAGGATGCTGCAGCACTGGGGATGCTGTGGGGACCAGCAGGACCCTTCAGCATCGCTCCCTCCCTCCAGCAGCACTAAGAGGAGGACACAGGACCTGGCTTGGGTAGTTCAGACCTTCCTGCTTTCAGCAGCTGCTCTGGTTTAGGCTGTGGATCTGGGAGGGCTGTGGAAGCTTGAACTCATTCCAGAGGCACCACGGGCACGGGGGCAGCCGGGTGTGCTCTGTTTTGCTCTGCATTCCCTGAACGCTTCACTAAACAACCTTCCTTCTCCTCAGGGATTATTAGCTGTGTTTGCCTTAGATAAGTTTTGCATCAAGCCCAGCTTGTGCATACAAGCCTGGGAAAAGATCATAAAGCTGTCAAAAAGTATTATTTAAAAAAAGCTGGTATGTAAAGGCAAGGCATTGTGGGCAGAGCAGATTTTCCCAGTGTTTTCACGGGTGGAAGAAGCGAAGTGCACTTGGTTGGGTGTTTTGGCACCCAAGGATGAAGGTGGGGGGGTGAATTTGGTGCTAAAATCAGGTCCTGATACCCAGCAGTTTCCCAGCCCTTGGCAACCAGGGCTACTCAGACCCCCCCAGGAGCATCCCCAGCCTCCAGCTGAGGCAGTGGATTTCCCCTTGGGGCTTTTGTGGCCGATTTTGCTAAGAACAAAACCCCCCAGGAAGCACAAGATGCTTTTTACCTTCCCCTAATTTTACTTTTTCCAAGCAATTGTAAGATGTAAAGGGGTGAGACCCACCCTGTGCCTTCTCCCTGTATTGCTCCCACCCTTGAAGATGCAGGTGTGGGCTTCATCTTCCCAAGCAGAAGGGGCTTGTTGAGCCAGAAATAGGGGTGCAGGATGAGAGCCAGGGTGTAGGCTGGGATGGGGGGTTGCTCCCCCTTTCTGGAGCCCCCAGGTAATGGTGGGACACAATTATCCATATTTTATGAAGGAGAAGTGGTTCAGAGGGAGAGAGGTGTCCTCTCACCTGTCCCCATTCCTCTGCTGTCAAATGGACACTATTTTCTTTTCCTAGTGTCTTGCCCCATTGCTTTTAGTGTGGCTTAATTGTCCTTAATTGTCTTTTAATTGCCCTCTTGCCCTTTTTAATTAATTGCTCTCCTGCCCTTTTAACTTCAGAAGCCCGTGACAGGGAAGGCAAGAGCTTGGCTCTTGTGGGATCATCTTTGATCCCATTTATCCTCATTCTTGATACATTTTTGCCCCCGATCCTGGTGTTGGCTGGCTGAGGCCGTGGCCCTGCCGGGATTTTGGCAGGTGTCAGGTTTGTTAGTGGCACTTCCTTGGGCAGGGAGGGGGTGAGGTGGGTGCCCTCCCTCGGCAGGTGACTAATCCCTGGAGCCTGTGATGGGCAGGCTCTGATTGAGACTGGATCACCCAGCCCGGGTGTGCCTGGCTGGCATTTGACACAGCGAGATGTGGCCGCTCAGAGCCAGGAGGAGCTCAGTTAAGGGGTGCCAAATCCACCCAGCTCTGAGCTCGGCTTAGAGCAGGATTCACCCTGGGAGCAGAGCCTCCCCTGTACCCCAAAGCTTCTCCCACCTGGTAAGTTCATTTTTATCCTCAAAGTGTCCTGCTTGGACGGGATGAGCCAATCCCAGGATGGCTCCGAGCACGGCTCTTTGCTCCTTATTCCAGGAGCCAGCGGTTTTGGAGGAGGACAAAAGTGGCCCTGCTTCTCTGGGCAGTGTTTGTGTGGGCACTAAGCTTGCAGCACCTCCTTTCCCCAGGCTGGGATGGGTGCACACAAGGCGCTGGAGGTTCCCCAAGTACGTGATGCTCTTGGTTTGATCCTGCTCGGCTGCTCCTGTCCCTTCTCACTGCCTTTGTGGTGCCACGTCGGGCTTCGTCCCTGCTGATGCCAGGTGGATGCTTAAGCTGGGCTTTAAGTCTCCCCTCATGGGATTTTGTGGTTGAAACCTCACTGTGGGCTTGTTTTTCCTCTCTAATTAGTTTATTTTTTCCTTTGGCCTCTAACCTGTAGAGCTGAAGCTCCTTGGGAAGTGCAGCTGCTTGCCTGACTTTGATAAGCTCTCTAAACCAACCTTTTGGTAGCAAAGAAATGTGAATTTAAATAAATTAATCCTTTGGGGAACCCTTGCACCTGCTTGTCCACAGATACAGATGGGCAAGCAGGGGATGATGCCTCTTGGATGGGGTTTTAGGGTCAGCCCTGATGGGATTTCCCTGTTTTCCTGCTGCAGGTGACCAGCCACGATGAGAGCTCCGGCCCTCGCCTGATCCCTTTCCTGCTGATAAAAATGATCAACAAGTCTCGTGAGTCCCACAGGGGATCCCATCTGCCTCTGTCCAGGAATGGGGAGCCTGGGGAATTTGCATTTGGAAATCTGGGGGTTGGGGTGCTGCTTCACTGTGGTTCCAGCTGAGTGATGGAGTATTGGGGTATCACAGGAAAAGGTCACGGTGGGGAGGGTGGTTTTGAGGACTTGGATTTCTGGGCTTGAGCACCTGGAAATCCTTGACTTTGTTGCACAGAAATGGGGTGGAGGCACATGGAAAAACAGGATATTTACCTAGGCTTTGATGCAAAGCAGGCAGGAGGAAACAGAAACCTTGCAGTGGCTTTTAAACTTTGGACAAAAGCACCTGACCCATCTTAGAGCTGCTCCTCTCTGGGTCGTGGTGCCAGCCAACCCTGCTCCCTGAGGAGAAGGCTCTGCCATCCTGGTTCTGGCTAGATAAGCTGTGGGACCCCACGAGCAAACATCCACACCCCATGGCTGACGTTAGTTTTTCTCTCCCTTCCCCTCTGGGCATGCAGGAGGGAAGATACTCGGGGTGCTGGCGCTGTTTCTGGTGATGGTTTGGTACTCGATCTACCGGGAAGACAGGTACATACAGCTGTGAGTGCTTCTTACTCAAGTTTAAAGGACCTCCTGCCCTTTCCTTCACTCCTGGGAGGCAGCTTCTTCCTGCCCATCCCATGCAGAGATGCCAGAGCGTGGCAGATTCCCTGGATCCGAGGGGACTGGGGAGGTGGCAGCATCCTCGGCTGCTGCTGGAGAAGGGGGACACAAACAAGGTTCCCCCTCGGGGTGTGGTGGTGGTTGGGCTCTGTGGGGTTTTTTGCAAATGCTGGTGCTTTTCTGAGCCTGGGAGGATGGGAAAGCCCCCTCTCTTCCCAGTGGCAGTGATGTTGATGGAGATGGGGAAAGTGGAGTGTGAGGTTCACAGGCAGAGCAAGAGAGACCTCTTCTGATGCAAGGCTGCAAGCCCAGCAGATAAATACCCAGGCAGTGCTGGCCTTAAATCCAGCTGGAAATCTCTCTCTTACAGCTTGAATTCCACAGTGGAGATGCCTGGGGGTGCCGGAGCCCCTTTTACCAGGAGGGGGCTGCAGAGGAACAGGCATCATTTGATTTAATTAACCTCTTCCTTTACAGCTTTTATTTCCCTGTGCAAGAAAACAACAAGACAACGTGTCCCCTTGGGGAGGTGGAAAAGAAAGCGGCGCAGCTCATTGGGAAGTGAGTTTTGGGGCTGGGAGCAGGGAGCTGGGGGGGTTGCAGAGCCAGGACCCCCTCCCTGTGCCATCCCTGATCCCAGTCTCACTGACCCTTTGCTCCTTGCCAGCTACACGAGGGACCACCCACTGTTCTTGCAGCTGAAGGACTATTTTTGGGTGAAGACGCCGTCGCTCTATGAGCTGCCCTACGGCACCAAGGGAAGTGGTAAGCCTGACAGTGCTCCATGGGGTCTGTCTGTCCGTCCTGCTGCTGCTCCTGGCCTTTCAGCTTCCCTTTTCCTAAAGACAACTGCAGGTTGATTTTGTTTGGGATGATTCCCAAGCTATTTTCTTGGTTTTTAGACTCTGCAGTGTCTATCTGCTCACCCTGAGTGTGCATGGTGCCTTTAAAAGAGTTTAGGGTGGGCCAGGTTTTACTAAGCCCCAGAGACAGATTATCTGCCTGAAACCAGGATTAACAGAAGGAGAAAATTCAGCAGGGATAGGGCAGCACTCAGAGTGTTGTGCCAGGCAGGAGCTACCTTCCTCACCTTCCTCACCTTCCTCACCTTCCTCACCTTCCTCACCTTCCTCACCTTCCTCACCTTCCTCACCTTCCTCACCTTCCTCGCCTTCCTCACCTTCCTCGCCTTCCTCGCCTTCCTCGCCTTCCTCGCCTTCCTCGCCTTCCTCGCCTTCCTCACCCTGTCCCTGCCCTTGCTTTGCAGAAGACGTCCTCCTGCGCCTGCTGTCCATCACCCACTACTCCCTGCCTGAGAGCATCCAGAGGTAACACTGGGGTGGGTTTAGGGGCTTTTCTTTCTTTTTCTTCATCATTGTTGTCTTTGGGGGTGTTTGGAATTTGTCTGTGATGGGCCCAGGATTTGGCAAAATGAACCTCTGCAACCCAGGGGTGGTGGCAGGAGTGTGGGAAGGTTTGGAGACTGGACAACACCGGGTTTAACCCCTCCAGGGGTTAAAATCACCCTGGTTTTGGAACAGGTCTGGTTGAGACAGGGTTTTCTCTCGCAGCCTCAAGTGCCGGAGGTGTGCCGTGGTGGGCAACGGCCACCGGCTCCGCAACAGCTCCATGGGGGACACCATCAACACCTACGACGTCGTGATCAGGTACAGCCCCAGCCCGGCCCACCGCTCCCTCCCCAGTGCCACCCGCAGCCGGGGCTGACCCCTGTGATGTCCCAAAGGCTGAACAACGCCCCGGTCCATGGTTATGAGCAGGACGTGGGCTCAAAGACCACCATGCGCCTCTTCTACCCGGAGTCGGCCCACTTCGACCCCCGGACCGAGAACAACCCCGACACGCTGCTGGTGCTCGTGCCCTTCAAGCCCATGGACTTCCAGTGGATGGAGGCCATCCTTAACGACAGGAGGAGGGTGAGTGTGGTGGGGAACCGGGTCCAACCCCTCCCTGGCTGCTCCAGACTCCCAACTGTCATGCCACCCCACGCTTGGGGACATCTGGCCCCCTGCAGGTTCGGAAGGGGTTTTGGAAACAGCCCCCGTTGATCTGGGAGGCCAACCCGGAGCAAGTGCGCATCCTCAATCCCTACTACATGGAAGTAACTGCTGCTAAACTGCTCAACCTCCCCATGAAGCAACCACGGAAGGTCAAACAGGTAAGGGGTGGGGATGACCAGTCCCCCTGCACACCCTGAGGGGGGACAGCCTGTCCCAGTGCAGCTCCCTGAAGGCTGTGGCTCTGTGTCCCCCAGAAGCCCACCACGGGGCTGCTGGCCATCACCTTGGCACTGCACTTCTGTGACCTGGTGCACATTGCGGGCTTTGGCTACCCCGATTCGGCCAACAAGAAGCAAACCATCCACTACTACGAACAGATCACGCTCAAGTCCATGGCCGTAAGTCTTCACCCCACAGTTTTGTCCCTGTTCCCCCCATTTTTTCCCCAGGATGGCAGCCCAGGAGAGCAGTGCCAGGATGCTGAATGGCCTGGGAGGCTCTTCCCTCTCACTCCCCTCCCATGATCAAAGTTGAAGTCTACCTTTGGATGGTCATCATCCAACTTCTCTTGGTAGCCGAATGTCTTTGGAGGCATGGAGAGCTGAATCCATCCCCAGTTTATGTGTGAGAAGAGCTTGTGGACAGGGGGACTGGGTGGGGAGGGTTCCATCCCTGCTTTTGGGGGGCTGAAGTCCCTACTGGTGAGGAGGGAAGGTGGGAGGGGTGGAAGGAAAGCGCATGGCCCCTCCTTGCCAGACTCTGGTGTCACCCCCTGTTCCCCATCCCGCAGGCATCGGAGCACAACGTGTCACACGAGGCCGTGGCCATCAAGCGGATGCTGGAGCTGGGACTTGTCAAGAACCTCACCTACTTCTGAGGGCGGTGGGGCTGCACAGGGACACCGTCCCCAGGGCGAGGAGACACCGTCCCCTTCAGTGAGGGGACACCGCGCTGCCATGGCCGGAGTGACCGAGGGCAGAGCATCGTTGTCACCGCCGCCACCACGCCCTGGGACTCTGGGAGCAGGGCCGGGGCCGGGGGGCCGCGCTGGACCGCGGGTGCCCAGGGTGGGGCAGCTCTTGGGGGGCGCAGGGAGCCCGGCGGGGCCGTGGCCCAGCGCCTTTTCTACTGAAGCACTGAAGCTACCGAGGACTTGGAGGGGGTTTTTGGGGTAGGGGGGTCCTCCCTCCCAGCAGGCCTGAGGGGGTGAGTCAGGGCAGGAGCCCTTGCCCTGGACATTCTCTTTCCCTTAATTCCCTCATACACTGACGAGGGCCCTGCTGAGGGGCTGATTTTGGGGGTCCTGGCCCCTCCTCCCCCAGGGAATGGGAGCTTTTGAAGGCTAATGTTGCATCCTCCCTACCCTGGACCTCCCCCCAAATATTTAATGTCCCCCCCTTTTTTTTTAATTTCCTTTTTTACTTGGCGGCCCTGTCCTGTGCCTTAGCGCTGGCGTAGGGACTCGTCCCCACAGCCCCCCTGGGTGGGGGCACCCTGGGGTGCTTGGCTTTGGGGTCTGCCATGGCCCTTTGATGGTGCAGAGTAATTTAATTAATTTAAATGCTTATTTATGGTGGAGCCTTCACCCAGGGCCCACGTGCCACTGGTGTTGGGGACAAGAGGCCTTGGGTGGGCTGGTGTGTGCTTGGCTCCAGGGGTGGGCATTTGCCACCATGGAGGGGTTGACTGGTGCCTTCTCCCTGTGGTGTAGGGTCCCCTCTGCCCCCGTGGGGCCGCAGGTGTTGGGGGGACCCATGGATAGGGTGTTGGGGCTCGTGTTGGCACCCAATAAAGTCCTGGTGAGGCTGGGATGGGCTGGGCACTCCTGGGGCCTGTTGGGGGGATGTGAGGGAGTCTTGGGGCTGGGAGTCACTGGGAGGGTGGCCTGTCCCCATGCCCTCGTGTCCCTGCATCCCCTTACCTGTTGTGACGCCCCATCTCCTGGCTCCCACGCTGGGGCTGTGCGGTGCCAGCTGCCCCGTGCCTCAGTTTCCCTCCAGCACCGGCCATTTCTACCCCCACGGGGCCTGCCCCAGGAGGCCATGGCACACCCAGGCTCCAGGCCAGGTCCGTGCCGGGGCAGGGTGCCGGGGAAGCCGATGTCCCCGCGGGGTGGCCATCAGCCCAGGCGTGCCACGAGAAACACCTCTTGTATTGACCGCGGTGCCGCGATACAGCGTGGAGAGGCCCTTCCCGGGGGGTCCCTGTCCCACCGCTGTCCCCCCCTCCTGTCCCACACGGCGGGACCCCCCGACCCCCCGAAACGGACTCTATAAGAATGGACACGGAACAGCACGAAGGAAGGGGAGGAGGCGGCTGGGAGAGGGCAGCGGGAAGCGGAGGCGAGCGGCTGTGGGGCACCGCCGAGGGAGCGGCTCCCCGGGGCCCAGCGCGTCCTCAGCGGGGTTGTGCTTAGCATGTACCAGGGAGGGGGGGATGCTCGGCCGGTCCCCTGCCCCACAGCCCCGCTCTGGGGGGGCTGGATCCGGCCTCTCCCCACCTCCGCTGCCGTCGGGCGCCACTGTCCGAGCACGGAGCCACGGCGCCCACGCGGAGGGTCCCGAGCGTCCCCGGAGGGCTCAAACGTGCGTCTGCATCCGCCTCTGCAGGGGCCGGCTGGGGTCTGAGTTTTGGGAAGACGACTGGGAATGGTGGGAGGAGGATGCAGAGGCCTTGCTGGCCTTGTCGAACTGCACGTAGCCGTCCTGCTTGCCGCTGCTGCTGATGCTGCTGTCGCACTGGGTGTCGAGGAAGGAGCTGCTGTCGCTCATGGAGCCGCGCTGGAACTCGCGCTCGCACAGCTCGATGGAGCTGCTGCCCATGCCCAGCACGAAGCGCTGGCTGTAGTCGTAGAGGCGGCTCTGCCCGCTCAGGGTGCTGTAGATGTTGGTGAAGGACATGCCCGTGGGCACCCGCTGCTTGCCGGCCGGGCGCAGGTCAGCCGGGCAGCCCGACAGCGAGATGGTGGGGGTGGAGTGGTGCTCCTTGAAGGTGTTCACGCTGTAGTAGCCATTGGTGGGGTCCTGGGGAGTGGGAGAAGTGGGGCAGGTTGGTGAGGTCTCCCTGGGTACCGTGGCATTTCGGGTGCCCACCCTGCCCATCCACCCGGGACATGCGGGACTTAGAATCATTGAATATCCTGAGACCCACCAGAACCATCCAGTGCAGCCCCTGGCCCTGCACAGACACCCCCAAATCCCACCCTGGGCATCCCTGGAGCTCTGTCCAAAGGCTCCTGGAGCTCTGGCAGCCTCGGGGCTGTGCCCATTCCCTGGGGAGCCTGGGCAGTGCCAGCACCCTCTGCGGGAAGAACCTTTCCCTAAATCCAGCCTGAGCCTGCCCTGGCCCAGCTCCAGCTGTTCCCTCAGGTGCTGTTGCTGGTCACAGAGAGCAGAGATTAGAACTGTCCCTCAGGAAGAAGCTGCAGACCCTGAGGAATCTCCCCTTGGTCTCCTCCAGGCTGAACAAGCCAAGTCACCTCAGCCATTCTTTATATGACCCTTCCCCATTTTCATAGCCCCCCTTTGGAGGACACCTCAACCACCAGCAATGTTCTCTTGTGCTATCAGTGGATTCCAGCCTGTTCAGCCCCCTCCACACAAGTCCCCCTTGCACAGCACTGTCCTGGCACCACACCTCCGTGTTTCCCCTAAAATCTGCTAAAAGGGACCACAAAACAGTTCCAGCATGCCAGAGCCTCTCCCTGCACAGGGACAGCCCTCTGGGACAGGCACCATGGGGACACCAGGGACAGCCCTCTGGGACAGGCCACCATGGGGACAACACAGGGACAGCCCTCTGGGACAGGCACCATGGGGACACCAGGGACAGCCCTCTGGGACAGGCCACCATGGGGACACCAGGGACAGCCCTCTGGGACAGGCACCATGGGGACACCAGGGACAGCCCTCTGGGACAGGCCACCATGGGGACACCAGGGACAGCCCTCTGGGACAGGCCACCATGGGGACACCACAGGGACACAGCCCTCTGGGACAGGCACCATGGGGACACCAGGGACAGCCCTCTGGGACAGGCACCATGGGGACACCAGGGACAGCCCTCTGGGACAGGCACCATGGGGACACCAGGGACAGCCTGCAGCAGCAGTGCTGGGTGTGAGCTGTTCTGCCCTGCTCCCAGCACTCCAGCCCCTCTGCCAGGAGTGAGAGGGGGGCTCTGACCCTAGATCTTCACTGGGGACAGAGGCAGGCCCCAGGATCCAGCTCACCTTCAGGTTTTGAAACTCCTTCTCCTCCTCCTTGAGCACCTCGAGCTGCTTCAGCACCGAATCCTGCTGGAACTCCCCCCGGTCCATCTAGGAAAGGATGCAGGCAGGGGTCAGCACCCCTGAGCCCGGGTTCCCCATCACCCCCAGGCCATGTGGGGTGAGCCCCACATCCATCAGCAGCCCCAGGGCACTGGGAAGTTGCCACCAGCTGGATTCAAGGACTTGCCCAGGGACCCCCCAGCCGTGTCTGAGGGCGGTGGAGCCGGGTGGATGCACAAAAGCCACACAATTCCCTGCCTTACAGATTGTTTTTCCCTGTTTAGGACAGAAAAAGCCGGGCTGATGCAGAAAACAAATTATTTACCTTGGTGACGGCTGGGGCTGCACTCACCTGCCCAAAGCAACACCCCCAAAATCGCCCTTTTTTTAAAATTTTTGTTTCCCTTCTTTTTTTTCCTCTCCTCCTCAGCTGAACTTGCAGCTGAACTTGGCTGCCTCATTAGTTTTCCTTTGAAGGCTGGCTGTGATCGGGGGAGGCGGAGAGGAGGGGCAAGGTGCACATTAATTACACAACGGCTTTAATTCCCTTCCTTCAGCACGCGGGACTGTGCAGGAAGCAGGATAATTATCAAGGCAATTTCTCAGTTGCCTTTTTTTAGCTTCTCCCGTATTCACCGGACGCCTCCAGCCCGGCTTCTCTGGGATCACAGCCCCGCATCAGCCCCAAAATCCCCTTTTATTGCCCAAATTCTCTCCTCTTTAAGATGGTAAGTGGCGGTGGAAATTCAGCCCGCAGCACTTGCTGTTCATCTCTCGAAAGCCTTTGATGTGGCTGTTAAAGGCAATAAATTAAAGTACCTGAGTTTTCCTAGGGAAAAGAAAGCCAGTACCAGCCATTGATTTACCAGGATAAATACAAGTGTCGCCGAGGATTAAACGAGTGCAGCTAAATGGGATGTGCAGGGTTTTTTTTACTCTGCCAGCCCTGGCGACCCCCTCGATTCTCTGAAGCATCTCTGCAAAGGCAGAGACGGGGGTGTTAACCCTACCGAAACAGCTCCCAGCTCGCAATGAAAAAGAAAAACCACTTCTCCTCCTTGAATTTGACTTCTTTTTTTTTGTGTTGGTGCGGTTGACCCAAGTGGGCAGGACCAGACCCAGAGAAGTGAGATGGGAACCAAGGGACCAGTCCCACTGTGACCAAACCTCCCTGCAACTAATGCCGGGTTTGGTGGGCTCTTTTAAGCCATTTTATGTTGTCTCTTGAAGTGATGGTGAGAATGATCCAGGCACTGGGATGCTCCTTGAGCCCCGTGGGGACCCTGCCTGTCCCCGGGGCTCTGAATTTGGCTGCACCTCGTGGATTTGGGGACTGCAGGGAGTCCCCAGATGAGGTCCACAAAGCCCCATCACATCATTGAATCTTCAATTCTCCCATTACATCTGGTCATTAATGTCAACTTTATTAAAGTTTTACACCATTAATTAGTGGTGGGATCCTCGTTAGTGTGATTTCTGCTTTGTCATCACTGAGTAAACACCAGGAAGGGACAAAAGTTAACTCAAGTTCACTCTATCACCAATATTAACGGGAATTATGAAGGGGGAGAGGGAAATACATAGAAAGAGAGACCAGACACATCTGAGTGTGCTGGCATGGGATGCTCCAGTGTCATTCCTGGACTTTTTCCAGATCCATGGCTTTCTCCAGCCAGGTGACAGCACCAATATGCTCTGGGCCTCGTTGTGCAGGTGGCTGAGGATATTAATGCCTGTTAGAGCCACCATTCCCATCCTGGGAACCTCATGCCAGCACTTAATCCTGCTTGGCACTGCCAGGCACCAGCAGCCTTCCCCATCCCCAGTTCATGGCAGGTGGGGTGTGAAGTCCTGCCCATTCCCAAACCTCGCCGATGTCTCCTGGATCAGCGTGGCTGAGGGATGTGACAAATCACATCCCCGCATCCCTGACCGCCACTGCCTCGGTTCTCCCCACTGCAAAAGGCAGGGACGCCCTCCAGATCCTGAACATCACCTCAGCCTGGCTGTGCTGGCTCGAGGAGCACATCCCAGCAGAGCAAAGCTCCTGCCCAGGGTCACTCAGTGCAGGGAAACACCGGCTGGAAGCAGCAGGCAGTGCCGTGCCTCCCGGTCTGCTCTGGAAATGTGGAGCTCCCCCACGTTTCACACCACCAAATGAAGCCTCTGAGATGGAGAATCCAGCAGGATATTAAATTCTTGGCTTTCATTAGTGGACACAATATATTTTTTGAAATGCTGTTTCAGGGCCCTGAGTATCCTCCAGACCTGGCGAGCTCGAAGTGCCTCCCCCTGCCAGGTTTAATTACAATATTTCTGGCTGGTTGGGTAATTGGATGCCACCTGGCAGCTCTTGTGCGGGCCAGACGTCACCAGGCTGAGGGATGTTGGTGACGATTCTCGACTTCCTCTGCTCCCAGGGAGGGAACAAACCCATGAATAAAGAACCCTTCTGTGAATTCCCAGCTCCAAGAAACTTTATCACCTTCAAACCCGGCTCTGGCCTCGGTTGCCCAGTGCCGTGAGCTCCGCTGGGTTGGGTGTAGCTGCCCACCACAGGAGAAGCTGCAGCTCCTTGTCCCACCTCTCCCCAAAATCCTGTTTCTGGATGGGCTGGTGCTGCTGGAAGGGCTCGGTTGTGAGGGAGAGATGCTCCCCAGGCCTCCCAGTGAAGCTGGATGTTGTGGAGACACAGCTCAGGTCCAATTCAGACCCGGCTCTGACAGCTCAGGGTTGCTGGTGTTTCGCAGAGCGGCAGTGGCAGTGGCCACCAGGCACATGGAACATGGCAGGGAAAGGGATGCTGTGTCCACTGGGCTGCAGAATGGAAATTCAGAATGGAAATTCTGCTCGATTATTCCTCTTCCACTGGGATCTGTGCTGATCACCTGTCTGGAAAAGGTGTGTGGTGCTGATCACCTGTGAAGGCTGTGAACAAACTGGGAACAGCCCTTGGAGTAGAAGGATGGGTTTAAGGAGACAGAAGAAGTTAAACCTATCACTGGATTGATTATTTTGACTATTCCACTCCAAATATCAACCAAAGGTGAGGCCTGGCCACACTGGATCCCTCTGATGGAAGGGATGATCCAGAGATGGAGATCTGTGGGGTGCCCCTGCCTGCCTGTCACTTTGGGGTTGTGTCTGACTGCTCATGGCAGTGGGGATGGCTCCTTTGGGATTATCAGCCCCATTTCACAGCCAGGAATGAACCTGGCCGTGCTAAGGGAGGAGTTTGATGATGCCCTTCATCTCCCTCCTCACAGCCCAAGGCATCCCACAGGAGGGAGGATGTGGCTCTTGTGGTTTATCTTCCCCACCATCAGACCCTTTTCCAGGCTCTTTCGCCTCCAGCCACGAGAGCTGGCAGCCTTTTCCCTGCCCGTAGGCGCTGCCTGGCAGAACAGCTCTGGGGGCAGGGGGTGGGAATGCTGCCGAGGCAATATGAACATATGCAAATCAGCCAGCGTGACGCGTATCCTGAGGTGTTAATGAATTTATAGATGCATGAATAATTACTTGTGAAAAGCACGGTGGGCTGCGGAGGTCACAGATGGCTGGAGAATGACAAAACAGCGTTTGGGGGACGGAGAGTCACGCTGGCTCTCTGTGACAGAGCAGGACACCGTGGGAAACCGAGGAGCAAAGGCACATCCACGGTGCTGAGGAGCCTGAAATTCAGCAGGAGCAGGTCAGGCTGTGCTGGGGTCGGGATGGGGTTAGGATGGAGGAGATGTTTGCCAGCGTGGCTGCTCCTCGTTAACATCCACATTAATGACCCAGAGCCAGGCATGGCAAGGACAGCCACAGCTGGTATGAAACTGCAAGGTGTGATGAGCTAGTGAGGGTGAGGAGATCACCTCAAGGGATGGAGATCTCACAGGACACTCAGAGAAGGCACATGGGGAAGCAGAGGGAATAATGCTGGCACTGGGAGGAGGGAGAGCTGGAAAATCCCAGGGTGAGGGCAGGGAGGTGCTGGGCACTGCCCTCCTCCTCCTGCTAGAGAGGTCCCATTGCTCCTCATCAGCAAGAGGAAGTTTGTAACTTGATCCTTCATTTCACTGATAAAGTTGGAACATTTTATCAGGAGCCTGTTTGGCATCCAGGGCTGGGTGTCTGCTGACCGGAGGAGGATGCCCACACCTGCTGCTGGACACAGCAAAGATGTGGATGAAGGACAGAGCAGGTCCCTGCAGATTCTGAGGAGAGAAGGAATTGGGGAGTATTTCCTGGGAATGTGCTTGTTGAGGGCAGATGAGGGTGGGGACGCCTTGATCCAGGCAGGGGAGGGGGCTTTGATGCCTTCTCCCTGCAGGTAGGATCTCCCAAGCCCCCAGCATCAGGGTCAGAGATCATGGACCACCTCTTCCAGCTCCTGAATGGCACTGATCCAATGAATCATTCCCAACTGCTGTATTTTCAGGAAAAATACCTGGATTTGGCCAGGAAAGGGGAAGAATTGCCCTCTTCCAGTCCAGCCAGGCTGTGAATCTGTTGTGTCACATCTGAAAGCACTCAGCTTTGTCTTCCCTGCTCACACTTAAACAGTTCCATTGTGCCATGACCAAACCACCTCTCACCAGTCTGGCTGATAAACCCAGGAGCTCCACAGCCTCTCCCTCTAAGGCATTTTTTCCCAGCTCTCAAACAAATGTTGTCATTTCTTTCTGCACCATTTCCACCCTGCCAGAATCCTCATTGCAATGTGCCCAGCTCAGCTCTGCTCCATTCCCAGCCTCACCAAGGCAGAGGCTGATGTGAAATCACACCCTGGCTCCTGCAAATAATCTAAGAAAGACCCCAGGATGGCTTCCAAAATCCTGTGTCTGACCTCCCACCACCATCCTCTTCCTTGTTCACTCTGGTAAATGTTCTGTTCTGCTGAGGTTTCGTGTGTGCTTCCAGCCTGGCAGTTATGGTCTGGAGTGGGATTTGGGATGATCTCAAATGTCCCTGTGGGAGCCAGATCTGGGCTTAGTACTGCTGATCACACAGATGATGTACAGGGTCCCATGGAGAGTAAGCTTCTCACTCCTCTTCATCCCAGCAGATTGCTCCAAATCCAACCCCAGCCTCCTCTGTCCTTCCAGCCTTGCAAATCCCACCATGGACTTGCAGATTTCTCAAGGCAAAGCTCTACTGGGAACAAAGGGTCTTGCACAGGAACCTCAGTGGTGCTGGGATAAGTTGCTGGATCTCCACCTCCTCCTGCTTCATTGTTTGGAGGCTCCCTAGCTGGCAATCCTGATCATTTCAGCAGGCAATTCTGCCCACCCTGTGATGATCAGCCTTGCTTTCCCACCACGCATTCATGGAACAGCTTTTGCAGGCAGGACATACAAGAGCTGCCCAAAAAATTGAGTTATGGGAGGAAAAAACCACCCAGCAGCCACTGGCTTCTTCAATCCCCTTTCCCATCTGCTCTTTTATCTCCTTTTGTTTTGCAGGTTTCTTTTCCAGCTTTTGTCACCAGCAAGTGAAAGCCAAGAGAAAGGGTCTGAGACACGGGGAACAGACCGCAGCACCCAGAGGGGCTGGAGGTGAGGATGCACCAAGCTGGGTTTCCTGGGATCTCAGGCATCCTCCTGTTGCTCTGCCCGTGTCTGTCGGTGTCCCGGGGTGGGGACAGTGGCCTCGGGGCACCTCGGTGACACCTCCCGTGCTGTTCCAGAGCCAGGTGCAGCCACAGCCCTGGCGTGAGCATCCAACCCTGTGCGCACACCTCGGTGCTGCCCTCGCTGGTTAATGAACTCATTATCAGCCCATGCTCACCCTGTGTGTGTCCCTGCCCTCTGCAGCTTTCCAGGTGTGAGGTGGCCAATTTGCTTTGCAATTATCCCGGCGGGCAGATGGGCCACTGCAGCAAACCCCTCTCCCTCCTCGTTAGCCAAGCTTCACTCCAGGAGTTTTTATGGTGAGAGGATGTGAATCTCGAGAACAACATTTTTGGAAGAGCATCTTTGCCTTCAGTGGTTATTACGGGGCTGAACGACGCCTGTCTGCGCTTGTCACCATCAAACTTTGCCCGGAGCAATAGCTTAGGGAGGGGGAGGAATTCCTTACCATCAGCTGCTTGATGGTCGGGTGCTCCTCTGCCTCCCTGCCCGAGGCCGGCTCCTTGTGCACGATCTCCACACGGATATCGTTCTTGGCAGAAACCACACCCTTGAGATCTGGGGGAAGAGGGAGATGGAGAAGGGAGTTAGTCCGAGGCAGTGGTGGAGCTTCTGCAGGAACCTGACTGAGGATTCCTGGCAGCAGCAGAGAAAACAAACCCGGCTCAGCAAGCCCACCGGAGAGCTGGAGGAGCAATATTTGTGTTGCCATAAGGCATGGGCAGCTCAGACTCCTGCAGGAATTCCTTCTGGAGCTCACTTGGCCTCTGCCACACTCACGGTGCTGTTACCAGGGCTGGGCTGAAGCAGAACTGTTCCCACAGGGAGTGAAATCATTGTCCAGCCTGCTGATCCATAGGAAATACTGCTCCTGAGGGATGGACCAGCTCTGCCCAGGCACTGGGAACCCCTGAGAAAAGCCTCCCCCAGTCTGGGGTGCAGACATCACATGGAAAAGGCCAAGCAATGAGCACAGATGTAGCCAGGGACGTTTTATCATCTCCAAGCAGCCTGGAAATGACAATGAGAGAAGAGAGAAACATTCCTGGAGAGACTCCCTGCCTTCCCTGAAGGTGTCAGGCGTGCTTTGAACAAGTCATTTTAGCAGAATTAAACCACAGACGTGGAGCAGCAGGAGCAGAACGGCGGCACAAAGCCGAGATGAAAAGCAGAGATGGAGGCAAATCTGAGCAGCAAGACCTCAACAGCTTTGAAGCCGGCCCCCAGCCACGGATCTGGCTCTCACCTCCCAGAATGGCTGTGCCAGCCCAAAAACTGCATTGAACTGCTGGTTTGTCAGATCTACCTCCAGCTGGCAGATCCAGCAGCGCCCTGCCAGGCCAGGATTGTGGGGTTCAGTCCAGAAAAGGCTGGACCCCCGGGAATTTTATCTCTAATCCAAACTGAATGACGTAACCGATACCAGCTCGAAGCTCTGTCCTTGAATTCATTTCTCCTGGAGTCTCCTGTCCTCCACACCTGCAGTCCCCAGACCTCTCCAAGGCTCAGGGCACAAGGCAAAGCCGTTCACTGGGAAGTTACAGCTTATTTTTTTAATGTTGTCCTGCTGGGACCACATTCCTGGTGCTGGAGCCTTTGTCTTTAATCACAAGAAGCTAATCAGTGTCTTACAGCTCCTCTCCCAGGAGTGTTCCCCCTTAAATAACTCTAGGCTATTAAGTCACTGAAGATATAACAACAGATGTGCAGTAAATTTTTTTCTTTTCCAGAGCCTCCAAGCTCGGTGTATCTGCACCTGGTTCCTTTTTTTTTTTTTTTTTTTGCTGCATTTTCCCAAAACATGGTCAGGAATTGCCTCTCCCATTGCTGTTAGCAGTGGGCAGTGGCTGGGTCAGGGGATTCCTTCTCCAGAGTCACTGCTGGGTCACTGTGTCCCCTCAACACAACTGTTCCCACAGCCTGCACTGGGTTGTTGTTGTAAATGATGGCACAGTGCTCCAGTATTTGTCTTGGGAGAGGAATCTGCAGTCATCCTGGCAGGAAATGAGCCCTTCCCCTGATATCCAAGTGCTCTGTCAATCCCATCATTCCTGAGCTGATCTCTGTAATAACTCCGCTCATCGCACGCCGCTAACAGATGAAATTCCTTCCTCACCTTTCAGCCTGGTGTTCCGACCCTCCAAGCTGGGGTAAAATCCCATCCACCTGGCACATCCAACTCCTTCCCTGCGAGGTTCTGCGCCCTGAGTGTCACTGGGGTCTGGTTCAGCTGCTGATGCTCCCAGTTCCCCCCAAACACAAGGAGAGACTGTGTTTTTGTAGCTTCCAGTGGCTTTTGGAGCCAGGCAAAGGGGAACTGAATGGCCTCAGTGCCACCAGCACCCCATGCAGGGATCTCAGGAATCCCACCTGCACCCTGGATTTGCTGCTGTCCCCAGCTGGGTCTGGCTCTTCCCTTCCCATAAGGTTTTGGGGAGGGGAGATCAGGGCAGGGATCTTTGCTGATCTCTTGGGCGACCTCTTATTCTGATCCCAAAGTGAAGCCTTGTAGGGAGCACAGGAACCCCTGCCCTGGCCTGGGGATGCTGCTGATCTCTCCCCAGGGAATCACACTGCCAGGGGAGCAGCAGAGCAGGGAGGATGCCCAGACCCAGCAGCCTCTGATGAACTGGAGACCCAAAAACCTTTTCTAAATGGGGTAGCACCAGAAGCACAATGGAGAAAAGGGACCTCAAACCTTGCCACCATGTCCCCAGTTTCCTCTTTCCACAACCTATTTTCCCAGCCCTGGTGAGGAAAATGCCTCTTCTTTCTGATTTACCAATGGGATAAATAACACAAGGCATTTGGCTGGGATGGCCTTGTCCCCTCCTGACTGTCCCCTTGAAGAGCAGCCCATCCTTGCATGCCTCCAGCTTGTGAGGGTCTAAATCCCGGTGTTTTCAGCATGTCAGGGATCTGTTGTCATGGCATTCCTGTGAAATCCTGTGTCCTGTAAAGAGCCCTGCACCATCTGGTTCCATCAAACAAGAGGGAAATAATGAACCACAGGCTCTCTGTTGCTCTGAAGGATGTGGCATGGGATAGAAACAGCCCCTGGACATGGGAACACAGCTTGGCCCTGCTCCGTTCAGGTACTTGCATTGTCCCTTGCTGCCAAATGACCTCCAGGACATCAAACTGGCCTGGTCTTGGGTCCTGTTCATCAACAATCCTTCCCCAAAAAGCAAGAGAAATTGCTTCCCCTAATTAATTAATTAATTCTTGCTAATGGAGGCTGTGAGAGTTAAAAGAAAAAAAAGGATAAAAACGGGGAGAGGCATCATTATCACACTGAAAATTAAACACATTTCTGCAGTGGGAGGCCATGTGTCCTTACTGAATCTAGGAGCAGCCTGGTGTCTTTGATGGCTTTGTAAACCATCAAGGGGAGGAAAAATAAAAGAACAACAACTGGGTTTTCTGGCACACATGTGGAGAGTTTGGCATCCCAGAATCTGTACCAAGCGTCTCACAAGCCGGGAGCAGCGCCAAGGATCTCCTGCTCTCCCCAGAGGCTTGGAATGCTCTAGACAATCACAATTCTCCCTCCTGGTTTGGTGCCTTTTCATGGAGCCCACAATCCTCTTTTAATTTCCCAGTGTCTTTTTAATGAGGCCAGACAATGCCACACTGCTTCCTCCTTCTCCTGCTCTACCTGCATCTCTAATGTCACTTTAACTCGTATTCCCACTGCAGCCAGACTCCAAAATGCACAAGTCCCATGAAAAGCCCCTCTGCTGGCTGTCATTCCTGCCAGGAATATGCATGTCAGGAAAACTGGAATTAAAACAGAAGCAGAACTGTGGAGGGTTTTTAAGCACCGATGTGGCACAGTGAGAATGCTTCTCCCTCTTGGACCTCAGGATTTCTCCAAGGGAGAGATTAAGAGGTCCCCTGCACACCTCCTGAGCTGCCTGTGCTGCTAACAGGGATCAGCAGTTACCCTCCATGTTTTCCATAAACCCTTCCCTTTTCCCACAGGGCTGCCATTTGCAGCAAACACTTGGTAGAGCAACAGGAGAAGCAGCTTGTGCGGAGAAGTAAATTCAGCCAACTGTGTCATTAATTCAGGCTCTGATTTCTCCCTGCTCCACTCGATTCACCCTCTCCCCAGAGCTGTCCCCCCAGCCCTTCCAAAGGGACGCAGTTTGGTGGGGGGTGACACTTACTCCTCTGGGAGCGGGCGCAGCAGAAGGCGACGATGGTGGCCATCAGCACCAGGAACGCCACACCGGCCCCCACGGCCACCCCGATGATCACCGCCATCGGCACCGACTCTGCAACAGGAAGGAGAGGAAGCATGAAGTGGGATGAAGGTCACAGAGGGGGCTTTTCCCCCAGGGACCCACCCCTGGCTATTGGCAAGAGGCTCAGTGATGAGCCCAGGGAGGTGTTTGGGGTCTCTTTCCCTGCTCCTGATCCCTGTTGGCATGGCTGCCCGTGGGACGCTGCAGCTTGCACAACCCTGCTCGTTCTGTGCCTCAGTTTACCCTGGGAGGAGAGGAGGGGGGAGCCAGAGGAGCAGATTAGCAACTGCTCTTGTTAATGCCCTGTGGGTTAATGAATGAGCTTCTCTAAAGGATGAAGTACAAAAGAAGACTGTGTTTTAATATTATTAAGAAAGAGAAATGGCATCCGAGCAGGATGAAGGATGACTTAACCCAAGCCATCATTCACAGCCCCTACCTATTTTATATTCCAATTTCCTGCCTTCTCCTGTGGCTTATCAACTGTCATCCTTCCCAAATTCCTCAGGGTGCTACAAAGACTGGGACAGGAGGGATGGCCCATGCTGGGGCTGAGCACTGCAGGGTGAGATGTGTGGGCAGGGTTTGTGGGAGGCAGAGCAGGGGTTGCATCCTCACATCCTTCTGCTTACAAGAACTCTGTCATCAAGTTCCTGGTGGGGATTTTGGGCTGTGGCTGAGCCAGCAAAGCTGATTTATCTATGCAGGCCCTGGCAGTAGCTTGTGAGGTGTGGGGAGGGCAGAATGGAAAATCACACTTATGGTGAGAGGGTCAGTTTTGGAGCCCCAAGCCTTGTTATCCCTGTGCTCTGTCTCTCCAGTTCCTCCAGGCACAGCTCTGACTTCACAGTGAGTGTTGGGCTGGATTAAGGAGGGGCAGAGCTGGGCAGCACTCACACTGTAGGACACCACAGCTGTGGGTACCACAAACTGCCTTCCTCAGCTGGGATGATAAAGCTACATCCCAAAGATCCTCTCCCCTAAAGCTGCAGGTAGCTCTAGGTCCCCATTCCTTTTCTTTCTAAACACTCTGTAGGATCTTGTGAACCAAAAGTGGGATAACCCTGGATAAGATAAGCTGGGGGAGTGTGTCCTCACAACTTCCCCAGACACCTCCTTGGAAGATGTTTTCTCCTTGGAGCCCCTGCCTTGGAAATGGATGGGATGAATTTAAGGAAAAATGTATGCAGAGAGGTGGCTCTCCTCAGAGGTGTGTGCAGATGGGGGACATGAATGCTGCTGGACCCTGGGGACACAGGGGGTGACCCAACTGAGAAGCAAAGCCCAGGGATTATTGCTTGACTGGGGGATACAGGAACCATTTCCCATTGCCCTCTGGTGTGGAGCTGGGGTTGGGCACCGATTTCATCCTGGGCCTGAGACCACAGATCCCACCTGTGCCTTCCAGCCTTCCCAGGGGGGCACACCCCTACTGGCAGGACTGGGAGCAGTTCTTGTTCCACCAGCATCCCCTGTGTAGTCAGCAAAGGGTGTCTTCCTCGTTAACCCAATCCCAGGCGGGACAGGGGACTTCTAAATCCACTTCAAGGTGCCCTTAAGCCATGGCTGTGGAGCTCCTGGATCCTGAGCCCTAATTTGGGAGCTGCAGGGTGATAATCATGTGGTGCTGATCAAGTTTAGGCTCTGCTCTCACTTGATAAAAAAGAAGTGATGTTTCTCACTTTGTGGCTTGCTCATGGATTTCTTGCTTGAGCCTGCTGGTCCCTTGATGTGTCACACGTCACTCAAGCTGGGCCACTGCTGACATGACTCAAGTGGCACTGAACCAATCCATCACCAAACCCTTGAGAGTGCCCAGGTGGTGGAAAGGGAAATCCCCTCAGTCCTCTGCTGCCTCGAGCTGGAGTTCAGGGAACAAGGTCCAGCTGCCCCAAGAAGCTCACCCTAAAAATCAGAATCCTCCAACACAGCAGCTGAGCCACGGCACAAAGAAACCAGGATTTTCTGAGGCTGCCTGCTCACCAGGGCTCCTGCCAACTGTTCCTGCTGCTCCTGTCAGTGGCAGTTCCTGCTGGGATTGTTTTGACCTTCCCAGGTGAATATGGAGCAAGGGGCTGGAGAGACAGGAGCCTGGAGGCCCTGGGAGGGCTGGCTGGCTCTCAGCTTTGGGGAATGGGATCTGCAAGGCTGAGCTCAGAGAGAAGCAGGTGATGATAGGGATGAAGATGATGAAGAACCATGCAGGGAATGGAGTGGGGAAAATGTGCAGGACTCTCCTGAGCTGGGGTAAAGGGGCAGTGACAGAATGTTGGGAATGGTAAATGGTCCTGTAGGGATGGGGCAGATTGCTGGCTCCCCCAGGAATCCTGCTCTGGGGCACAGGATGAGGAACCACAAGGGCAGCACATCCTGTAGACCTACCCCAAGATCCATCCAAACCTGCTCTGGTGCCAATTGATGCTGGCCAGCACTCTCCCACTATGCTGAACCAAGCTGATGTCTGCAAGTGGCCCTGGAAACATGTACCTTTCCCTTTGTGTTTTTGCCCCAAAGTAGCGCTCTATGGGACTTCTGCAACACTTTAAACATGGCTGAGTAACAGCATTCCCCTCCTGGTGACTAGGGCGCTGGGGCAAAGAAAGTGCTGCTTTCCAGAGTGCTTCAGTGGCACGGTGGGCACTGGACCACTCCAGCTTCCCAGTCCTGCCCCAGTCACTGCCCTGCAGCTTCCCTAAGTCCCTTCCTGCCCTATGGAAAGCAGCCCTCAGGTGTGGTAATGGCTGGGGACAATTCACATTCACCGGCAGCTCATGATTTCCATACCTGCTTGAATACCAGCTCCTGATTTCATTTCCGTACCTGTTTGAAAATAAAGCAAGTGTCCACAGCCTTGCACAGCCCACGTGCCCACCACAGCCTTGCTGAGCGCTCAGCCCTCTGCTCCGCTCTGCTCCAGGGCTGGCCCCATGAAGGGGACGGCCTCTGCCACCTGTGGTGTCCCCTGGCCTGGGCAGGGCTGTCCCCTCTGTAACCCTGAGGTGTCCCCTGGCCTGGGCAGGGCTGTCCCCTCTGCCACCTGCAGTGTCCCCTGGCCTGGGCACCCTCTGCCACCTGTGGTGTCCCTTGGCCTGGGCAGGGCTGTCCCCTCTGTAACCCTGAGGTGTCCCTTGGCCTGGGCAGGGCTGTCCCCTCTGCCACCTGTGGCGTCCCCTGGCCTGGGCAGGGCTGTCCCCTCTGCCACCTGCAGTGTCCCCTGGCCTGGGCACCCTCTGCCACCTGTGGTGTCCCCTGGCCTGGGCAGGGCTGTCCCCTCTGCCACCTGTGGTGTCCCCTGGCCTGGGCAGGGCTGTCCCCTGGCTGGCCTAGCAGGGACTCCTGGATCTGAGCTTGGATCTGGCTGGGCTGCCCAGCCACCCTCCGTTGGGACCCAGGCTCGCCGCTGAGCGCTCCCGCTGACTGGCAGACGACCTGGAAAAACCACTGGCTCTGTTTGCATTGGAAGAAGCCCAAGGCTAATTTTAAGGGGTTCATTTAGCTCTGATTTAATCTGGATGCCAGCCTTGCCTATAAATCATGGCTTAATGAGAACAATCCACCTGCCTGCCCTGGCATTTAATAAAATAGAGGAGAACTGGAGTTCCTCCAGGAGCTAAGCATTCCTCACACAAGCCATCTCCCTCCCCTGCTGTGGAGAGCCCCGAACTGGAATTTCCCTGGCCATCCCCTGGGAATTGCTGGGAGTGTGGGCCCAGCCCTGTGGGACATGCTGGTGGCCAGGATGGAGAGTTGCCACCAGCTCAAACACCTTCCTCCCATCACTCCTGTCACCACAGAGCAGTGGGGCCTGCCGGGAGCAGCCACTCCTGTTTCTCCAAGGCTATAAATGATCCTCAGCCTGGGGCAGTGACATCACCTTGTACTGTGGGACAGGGAGTAAAGGAGGCAGGATCAGCCCGTGCCCTCCAACTTTAGCAGGACAGGTAAAATCAGGAATACCTTATCAAGCAGAGGCTTTACAGGGCTTGTCCCTGCTCCTGCCCCTTTACTGAGATCATGCGCCCTGAGGATGCAATCCTACAGCTAGCACAGCTGGAGCCCTGTCACCGTCCTTCCTAATTTCCTCTTTGGCATCCCAAGAGCTCTCCTGAGCACCTCCTGCCTCTCTCAGCACCTCCCCGCTCTCACAGCCCAGCCAGGTGCTAATTCCTGCTGCCCAGCAGCCCCCAGCAGCCCCCAGCAGTGCCCACCTTGCTCCTTGAGCCGGATGATCTCCGTGTCGGAGCCGAAGCTGTTCCAGGCGGTGCAGTTGTAGATGGTTTGGAAATCAGCCCTCACAATGTTGCTGATGGTCAGTGTGGAGATGACCCCCTCATCCGTGCTCACCGTCTCCACCGTGTAGCGCCCGGAGGTCCCGGATTCCAGGACGTTCTCCTTCCAGGACCAGGCCTGCCAAGCGAGAGAGGGGTGAGCCCGGGGCACCCTGAGGTGTTCCAGGTGCCCACTGTGCCCCAGGGTGATACTCACAATTCTGTCTGGCGGAGGAGTGCTGCGGATGAAACACTTGATCTGCCCCTTCTGGCCGTGCAGGGCGTGCTGGGTCTGGGTGCTGGAGATAATGGGGGGCCCTGTGGAGACAGGAGAGGCTGCTGGCACCCCATGGGGCTGGTGGGGATGGGGAGCGCTAGGGGAGCCCTGGATGGATACTGGGGTCCATCTCTGAAGGGCAGAGATGGAGAAACAGCCCCATCACCTCTTGTGATGGAGAACACTGAGTGGAGGCTTTGGGCTCTGCTGGGTTTTTGCAAAGCCCCCTCAATGCAGCAGGGTCCCCCATCTCTGTACCCCCATCCCTGGTGTAAAGGATCCTGCCCCCATCTCCTTGGTGAGCCTGGCCTCTGAGAGGGGCTGCTTGCTGCAGAAAGAAAGCAAGATCCCTTCCCACCTGGTGTTCCTCTTCTGTGCCTTCCCAGATTCATTAAACAACCATTAGACTAACTGCTCTCCAGGGCTTTAAAGAAGATGTGGTGGAGTAGTTTCTGCTGGAAAATCTTGACACTCATCAGCTGGGTTCTCCTGTGCCATGTGGATCATGAAAGGGGCCTAGGAGAAAGGGTAGGACAGGCTCTTCCTGAGCCAAACGCCAGCTGAATGGGCTTGGGATGGGAAATTCCTTGTCCTGCCTTGGTGAACATCCTGTGATTGGGAGAAAAGAGGTGGGAGAGGAGAGCAGGGCCTGGTGAGATCGGTGTGTCCCTCCCTCTTCTAACAGCCCTGGTCCCCAGGGGAGCAGCACAAGAGCTGGGATCCTAATTACTGTTTATTAACCTCCTTAATTAAAGCAGATTTGCATTTCTATGAGTGGCTTGCTGCTGGGAGAAAAGAAAACAGCAACAACTGGGCTGCAGGGCAGGGAGAGAGCGGTGGCAGGGGCTGTCAGAGCTCCCCCTGCTCCAGCTCTGGAACTTTGGGTGTTGTCATGCCTGGTTTGGAGTACATCACTGGGTTTATCTAATACAGCCTTGTGGATTTTTTCCCATTTTCCCCACCTCCCTGCCCTGCACCTGACGTGTTCCTTCAAAAAAAATGTCTCAGGGATTTGGGGTAAAGTGTGAAGAAAGATTTGCCTGGGTATTCCTCCCTGATTCTCATCTAAATCACACATTTATAAATTTCAAGAATGCACAAAAATATACCAAAATGCTAAATCCCTCACTCTCGGGCATTCGTACATACAGCTGCCTTTTGGAGCTGTCCCATAACCCCTTCCTGCACCAAACTTGCACACTCCCCACTGAGGCACAGCCCTGTCCCTGCTTCCTTACACTGTTCCAAGGGGAGATGGATGGAAAACAAGCTCATTGAAGCACAATTCACTGACCAGTGACCACGGTTCTGGCAGCTCAGGAAATTACTACTGGAAGGGAGCCGCCATCAACATCAGGAATAGCAGGAGCTGGGCGTGAAGGTCAGGACTTGTTTTGCTGTAATGGGCATAGCAGCACGGTAGTGGAAACTGTTCTGCCCTTTTTGATGGAAGAAGGCGAGAAAAAAAAAGACACTTTGTTGTGTTTTCCTCTCTAAATGCTCAGGATGTTGTTCTAGGCATGATCCCAAGGTGTGAGTTCTCATTTATCCATCGCTGAAAGCCCGGCTTTCCGAAGGGTCTCAGTGGAAGTGACTCCTTGCTTTGCCTGAGGAGCCTCCCGTGGTCACTGATGCTCCTGCTCACCTGATGATTCCAAAGCCAGCAGAGGCAAGAGCAGTGATGGGATCTGCAGACCAGGCCTAAACAGTAATAAAAAGAACCATCTCCTTTCCATTTTGATGGTTGTGTGTTACTTATAAATTCTGGAAGTGCTCCAAGACTGGGTGACGCTAGAGAAAAATGGCTTAATAATCATTAAAAGGATCATTTTCCCCAGGGTGAGTGGATTTTAAATGGCACAAATGCCAATGGCTTTGGCTTTTATTATTGCTTCAGGAGCTCCAAGTCGAAGGCTTATCATCATGATAATAGTGGATGACTAAAGACTATTTGTGAGATGAACATGCCCAGAAATAATAGCACGAAGTTGCAGCCTCTTCACATTCAGGGCTGGAGTTTGATTCTCCACCAGGCTTTGGCTCCTTATGAAAGCTGCCAATCTCCAGCTTGGCATTCAGCACCGAGTGTGAGACAGCCCACAGGCAGGGAAAAGGCTCTAAGCAATGTTGCTATGGATATAAATGATGGAGCTATTGGTGGAGGTTATTTTTAGCACCTCAGCGCCAATTTATTTGTGTGGTCCTGGCGGCTCACACAAAAGAGAAGTCTGAGGTGGAAGCCTTCAGGAATGAAAGGATAGGACGGCCCTGGCTTCTCCAGTCTGCTCGAGTCCATCTGAACCTTTCTCCGAAGCACTCAAAATTATTTGGCAGTATTTTTTAACTCCTTGCTTCCTGCAGAAGTCCTGAGCTGGCTGGTTCTGCCTGGCATTGCACAGAAACATCAGAGAATGATCTGGGTTGGAAAAGAATTTAAAACCCAACTCATTCCAAATCCCCTACCATGGGCAGAGACACCTCCCACCAGAGCAGGTTGTTCCAGCCTGGCCTGGAGCCCTTCCTGACACCACAGTGTGCTCCTGACCAAGCAGGGTGCCAGGTCAGCCCCTGCCCTGCTCCCAGCTCTCCAGCATGCCTGACTTCCTTGTTGGGGTGAATCCCAGGCAAATTACATCCTGAATTAGTCACCTGGAGTTGTCCAGCCCTTCCAAGAAACTTCTCTTGAACAGGGTGGACGGGGTGGTGGTTCCTGCTCAGCAGCCCCTGCCAGGCAGGGATGGTGCAGTGACAGATGGGACTGCTGCTGGTGATCTGCCTCTGAAGGTGACCTTGGGGGGCTTTGCTGGGGTGGGAGCTGCAACCAGGCTGGGTGCAGTCAAGAGCATCGAGAGGTTTGGCTGTAAATCCAGCTGCTGCTGATTTATGATGGCACCAGGTTCCTCCCTTCCCTCGAGCCTCTGCTACTCTGGCCCTGCCAAATGCTGCTGCTTTGCATAATCCTCCTTCCCACTCACCAGACTCTGAATCCTATCTGCTTCCTTGCAGGCTGGTGGCCTTGGCTCTGGCACGGGATTGGGCTGCTCTGCAACCACAGCCCTGTCTGCTGAGTCTGGGTGGGAAGGGCAGGAGGATGCTCTCCCACCCCAACATCATGATTTTGGACGATTTTGGGAGTGGATGGGCTGGTGGGACCGCAGGCTCAGAGTGGATCAGGTGATCCCTCAGCTGGGATCTCTGTGCTCAGAGGGATGGATCAGCCCCCAAAAGTCCACGTGCCCAGATCAGGGGCAGTGCAGCCAGCCCAGAACACAACTTCCCAATGCCTGATTTTTTTTGTGGCAGAGGGAGGCATCTGGTAATACCAAGACAATTGTATCACCCTCTGAATTTAAAATCACTTCCAAATATGAGGCATTCAACTTCCCCCTTGAATTACATCAGAACAGAATTCATTAGTTGGATTAGACACACTGCGCCATGGTCTGGAGCTGGAACGCTGCTCCCACTGCAGGACAGGCTTCCAATCCCAGTTCCTGGTGGATGTGGGATGTGGGGACGCTGCTCAGGGGCTCAGTTCTCCTCACTTGGAGGGCCAGGAGACCATCCTGGCCTGGAGGTGTGGGATTGTCCCTTGGTCCAACACCTTCTGTGACATGTCCCAGCACTGTCACCTTTGGGTGCACCGAGCCCCTGGCAGCATCGTGAGACAGGATGTGCAGGCAGTCAGCTCCTGGGAGATGCTCAGGGCTGAGCACTGAACCCCAAGCATGGATTTCATTTGCTCCCCAGCAGTTTCCCCAGGCATAAGCTGGGGGAAAAAAAAGTTGCTGGAGAGAAACTTTTCTAGTCAGTGCTGCAAATGTCCAATCCTGTGGGGAGCTCTGCTCTGCTCTCAGGGCATCCCTGTGCCTGGTAGGTGTCAGGGAAGGAGCATGTTCCTTGTGCTAATTTGTTGCTTTGTTTTCCATAAGCTCATTTAATTGTAATTAAAACCCAGCAGCTGCTGGGGAAGGAGACTGAAGGCGCCGAGGATCTGAGCCCAAGTCGAGTGAGTGGTTGGTTTTCAGTCCCTGCTGAGTTGCCCTTGGCTTCCTTTTCTAGGATTATAGAAATGTGGAAGAGTTTGGGTGGGAAGTGACCTTTAAGTCATCCAATCCTACCCCCTTGCCATGACAGGGACATCTTCAGCTAGATCAGGTTGCTCAGGGCCCTGTCCAGCCTGTCCTTGAATGTTTCCAGGGAACCGGGGCATCCACCGTCTGCATTATCTGTGTTTGAAATCAGTGCTTGCCTGAGCTGCCTCCTGCTTATTTTCTTCTCTTGTGACAGTGAGTGGGGAGTGAAACCTGCCAGTTTGTCATGCAGGTGAGAGACAATGCAAAATTCATCCTCTGCTTACACCATTTGCAGCCTGCCTGCCTCTTTCCCTGCCGTATTTACGCTGAAATTTGTTACCAGCTGCTGCGAGGTCCTGGCCAGGGCATCATTAAACTCCAGAGCTCTGGGTGTGAGCCCAGGGCACATCCTGACACAGTGCTGGATGAGCCCTGAGCAGGGAATCCTGACAGCAATCCTGGCAGGAATGTTCACAATATCCCCACAGGTATCCTCATATGGACTGGAGAGAGTGATTAGGCTCCTGGTCTTGGATCCAGACTCAATTCCCAGCTCTCCAGGTGTACAATAGAGACAACAGCACTCTCTGACCTTGTGAGGGTTTTGCAAGATTAATCTATGAAAGATTTAAAGCTGCCAGCTCCCAACTACTCAACAAACCCCTGTTGATAATAAGGAACTGTGTGGGACTGAGCAAATGTTGATTTTTTTTTTTTTTTTTGCTTTAACTTGTGCATTTCCAGGCAAAATAATGCAAAATCCACTCTACTCCAATTGCCTGGATCCCTGATCCAACTGGGGGTGGGGTTTGCTCCGAAAGGAAGTGTCTGAGGGGATAATTTGGGAACAAGAGCTGTCAGAGCAACAGGATCAAGGCAGGAGGGGAATGGGGGTAGGGAAGCAGGAGGGAATGGTGGAAGGGAAGCAGGATGGAATGATGGAAGGGAAGCAGGATGGAATGATGGAAGGGAAGCAGGAGGGAATGACTGGCGGAAGGGAAGCAGGAGGGAATGATGGAAGGGAAGCAGGAGGGAATGACTGGAGGAAGGGAAGCAGGAGGGAATGATGGAAGGGAAGCAGGAGGGAATGACTGGAGGAAGGGAAGCAGGAGGGAATGGTGGAAGGGAAGCAGGAGGGAATGATGGAAGGGAAGCAGGAGGGAATGGTGGAAGGGAAGCAGGAGGGAATGATGGAAGGGAAGCAGGAGGGAATGGTGGAAGGGAAGCAGGAGGGAATGGTGGAAGGGAAGCAGGAGGGAATGGTGGAAGGGAAGCAGGAGGGAATGATGGAAGGGAAGCAGGAGGGAATGACTGGAGGAAGGGAAGCAGGAGGGAATGACTGGAGGAAGGGAAGCAGGAGGGAATGGTGGAAGGGAAGCAGGAGGGAATGGTGGAAGGGAAGCAGGAGGGAATGGTGGAAGGGAAGCAGGAGGGAATGGTGGAAGGGAAGCAGGAGGGAATGGTGGAAGGGAAGCAGGAGGGAATGGTGGAAGGGAAGCAGGAGGGAATTGCAGAAGGGAAGCAGGAGGGAATGACTGGAGGAAGGGAAGCAGGAGGGAATGATGGAAGGAAAGCAGGAGGGAATGACTGGAGGAAGGGAAGCAGGAGGGAATGATGGAAGGGAAGCAGGAGGGAATGGTGGAAGGGAAGCAGGAGGGACTGGAGGAAGGGAAGCAGGAGGGAATGACTGGAGGAAGGGAAGCAGGAGGGAATGATGGAAGGAAAGCAGGAGGGAATGACTGGAGGAAGGGAAGCAGGAGGGAATGGTGGAAGGGAAGCAGGAGGGAATGGTGGAAGGGAAGCAGGAGGGAATGACTGGAGGAAGGGAAGCAGGAGGGAATGATGGAAGGGAAGCAGGAGGGAATGGTGGAAGGGAAGCAGGAGGGAATGATGGAAGGGAAGCAGGAGGGAATGGTGGAAGGGAAGCAGGAGGGAATGGTGGAAGGGAAGCAGGAGGGAATGATGGAAGGGAAGCAGGAGGGAATGGTGGAAGGGAAGCAGGAGGGAATGGTGGAAGGGAAGCAGGAGGGAATGATGGAAGGGAAGCAGGAGGGAATGACTGGAGGAAGGGAAGCAGGAGGGAATGATGGAAGGGAAGCAGGAGGGAATGACTGGAGGAAGGGAAGCAGGAGGGAATGGTGGAAGGGAAGCAGGAGGGAATGACTGGAGGAAGGGAAGCAGGAGGGAATGATGGAAGGGAAGCAGGAGGGAATGGTGGAAGGGAAGCAGGAGGGAATGGTGGAAGGGAAGCAGGAGGGAATGACTGGAGGAAGGGAAGCAGGAGGGAATGACTGGAGGAAGGGAAGCAGGAGGGAATGATGGAAGGGAAGCAGGAGGGAATGACTGGAGGAAGGGAAGCAGGAGGTACCGTTGACGGTGAGCGTCACCTCCCGCTCCCCCGCGCCCACCCGCGGCACCACGGCTCGACACACGTATTTCCCGGCGTCCTCCTGGCGGACTGACTTCAGAATCAGCTTGTTCTCATTGCTCAGGACCTGAAAGAGAGGAGGGAGGCTTTCAGGTGGGCCATGAGAAGTTATGGACAAAACAAATTACCTGAGTTACAGGAGCTGTGTCACCGGCTCCTGAGCATCCTTGGGAAAGCCAAGTGGAAGTGCCCAAAGTCTGGCATTGCATGGAAACAGCTTACTGCTGTTGACCAAAGAATAAAGAAACACCACAGGTTTTTTTGGGGTGGAATTAGAAATCCTGTTCCTATTCATGAATTTTTATAAACTCCAGTTTTGCAAGAAGTTCAAGATATAAGAGAAAAATTTTGGTGGCTGCAGTGACACAGGCAGAAAAACCTCAGAGGGAAACACACTCTACACTTGCACCTCCACGTTCACAGGCACAGGGGAGGCTGCTGGGATTGACTCAGGGATTTTAAGCCCAGAAGTGATGGGGGAGGTGGCAGACACTTTGGAACAGGTCTGGATAGCCAGGGAAATCTCAGCTGGCTTTGGTTAGCCGCCTGCTATGGACTGGCTGTCGGTGTCTCAGCTCTGTTGCTCCCCTGCCCTGCTGTGCAACAAGCAGCTTTATTAAACCTGGAAAAGCACAGAAGCTGAGGGATCTGGCTGAGGCTGTCTGCAGCATCTTGGCACTGCTGGGTTTGAAAATAACCATGGCAGATCTCAAACAGAGCGTGGTTTCTGGAGCGGTGACTGGGAGCGAGCTCCTCCAGTTGCTCTTGGTTTTCTCCCCCAGGGCTCCTCAGGTCATAGCACATCATCTCTCCTCCTCCTCCTCAGCACACACTGCTGGGTGAGCCTCTGGCTCTGCTGGTTGCTGCTCCCACAGCTCTGGGAATCAGGGCTGATGCAGTGGTTGGATGTGGAGCTGGGTCTCTCTGTAGCAAGGTGGGGGTCTCAGCCCTAACCTGGCACGAGGCAGAGGCACAGAGGGTCAGATCCCTTTAAACCCACTGTGTTAGCATTGATTGCAGAGTTAGCCATAAAAACACCTGTGTTTACTTGGCCTCAACCTCTCTTTGGTCTCTGACTTGCTTCCTTTTTGTGAAAAAAGGAGAAAAGAAGGCAATCTTGAGGGACTTCAACAGGCTCTGAGAACAGAGGGGCTGGCGAAGAAGCAGCTGTGGTCCCAGGTCCCACTGGGATGGCTGGGTGCCGATGGCTTTACAAAGCACCATCCTCTGCCAGCATCCCTCTGGGCAGATGGAGGTGGCTCTGGTGACCAGCATAACCATCTCTGCTGGGTTACACCAGCTGGAGGCTCTCTGTCCTGAGATCACAGAATCATGGAACTGTTTGGCTTAGAAGGGATCTTGAACACCTCAGACATGTCTCATTCCAACCCTCTGCCATGGGCAGGGACACCTTCCCCTATCCCAGGTTGCTCCAAGCCCCGTGCAACCTGGTCTTGGGCACTTCCAGGGATCCAGGGGCAGCCACAGCTGCTCTGGGTACCCTGTGCCAGGGCTGCATAGAGAAGAATTTCTGCCTAATATCTCACCTAACTCTGCCCTCTGGCACTGGGAAGCCTTTCCCCTTGTCCTGTCACTTCAAACTCTTGTCCCCAGTCCCTCTCCAGCTCTCCTGGAGCCCCTTTAGGCCTTGGAAGGGCCTCTAAGTTCTCCCTGGAGCCTTCTCCTCTCCAGGCTGAACTCCCCCAGCTCTCCCAGCCTGGCTCCAGAGCAGAGGAGCTCCAGCCCTGGAGCAACTCCGTGGCCTCGTCTGGACTTGTTCCAGCAGCTCCAGCTCCTTCTGAAGTTGGGGGCCCCAGAGCTGGGCATAGCACTGCAGATGGGGTCTCATGAGGAAGCAGTGGAAGGGCAGAATCATCCCCTTCATTCTGCTCCAAGAAGTTCCAACGTGATGGAACTCAGCTGGGGAGAGGCAGATAAAAAGGGAGAAGGTGGCTGTGCCTGGGCACTGCTGGATAACAAAGGCAAGCCCTGATGGGGGTCTGGGGCTGGAGCAGGAGGGTGAGGCAGCCCTTTTCCCAGCTCCTACAGCCACCTTGAGACAGTGGAACAACTGTCTGTGTGTGATAACCCAGAGAAACAGCCGTGGCAGCTGTGGGATGGGAAACCACCCACGAATTATTGACCCACTGGGATTCCTTTGCTGATTCAAACCATCAGCTCTCCCAAGGCTATAATTTCTTCCCAGGAGATGGCCTTCACCAAGATCATTATTTTTGGAAAAAACACCCCAGCAGTTGATGCCTCAGTGTCCCCAGAGGAGGAGAGGACTCAGCCCCTCCATGGGGGCCCAGCTCTCCAATTCCAGCCTTGAGCTGGAACAGCAGCGTTTCCTCACCCACAGATCTGCCCAGGTGAAGCAGCTTGGGCTTTTCAAACCCAAACCTGTGTGTGCTTCTGAATGAGTTTTACATCTCAGCTTTCTCTTTAGCGTTTTCCTGTGGCTTTGCTCAGCCCTCCTGTCTGTAAAGAGGGATCAGAGCATCTCCTGCCTCCCAGGGCTGACTGAGCCACGATTACGATTGGCAAAGCTCCTTACGATTTTCAGTGCAAAAGAGATGTGGAGAAATCTGCTGGGACAGATCCAAGCTCTGCCCTGGGGCAGGCTCCAGTCGACAGCAGGGAGTGCTGGGGTGAACATACAGGGATGTGAGATCCCAGGCCTGGGGGGCAGAAAGGACCATCCCAGAAAGGACCATCCCATGAAGGTCTATCCCAGAAAGAACCATCCCATGAAGGTCTATCCCAGAAAGAACCATCCCAGGAAGGACCATCCCAGGAAGGTCTGTCCCAGAAAGAACCATCCCAGAAAGGACCATCCCACATCAGACCATCCCAGAAGGAACCACGTGCAGGTGAATTGCAGAGCTGTTCCCCATCAGTGAGGTGTTAAGTGATGCTCTGGTTCAACCCTTCTGTCCATCATCATGGAAATAAATTCCCCCACTCTCAGGACCCCTTTGCATTTGGAGGAGCCAGCATTCACCCAGCCAGGAGCTCCCAGACCACACAGGCTCCATGGGAAGCATCCTGCAGCACCCTGGACGTGCCCCCTGCCCCACAGAGGTTCTTACCACGCCTGAGCCTCGCTTCATCCAGACGATGGTGAGAGAGGGGTTCCCAGTCCAGGCACAGTTGAACACGGCGTCCGAGCCCAGGTCAACCAGGAGGGACTGAGGTTCTGTCGCCATCCTGGGCCCAACTGTGCAGAGGAAACTGGAGTTACTGCCAGTGATGGGCTCTGCCAGCCAGAAACCCTCGAACCAAACAGCTCAGAGGGAGCAGTGGTAGATCTTGATGGGCCCCAAATAAAGAAAAGCGTCAGGCAAGTGCCTGCTGCAGCTCCAGAGGGACCAGCTCCCCAGTGACCACCCCATGAGCTCACAAGGAAATCACAGATCCAACCACAGGAGCATTTACAAAGTGTGAGAGGAGAGCCCAGCAAGTCCTGCCACCCTGGGCAAGTCAGACTGAGCTGTGTCTGCTTCCCTTCAGCAGCTCTGCTGAGCCTGGAAGCCAAGCTCAAGCCAACAGGTTACTCACAGTAAACATCCACGGTCCTGCTGATGTTTGTGCTGCCCAGGGCATTGGTGACCTCGCAGGAGACGGGCTCAAAGAAGAACGTGTGGTCCACGATGGTTTCGTAGAAGTCACCAGAGGCTTCCTTTATAACCTGGCCTTTTTTGGCCCACCTGTGGAAGGAAACAGAGCATCGTTGTGGTGCTGTTTTGTGTCTCCTGCCATCTCCACATGTAGCTGTCACAGTGCTGGGGGCAGCACGCTCAGAATGTCCCTGACTTCAGAAGGGACATGAATTTGTCCTCAGCATTGTCCCCTTCCCCAGGGATTTAGGGACTACAGCCACAGGTTTTGGAGAGGAGCCATCAGAGAGATGTGTATGTGTAACCCCACAGAAAACTTTCCAAAAGAAACCAAAATTCTATACCCTGTTTCACTGGGAATGCACCTCATTCTTTAGGATTGTGAAGGACCTCAGTGATGGGAGGAATGGGACATGGAGGGTCTCTACTTGATGGGGAGTGACAATCCCTTCCTGAATGCTTTCCAACAACACTGCTGGTCCTTCCACATCTGTGGTGGTTTGGCAAAACCACTAAAACACTTTCTGCTGCCCCTCACTTTGACACTTTTCTTCTTTTTTTATTTTTATTTTTTTTTCCCCCACCCAGTCAATGAGAACTTTATCCCTTTAAGGCAGCTGAAATAACATTTCCCGAAAAGCCAAGCTGGCATTTGCAACACTGCAACTTGCAAATTGTCTTGGAGAACAAGCTGTCAACTCAGCACTTGAATTAAGCCCTGTTTGCCAAACAATGAGCAAATGTGACCTAATGGGGCACCATCTGGCAACCTGCCACTCGGGAACGGCTGGGAGAGGCGGGAGATGCTGTCAGGCAGTGTGAAACTCCAGCCACTCTTCAGGGAAGGGGAAAAAAAAAGCCTGGGGGAAAAAAAAACACGTAATAATCCTCCCCAAACAACTGACAGGTAAATTGGAGGGAAGAGGGTTTCCCTGAGGAGTCTCTGCCTTGTTGTTTCGGGGCTGCCCTGGTGGTTGTGCTGGATGGGTTGGGGAAGATGCAGGCACTGGGAGCTGGGCTCTGGAGAGAGGAAGGAGCGGCAGAGGCTGCTGGGGTCCCTGCGGGGCTCTGGGGAAAGCTGTCCCCTTCAAGGCAGGCAGCATCTGCTCCTGCTCCTCCCAGCAGTCTCCTGCTTCTCTCTGCTTGTTCCTGTCACTCTGCCGTGGTTCCCCACTGCTTCAGTGCTGCCCCAAAGGCAGCCAAGGACAAGTGGAGTCGCAGGGAGCTCCAGCTGAAGGTCCATAGGCACTGACGTGTCTCAGCAGGGCTGGAGACAGAGCGGAATTGCTCCATGGCAGGCTGGAGAATACCCTGAGCGCTGCCAGAGCCAATTCCCCGAGCACCTGGCACTGAGAACCTCCGTGCCTCCTGCCAGTGATGGCACAGCGCTCTGACAGGTGTTCCCGGCTGGATGGAAGTGCTTGGGATGCCCTGACCTGCCCTGGCCTTCCTTTTATCTTCACACTTCTAACAGATGCTGCCTGGCCACTTCAGCTTCCCTCCCCCGCCTCCCCCTCCAATAATTAATCAGGAGATGCCGGTTTTATTCCTAGGGCTGCGCTCGTGTTAATGAGGGAGGTTCCTCACAAACGGAGCCTTCCAGGTGCTGCTCCGAAGGTCTGAATGGTCAGTGATGCTTTGGTGACGCCTTTCCCCTCCCGGAGGGAATCGCAGCCCAAGCCAAGCGGCTTGTTCGGGGTTAGGCTGCAATGCTGAGCTCAGCATCCTGCTTCCCTTCCTCCCCCTGGATCCGCCTGCCCTTCTGCCTCCCAGCCACGGCAACGCTGTGCCCGCTGCGGGAGACATCAGCCAGGGCTGCATCCCTGGGGATGGACCAGGGGAGGGACAGGGGCATCTGCCACAGCTCTGGAACCTCGTGCCCAAAGATTGGCACAGCCTGTGGCATGGAGATGAGCTCCTGATATCTCCTGCTTGGTTTGCTGCTCCAAAAAGCCTGAATTTGTATAGGAGGGAGGAAAGGAGGAGGGAAGGAAGGGAGGAAGGGAGGGAGGAAGGGAGGGAGGAAGGGAGGAAGGGAGGAAGGGAGGAAGGAAGGAAGGAAGGAAGGAAGGAAGGAAGGAAGGAAGGAAGGAAGGAAGGAAGGAAGGAAGGAAGGAAGGAAGGAAGGAAGGAAGGAAGGAAGGAAGGAAGGAAGGAAGGAAGGAAGGAAGGAAGGAAGGAAGGAAGGAAGGAAGGAAGCTCCAGCTGGTGAATGGGGAAATGCCCCTTGCCCTTTGTCAGGAATATTTCTGCTCCATTAAGATCCTTTTACAATGTTGTCCCTGTAGATATTCTCAGCCATGAGCAGTTTTCCAGCTTCTGGAGGGTCTCATTCTGTGCCTCAGGTGCTCAAGGGAGGCATCAGGCACATGAAACCAATTTTTTCAGCAGTCAGTGGGACAGGCTGTGGCACCAAACCTTTGGGACAATCCAGAACTTCTCTTGTGCCAGGCACTTCCTGGGTTATTTTGGACAAGTCCACCCTCCCTGCTGTGCAAAGGACAAGAAGGAGGCTTCAAGATGAGAATAAAAGTGACTGGGTCATGTCCTTGCACCTGCCTGCAGCTCATCCTCCCAACATTCCCAGAGAGCACTGGGAATTGGAACCAGTTGGAGAAGTGTCTGGAGGTGGGTTTGAGCTGGGCTGACTTCAGCTGGGATCCTTCTGGATGTTGCAAAACAGAGAACAAGGTTTCCAAGAGCTGTTTGACATCGCAGCTGCCTGGGAAAACACCCCCAACAACCGTGGCACGGTGCTTTATGGATTTGTTCAAACCCCATCGCTGCTGCAAAACTGGATTTCCTGAGTGCGGAGAAGTGTCACAAACACCAATTTTTCCTGCTTCAGCAGAGATCAAGGTTCTCTCTCCAGTTTTCCAAGGCTTAACATGGCTAAATCAATGTGGCTGAATGAGCAGTATAGATCTTTTATAATGTCAAATTGGTTTTTAATAATGGAAGCTGATAACCCTCTTGAAAGCTTCCCATGATGGGCTCGTGGACAGCCAGAAGGCAACTTACTGAGGGTTTTAACAAGCCCATCATGTGCCTTGCTCACCTATTAACCACTCAGTTGTTATTTATAAACAGAACCTGGATAAAATGGAGCAGAGAAGATGGGAGGATGCTCCTGCAGCCCCATCCACACCTCCACTGCTGTGGCTCTCTGTGATTTCTTCCTCCTGTCTCCGTGGCCGTACTGCAGCAAGCCTGGCTCCCAGCCAGCACTCCCGTCCTGCAGGAGACCAGGGGCTCTTTCATTTATGTTGTTCCCTTGAAGGTATTTATAGATTGCAAATGCACCACCCAGGGTCTTTTCCAGGCTGTATAACTGTACCTGCTTTCGTCTCTCCCTGTTTGACTTGGCCTCTAGCTCGCCTGTCACTGCTCTGATTTCACCCTTGGCCAGACTCCAGTGCAGGGGCTGCAGGGGCAGGGGGGCTCCTCTGAGCCAGGAGAGGGGTGAGGGTCTGTCTGGGGGGATCCTGCCCACAGCACCTGTTTCTGGGACTCCCTTGGGCTCTCCAGGCTGGGGGGTAGCACAGGCAGAGGGGTTGCTGTGGGACCCATCCCAGTGCCCCTGGGTTGTCCCCACAGGGTGACAGTGGGGTCATTTCCTGCGCTCTAGCACTGACAGGCAGCAGCTCTGAACTCACCCCTGCTCCCACCATTCCACGTCCTATGACCAGTGCAGATCACAGAGCCGTAATCCCAGAAGGGTTTGGGCTGGAAGTGACCTTAAAACTCATCTTGTCCCATTGGCAGTGGCACTTTCCACTGTCCCAGGCTGCTCCAAGCCCTGTCCAACCTCACCTTGGACACTTCCAGGGATCCAGGGGCAGCTACAGCTTCTCTGGACAACCTGTGCCAGGGCCTGCCCACCCTCACAGAGGAGAATTTTTCCCAATATCCCATCTATCCCTGCCCTCTGGCACTGGGAGCCATTCCCTGTGTCCTGTCCCTCCATCCCTTGTCCCCAGTCCCTCTCCAGCTCTCCTGGAGCCCCTTTAGGTCCTGGTGGGGGCTCTGAGCTCTCCCTGGAGCCTTCTCCTCTCCAGGTGAGCACCCCCAGCTCTCCCAGCCTGGCTCCAGGGCAGAGATGTTCACATTTTCTCATCTTCCTTTCTCCTCAGCAAGCACCAGCTCAGTCTGTGTCCCCAGATGGGCATTTCTTCCCCTGTGGGCTGAGTTTCATTCTGTTTTTTCCTTTCCCATATTTCTAATGTGCTTTTTGTTTCCCTCTGGCCTCTCTGGAGGCAGCACCAGGTGCCTCCCAATTCAGTATCTTCTGCAAATTGAATTTGCTCGGGTGATGGAAGAAAACAAATTTCAACCAGGAAAGAGATATTTTGATCCAAGTTTCAAAGGGGTTTTTACAGTCAGCACTGAAAAGCTGGTGATTAAAGAATGAACAAAAAATAGAATACCTGCAGTGGGTCCTTTTAACACTGAAGAGGGAGGGAGAAACTTTTCTAAGGAGACATTCTTCAGGGAAATAGCATTTTTCTGACTCCATTGATTGCTTCCCAGCTAAGAGTACATACAAGCAAATAAGAGAGGACAAGTTTGGGATTTGTCAGCTCCTAAACAATTCTGGGGCTTTGTTTTGGCTTCATCCAAGCTCACGCTCACCTGAATGAACACCTCCCTGTCTGCCATACAAGGGCTTGTAATCCTTCAACACCCATGTGGGAACAGACCAGTGACTTCCAGCCCTGGGAAAGCTGGAGAACTCTACAAAATCTTCTTTAGAAAGGTCTTCATCAGGCCACAACTCCTTCCAGCAGCACAGGAACCCCTGGGGGTTAACATGGGGCTGCTGGAGCTCTCTGGACTCTGAAATGCTCCATCAAGCACTGCACAAATCCACCCTGCAGGTTCCAGGGAGGATTTTGGAGCTGCCAGCAGCTCTGAACGAGCACTCCTGGCAGCGTGGCTGCTCTGGTGGCGAATAACCCGGGGAAGTGGAGTGTGTCGTCAGTTTTAATTAACAATGCAAAATAAAGTGGTTGCTTGCCATATAAATCGTGTTTACTAAGAATTACTTAAAATGGATAAATATTTTCTTGGACGCATTTTAATTGCTTAATAAAAGTACCAAGAACACCCACAAATACCTTAAATAAATGCATGGCTCAGGGAAAGAATTAATTAACATTTCATTCCTGGGAATGGCTATTAATTGCTACAAATTGCTCAGAGAATGGGTTTTGTGGCTTTATTGCCAGCAGTACCTTCAGTTCCTAGTGTGTGATGTGACAGTCCCCTCCTCTCACCCTCAAAGGAGAGAAGTCCCCAGCGGGATGCCGTGAGCACCACCCCAAATGCCCTGAGGCCCCTTGGTGTCCTCCAAGGGGAGGAGATGGTGCTTTGATGATGACATTCTGGCATCCTTTGGAGGTCCAGAGGGGACAGGGACAATGGATGGCTCCTGCTAGTGACAGCCTTGTGAGAAATGATGGAGTGAGGTTCCCAGCCCGAGCGGTGTCACGGTACCCCCCGCACGGCTCCGGCGTGATGCATCGCACAAATTATTTCTTTATTATGGGTAAATTTTCATAATGCTGATCTATGGGGTTATTCCTCCTCTCCCTCCTGCTCCCTCCCTAATGAAGATGTGTGGGCCTTGCACGGTTCCTCCGCCTCCCCCTCTGCTGTGGGTTCATTTATCAGCCCTGGCTACGCTCTCCACCATCTCAATTGCAGGGCTGCCCCTTCCAGCCTGGCTTTCATGGAGCTCAGGAGGAAAGAGCCTTGGGAATTCTGCCTGAGGCTTGGCTGGCCCTTGAGCACGGGGGCTGGGGTGTGGAATCACCGAGCCAGGGAATTGTTCAGGTCGGAAAGGACTCTGAGATCATCACTCCAACTGTTAACCCAGCAGTGCCAAGGTTACACCTTGTCCCTAAACACCCCAACCACAGGAGCTTTTAACACCTCCAGGGATGGTGACACCACCACTGCCCTGGGCAGCCTGTGCCAAGGCCTGACAACCTTTCCATGAAAAAATTTCCCTAATATTCAATCTAAACCTGACCTAGGGCAACTTGAGGCCATTTCCTCTCCTCCTGTCCCTGTTCCCTGGGAGCAGAGCCTGACCCCCCCAGCTGTCCTCTCCTGTCAGGGAGTTGTGCAGAGCCAGAAGGGCCCCCTGAGCCTCCTTTGCTCCAGGCTGAGCCCCTTTCCAGCTCCTTCAGCTTCTCCTGGTGCTCCAGCCCCTTCCCAGCTCCATTCCCTTCTCTGGATGTGCTCCAGCACCTCAATGTCTTTTTTTTTTTGTAGTGAGTGGCCAAAACTGGCCACAGGATTTGAGATGTGGCCTCACCTGTGCTGACTACAGGGGAAGAAAGCACATGGAAAGGAATTTGCTTGTGTATTGTGTACCCTGTACTCAAGGAAAGGCTTCCAAGCCTCCAGCTCCCATCCTGACAAACCTCCATGCACACACAGCTGCCGTGGTGATGACCTCTTCCCAAACCTCTCTATCCCAATTTAGGGATCTTGGCTTCATCGTGAAGCCAGCCTTGAGTTCTAATGGTGGAAATGCTCAGATGCAGAGATATCAACTTTGCTTATCTCCTCCTGCCTATTTTTTTCCCTCTTTTAAAAAAAAAAAACAAACAAATAAACAAGGAGAAAGATTGCAACCTTTTCCCAAATTTCAGACTTCTACCCCTGACAAGGACCTGTTTGGTGTCTGATTGCGCTCACCACGATGCACCAGTTGCTGCTACTGGGGTTGGATTGTTTTTAAACACTCTGGGATTTTGATGATAATAATAACACCTCATTGCAGAGGAAAATTTTGGCTTGATTTGCCATCTCATCTCGGCTCCAGTGCTCCCACTCCTGCCAAGCCAGGAGGCTGGGATGAGCCTGATTGCTCATCAGCTGCAGGCTTCAAGGGCAGTGCCTGGGTTTTGCATCTCCTCCTCACCATCAGCAGGTCCCGTGGGTGGCAAAAATCCATGAGGGGCCCCAAATCACCCTTGAAGATGTTCATTGAGAGTTCAGCTCTGAGAAGGGCATTGGGGTAGTGGAGGAGAGATTATCAGGGACACCCTGGGGTCAGGTCTGCGCTGCCCAAGGCACAGAAACCTGAAAGAAGTGGGGTGAGAAGGTTTCTCTCTCCCAGATGACAGAATTAAAACCATGCCACCACTCCATGCACCCACCATGGTTCATTTTTGGAGAGAAACCAATCAAAACAATCTTTCTCTTCGCACAGGGATGGGAACAAATTGGCTGCAGAAGCGAGAGGGAGAAGTAAACAAAGCTGTTAACTTGTCAATGACTTGACTGATCAAGCGTGGGGAATAGCTGGAGAGGGCTGATGAGCCGTGCAGATAATCAATGGACCCAGCACTGCAGCTGGAGCTGCACAGAGCTCTGGAGACACCGAGACCCCACGGCCAGGGGATGCTGGAGAATAAAACCTGCCCAGTGCATCTGCAGCCCAGCAGGTGCAGAGTGGAGCAGAGCCAGCAGGATCACTGGATTTAGCAGCGGGGAGGGGTTGGCCAAAGCTCATCCCACCGTGTCCCCCTGGCTCCTTCCCTGCACCAGGGGCTGCGAAGGACCCTGGTCCTGAAGGAAACCAGAGTGGCCCTGCTGGAAAAGCTGTCACTGTTTCAAAGGGAGAGCATCCAACTTCATGGACTGGGTGATTCCTTCTGAAAATCGAGCTGCTTTTGTGACAGATCAAAACAAAATGCAGACACTTTAGATGTTGTGCTGTTTTAATCCCGCTGCTTAAAATCCCCCCTCCTCCTCCACCCCATCACATGATGGGGCTGGGCACCAAACCTGTCCCCATTAATCCCTGTTTGGCACTTCTCTTGCCACTATGGATGTTTTCCTGCCCCTCCCCTGTCACAAATTCACCCTCTTTCGCAATAACTCATTTCCCCTCTAAGGAGGGAGCTTTAGATTTAAGAATCTTTGGCCTCAGAATCATAAAATCATATGAAAATTGTAATTTTTCTCCCCAAGTTAATTTTTCCACATACATTAAATTCCTCATTTTAATGTATGTGGAGAAAGTTTAAAACCATTCAGACTATGACAGCCAGCTGCCAAAACTGCTTATCCTGGGGAAATACTGGGGATGTGAGTCACCCCCCAGTCCTGGATGAGCTTGGAGATGTCACCTCTCCTTGGGGAGTTTTTTACCCCTTTGACAGTGATTCTGCATTTCATTTTTCCTGCCTACATCATCTTGACTTACCCCGCCACACAATAGACATGACTAATAGCTTAACTATTATTTTGGGTAATCCAATTTCATCACGTGGTTTGTGTTTTCTCAAATCGTTTAACAGGATTAGTCCTTTCTGGGGTCTTCCTACCCCACTCCACCCCCGTAGCAGAATGTCTTTAGCCAGATTTATGGATGCTGGCATGTTGAAGAGCTAATTCTCTGCTGTGTTTATCCTCCTCCTCAGTGCAAAGTGAATCTTAGTGCTGTGAAGCTGCTCAAACTTGCCTTTGCCTCTATCCCAGTTCTTATTTTCCACCCGTGCTTGAGGCCTTTGCAGCTTTACACCTCAATGTACAATTTCTTTGAGACTGGCAGGAAAAAGGCAATGGTGAATGGGGACAGAAACTCACAGGTCTTCATCAGCAGAGCTGCTGCTTGGGGATCTTGGTGCTGGGCTGGGACCTCGTGTTCCAGATCACTGGAGCTGCCAGATCCACACATTTCAGGGCAGAAATGACTGGCACAGCAGGCAGCAATGGCTTGTGCCTTTCTGCACAACAGAGAGCTGCTGGGTGTCTGGGTCTTCTTCAAGGATTTTCTTTTTCTTGGTTGGCTCCTAAAGTTTCTCTGAGGCTTTGACCTGGTCCTGAGTTTGGGATATTTTCAAGGGCTTTGTGGTTTGATCTCTGTAGCATGAGAGGATCTGCTGTCATAGCAAGAGGAGACAGACCTCAGGCCAAGTTTATATTAACTCTTCAAGGACGGTGGCCAACCTTGGACATGTCAAACAGCCCAGGCAATGCTCTGGGCCACCAAAAATGGTGCCCACCAACCTGAGCAGTTCTGTCTGACTTTCCAGCCCCAGCAGTGTCCCTAAAGCCCTCATTGCCCATGGCAGCCGCTGTTCCCATCCCATGACTCAGGCTTGTTCCGTGTGCTCTGTCTGACTCCTGGCATGTCCTCAGGCTGGTGTGAGGCACAGCTCCTTCTCTGGCAGGTTCCCTGGCCTGCCCTGCCAGAACAGTTAATTATTCAGGGCTCAACTGTGTCTAGATCAGATGGTTCACATTAGGATTATCAACAGGATATCAGGTTCACTTTAGGATTATCAACAGGATATCAGGTTCACTTTAGGATTATCAACAGAGTCACCCTGGGTGAGATGGGCTGAGCCCTCATTTTGTGGGAATCTCCTCACAGAAGATGCCAAGGGCAGGAATTTCTGTGTAAGGAACTTGGACTTCTGCTGGCTAGAGTGTGAGCAGCTTGAGGATCTGGCAAGTCATGAGGAGGAATAATAAATATCTGAAGCGCGTTCCCTTGCGGTAATGCAAACACACAGGCAGCTCACAGGGGAGTGGAGTAAAGTTAAGAGTCCACCAAAAGATCTGTTCATCTTTTCAGTGTCAAATTGATCCATGGAATCACAGAATTGCTCAGTTTGGAAAAGACCTCCAAGATCATTGAGTCCAGGTGTTAGCTGGCACTGCCAAGGCCACCACTGTGACCCATGTCCCCAAGTGCTACAGCCACACACCTTCAAAATCCCTCCAGGGATGGGGACTCCACCTCTGCCCTGGGCAGACTGTGCCAGGGCTGTTCAGCCTTTTTGGGGAAGAAATTGTTCCTAACATCCAATATAAACCTGTGCTGGTACAACATGAGGCTGTTTGTTCTTATTCTATTACTTGTTACTTGAGACAAGAAACCAACCCCCACCTCACTACAGCCTCCATTCAGGCAGCTGTAGAGAGCAATGACATCTCTCCTGAGCCTCCTTTTCGCCAGCTGAAACAACCCCAGCTCCCTCAGCCATCCATCAGTTCATCCATCCATCCAGCCATCCAGTCATCCATCCATGCCCAAAATTGTGGTCAAGTCCTTCTTCTCTCCCAAGCCTCTGGAATGTCCTTGACACCCTGGCACAAATCCACCCTTCTCAGCCATGTCACGGGGAAACAACCTGATGTGGCTGTGTCTTGGTACAACCAACAGACTGACCCAAAGAGCTCTGAGATTATCTGCTCACTTCTGTATAAAACAGCATGAAATGGCATTTAAAAAAAAAAAAAAAAAAAAAAAAGACATCTCCAAACGTAACAACCATGAAGTTCTTCACTACTCACTTCAGTAATTAAGTGGAGCTGAGCAATAATGCTGGTTGATGCTTTATAAACAACCTTCTAATCCAGAGACAACATCCTCTTTGCTTTAATATTTACCAGCAGCTTCTGGAGTGGAACAGAAAGCCAAGGGTATCTGAGACCTGATGTGAACAGGATTACTCCCCAGCCTCATGCTGGATGAGACCAGAATGTCTTTGGGGTCTCTCTGGGATGGGGTGTGCAAGGGTGGGTGCTGTGTACCCCAAACAGTTATGTCAAGATAACTCCATGCCAGGTGGAGAGGATGCTCAGGGTGCACAGCATGTCCTCAGCACTGTCACCCAGGTTTGGGGAGGAAAAGCTCCCCAAACTCTCTCCCTGCTTGTCCCTTGCTTCTCGATTTGCTGTTTCCTGGTGAACCCAGCCTGACTTCCCAGCTCCAGCTCAGCACTGGATCCACATTCCAGCTGCTGATACATGGCAGGATGAGCCCTCTGGCTGCCAGTGTCCAGTCACGGGAAATCACCAGGACATGTGGTCCTGGAGGGCAGGTGGGACCCACTGGGTTTGTGGTGGGACACCAGCACCCCTGGATTTTCCCATTCTCCTGCCATGCCTGCTGGCCTACATTTTGCAGCTCTCCCAACCATTCTTTTGGCAGAGAGGTCTCCAAAGGTGGCAGCTGGGGAATGAGTCAAGTGAACAACTGGTGCTGCTGCAGTCACCAAATCCCCACTGTTTTACTGGGGCAGAGACAGTGACAGATGTAGATACTCACAGATTTGTCCTCCATTTAAACACACCTCTAGCACCCAAAATCTGCACTGGAGAGCAAAGGGGGAATCAAGGAGTGAAATCCCTTAGAGCAGCTCCTACAGGACTGTGGTGGGTGCCACCTCTGTCCCTATCCCACATTCTCCTTGCACACTCTGCTTCATCCTTCATGCCCTGCTCGTCCCCGGTCACATTTTTCCCCTTCTGGCAGAAAAGCCTCAAACAGAGCTGAAGGCCTCTTAAATCAACGTCTTTCCTGACTCAGAAGCTGTAAGAGGATTCATTATTTATGTGGCAGAAACACAAAAGCTTAGCATATTTTAAGCTGTCTGAAACAACTTCAAGGCAACTCTTCCTCTGTCTTCTTTTTTTTAACAAAACACATTGAGATGTCTCTGAACCGAGCGGCAGGGGGAAACTGTTTTTTTAATTCCAAAAGATAAAATAATATGTACAGATTGAGGAAGAGAACGAAAAAACCCTGTGATCTAGCTTGGGATCACCAAGGAATGCCCATCAGGGGATGTTGCCTGTGAGGTGTTGGCACATTCCTTGGTCAGACTCTGTTGTGACGTGGTGTCGGTGTTGTGGCAGTGGGAGAGGTCAAGGAGACAGCTCTGCTCCTCCACAAGCACACACTGCCGTATCCTTCAGAGGCAGCAGCAGAGGAGGTGCTGGCTGTCTTTTTTCCCCCTCTTTCTCCCCATTTTTACATTTTCAATTTAGTCACAGCATCTCTAATTTCCTTAGATCTGAAGCCACCTCGTGAGACTGGAAGGGAACGATATAGAAGAAAGATGAGGGGAAAAAAACCACCAGTAATCTTGTAAAAGTCAGTTTTGAAAAATCAATTTTCTTGTGTGACAAGATTTGCTTAAGGCTTTTCGTTCTGTGAAATCAGCCCATCATCCTGCGGGAATGCATGAAGGAAGTGGCAAGTGTGGTTTGGAATAACTCAGATTAAAGACTGCTAAATTAGGCTCAAAAAGCTGCCACTTCTTGCAAAGGGAGAGGCGATCTGGCCAGAGGAGGCAATGATGCTCCCTTCAGAATCACATTCCCAGCTCCAGGAGCAAGTCTTGAAGGAGAGGTGACTGACAAGGCTGGGAAAACACAACCACAACCCTGAGGTCTGCTGGAAATGAGATGCTGCTTTGGAGACAGGTTCACTCTGATGCTGGGAAAGGGCTGCAGCAGAGTTCAGAAAACCCACTGCTGCTGACTGGGGCACCCCATGTTTCTGTGAGCTCTCCTGGAACACCCAGCCCCCTCTGGCAGCCCCAAAACTGGAGATGCTCCATCCAGCCCCAGGCTGGCTGCTCCATCACTCTTTGCTTTGGTCCCTTTCATCATCTCTACCTCAGGGCGGTGCTCAGCAGTACACAGCATTTTCCTTCCCCCCGCCTTTCCCCCCCTCCATCACACTGTCTCTCCTCTACACTCTCTCCTAATTAGTTCAAGCTGCCTCTGAACATCTCCCACCCGCTTGTTCCCATTACCTTGACAAGCCAGGGAATGGGAAGACAAATCTCCCTGTCCTCACACCTCCATGAGCGAAGGCTCTTCCAACCCTGTCTTCCCAGTCTCACCTGGAGCTCTGTGCCTTGGCAGAGCCCCCCCAGCAGCCCAGCCTCACTTCCCAGCTGCAGGGATAGTTGTGCCTTTTATTTTACTTTATTTCCCTTTTTTTAAAGCCTGTCTCTCCACCTGCCACCCAGCCATGCTCCGTTCCCTGTCACAGGGAGCTGGCAGATGGGGCTGATGCATCACAAAGGAGATCTGAAGAATTCATTTCCTGGTATTTTTTTTTTTCCCCCAGCTTTCATTTTCACTTCAGAGCAAAGGTCCAGTTGTCTGGGAGGAAGCTACAAAGACAAACCCAGGCAGGAAAACAGAGATAGTCAGGAGAAATGTTACAGTGCCGATAACTTGAGACCTCAGCGTGCTTTGCATTTATTTCAACTCCCGCTTTAGCTGCATTTTGCTATGTCTATAAATTAGATTTATTCTGTTACTGCTGTGAAATGCCTGCGGGCCCCTTCCCCACTCCAGCTTCTCTTCCCTCCCCTGCCAAGTTTGGCTGTGGGAGGCAGCAGGAGAGGTGACAGCCCTGCCGAGGGACAACATATGGACTCACAGCGTCCTGCCGCTGGACAGACGGAGCCTCGGCCATTGGAGCGGGAGGGAGCAGATGGGAGCGGGGAAGGAGGGCAACAAAAACTGCACACTGGCATAAATGAGAACTTTCCCAAGCTGGACTGGAGGAGGGAGTTGGCTGAGGGGGAGAAGGTCCAAAGAGTGCCAAGAAATGGCAGCAAAACCAAACTGACCATTCCATTTAAAGAGGCTGAAATGCCTCTGGTCTGGACCAGACATTTGTTGAGCTGCTCCCCACCTCGTCTCTGTGCAGCCTTCTGGGGCAGCTGGCACCCTGAGACTCTGCAGAAGCTCTTGTGGGGCTGCCCCAGATCATAGAATCCCAGAATAGTTTGGGTAGGAAAGGACCTTAATGCTCATCTTATTCCAACACCTTCCACCAGACCAAGCTGCTCCAAGGCCCATCCAACCCAGCCCCGAAAGGGTTCCCAGAGGAGCCCAAGGATGCAGCCCCCAGAGGAGGAGGATGGCTGATTTTCCTCTGAGTGCAATGGCTGTGGAGAAAAGTGCCTGTGCATCCACAGACTTCACACCTTGTCTGCAGCCACCGGGGCCCTGCAGCATTTCAAACCCCTGACAGTCCCTTTTAAATATGAAGAGAGGGGTGATTGTAATTTAATAAGAGTTAATGTGGCAGATCCCCCTTCCTTGGCCAGTCTGGTTGTGGTCTCGGTGATCAGAAGCTCTGGGAATGCAGGGCATGAGGGGTTGGTCACTTTTATCCTTCCATGAATGGGCAGAGGAAAATAAGGAACACAAAAACACAGCAGCTCCCAGGGGACACTTTTCAAAGCCACTGGAACAGCATATAAAAATATATCCAGGTTTTATAGAGCCAGAAGAGGGAAAACAGCCCCTGCTCTGGCTTGGTTGGAGGCAGTGCCCATTAAATGGATCCTTTGCCACTTTTCCCTCAAAAGTTGCCAATGAAATCATCGCCCTGAATCTCTGATCAACTTCCCACAATCCAGTAATTCCTTCTGGCCCTTCCAGCCTATGAATCTGTAAATATTCAGCTGAATGGAAGAGGTAGGGACAACTCTGGTGTTAGGAAAAGGTGTTAAGCTCCAAATATGCCCTTCCCTGGCCTTTCACCCAGGAACAGGGATCTGTGCACATCCAGAAGCTTGACTGACCAAGCAAAGAAGCAGTGGATCTAGCTGGAACAGACACATCTTGATCTCACTGTCTGGGGTGATTTCTCCTTCTGCTCATCCAACCTGGCAGAAGCAAACAATTCCCATGGCTCTTCCTTTACTAAGACCTGAATTCCTTGTCTCTATTATTCCTCCTGCTCCTGAAACAGGGTGTACCCATTCATGAGCCCAGCTCTCCTCACTGCCTGGATGTGGGAGGCAGTTTTATTTCACCTTCCCTTTTATCCTGCTAAGGATGTATCCCTGGGGCATGGGAACAGGTATGACCTCTGAGTGAGTGTGAGGAATTAGGGATGGGATTCTCTGGGTTCTCCATGTGAATCCATGATGTGGGACAAGTGGAAACCGCCTCAAATTTCATCAAGGGAGGTTTAGATTGGATATTAGGAAACATTTCTTCACTAAAATGTGGGTCAGACATTTGAACAGACTCCTTGGGACAACGGTGGACTTCCCATCCCCAGAGGAATTTAAAAGATGTGGCACTTGGGGACATGGGTTAGTGGTGGCTTTGGAAGTGCAGGGGAAACAGTTGGACTCAATGATTTTAGAGGGCTTTTCCAACCTAATTGATTCTGTGATTCCAAGACTTTCTGAACTTCATTCTGGGCTTCCACCTCTGCCATAACCAGCCCCTCAGGGACAGCAGGGAATGTCTCTTGGCTCTCTCCTTGGGATTTGTTTTGGAGAAGCTGGGTCTGTGTGTTGAGTCCACAACTGACTGATGATGGAAGTGCTCCTGGCAATGAATTGGTCCATCCAGCCACATCCACTGGGGCAGTGAAAGCGCAATCATTGTGCCAAGACAAGCAAGGGCTGGCCAGCTGCTCATTCCCTCCTCCATTCCCCATCCCTTTGATAAGGCTTTCCCAGTTTTCTGCTGCTTTTCCTGCTCTTTGCCAGGCACCAAAGCAATGCTGAGCCACGGGGGAGCTGGTTCAAGTGTCTGAGCAAACTTCCAAGCCATTTCCAGCAGGGCATGGGGCACTTGCTCTTGAAGATCTTGATCCCCTGTGGGAGCTGAGGCAGCTCATGAGTAAGGAGAGATGCCAGCAGGTCCCCAAATGGTGCAGAGAAGGCTCAAAGGGTAAAGAGCAGCAAAGCTCTGTGGAGTTTGAACTTCTCCCCAGGTTTGTTCAAATGAACTGTGGGAATGTGTCTCTGTGGGAGGAATGCCTCCAAGATGCACAGTGTAAGGCAGGCAGGCCAAAGCACAGATGATGCACATTGTGATTTTCTCATTCTCTCTCACAGCTCCTTGGTATCAGGTAAAATTTTTCTGTACCTACCTGAACCACCAAAAATCTGCCACTTTTTTCTCCAAGGCCAGCAGCCAAAACACCCCAAACCTTTACCTGGCCATGTACAATCCTTGGAGACACCGGATCTACCAAAAGCACTTGGGCTCTTCATCTACTTCTTTTCCTAAAGCTGGGTGGGAAATGCCTATCCCACGGAGAAGACTGGAGGAACAGGACCAGGGATCTTTCCCCTGTTGCTATTCCTTTGTTTTCCCTGGGCAAAGCCAGCAGGAAGCCAGGACACTGCTTCCCACCAGGTGTGTTCGAGCCCCAATGCCTTTAAAGAAAACCTCGTTAAGAAGCAGTTGAGTTTGGATTAATATTTGATGAGCGACAGTGAGCTGCTGTTCGGAGATAAAACAGTATTTACTGAGCAAGGGCTTTCCTGCTGGCCTGAGCTCTGGGCCAACAAACAAACAGCACCCTGGGGGGAAGCACGTGCAGGTGAGGGCAGGGGATGCTGTGGGATGGCTCTGAGCTCAGCACACCATCACCAGGGGGATGGGGGCTCGAGGCCTGAGCTGCAGCTGCCACTCACAAAGCTGGTTCATGCAGGAGGATTTGGGCTTCAGCCCAGCAAGGATGGGTGGAACTGCACCTGCTGTGATCCTGGGCTGCCCGTGGGATGGGAAGAAGTGGGGCAGCACCATCCCATGGGTGGCTGAAAAATAAATGCCCCCAGCTCCTCCGGACTTCTGCTCCTGCTCCTGTTGCTGCTGGACCTTTTGCAACATCCCTCCGCTATGAAGAGCTGTGTGTTGCTCACAGCTCTGTGCTCAGCACCTTGCAGCAGCTGGGAGGGATGTCTCCCTCTTCCCAGCTATGTCTGTGTGTCTGTCTGTCAGTCCCACACCTTTCTTTGGAAGTGCAGTGGTGCCCAGAGCTGCAGCTGCTGCTGGGGGGTGGCTCCACATGTCCCCCTCTGCTGCCAAAGATAACATTATTTGCAAAGGTCTCCTCCAGCCCTGGGGGCGAGAGCTCTGTGTGGATGCACAGAATGAGATTTGTATCACTGCCCTGCCTGCACCAACTCCCCATCGCTCTGCAAAAATAATCATCAGCCGAGGAGCCCGAAAGGCTCGGGGACTCTGCCTCCTGCAATATTAAACCTTCCCATTTTCTTCTGCCACTTTAAAGATTCTCTTTCTTACTGAGAGTGATAAATAATAACAGCAAAAAAACACCCCACAGACACACAACAGACATCAAAAGCCACGAGAAGATTGGCAAATAGAGAGATCTGAAGGGAGCAAAGAGGAGGCCTGGTTGGGAGTCGGTTCACGTAGCCCCGACTTCTGTTGCTTTCCATTAATTTTGCCCGCCATCGCAGGTAGCAGAACAACGGCGACAGCTAATTACTCTCCCTTTCCCTTTCCTGCATGCTTGCTTGCAGCAAAAGAAAGCCAGTAAATTCCCAGACTCCCCCCTCCCCATCCCAGACCTGTCCAGGGAGCTGCAGAGGTGTGGGAGGCGGGATGTTGAGGTGGGATGTGCCAGCCTGGCACCGGGATGCTCCGCTGGCAGAGGCTGGCAGTGGCTCAAGGGAGGGGGACAGGAAAAGTTAGTGTGGTCCCCTACCACCCTTGGGACACCAGGGAGCCTCTTTGGGCTTCCAGCCCCATGTCCATGGTGCTAAAGCAGATGGGGACACATCCATGGAAGTGCTCGAGGAGCTCAGGTCCCCTTGAGCCTTTTCCAAGTGGAGGATGCTGCATTGGCAACACCAGGGAGCCTTTTGGTGGGCTGAGATACTCCTCAGCTCCAAAGGGAACCTGACAGAAGTGAGATAAACCCAGGCCAGATGGGGTATAAGACCTTACAGGAGCTATAGGATGTGTCTGTGCAAAGCTTGCTCTTACATGGAAGGAGGGAAAACATCCAAATGAGCAAAGCCCTGCTGCCAGAGGGTTAATTCACCCCTGTGCCAGAGCCCCCTGCTCAGGATCACTGTGACACCTCACCAGCCTCTGCCCTCCACTTGCTTTTGGTGTCATCAGCCTGTCCTGCATCCAAAAGCGAGTGACAGCACAGGTGACATCGTGGGCAAACAAAGCTCCCTGGGGAAAATGCTGCTCCTTGTCAGGGAACAGCTGCTGCCAGCGAGGGAGGAGGGCTGTGATTTCAGCTAAGGAAAGGAGCAGAGGAGCTGTGCCTCCAGCACAGGACAGCCTGCCCCAGCCCTGCCTGCTTCCCAACATCATGAGATGCCAGCAGATTTTAAAGAAGGATTCTCACTTAGAAAATACCACCAAGGCCAAAGATTTCATGAAAATCTGTCAGTTTTGAGAAAATACCATTAACCCTCTGCCTTCAGAAGAGAAGACACAGTGCAGGCTGTAACTTTCCACTCTCGCTCTGGCAGTGGATCGCTCCGAGGTCTCTTTTCCAACCAGGGTTTTCTTGCATTAAAATCGACCTGTGTGTGATTATATAAGCAAGCACGAAGAAAACTTCCTAAGGAAAAAGCAGCTCAATTTCATCAAAACTATGTTCTCTATAAGGGCAGAGGGGGAATTTTTTCTCTTGGGAAATTGTGTTGAATTTTGTTTCTTTTCCCTTGCCCTCCTAAGAGAAAAAGAGGTCTGGGCTTCAAATCTTGGGTTGGCAGGACCACGGAGGTGGTTTAGTGGCTTCATCCTAACAAAGAGCCCAGTTCATGGATCCTTCCCAAGGGAACATTTATGGGTGAAATATTTGACCTCATTTGCTTTTCCCAGGAATAAAAACCAGGATGCAAACCTAATGCAAAACCAATGGCTCCTCAAAAACTCCAGCAAGGTGACAGCTTGTATTGTGTTGACAGGTGTATTGGTAGCAGGGATGGCCCTGCAGGGCTGGCTGTGGATTTATGCCCACAAAAGGGGATTTAGGTTGTTAAAATGTTATTCCCTTGTGTTCAGAGTTATTTACTGACAAACATATTGGGGGGAGATTAAAAATAAATATTGTCTGAAGATCTGGGATCTCTGTCTGAGCATGAGGGAAGCTACAGGAGATATACCAGAGTGGTCCTCGCCTGAGGAGAAAAAAATATCACGCTTCCTATTGTTTTTTTTAAGGCAGAATAAATTCATTTTCACCAGTGGTGGGGTCCTGAGTGACCCTGGGGTTGGCACCAAGCTCATGTTCTTCCTTCTGAAACTTCCAGATGTGTCAGTCCTAGGGCTTTACACGTCCCATCCTCCTCTCCTGGCCTGTGTCAAGGTGCAGGGTGTCCCACCCCAGAGGGCTCCAAGCTTCAGTGCTGGAACATCTGCCACTTTTACATAGTGAAGAGCTTTGGGATCTTATGGAAAGGAAACAAATCTCCCCTCCATCAATCAGAGCCTTTAAGCAGAAGGAAGCCCCAGCGAGCACTGCTGAGTCCTGTTTGCTTGTCACAGTGGTAGGGAAAAAGCCTCGTGTGAAGTATGCATGTTAAGGGAACTCAAGAAATGAAAAACCCAAAGTGATTGAATTTGTCCTGCCTCTTCTTTTTTCCCCGCCCAAAACCCTTTCTATGGGAAAGCACAGCCTGAAAAAACATGCAAATAGTTTTTAGAGTAAAATCCACCATGAAATGAATCCCAAAGCCATTTGCAGCAAAGTAGAGTCATGGAGGCTCAGGGGACAGGAAGGGTGACAAGCCCCATGGCCTCAGGGTGGGTGAGAAGGAAAGAAGAGGCAGAGGGGGGCATTTGCAGACAGGGGAGGTGGCAAAAACCTGTGCTACCATGATGGCAGCAAAGATGGGAGAGGAGTGATGTGTCCACCTCTGCTTGGTGGAGAAAAGCAATGTAACTTGGCTTGGGCATGGATCCCAAGGGTGGAAACAGCCAAGAGGAATCACAGAATGCCAAAATGGTTTGGGCTGGAAGGGACCTTAAAGCTCTTCTTGTTCCACCCCCTGCCTGGGCAGGGACACCTCCCGCTGTCCCAGGTTGCTCCAAGCCCTGTCCAGCCTGGCCTTGGGCACTGCCAGGGATCCAGGGGCAGCCACAGCTGCTCTGGGTACCCTGTGCCTCACCATCCTCACAGGGAACAATTCCTTCACAATATCTCACCCAGCCCTGCCCTCTGGCAGTGGGAGCCATTCCCTGTGTCCTGTCCCTGTCCAAGGAAGTGGAAACCCTAGACTGGAGCCTTTCAGGCTGCTGCAGTGCTCAAGGGATCAGCCCAGCTGGGTTCAGGGATGATGTGGAAGGTTTCTTTGTTGAGAACCATGCTGATGGAGCAGAAGTTTTGCCAGGGTCTTGCCACTGTGTGGTTCCTTGACCAGGGGTGTTTGTTTTCCCTTGGACTGTACCAGAATCAATCTTGGGGTAAGAACCACGTGGGTCCTTCCCCCAGCCTGCCACGAGCTTTGTTTTCCTACCAGCTGTAAATATGAAACCAGGGCTATTTGTATCTTTGACATTAATTGACTTCTTGAATTAATAACTCTTCTGTGTAACCAGGAACACAATTATTGCTTTGTTGTGCTGATATCCAGCTGGAAGGAATCGTTCCTACCAGGAAACTCAATTGTACTAATTAAGCTGTACGAGCCTAACAGGTCATGGTAACCTGTCCCCGGAGGTGGCTGCTCTGCTGTTATCCATGGATGGTTCTGCAGAGCTGGAACGGATGGTGAGCCTGTGTGTGTGTGCTCAGGCCTTCCAGGCAGGAGGGGTGAGTGGCTGATGGATGAGCTGGGACAGGGATGTACTTGGTTACACAAAGCTCTTTTCTCCCAAAGTGTGCTGACAGCCTGCCCTGCTTTCCATACTCATATTGTGTCTGCTTAGACAAAAATAAAACCTGGGAGAGGAGGGGTGTTTTCTGATGCAGGAGACCTCACACCCAAAGCCAAGGGCCCATGGCAGAATCTTTGCTCAGTGCAGAGCATCTGCTCTCCTGCCCATCAATCCCTGGATAAGCACTCACAGATTCATAGAATCTCCTGAGCTGGGAGACACCCACAAGGATCATCAACTTCAAACCCCAGTCCTGCACAGACACCCCAACAATCCCACCCTGGGCATCCCTGAGGGTGCTCTCTCCTGGAGCTCTGGCAGCCTCGGGGCTGTGCCCATTCCTTGGAGAGCCTGGGCAGTGCCAGCACCCTCTGAGGGAAGAACCTTTTCCTGATATCCAACCTAACCCTCCCCTGGCACAGCACCAGCTGTTCCTTGAGGTCCTTTTCCTGGTCACCAGAGAGAAGAGAGGACCCAGGGGGGCCTCAGGGCTGGCAAGGACCCCATGCACCACCTGCACCTCGTACCTCTCTCAGCAACAGCGACACATTTCCTCCTGCTCCAGAGCTCCTCAAGCACCTGTGCCCTCCTCCGAGCTCACCGTGGCCAGTGCAGGGGCACTGCAGACTATGGATAGCAGAGATGACCCCACTCACTCAGGGAGATCCCATCCCCTGTGTCCCTTCACATCTCTGGCACCTGCAGCTCTGCTCTGGTCCGTCCCAAGCTCAGCTCCACCGTGTTGGGCACAGAGAGGTTTGTGGTAGTTGCTTAAGGGTTACTTGGAGATGGCGACAGAGCTGCTTTGTTCAAACCATGAAAGAGTGTGCAGAAAAAAGGAGAGGTATTTTCTCACAGTAGACTTTCCACTGGGTGTGCATTGCTCTCAGTGTCCCCAAAGAGATGGCTCTGCCAGCTCAGTGCCAGCCTCCTCATCCACTGCAGGCTCTGATGGATCCCTGACCGAGGAGCTGCTGCACGCAGCAGAACACGGCACAAGCCTGGCGGGCGGCACAAGAGGAACCTCTCAACCTGCAACAGCGTCATCAGGGCCAGAGCAGCACCAGGGAGCCACCAGAGTGGGGATAAGGACCCTGCCACTGCAGGGAGGAGGGGATGGCTGCAGCCCCCTTGGCAGTGGGGAGCAGAGGCCCTGGGGATGAGCCACAGTGAGCACCAAGCATTGAGAAACACGGGAGGAGGTGCAATGGCCACCAGAAACCACAGCCAGGGGTTCTGAGCACTTTTGGGTCACCTGGAGGGGAAGTGTTGCAGGGGGAAGGCGAGATGCTCTCAGCAGAGGACTGGACTGAGGTGCCAGGGGTGCCAGGAGTGCCACCTTACCTGTACTGGGTGACAGCAGGGTTGGCCTTGGCAGAGCAGTGGAACTTCACAGTGTTGTCCTCTAGCACCGGCTGTGGCTCCACGGACAGGTTCACCAGGGGAGGGTCTGCAAAGAGAGACAGGCCCGTGAGCAACCCAAAGACACGGCACAGCATCCCCCTGCCTGCTGCCTGCCAGGTTCTCAGGCTACAGGGCGAAACTTGGCTGTGAGAAAGCCTGGCAAAAACACTGAGACTCCTTGATATCACAAAATCCCAGAATGGCTTGGGTTGGAAGGGACCTTAAAGCCCATCCAGTTCCACCCCCTGCCATGCACAGGGACACCTTCCACTAGACCAAGTTGCTTCAAGTCCCATCCAACCTGGCCTTGAACACTTCCAACTTCTCTGGACAACCTGTGCCAGGGCCTCACCACCCTCACAGGGAGTAATTTCTTCCTGAAATCTAATCTAATCCTGCCCTCTGGCAGTGAGAGGCCATTTTTCAGTTTAAAGCCATAAAACGATTGTCAGACAGGCTGATGCCGTGAACGCTGCTCTTCTCTTGAAGGGCTTCAGCGAATAAGACAGGAAGAGGAGCCACAGACACCATTTGATGTAACATTTCACTCGGAAAATGTGACTGCTGGCTCTGATTCTCATTTAAGGACATAAACTTGCCTGCTTTGAGACACACCAGTTTAATATCTTGCGGTATAACAATGATCTTTTATCTATCCTCTAACTTTAAAGTGGCATTTCTGCTTTTTCATCAGCCTAATCATCTCTGCCAAGGCCTTACTGGTGTCACAGTCTTTCAACTGCTCCTCAGTTTCTCTCCCTTTCACACGAGAAGCATCTAAATGCTTTAGCAGCAAATAAAATTTAGGAAAGAACTGAAGAAAGCAAGCAGGAAATGGATGAAACGTTTAGGTGAAGAATACCCAGAGATGTTTTAATTTTTTGTGATGACTGAGGTGGGGTGTTAGGTTTTAAGCATGGGACCTCATTTGAAGGGAAAAAGCAGAAAGGAATGGCTTTGTGGAGAGCTTTTTTGGTGCCTGAAGAAGCAGCTGTCCCATGGCAGAGGGTGTTGGGGCTCATCAACACAGCTGAGGGGCTCTCCTGCCCTTGAGGTGGGAGTTTGCTGCACATATGACAAAATACATCCCAACAGGGCATGTTACATGTCCAACTTTACCTGCTGCCTCTCTCCTCTTCCAAGTGTTCCAGCAATGACCTTCCCAGCTGGAAAATGGGGAAAGGCTGCAGGGCAGGGGGCAGAGAAGCTGGGTGGTATCCCCTGCTCCAGGACACCTCCCTTGGCCTCTCGTGGGGCTGGGGCAGCCCAGAGCTCAGGGCTGGGGTGTGGGGTCGGTGCTGCAGGGCTGGGCATGGCCCAGTGCTTGAATTCTTGCGGGGATGCTGTGGAGCCACGGCTCCAGGCAAGCCCAGGGAGTGTCCTTGTGCCCAATAAGGGTTGGAAGGGATGGAAGGGATGGAAGGGATGGAAGGGATGGAAGGGATGGAAAGGATCAACAGGGATGGAAGGGATGGAAGGGAAGGAAGAGATGGAAGGGATCAACAGGGATGGAAGGGATGGAAGGGATGGAAAGGATCAACAGGGATGGAAGTGATCAACAGGGATGGAAGGGATGGAAGAGATGGAAGGGATGGAAGGGATGGAAGGGATGGAAGGGATGGAAGTGATCAACAGGGATGGAAGGGATCAACAGGGATGGAAGGGATCAACAGGGATGGAAGGGATCAACAGGGATGGAAGGGATCAACAGGGATGGAAGTTTCCCTGCTGGCCTCTCCCCCCACCAGGCACAGTCAGGGTCCTGCTGGAGTGACCAGGCTCTGGCAGCCGTGCCTCTGCTGGAGGCTGTGGGCTCCAACTGGGCACACTGGTGTGGGAGCTGCCCCCAAAGCAAGCCCAGCTCATTCCAGCCGAGGTGGCCTCGGCAGTGACCTTGGCTGGCCGGGAGGGGAGAAGCAAAGGCAGAGTCCCAGCAGAGCTCCAGTGCCTCCTTCTCCTCCACCCCGTGGTATTTACCCAGCCGGAGCCTGGCTTTGTTGTGAGCAAAACCACCTGCCTTCCTGATGGGAAATTATGACGGGGAAATTATAGGTATTTTCAATTTACCCTAATTTCATTTTAAAATGTGCAATTCAAATGACAATAAAGATGGGCGCAGTTGGGAATATAAATGAGCTTCCCTGACATAGCAGCCCGGAGATGTATAGCGGGCTCCTAATTCATTCCCAGGCATCCTGACACTTCCCCATTGTTAGACAACAACAGCTAATCACCTTCCTTTGTTAAGTATGAATCACACTTCTCTTTAGTAGCTTCCCCATTGTTTGATGGGTTAGGAGCTGTGCCTACGATTTACAGAGAGGAGCCTCTTTGTATTAAAATGAGCCCGGCTCCCTCCTGCACTCAAAATAATAAAAAAAATAAAATTAGAAAGACAAAAAAAAGAAGAAAAAAAAAAGAAAAAAAATAAAAGGAAATGAATTAAAGTCTTTGATCTTGCCTTTCAGAAATGGGATTGAGCTTTCGAGTATTGCGGGTGCTGCGGATAGCGTGGGCTTGCGTGTGCCAGTGCGTTTCGGGGCATTTTAAAGGGAAAAAAGACACAAATTGGAACTCATCAGGATGTAATTCCACTCGCTTACAATTATAATTCCTGCCTGGCTTCTTGTAATGAATTTGAGTGATGGAATGGGATGGAGCCAGCCCACAGGCGGTGGGAGGAGAGGGTGTGGGTGCTCACACAGGTGCTGGGACCAGCATCACTCCTCAGCAGCACCGCAGCCCCAGAGACACCTTGGCAAAGCCCTCGGCTCCCAGTGCTCCCACTCAGCACCTCAGGAGTGGCCACGGGCTGAGCTCTGTGGGCTGCAGGCACTGTGCTGGCACTCACCCTGCCAGGTGCAGAGCCCTCTCCGTGCTCCTCTCCCCTGTGGACCAGCCCTTCCAAACCTCTTCACTAAGGCCAAGATGCCACTTCAGCCCTGGGCTTTCCACTCCCCAGTGGGAAGCACAAAAGGGAATCAAACACTGCAAAGCTCCAAGGATAAACGCAGCAGGAGATCCTCCAGCACAGTGATGTGCCCCTCATCACCCTCCACTTTCCTTCTCCTCCTCCCACCTCCTGCAAAAACATACAGATGCAGCCAAATCCCTTCTTGCCACGACAAAAAAAGGTGTAAAACTGAGCAACTGCACATGTGTGTGCAGAGGTTTGGAGCAATGGCTTTGGATAAGCAATAACCCTGCTCCTCCTCATCCCGGCACGCCGGGCGCGCATTTCCATGGAGCCACTGGGCTCCTGCAGTATAAATAGTTTATGGCATATCAAACTATTAAACATGATTTTAATCCCACTTGTGATGTTCGAGGCATAACTCACAGGAGGCTGACTTTGATGTGGCTGGTGGAACGGAAATCACATTGAACAGATGTTCCAGCTGGAGCCGCTTAGTGTTTCCATTACAGACCCTGCACTGGGGCTTTTTCCAGCTCTTTCCACCAACCCTCCTTTTTTTATGTATTTGGAAGGGGAGTGTTTTATGACTCAGCTCTTTCATTGCTGCTATGATGGTCAGGCATGAGATTAATGGGACCCCAACTTCAATTTTCCATCAGCTGAAAGAGGATAATCTCTCCCACCATGCATACACCCTTCCTAGGGATAACCTCCATCCTGGTGTTTCTCTGCTGCCTGTGAGCATTGCTGATGTTCTTTTGAGTTGCAGAAGAAAATGAAAGCAAGCAGTAGGAGTGATTTACCAGGCTTCTGCTTCCTGGGAAGGATTATTTTTGGTTCCCTGGAATTATTTTGCAAGGCCAAACCATGCAGCTGGGTGATGTTTGCTATGGTGTGAATTCAACCTCCACCATTGGAGGTGGAGAGTTTGGGGTTCAGGGGGAAGCTGCAGCTCATGCTGGGCTGGGATGAGCTCCCCAGCCAACAACTGCTGCAGAAACCACTTCTTTCTCTGCCCAAGGTGCTGTTTCTCTGCTAGATATGGGAAGAAGACCCATGAGCAGGACTTCCCACAACAATTCCCTAGGGAAAAATGAGTGGCCATATTTTTTGCTTATGAAAAGCACCTTTAGCTCTTTGCAAAGTGAATGCAGCTGGTTGTCCACAAGGCTGAGAGTGAGACCTCATGAGGTAAAGCTGGGTTAATAGCTGCACTTCATGATCTTAGAGGTCTTTTCCAACCTTAACAATTCTGTGGTTCTGTTACTAGATGCAGCTAGAGCAGACTTTTGCATCCAGGTCAAAATCCATCCCACCTCAGCTTGGTTAATCCATCTTGGTATTTTTCTATCCCATCATGCATCCAGCTTTGGGAAATTGATATCCTCATTAGCCCCCATTAAGAACAACATACTTTTAGTAGCTGTGTAGAATATTATTGTTATTATATTCACAGCATGGAGTATTTAATAGCTCAGAGTGGAAATTGGTGTTCTTTATCGAGTTTTTCTCTTTCCCAAGCAGATTCCATGTGGCTTGGGGATTCAGCTCACGTCTCCAGCCCACACTGTACTGCCCAGTGTAATGATGTCTCCGCTCCGCGTTGTTTGTGTGAGTGTGTCTCCAGCTATTGTAGCTGTTTGCTGGCTGTGAAATAACCCAAGCTATTATCTCATTTTATCTGCCCAGTTCTGTCAGGACATGCAGCCAGCGACCCAAGAGCCTGGTAATCTTCCGGCAGCAAAAGCTGGAAGTCTTAAATGGTGAATTTTCTGCTGCGCTTGAGTTTGTTCAGTTGAGTTTGCCAGTTTTAATTGGTCTCTGGAAAGCAGCTGGCATGCTAATATTGAACATACTGCTTTTGCAAATCGTGGGTAAATACAGCTGCAGGAACTGGATGTGTGAATGGAGTGTGGCTGGAAGGGGTCAGGAGGAGCCCAAGAGCAATGGCTACTGCAGAGGAGGAGGAGGGAAGAGGTCTGTGAAATGTGAATTTTGGAGGATGGCAGATTTTGCTCTGTGGATTACAGTAAAAGATGAATGGCACAGCTCTGAACACAGCCCTGTCCCCTGAGGTGGTGACTGGCACTGGCTTTGTGTCATGGGAGGGACACTGTCCTGATCAGGTGTCTCACAAAACACTTATCACTGTGAGTCTGGAAACACGTGATCCCGCACCTGAAATCCTGATGGGACTTTGCTACTGGCCATGCCCTGAGATGTTGCTTGCTCACCCAAAACCCTTTAGGGGTCCATCCCTGCTCCAAAGACCCCAAGGACCTGGATCAGGGCACAGCTGGGCCACCCAGAGCACAGCAGCTGGTGCTGCCTTTGCTCAAATCCATGGACACGTGGGAAGCAGGATATCTCTATAGTGTGGGTATTCCTCAGTGTCCCAGGGAGATCAGGGGTCATGAAATCTGGCTGTGACTTCATTCTGTTGATACAACAGTAAATCCCAGTAAAGAGAAATCCCAGTCCCAGCATGCTGCTCCTGGCTGGAGCTGGAGTGCTGTGAGTTGCAGTGTGTTTCTTGTTAATGGTTCTGTTATTGCCCAAGTTGATGATTTGGTCCAAATGAGACCCTCCCACCCCACGTTGTCAATCTACCCTGAGTCTCCTGTTGATCTCTCTTAGGCCCACCACATGCTTGGAATTCCACTTTGGAAATCCCCTAAATTTTCATGTTTGATTAGTCCACGTGACCCAATTTCCCCCTCACCTCCCTCATTGGATGATGGATTTGTGAACCCTGCCTTTTACACTCCCCAGGACATCTCTGATTAGCTGATGCTTTGTACCCTCCCTTTGCACCGCCTCCCTATTTCAGCTGTTGCTCGCTCGCATTTTCTGTCTTTTGCCCCCAAGATTCCCCAGAGCAATAAATCCTCTATTACCCCATGCAAAAAACCTCCCTCTCATCCTTGCCTCCTCAGAGCACAGACTAACAGCCAAAAGCCATAGAACAAGTGCTCCAGTGGCACCTCAGGTCATCCTGCTCCTGGGGTGTGAGCCACTCTGGAGCAGGCTGAAGTGATAGAGCCAGAGGAGCGGTGGACAGCCCTGGGGCAGAGATGGAGAGGGCAGAGAGGCTCCCAGCAGCCAGAGCTGGGTACTCACGCTGGATGTCAATGGTGACAGAAGTCTCCTTCCCGCTGGGAATGGCTTTGTTGGTGGCACGGCACACGATGCTCTCCCCGTTCTCAATGTCGGAGGGGGCGATGAACAAGGTGCTCATGATGCTCTCCCTCTTGCCGTCACGGAGGAGTGTCTGTGAGGGGGAAACAGGGGTGAGGAAAGGACTTTCCTACTGGAGAGGGGCCCTTTCCCCATCCCCAGGCTCAATAAGAGCTTCTCAGCCAAGCAGCTTCCTGCAATAACAATTCCTCTGGCTGGATCTGCCAAAAGCCTTAGGGGAATAACAAAGACAAATTTCACTGCACTTCCCTGGGAATTGGGCTCTTAACTCCCATCTGCTTCCCTGCAGCCCTGCTGTGCCTAGGCCAGGGAGGAGAGCTCCAGTGGGACACGGCACCCCCCACTCCAGGAAAGAGGGAGCCAGAGGCAAATGGCTCCCTGCTGTCTTCTTCTGCCAGGTGAGTGCACAAAGCTGCCTGGGCACCTCCCATGCAACGAGTGGTGATGCCAGCAGCAGGGATGGACCCTGGCCATGCATCCCTGGCTGCCATGCTGTGGTCTGGCCCAGCCCATGGTAAATCATCACCTCTCAGGTGTTCACTGATGGGGGCTAGAGATCCAAACCTGCTGGTAACCAGCTCTGCCTGCTCAGCCTTGGCACCGTGCTTCTTCCCTGGATTTATCTGATTTCAGCTGTGGTGCCCTGCCATGGCTCCTCTGGGAGCACAGGAGCCTGGGAGTGCTTCCTCACCATCCCCTAATCCTCCTGTGAGTTCTTACAGGAGGTCACGTCACCCCCTAACACTGACTTTGATAAACTGAGCCCTTGGAGCTCTCAAGATGTTATGTGGTTTTCAGTCTTTTAATCATTCTCCAACCTCTGACCTCTCTCAGGTTTATCAACAGTGGATTTTAGACCCTGCCAGGCAGCTTTTCCTTCTAAGTTGCTATCCTTCTAGTTTGTTCCTCACAGTGTAAGACAGGGTTTCATTGGGAGATAAACAGATGTCAGCCAGATGTGTGGATGTGGCACTTGGGGACATGGTTTAGTGGTGGCCTTGGCAGTGCTGGGGGAATGGTTGGACTTGATTTTGGAGGGCTTTTCTGACCTAAATGATTCTTTGATTCCAAGACTAATGCTTTCCCTGGCTCAGTGTGGCACAGCCTTCATGCACACAAGTTTGTGGCTCTCAAGCACATGAGACAAGGAATGATACTGAGAAATTGTCTACACAATCAGCCCAGAATCCCAGAGCCATTAAGGCTGGAAAAGCCCTCTGAGATTGAGTCCATCTGTTTACCCAGCACTGACAGCACTGACCCACTAAACCACGTCCCTCTCCACCACATCCACAGGCTTCTGGAAAACTTTCAGGGGTGGGGAATCCACCACCATGCTGAGAGTCCATTCCAATGTCTGAATACCTTTTCAGTAAAGAAATTTTCTCAATATCCAATCTGAACATCCTCTGGCACAATCTGAGGCCATTTCCTCTCCTGTCCCCTGTTTCCTGGGAGCTGAGCCTGACTCCTCCTCAGCTCCCCCTCCTATCAGGGAGCTGTGGAGAGGAAGAAGGTTCCCCTGAGCCTGTTTTCTCCAGGCTGAGCCCCACAGCTCCCTCAGACACTCCTGGTCCTACAGCCCCTTCCCCAGCTCCATTCCCACCACTGGACACAAACAGAGGATGCTGCCCTGTCCTTGATTTATTGTTACCCTGTGTTCTCTTCCCTTGGGCAGCTGCCCCACTTTTGGTGTTGGGGTTGAGGTAAACCCCAAGTCTGTGCAGAATTTCCCCTATTTGAGGTTAACCTCAAATTCCACAAGTCTTGCAGGATCTTGTAACATTCCCTGTCCCCTTCAATACAGATCAGGGGATTTCAGTCAGCCGTGGCTGTTCTGTGCTGCCTGGCTGGGATTGCATGGGGCTGCATATGGATCAGTTGGTGGACTGAAAATTCAGAGTAACAAAGAAATTATCACTCAGTGTGAATGGTTTCAGGCAGTTGGTAACCCAAACAGGGCTTCTTTCCGGTTGGCTGGAATATCTGGATCAAAGGAAAGCTGGGTTGGGTTTCAGTTTTTTTGGAAAAGCAGAAAGAGGAAAATTGAGGAACTATTTTAAAGGACACTTCAAAAGGGAAATGTTTCTAAGACCCCAAAAATCCAAACTTCCCACTCAAAAAATGTCTAAAATTGTCTGCTAGTTTTTCAAAAGGCTGATTTTCTTTTTTAATGTGGAAGAGCCTCATGGAAACCTTCAGGAAGTCAGGAGGAAATGGGGTTCAGCCTCAGAAACAGAGGTTTTCCTGGCTCCAGGAGGAGGGAAGGATGCTTCCCCCATGCAGAACAGGGCTCCCCTCCCAGCCCATCCCTGCCAACTGCTCAAGATGCCATGGAGATCTCTGTGCTGTGGGAGATGGATCTGCAGCCTGGAAAACTCTGCTTTGGAAGGGTGTTTTGTTGGAAATATTTTAAAGATGGGCGTTCCCCCTTCTCTGCTCCCCACTGCTTGTGGGTCTGAAAGGGAGAGGGCTCAAAATTTGTCTCCTCAGGGCCAGAGCTGGGGGGGCACAGAGACATTTCAGCCCTGGAAGGGAAGGCTGGGGGCGAGGGGGATAAGCTATGAACAACTGCACTGTCAACAGCCTGGATTTTAATTAATTCCACTCGATTTGAGCAAGAGAGAGGTCAGTTCTCGCTGGCTCTAATTAGTGCTGCCTCTCGCATGGCACGCAGGGAGATGGGGCAGGTTCCCCTCTGCTCACCCCTGGCTGCAGGGGAGCAGCTCAGCTCCAGCAGGGAGGAGGAGGAGGAGGCAGGGAGGGTGTTCTGCCTCCTCTGCTCTCCCCAGCAAATCAGGATATTGCTGGAATTAGGCTGGCTAGAGGCTTCACAGTGGCAGCAAAGGATGAAATGTTTATTAAAGATCTTCAGGAGCTCGAGGAATGGCTCTGACTGCCCACTTTGAAGTTTAGGCTGCAAACTGACCCATTTTAAGTCTCGAATTTTGCTGTTTAGAAATTTTCATTAAAACTGTCAAGTGTTACCGAATCTTTCACGCTCACCAGCCATCAGGAGCCCATAAAGAGGAGAACATGTGGGGTCTCATTCCCAGTGTGCTGCTGATTGCTCTTTGATGATTTCCTTCATGACCCAATAAAGACTTTCTGTCTAAATTAAAAAATGCCAAGAACCCTGACATTTTTTCATGGAAAATTGCAGCTGGAGGAGGGGACACATGTCACTGCAACCACCACTTTGATGCAGAGGTTCTGTTGCAGAACCAGAACCAGAGCTGGGTCAGTGCTGCTGTACACAACATTAACACCACACCCAGGGGGAGAAGTGGCCACACCATGTGATAACAAGCTGTGAGAAGGTGCAAAAAGACAAATTCAGAGCAGAACCCATTTTGGTGACAGTTTGTGGCTTCTCACTTGCATCTTCCTGACTGTTTTCCTCCCAGCCTCCCCACTGGGAAGGTTTTATGGAGGGATGCTGGATGAGAGTCTCAGCTCTGCAGAGCTGAGGGTGCTGCCCCAAATGTTTTGGGTTTGTGTCAGGCCTGGTACCCTTTTCATGAGCCAGGGAAGGGCACAGGCCTTGTCCCAGCCCCCTCCTGCCTCACCTTGGAATAGGTGGCTCCATTGATGACTTCTCCCCTCCTCATCCAGATGATGGAGGCTGCTGGCTTGGCGTTGTCTGCATGGCAGGTCAGGTTCAGGGGGTCTCCTGCTCTCAGGCTGATGATGGGCCCCCCCATAATGACAGGATCATCTGGAGGAACTGCAAGGAAAGAGCACAGAGGAGACAATGTTATCTGAAACATGAAACCCACCTTGCTGGGGTCACCTGCGGGGACTGGGCTGCCAGGACTGGCCTGTGAGCTCTCAGACTCTGCAGATGGTTGGAGATGGCCATGGCAGTGCTGTCCCCTGTCCACAGGCTAGAGCCACCTGCCTTTTGCTGCTCTCCTGAAAGCTGGGCCCCAGATTTGAACTCCAGCAGCAGCAACTGGAGAAGTTTCTGGGGAGATTTGGGCCAGGTGGCTGCAAGATTTGCAGGAGTATGAGGGAGTCTGTGGCAGATAAATGCACTGAGGGCTACTAAATCCTCAAAGCCCTGGATGTCCTGAGCTGCAAACTCTGGGAGGATGGTGAGTACTTGAAAACAATATCCCTGCTTGAAATAAATATCCCTGCTTCCTGAGCATGCTGCTCTCCTTCTCCCTGGGGATCTCTAACCGGTTGCTGCTGGACACAGGAGGTGGGGATTGGAGAGGATTGGGTGTGACCCCTGTTCTTCTGACTGCAAAGTGGGAGGGAATTGAGGGTGTTTTGGGGCAGGGGAAGTTGGATTTGGACCTCTAGGACTCAGGGTGGGATAACCTCTGGCCATCAGGACTGTGACTTGCAGGTGGCTGCCTTTGAGGAGGGCTCGCTTGGCCCTCTGTCCCAGGCAGCAATGGGGGAAGCCCTGGGCACTCCCTGCTCTCTTTGATGTCCCTGTCACTCCCACAAGCAGCTTGTGGTCACCTCTTGCCACAGGGAGGTCTCTCAGCACCTTCCTCTGGGAATGCAGATCTAGCTGGGGGGGCACAGAGACATTTCAGGCCTCAGTCTTCCCGTGAAAGCACCTGAGAGCCCGTGGGAGGCTGTAGATCCAGGCCGTGGCTCTGCTGGAAATGAAGCCAGAGACAGGAACAGGTGGAAACAGGGAAGCAGAGGAGAGGCACCTGAGCATCTTCTTCTCTTTTGGGACCAGCTCTTGAACCTGGCACCTCAGAATGGCAAGAGATGGGAAATCCAGCTGGAAACAGGGGCTGTTCTTTGATCCTGAAGGGAGGAGATTTTATCTCTGCTACCCTGATGGGTCTGCTCCATCCAGGATCTGCACTGGAGATGGCTTTGTCCAGCTCCTCATGGAATCAGAGTATTATCTAGGTTGGAAAAGACCTTTAAGATCAAGTCCAACCATTTCCCATCACTGCCAAGCCCAACACTAAACCATGTCCCCATGAGCCACATCCACATGGCTTTTAAATCCCCCCAGGGATGAGGACTCCAGCCTGTTCCAGAGGTGAACCATGGAAAATTTGGCCTTGCTGACCACTGGTGGGTGTTTCATCAAGAGATAAAAAGTTCCTGACTAAGTAAGACAAACTTCTATTTCAGCTCTGTGAGAGACCTGAGTTCAGCCCTCCCACTCCCTGGCTCTTTAACAGCATCCCCAGCCACCATGGATACCTCACATTTTTCCAGGGAAGCAGCAGGGAGCTCCTTGTTGCTGAAAGCTGCTGGTAACCCCCTCAGTGAGAGCCCTTCCAGCCCAAACTCATGCCCAAAGGCACTGAGCTCTTCCCACCCACGACCCTAAGGAAGCCAAATGCTGTTCTTGCTACGGAGAGATGTGCTGCCCATCCACCCATGTCTGTCTGGGCTCCTGGGGCTCATTTGGGGGTGGCAGGCCAGCAGGAATGTGAAGGACACCTTCAAGACATTCTCAAGGAACACGAAATTGCTCTTTCACACCCTGCTCAGAATTGGGTGGCAGAACCCTCCGACCCTCATCATCCTTCAGAGGGGATGTTGGGTGAAATCTGACAGTTTTCTGCCAAAGTGGAACTGGTTTTGTTCCAGTGCCTTCCCCCTCAGAGCTAAAGTTGGCCTAAGGCCCCTCTGAAATCCCCAAGCCTGTCTCTACTCCTGAGCTGCCCCCTCATTGTGGTTGGCCAAGGAATATTTAAAAACTCCTCACTGGCTCCTCCAGGGCCAGGCTGGGGTTGGGATTGGGAAGGGATTATGTTCCCTGACAATCCAGAGGTGGCTGCCTGCCCCAGCCTGGGATTTGCAGGCGAGGGAGATGTGCTGCGGGCACACCCCGCTGTGCACACGCGGCTGCCAAGAGCTGGGAGTAATGGGATTTTTCAGCTCAGTGGGTGGAACCCAAGGACCAGGGAAAAAAAGCTTTTCTACACGCATCCAAAATCTACTTTTTTTTTTTTTTTTTTTTTTTTTTTTCTTCCCTCTCCAGGCTAAAAGAGGGAAAAAAATAAAGTGCAAATCTGTGGTTTGGGTTAGTTGGAACGCCTGTCACTGGGATGTGAAAGGGGGAACAATTCTGCTCCATTCTGATGCTATTTAAATATAAAGGAAGTATGAATTTTAATTCTTAAAATTTATATTTTTTATTTCACTGGATGAGCTTATGCTGTTTAAAACCATATCTGGCAGTTTGCAATAGTTTTTTCCCCCTCACTGAATCCATTAATTGAATTTGACCTCTGCTTGTAAAAAATATTGAAAATTCATCTTGTAGAATGGGGGGAAAAACCAACCCACAAATCTTTCTCTGAAGACCATCTTGGAATTTAATGAAAAAACTTTTATGATGTGGTGTTTGACATTCCTGCCTTTTTTTCCTGGTATTCCTGCAGCAACATCTTCCCTGCAAAGCAATCTAGTGTTTTCACTAGAGGATATTATGGGACAGGGGACAACATCATGCAAGCAAACATGGAACCACTTGTCTGGCCTGTGCCAAAAATCCTCGGTTTTTAGAGTTTTGCTCCAGTTTCTCCCTATGGGATCAGCAGCCAGCTTTGAGGAGCTGCTTATGGCAATGAGGAGAGGATGGGTTCTGGCTACCTCTTCCCAAGTAAATGGTTTTCATCAGCCAGTCCTCCAGGTAGCTGTGAATTATTGATGTCTCCAGGCTCCCTAACAGGGAATTTGCTTGGGGTGGAGGGTTTGATGAAGAGGAATCAATGATGTCTCTGTAACTTCTGCAGTATGAAGGATGGATGTATTCCTTCCCCACCCCAGCTCCAGCCTGGGAGAGGAGGCAGAGGAGGATGAGGAGAAGAATGAAAAGATGAAAAAGGGAGAAGAAGAAAGGAAGGAAAGCAAGAAGCCGGTAGCATGGAGCCATGATCCATTATTCATCCACTGTGCTCCCAGGATTGGTTGTTATTATGAGGCACCACTACAGAATCTGGTCTCCTAATTTTTAATCACGTAGCTATGGAAGCATTAGCCTCCCTGATTAAACCAGGGATATAAATAGGAAGAGTTGTTTGGGGTTGCAGGGGGTGTTATTCCTCACAGCAAAGCAAATGGAGTTAACCTGCACATGCCCAGGAAGATTAAAATGATGGAGAAGGGATCCAGGACAGCTCAAGCCCACAGGAACAGAAAGCTGGATGGAAAGGGCCTCAGGGTGCACAAGGGGAGGTCTAGGTGGGATATTAGGGAAAAATCCTTCACTGAAAGGGTGGTCAGGTGGGAACAGGCTGCCCAAGGCAGCAGTGGAGTCCCCATCCCTGGATATGACACCTGGAGATGTGGTTAGTGGTGAACATGGTGGAGTGCCTGGGGGAATGGTTGGGCTCAATGGGATTACAGGGCTTTTCCAACCTGAATGATTCCTTGAGTCTATGACATGCAGCTTTTTATGGGGTGGGAATCCTCATAAATTATCCCCAAAAGGAAATGAGAGTGAGACCTTCTGGGGTGGATGTGACTCACCCCAGCAGAAGGTCTCTTGTTCCTCACATTTCCCTCAAGACCTCAGCTGGACACTTGTCCCTCTCTTCACTGCAGACAAAACTTTCCAAAGAAATGGTGACAAACTTCTCCCTGCCAAACCCCTCATTTTCTGTCAAAAATACAGGAATTGCTGAATATATTTAAGCCAGTCTTGGACAGGCTTCAATCCTTTCTCCACAGCTCTGGGCTGCCTGCAAGAGAGGGAACAGCTTGGGGTCCCTGCTCCCTGCCCTTTGGAAAAGTGCACTTGCAGCACATCATCATAAAGAAACATAATTAAATTATGGTGCTCTTGGTGCATTCATCAGCTTTTTAAATTAGTTGTTAGAGACTTTCCTGCACACTGTCCCACCCTGTACAATGTGGTTAATTAGTGACCCCCACAGAATTCCTCAGTGCTGGGCTGAGACCCCAGGCTAAAGCTGCCTTCGAGTCAGGAATGATGTGGATGTCTTTAAATGCTCCTGGCAGCTGGACAAGGATGTGGCAAGCAAACAGAGCCTCAGTCATTAGCAATATTTTCTGAGATAACAGGATCCTCCAGCAGCCAGGTCCTGGAAGTGGAGGAAGCAAAAAGCCCTGCAGCCACCAGTACATTTTCCCTAATTAAGGCTGTTTCCAGTGTTCTTGTGGCTGGTACCTTGCTGCTGCTGGGTTTGTGTAACCAACCTCCTCTTCTTGGGGCCAACCTCTTCTTCAGTGTTAAGTGATTCAACCCCAACACCTGCTGGTGGGAAAGGGCCACCCAGCTGCTGGGCTGGAGAAGCCAACGCTGAGCAGCCCCTGAGGGTTGCCCTGAGCCAAATATCTGCAAGGAATGTTCAGCTGGTGTCAGATGCAGCACAAGAGTCCCCTGTGGAATGAGATCCCTGATGCATTTCTCATCTCCATGGCTCCCCTTCCCCCAGCCTGTGGCACTTGGGGCTCTGGGCCCAGCTCATGTGGGAGTTAAACAAGTAACAGTGCCCAGAGGATGCTCCTGAGGATCACAATGTGCCATGGACCACTGGAAGGTGCATCCTGGCCCCAAAGGTGAGAGAAGAAGTGCAAATCATTTGGGCATGTTCAGCCTGGAGAGGAAAAGGCTCTGGGGAAACCTGAGAGCCCCTTCCAGGGCCTAAAGGGGCTCCTGGAGAGCTGGAGAGGGAGTGGGGACAAGGGATGGAGGGACAGGACACAGGGAATGGCTTCCCACTGCCAGAGAGCAGGGATGGATGGGATACTGGGGAGAAATTCTTTTCTGTGAGGGTGGGCAGGTCCTGGCACAGGGTGCCCAGAGCAGCTGTGGCTGCCCCTGGATCCCTGGCAGTGCTCAAGGCCAGGTTGGATGGGGCTTGGGATAGTGGAAGTTGTCACTGCCCATGGCAGGAGCAGCACTGGCTGGGCTTTAGGGTCCCTTCCAAAGCTATTCTGTGATTCTGTGATGAATCAGGAGCCTGCCCAGCCTCCCCAGTGGGAGCAGCTGCCTGGCAGTGAGCACTAGTAAGAACATGAGGCCGTGTGGAGATGAAAAAGCCAAGCTGAGCACAGGTACCTTTGCTCCTGTATTTTGTCTCTGCAGTAGGGGAAGCCCTGGGGAGGCAGCCCAGAGGGATTCAGCTGGCTCAGCTGAGCCTCTCGTGCAGAGAGGGTGGATGTGGGAGCTTTGCTGTGCTGTGGTGAAGTGTTTGTGCATTCAGACACGGTGTTGCAGCTTGTCAGGGAAGCATGTTCAGCTCTTGTAGACAAGTCAGGCTTATGAGGCATCACAGAGCAGTTGCTGGGCCTGAGTGGATCCAGCACTGCCCTGACCCACACGAGTCCTTGGGGAGGTTTTGGAATACAAACCCTGCAAACAGAGTTTGCCTTTGCAAACCCCATCTCTGCTCCACGCTGGGTCATCTGGAGTCCAGGTTTTGTGGCTGGCAAAGCACTTGTGAAAGAGGCAGGACTGAGCCTGCAGCCTCTGGAAGATCCTTCCCTAAAAGATTGTGATCCTTTGATCTGGTGGAAGGTCCCCACTCGACAGTGGCAGGGGGGGTTGGACTAGATGGTCTTCCAACCCCAAATATTCTGTATATCTATTATCCTGTCCTGGTCCAAAAGGTGGTCAATGTACCAAGACTTTGGGAGTGTGACTTTGGCAGCAAGCTCTTGTTAATGATATTCAGCAGAATGAAGAGTTAATTGGCTGTGGTTATCATTTCTGTGCATCATTTGGGATCAGAACATCCTCTTCTCTGCTTGAGAACTGCAAGGAGCTGCCTCCTCTTCCCAGACAGTGTCTGCTTTCCCCACCAGCCTTGGAGGCATTTTGGAGCTTTAGTGGTGTTACTCTGCACGATGCTTTTGAGATTCTGGGGGGGTTTGGCCACAGTCATGGATACAGAACTCCCTGGAGCTGATCAAAGGAAAAGAGCAGCTCCCCTACCAGGAGAAATCGGCAGAGGCTGCCTTGTTTAATTGGCAAAATGAAGGCTGGGAGGCTTCACTGGGATGAGCTACAGTGAAAGAACCAGGAGAAGGTTGGGAGAAGACAAAGGAAAAAGCAGGAAAATTGGGATGCTGGGGGAGAAAAAAGGTTCTCTGTTTCATCAAGTGTCTAGGAAAGCTTTCCAAAGGGAGGAAAAGGGGCTAGAACACAAAACTGCTTTTAGGATGAAGCTTGCTACACTGGATAAGAGAATTCCCTCAGAGGGATTGTGTTTCTGGCAGAGTTTTCCAGCAGACTGCTCAGGGTCTCACTGTATTATCAACTCTGAAGGCTGCAAATTTTGAGGGCCTAAACCACTGCAGAGCAGCTTACAGCTCCAGGAGTGTTTAGCTTTCCATTTATCAGGCCTTTACACATTTAGGATTCAGATTTCCAGCAGTTCTTCAGAGCTAAGAAGGATATAAACAGACTCTTAGGTTTTGTCCAACACTTGAAAGGCAGGGATTTTGCTGTCTGAGCATTGTCATGGGCTGAGCTTCTCAGGGTAGCACCAAGTGGGGACTTGGGGCAGGACTGTGGGGCTCAGTGACCTCAGATCTGGAGGAAACCTAGCCCTGGATGCCAATTGCATCCTCCCCTCTTGGTGTGTGTCTGTTCTACCTCTCCCCTTCCTGATGCAATTAGGATTTCAGTCCTTTTGCTTTGGCAGGTAAGGAGAAATGAACAACACGAGCGAGTGGTCTGAGTTTAAATGGGGTCAGCAGAGGGCTCAGAGTCCTTCCTGACTGCAGTGTGTAATATTCCCCCTTCAAGAATGACTGATCATCTTTCTTTGCATTGTCTGTCTGAAACCTGGAGACCATTCCTGTCTGCAGCTGCTCACAAGAGGAGGCTCCACTCGCCCTTATCTTCACATCCTGGGCTCATCCCCAGCAGTGTGGGCAGCAGGATGAGGGAGGGGATTCTGCCCTTGTGAGACCCCATCCACAGAGCTGAGTCCAGCTCCAGAGTCCTCAGCACAGGAAGGACCTGGAGCTGCTGGAGTGAGTTCATGGATGCTCTGAGGGCTGGAGCCCCTCTGCTCTGGAGCCAGGCTGGGAGAGCTGGGGGTGCTCACCTGGAGAGGAGAAGGCTCCAGGGAGAGCTCAGAGCCCCTGCCAGGGCCTAAAGGGGCTCCAGGAGAGCTGGAGAGGGACTGGGGACAAGGGATGGAGGGACAGGACACAGGGAATGGCTCCCAGTGCCAGAGGGCAGGGCTGGATGGGATATTGGGCAGGAATTGTTCCCTGTGAGGGTGGGCAGGCCCTGGCACAGGGTGCCCAGAGCAGCTGGGGCTGCCCCTGGATCCCTGGGAGTGCCCAAGGACAGGCTGGACAGGGCTTGGAGCAGCCTGGGACAGGGGAAGGTGTCCCTGCCCATGGCAAGGGTAGAACAAGATGAGCATTAAGGTCCCTTCCAAGCAAAACCATTCCATGATTCTGTGATTCCCTGGAGCTGTCTGCACCTTCCCTACACAAGACAGGCTGAGAAGAGCCCAGCCCGTGTTGTTCACAGTCAATTTACAGAGGCCACACTGGCTCTGGGATGAGTTCTGGCATGGTTTCCAAGCATCCAGCCCCCTCTGAGTGCTCCCAGCTGGCCCTGCTGGGAGGCTGGTGCTTTACAGGATGCCTGCATGACTGGCACCCTCCCTGCCTCAACCCCATGCCAAGCCCTGGCAGGATTGCCCGCCCTGGGAGGGGTGGCAGTGGCATGGGGTTCTTGTTCCGTGCAATACGGAGCTGTCCCCTGGTCCTTGCTCGGTCAGGGATGGATGGGAAAAGGAGGATGTTGTGTCTAGAGGTTCTCTGTGGTCCCTGCTGTGTCTTGGACACATCTTCCCCATCCTGATGCTGCTCTGCTGCCTCATTCCTCCTGCCTACCCACGGGAGCTGAGCCTGGACAGCCTGAAAAATGCCGGGCAGCTCCTGGTGCCCCGGAACGGCGCCGGCTGCTGCCGGGAGAAAAAGGAGAGGAAAGAGATGCAGGCAAACAGTACAGCCTGGGGAAAACACACTGAAAAATAAATCAAAAGAAACAAGGGGAGCCAGGGAGAAAAATAGTGATGAAAGTTTAAATAGTGCATCTCTCTCTGGGTCCTATTTGTCTTGTGGCACTTCAGTGTGTTTGTGAGCGGGAGGGGCCGGGCAGCTGCCAGGAATGCTGCCTCCTCTCCATCCCAAGCAGACACCTGTATCCCTGTTTCCCTCCTGAGCCTCATTCATGGACCCTCCTCACATTAAGGAGCTCATGAGAAATAAATCACCAATGTTTCCTAACATTTGCCCTTTTTTTCTTCTATTTTCTCCTAAAGATTTGTCTCTTTTTTCATCCGGACATTGAAAGTCTCACGTGTTCCACATTTCTAGGGTCAGCAGGATGGATTTCTCCAGTGGAACAGTGTGTTTCTGGAGAATGCAGATCCCTACAATTCAGAAATAATTCCTAGAGATGGTTTCATCTCACTGTAGCAAAGCTCAGCTCTGCTTTCTCACTCTCTGCCCTGGAGGGGTTGATTTTCCTCCATCTAAACCCTCTCCAGGTCATTTCGAGGAATATCACTGGAATACTCTTTGATTTTTCATGCTGATGAGGGCTTTGCTCCCAGATTCTTGGCTAGAGAGTGTTTTAAATATTCAGTTTTCACAATGGATTGGAATGAAACCAAATGTCAAAGTTCTGAAATCCTTTGTGAGAGCTGGCTCTGGGCAGGATCCATTTTGGAGAGCACACAAGCAGATCTGACATGGGATAAGTGAGTATTTGTATTCTACTGAAAAGCCTTCTATGTGAGGAGAAAGAAGTTTTGGCAGCCCCCTTCCACACTTTAACAAAGACCCAGATGCTGTGCAGGCAGGTAGCTGGCTAGGTATGGATTGTTTATTTGGAATGTTCACTCTGCAAAGAGGAAAAAACTTAAAATTTTCTCTCCCAGCTGAAGGAGCAGCACAATGCCAAAGAATATATTGCATTTGCTAGGTTCTCGTTCGATTCTCCCCACCAAGGCAGTGTTTTTGGGTGGATCATGTCCACAGCCACTGCCAGGCCCTAACTCAGGGCAGGGGGATTTGGAGGGAGCTGTTTTGCTTTGCTGTGTCTGTCCTGGCTGCCCATGAACTGAACAGTGCTGAGAGAGGTGGGTCTGTGATCCAGGACAACCGTGATTAATGGTTCCAATTCTGCCTGTCAGGATGGTGGAAAGTCAGGGTAAAGCTTCACAGATGTGTCAGCAGGGATGGGAGAGGAATGGAGGAGAAATGACCCCCCCTGGCCTTATTAGCACTGATGTAATCAAATTTACTGATAAGAGCCCCTGTCACACACAGGATCCCTGTGTTGGGGATGCCCCTTCCCAGCACAGGCAGCTGAGTACAAAATCGTGGAATTGTGGAATGGTTTGAGCTGGAAAGGACCATAAAGCCCATCTTGTTCCACCCCCTGCCACTGGCAGGGACACCTTCCACTATCCCAGACTGCTCCAAGCCCTGTCCAGCCTGGCCTTGGGCACTCCCAGGGATCCAGGGGCAGCCACAGCTGCTCTGGGCACAGGGGATACTGAGGCACAGATTGACCAGGAGCTCTGAATCCTGGGCTTTCCCAGCTGGGATATCCCTTCATCCCTGCTCTTGTCCAAGCCTCCTGCTCTGCCCAGCTGCCCTGCACCAAGACCTGGGCCAGTCCTGTGCAAAACCCCTCCTGCTTTGGAGGGACAGCAGGGGGCTGTGGCTTGGGTGTCCACATGGGACCTTCTGTGGGAAAAGCAGGCTCAGGGGGGACAGCTCCCTGGCAGGAGAGTGGAACCAGGGGAAGGTCTGGCTCTGCCCCCATGGAACAACAGACAGGACAAGAGGAATCAGCCTCAGACTGCATGAGGGGAGGGCTAGATTGGACATCAGGAGGAATTTTTCCATGGAAGGGGTGGCCAGGCATTGGAAGAGACTGCCCAGGGTGGAGCTGGAGTCCCCACCTCTGGAGGTGTCCAAGGAACAACTGGATGTGGCACTCAGTGCTCTGGGCTGACAAGGGGGGATTGGGCACAGGTTGTTCTTGATAGTCTGGGAGGTCTTTTCCAGCCAAAATGATTCTGGAACTCTCCAGATGAATCTGGGACTCCACAGAGGCTGCAGCATCCTCACGAATCCCACACTGGGTGGTGGTTGGAGGTGCTTTTGGGGCAGATGCTGAAACTAAAGGGCATCTGGGTCAATCTCCTTTGGAGGCAGCAGGGACCTGCTGGATCCAGTCCCAGAGCCCCTGGGAATCAGGGAAGAGCCCAAGAGGTTGCAGAGGTGCTCCAAGCAATCTCACTTTACTGTAGCTACAAACACGCTCCCACAAAGGGAAATATGAAGCTGAAGGAAAAAGCTGTGACTCTCCTCAGCTGCAGGACATGCCTGAACCTTCTCCTGGGAGGGGGATCAGCAGGAACATCATTATCTCCCCAATGTAGGCCAGCACCCCTGCCTCCCCCTCCCCCTGTGTGCAGCTCCCGGGTGCAGACTGACACATCAGAGAACGCAGGCGAAAAACCGAATTCATTATTTTTCCCGTATGTCAGATAGTTTCAAATTGTTTAAAAAAAAAAAAATAGAGGGGAAAAAAAAATAGAGGGATTATTACAGTTCATTAAAATAGAAGAAAAAAAGGAAAAGAGGTGCAAAACCCTGAGCTGGTTCCCCTACTTTTGGTGAGAGCTGCTCTTAGATCCCCTCTCTTGCAGGATGGGGGGGAACTCCTGCCTGTCTTCTCCCAGGAGGTGTCAGGGAAATTCAGGGATGCAGAGCACAGCAGGATGACAGGGGAGACTGGGACCTGGTCCTTAAGGTTTGGGGCTTGATTATTTGGATCTGTTTTGAGGCTGCACATACCTTGAGCTCATTAGCCAACACCTCTTCTGTTAATTAGCCATGGTATTTACCATCCTAACAGCACCTTACAGGCCCAGGTACCTCAGCACAGCTGAATGCTGCATTTCCCCTGGGATGGGCTGGCAGGGTGTGTGTAAGGAGCTGGAAGGGTACGAGAGCAAGGCAGGCAGCACCTCCCACTGTGCAGCACCAGGAGAGATCCCTGTCTCAGCCTGCAGCCAGGGCAGACGGTGGGTGGGTGATCCCAGGGATGGGCACTGCCCTCCCCAACTCCCTGCAGGCTGAGGAGAGCAAGGACAGCTTTGTATTTTGAGCCTTGCTGCATCTCCAGCCTCAGTCCAGGGCTCCTGTCTGGTGCTCAGGGACAGGAAGACAGAAGGAGATGTGAGTTTCCAGCCCAGGAGCTCATTTTCACCACGGTGGCCCCAGTGCTGATGCACTTGTTCAGTGCCAGAGGCTTTGCCCTCCCCTCTCCCATGGCATTTCCCAGCTGGGATGTGCAGCAGGTCAGATCCAGCTATTCCAGACCCAGAGGACAGATAAGTGCCTGCTCTCACTGATGCCATCCATTCCAGCACGGGATGGAGACATCACAGGCGTGCTTTGTCATTCCCAGACTGCGCTTTGAGGAGTGGAGGGATTCTGCCTTCCTTTGGGTCTGGAAGGACTGATTTTATTTTTTTGTTTTTAAGGTGAAAAAATTTTATTTTTTTCCTTTTTTCTCTTCTTTCTCTTAAAGGCCACATCTTTGTCATGTGTTCCCCCTTAAACCATTCCCTGCCCCAAAGCCATGCTGCTTTACCCAGCTGCAGCCCAGGGCTGGAGAAAACACAGACCTGGCTGCTGGGATGTGTCAGAGAGGAAACTGGGAACAGGAAAGGGTGAGGAAAGACAAGACTTTAGGCCAGGTTGGGCCTAAAGGCTTGGAAAAATCTCCCTGACACTTCCTGTGCCTAGGATTTGAAGTATTACTGCCATTTCAAGGAAGAAGGATGCCTTTTCATTTGTAGAATCTTAGAACTGGTTTTCATTGGAAGGGACCTTAAAGCTCCTCTCATTCCACCCCCTGCCATGGGCAGGGACACCTTCCACTACCCCTGGGTCCTCCAAGCCCTGTCCAGCCTGGCCTTGGACACTCCCAGGGATCCAGGGGCAGCCACAGCTGCTCTGGGCACCCTGTGCCAGGGCTCCTCACCACCCTCACAAGGAAGGATTTGTCCTATGGTTTCTCTGTTCCTGGCTGTTTGCACAGCAGGAGGATCAAACTGAGGGAAAAGATGAAGATTTTTCACACCTGTTCAATTTGGGTCAGTAGGAAGGGTGGAGATTCCCCAGAATTTTAGGCTGTTGCCTTCATGGACATCTTGGGATGGACCCACAGGGCTGGGAAAGCTCCTACCTCACTCTGCAGGAATAAAAAGAAGATTTCTTGACCCAGCCACGCTTCCTTGGGCTTCCTTGGATCCTTGTTCCCAAGTGCTGAGCACATGACATCAGCACAGACTGAGTTTGGAAGGATGGAGACGTTTCCAAGACCTTAGAGCATGGCTGGCTGTGATGGAGATGAGCTAACGTGGGCTCAGAGGACGATGTGGGGTGTTGCCCTGAAAATCAAGATTTCTGACATTGTTTTCATAGTTTCTAAACACTTTCCCAGGAAAGTAACTACAAACATGGATGTTTATACATTCCATTAAAGATATGTCTTTTGATGGACGTTTCTTATGACCAGTGGGGTTGGGAAGGTGATAACCTGACTATCCAATCCCTGGTTGTTGTCAAGAATCTATAAATACTGAAATGACAGAATAAAGTTGGTTCTTTCTCTACCACACCTCGAGCGGTGTCTGTGTAAATCATTTCATGTCTGACAGTGACAGTGGGGTGCTGCCTACAGCTCATATCTATGCTGTGGCTGTTGGAAACCAAGGACAAATGACAGATCCATTCCTTTCCAGCACCTTTTCCAGACCTTGGCAGTGAAGCCCTGTAGAGCTGTGGCTGCCCCTGGATCCCTGGAAGTGTCCAAGGCCAGGCTGGACAGGGCTTGGAGCAGCCTGGAATAGTGGAAGGTGTCCCTGCCCATGGCAGAAAGGGGATGGAATGAAATGAACTTTAAGGTTCCTTCCAACTCAAATCATTGTTGGATTCTGTGAATACTCTCAGCTGCAGATCACCAACTGGAAGTTCTTGCATCCCTCCTTCCTTGGCAGGAACAGGCTGTGCATCATGTTGAGTGATGCTCTTCCCAGCCTCCACCAGGAGCCATTCCCACTCAGATCCATCCCTGGCTGTGCTGCTGCAGAGGAGTTGAGGGCAGCTCACACCAGGGAGCCCCACAGGGACATGGAAATTCAGTGTTCAATTGCCTTGTGGTGGCACCAAGTTGGACGAGGTGGGAAGGGCTGGGCTGGGAGCTGGGAGCTTTGATCTGGCTACCAGCCAAACCCTCCCAGGTGGAAACCACCAGAAATATTAAATGAAGGCCTTAGAAAGTGACTAATCCCATGTCCCAGATCTGTCAGTGCCTTGCTTCCCTCCCCTCTCCCCAGCACCACATCTGGACTCAACTCCCCTGTGGCATCTGGTCCAGCAGCTCCAGATAAAAACTCTCCTGTTCAACACTCCTGGCCTGAGCCACCTCGGGCCTCTCACACCCCACATCCTCCCACTGCTCTGCTGGACAGGGTCCTCTCCCTCATTCAGGAACCCCAGAGCTGCTGTGCTGACCATCTCCTCAGGGAAAAGTGTAACTGGAGCTGGACATCCAGCTCTGGCAAACAAGGATCACCCCCCAGCACCGTGCAAAGCATTTAAAGATCAGACAGACCGAGCCACTGATGATGTGGTGGTGGATCCCATGGGAGATTGCTGGATGCCAGGGATGTGTCCCTGAGCTGCAGAGGTCACGGGCTCTGCAGACCTTCAGCCACTCTGCAGCGAGGGCTGAGCAAATCCCCAGGGATGAATGCAGCATCCAGCAGTGAGTTTGATCAATGCACTGCAATTCCTTATCTCCCACGTGGCTGGGCCACACATTTTGAAGGAAACCAAACCCAGCCTTTCCAGGATGGAGCACGATCAATCCCAATGTCCCAGCATTGACACATGTCTGGGTTTGGTCTGAATCCCTTATCAGGCAGCGGCACAGCTCCACATGGAAAAGCTTCAGCCTCACAGACGCTCGAGTGCCCTTGTCTGCCCTCCAGTCCCGCAGCCTTTCCTGGGATCATTCATCCTGCATAGACCATCAGCACACCCCCAGTTTAAAATAAATTACCCAAATCTTTAAACCTCTGCTCAGAGGGAATCCCATGGGGTGGCTGTTCACAGTCAAGTCCCTCTGTGAAGGCATCCCTATGGAGCCAGAGCCATTAATACAGCATTCCCAGAGAGCCTGCAAATTGCACAGTAGCAGGAAAATGGGGCTGGAAAAGCAGGAATGCTGCTTAAAGCCATGCCACAAAGATCATGAGAATACTGGCTTTGGGTTTGCTCTGCTTCCATGATTTGCCAAAGGTTTTTATTTGAGAGCAGCACAAAGATAAAGGTGTCACCCATCCTTAGGACACGGTGCCTGTGCACAGGAGCCTGCAGGGAAACAGGCAGGTTCCCTGGGCTTCACCCTCTAGAAATGGTGACAACCCTACCAAAAATGGTGGGATTTGTGGAAAAGTCCAGAGGAAAAGATGCCAGTGAAGAGAAGAGAGACTGGAGAGCATGGGAAGGCAGAGCAAACAGAACTCATTAGAGAAGGGAGTAGATGTACTACCTGGGGCTGCTCCAAAATCTGTTCCCAAATGTGTTTTGGTTTTTTTTAAATAAGATATTGATTTTGTTTCCTCTCCTTTTTTTTTTTTTTTTTTTAATTTTTTTTTTTTTATTTTGACTGATGGAGTGTTTCAGAGAAATGTCTGCTTTGGTGGAATTTTATTCCTTTTTAATTAAGGAATCAATAGCAAAAAAAGGCAGGAACATGTCAATACGGGAAATGTTTTGGTCTTGTTCCTCTTGAAAGGTGATGGCAAATCCAAGCAGGTTTGGCCTGACCTGGGAAATGAGGTGAGGAAAGAGCAGGGGAGGGAGCACCAGGTGTCTGAGTGATGGCTCCCAGGAGTTTCTGCAGCAGAAATAGTTGTATTTCCTCCTGACTTTTTTGCTTGATTTTTTTTATTGTTTTCTCTTTTCTGGCAGTTCTCATTATTGTTCTCCATCCAACACCTCTGAAATGTTATGGGCTGAGAAGCAGCAGCTCCCCTGGGGCTGTTCCCCTCCTTAGAATGAGATGTGCACAAAGCAATTAGGACAGCACTAATGACATCCCAGCTCCTGTTTCCTGCTCACCAATCCCTGCTTTTACCATCCCAGGCTCCTGCTCCCTGATCCCAGCTCCCACCACAGGAGGTTCCTCCTCACCAGGTGTGCTTGGCTCTACCAGCTTGAAGCAGAAATGACCCTGCTCAGTCCCAGCAAAGGAGCCTCCAAGGACACAGAACAAGCTGGGAGGTGATGCTGCTGTTGGTAATGGAATATCAGCTTTTCATTCCATGGAGAAGCCCACTTTGAGGGGTTCTACCAGACCTTTTCCCATTATTCCCACTATCCAAGTGCATGAGGAGCTCTTGCTCGGTTTGACTCACAAATTTATCCCAAAGTTTATATTTCATAAACCTATAAACGGTAACAGATAATTAAACACCATCACTGGTCTGGAGCCCCAAGGTGATGCCTTGGGATGCTCCAGCTCCCTTGCTCTGAGCTCTTTTGGATCTCTTCCCAACACAGCCATGGACAGCACGAATAGTTGGAGCTGCTGCCAGGTCATTGTTGGTCACAGCTATTTTTCCTGGTGGCAGAGGCAGCCCAGCCAAGAGCTGCAGGGTTTGGGATGCATTCCTGGACCACTGGCAGCCAGACATCCTGGTGCTGCTCCTTTGGGATGGGATGAGAGCTATCCCATCCCATCTGTCACAAGGTGGATCTGCTCCCACTGCCATGGGGAGGCCACTTAAAATGCTCAGCTTATCCCACTGGCACAACCCTCACGCCTGGCCATGTGCCCAGGGCTGCCAGGAGCCCCTGCTCTGGATTTCCCTGGTGGGGAGCACAGAGAGAGATCCACTGGCATTACCCAAAGCACCCATCACCATCCCCCTCCTGCCTCCTGAGGGTTTGATCAGTTGGGTCCTGGCTGCTGAAGGGAAGAGAGGTGAGAAAGCCCAAAATTAGTTGGCCCAAGGGGCAGAACAGAACCCTGTCATGTCACAGCTGAACTGTGACACCTGAACAGTGTCACAGCTGGACAGAAACTGTGCTGGATGGGAAGGGAATGGAAAAAAAATCCTACTTGGGAATTTAGTTTTGTTTTTTTTTAAACAAGAAGTGCTGAGTTAGCACAAAAGTAGATGTTAGGAAGATGTCAAAACACAGGTTTTGGGTTTTTCCCTGCCTAACCTTTCATTTTGGAAAGGCTCATGTGAAATTTGTGGCCACTTTCAGGAACATAAACCCCTCTGCTACCCTGTCCCAGCTGGAATGTTTTCCCAGCTTTGACTCACACAACAAACAGCTCCCAGTGAATTTATCAGGCATGGGAAAACACCTCTGGACCACTGGCTCCATCAATTTATGAGCTCTCATTTTGGGACAAGCTGTGCCTGACCAGAGAGACAGGGCATGCAGGCCTGGAGGTGGTGGTTAAATAGAATAGACTGAGGAAGAAGAGGCAAAAAGCTGGAAGAACGGGGATCCAAGTAGTGGTTGGTGGGAAACTGTCTGGAAAGGATGAGGTTTGTCTGGACATGTGGGCTTGGAAGGCAGGGGAGTGATGCAAAGCTCCTTCCTATGCTCCCCACTCATCCCTGTAGCCCGTGGAGCCATTTGCCAGCCCTGCCCCTGAACCCTCATTGTTATTCACAACAGCCCAATGGTGCTATTTAACAAGCCTAATAATTAGAATAATCAGCTCAGAAGCTGATGAGGGAGGGAAGAGACAGTGGGATCCAAATCCTGCCTGCAGCAGGAGAGGACAGCAGAAACCTGGCTCGTCCCTGTCTGACCAACCTCCTGTGGCAGCAGCAGATTCAGGGGCAGCAGCCCATGATGAGGGCCCTGTGTGAAGGCTGGAGTGACTCTCCAAGTTCCCCTTGGCCCATCCCACTCCCATGGATCCAGCAGCATCCACTGCCCCGAGCCAGCTCTCAGCAAAGTCCTCTCCTTCCCTTTCAAAGTGCTGGAGACGAGGATGGCACATCAGGGGAACTCCCAGCCCCTGGGTACTTGCCAGTTATCCCTGAGACGCTCCAGCTAATTATTTTTATCCTTCATGAGTCGTGTGGCATTCCAGAGGTGCGGAAAATAGGACATTCTCGGCATCTCTCTCTCTCTGACATGGGCTAATGGTGCCTGGAAATTGCTGCTCCGTGTCAGGGGATCACTGTTCCTAATCAGGCTGAGATTTCTGATGGGCTCCACGCCAACCACACTTCTTCCTCCCCTGCTTTGCTCTGGGGAGAAATGCAAGATGTTTTTGCCAGTGACAGAAGATTTTCCTTCCCCTTGTGCCCATCTCAGTCCATTATGGGCTTGCAGGACTCTGGCAGGAGGGAGGCAGGAGTCTCTGGGAGGGGATGTATGGACTGGACTGCCATTCCTTTTTTGGCCTGCAGACCACCAAAACCATTTGAAAAGTGTCTCACAAGGAGGCAAAGGACTGGTTTGGCTCTGCAAGCACAAGGTTGTCTCCTGTTCCTCTCTTTTTTTGAGAAGTGTAAGGTGGTGAAGGTGAATTTGTGCTTTCCCTGGGCTCATCCTCCTGTGCTGAAGACCTTTGGCCCTGAGGGCTATGAAGGGTACAGAGTTTTTCAGGAATGGGGGGCATGTGTGGGGGTGAGCTGGGGGTGCTCTCCATGCACAGAGAGCCTCCAAGGTGTGTTGTGAGCATTGCATGCTCTGGGTGAGGATGATGGCCACAGCCTTGGTGGTACCACAGCGACGTGGGAGCTCTGCCCACACACAGGAATTGGAGTGGTGAAAACACAAGGCAGAGAAAGGTGTTTGTTTCCCATCAAACACACACACAAACAAACAAACAAACAAACCAACCAACCAGATCTGCTTGTGACTCTCCTCCAGCTGCTCCAGGCAGCGACAGAGGAGCTGGGTTGTTGTTTACCCACTCGGAGAGGAGATAAGGTCAGGAAATCATAGTTGGCTTCTGCAATCCTAAGGGGGAGAGCAAAGCTCAATCTGGCAGATGAATCACTTGCTATTGACTGCTCTTCTCAATTATTCCTCCATTTCATGAGAATCCGCCAAAACACACACAAATATTTCCACCCAGGCCACAGCGATGCTCGATGCTCTTCTGCAGATCCACACCTGCCTCACCAGGAGCTGCTGCGAGTCCTGCTGCACATTCTGGGCCAGGGCAGGTCCCAAGACAACCTCCTGGAGAAGAGTTTTGGAAGTCAGTCACAGCCATGGGACAGGTAGGAGATCTGCAGGCAGAGATGTCAGCCTTCAGCACAGGCTGCCTCGTCACAGCTGGATGCAAACTACCATTTGCATTAGGTTAAAATCTTGAGTAAATTTGAAATCGCAGCAACATCTGCTGCTTTTTCATTAAGCTTGTGTTGACACCAGAGGAGGGGGACCTTGGAAAGACAGATGGAAAGGAGGGGGAAAGGTGGATTGACTCAGCACAGGCTTTTGAATTGCCTCTGGCAGGAGCCCTGGGCTGGTCCTAGGCTGGTCCTAGCAGTCTGAACAAAAAGACTTGAAGCAAGAAGGTCCCTCCACCTTGAGCTCAGCTTTCCAGCCCAGGGAGGGGTCAGGGAATGCAGAGCAAAGCTGTCCACCCATGGAGTCACCCCCTTCCCAGAGTGGGGCTTATGGCACTGCCAAGAGAGCTCCCAGCGGTCTTGGATTGGTTTTGAGAGAGCCTTGCTCAGCTTCTGCAGAGCAGAAGGGATGGGAGCAAACATCTGCCAGCAAACTGAGCCTCACCAAATCCACAGCAGCTGTACCCTGCTTGTCCATCATCTCTCACTCTTCTTCCAGCTCAGATTCTAAAACCACCAGAGGCGAGGAGGAGTGGAGCTTTTCACCACATAAAAACCAACATGTTGCTCATCCTCAGCACTGCAAAGCTTCAGAACGTGACCCTGGCATTCACCAGCAGTAGCAGAGCAGTTTTATTTTCACTAGAAATTCCCTCCCTTCTTCATGCAGTCTCAAGGCTTTGGGGACCTGACATCTGATTCTGGAGTGCCACTTGTGCAACGCAGCTGTTCCTCAGCCTCATCCCAGGGCCTCACAGCAGCAGCTTCCCAAACAAACCCAGCTCAAATAAAAAGGGTTATACGTGTCTGCACACAGCCACCCTTGTGCCAGAACTTGTTTGGAGGACTTTTTTCTCCACACTATGCCACCCACCAGCATCATTCCGTGATTTCCCAGGCTGTGGCTCATCCTGGCCATGCCAAGTGCTGCCAGCTCCTCTTGGGGGGCTCACACAAGCTCATTAGGACTGTGGTTGACACTGGGATTTGCCATCTGAGGCACTCATTGGTTTGTCATTTCTCTGGTGATTTTGTTCTCCAACATCCCCAAAGAGAAAGGGATGACTTTCCCATTTGTCCAAGAGGCTGCTGGGTGCCCTAACAAAGCCAGGCATTAACACACCAATTCCTCTGTCCTTGCTCTGCTCTTGTCCATGTTTGGGGCCCAAGCAGAGAGCAATTAGAGCTGACAATGAGCTGAAAAGATCGTCTGGAGATCCTGACCACGATGAGCAACACTGCCAGGTCAGGAGAGCAGGAATACTTCAGGAAAAATGACTCATTCCAGTTGAGAACACGATGCTGCTGCTCCTGCCCTGGGCTCATTCTGTACCAATTCAATTCACCATTTGCTGTGCTGCACTAATGCAAAGGCAGGATGAGGAGCAGGGAGAGCACCTGACATGGGGGTTCAGCTCTGCCCTGCCTGGAGCAGGGCTGGCTTCTCCTTTGTTGGACCACTGAATGGGTTGAATAGATTTAGAAACCTGGCTTGAGGTGGCTGCCTGTTCCTGACAAACCCTGAGTGCTCCCTGCAAGTAAAACCCCAGACACTCGCCAGATTTCCAAAGTGATTTGGATGAAGGAATTGTCCCCAAAGCAAGAAGTGCTGTTAATTTTCTCCTTCACTGCAGCAAGGCTGTTGGAGGAATGGGGTGGGGCTCCAGGCAGACATCCCAGCCCTGCCCGAGTGGCAGAGCTGGATAATTCACTGCTCTCGTGAATATTCAGGTGTGATGTGAATAGAGAACACCCACTTTCCTTCTCTGATTCCCCACGGCAGGACCTGCAGGGGGAAAATCCTCTAACACAACCACTGCCAGCCCCACAGGGGAAATGAGCAGGGTGCAGGAATGGGAGCAGCACAAACACCCTTGGAGGGTTCTGCCCTTCCCACCTCCCCCTTGGTACCTGTCCCTCCACCCTGGCACCCACTGAGGTACCACATGTGCCCCCAATGGACACTGCCCTGTCACCCCATGAGCAGGGCAGGGGTCACTGCCAGCTCTGCAGGCTCTGAGAAGAGCAGGCAGAACCTCATCAGAGTCCTCATGCCTGCACAGAATGAACAATAAACTCCAACATTTCATTCTGGACAGACAAGATGGAATTTTTCAGTTTTCTAATGACAAAAAACGTGTAAAAGGAAGGTTATTCACCTAATTTTAACTCAGTAATTTATTTTCTTTCTTCCTCTCTGGTGGAAAGAAATGGAGGAAAGAAGAGGATAAAGCTTAAAACCTTATCAACGACTTCACATGAGTGTCTTCCACTGAAACCAAGGAGGGAAAAGAGCATCTTGGCCTGTTCACTGATAAACTTGTCATCCCAACTGCTTCATCTTTCTTTCATCCCAGCTGCTGTATCTTCCCAAAGTATCTCCCCAAAGCCCATGGGAAGCGTGTCCTGTGTCCATCTCCCTCGCACTGTCTGTGTCAGCAGCATCCTTAGCACTGCAGAAGTGCCACCACTCCCTGCCCCTGGCCTGAGTTTGCCCATCTAGAGACCAAAAAACTGGGAATTTCAGTTCAAAGTGGGGCTGCCTGGATGGAGGCTCAGCCTGCAGGAACTGCTGATGGAGGGCTAAAGCAGAACTGGGGTGGAGCTCCTGGATGAAGGGAAAAACCAGGAGTGGCTAAAGATGCAATGAGGCCCCCGTGCCAGTGGGGCTTTGAGCTGGGGATTAGGGATGAAGCTGTCAGGTAAAGGTGGAGAAGTTGGTGAAACTGTAATAAGACACAATTTTCAAAGCCTGTCAGATTCATGGGTTTGAACAGGAAGGATGATTTATTCAAAGGCTTGGGTCAGAGGCTGTGCTATTCATTCCCTCCAGCAGCCTCTCCTACACTGTTCTTTAGGATGATTCAGCCTCCTACTCAGGAGAAGTAAAGCAACAGTCCATTTACCCACCCCACACTGCCACTGCCAAAAGTCTGATCATCCATTTTCTGGAGCCCTACAGACAGAGTTGCCTCTCCCAGAAACCACACACTGCTCACCAATAATTCCCTTCATGCTGAAAAATAAATGAAAAACCCCCAAACCACCTGATGATTATTTAGTTTAGCCCATTGCTGTTAAAAAAAAATCTCCCAATTCCTCGTTGGATGATTGTTTGTGATGCTGAGCACCAGCCTTGGTTTTGGAGCTATTAAGCCGGGTGTTAAATGTGAGTGAGCGTTGGGTTTAGGATTGCTGGGGGAAATCCACCCCATTTCTGCTATTGCTCTGAGCAAAGCCGGGCCCTGAGCAGGAAGTGTGGGATGGGAGCTTTGGGATGCTCTTGGCATGGCAGAGACTCAGGCAGAGCTCACAGAAACTGGGGGGGCTGAAACGCCACAGGTTTGGGTCTGGCCTGTCGCTCTATTAGGAATGGCGAGGAGAATGACACAGACTCTCTCAGGAGTCGATCAGGAGAATTTCTCTCAGTTTATTACTTCAGGTCTTTTTTATAGACCCATACGTGGAAAGTATAGAAAGGAAACACTTATTGGTTAGTAAAGTGCTACATCACCATCATTGGTCAGTGGGGCACACCACCCCCCGACCTTCTCCTGCAAAGAAAACAAGGGACAGACAAACAGCACCTGCAAGGCTGTTTTCTGTCTCTGAGGATTGTTTTAATTCTTCTTCATGATTTTCCCAGGCTATTTTCTCAGGCAAGACTGAGAAGTTATGTGGCCTGTAATTTACACAGGCACTGTGCTTCTCTGTTTCACAGTTAGCATCCATACTGGCCCTGTGGTTTCATAGAATATCCAGAGTCAGAAGGGATCCACAGGGATCAGCGAGTCCAGATCCTGGCCCTGCACAGACACCCAACAAACCCACCCTGTGCTTGGGAGCGTTGAGCAGGCTTCAAGACTGAGCTTTTGTGGAGCAGGAGGAGGTGGAAGAGTGAGGAGATGCAAATGCAGATTTCACTCTGAGGCAAACCAGAGAAATGAGTTGCTGCCACTTTCTGTGTTTTTTTGCCCAGTCAAATATCACAATCAACACACAGAGGATTATAACCAACCCAGAGGCAACTCTGTGGCAGAAAATAAAGGAAAGCAGATGAAAGAAACCCTCTTATTCTTAATTTACTCCAGTTAATTTTAGTCTAATTTGATCACAATGTTCTTCTGTAAATATCAGCCCCTCTTTAATAAGGCAGCGTTGGCCACAGAGGCTGTGATTGCGATGCAATCACTCCGTGTGTCGTAAAAGACTTTCTCTGTTAATTGTTAGGGGGAACTAAAGCTATTCTGAGGCAGGTACAGGATTGCAAAGAGAGATAATTATAACCCAATCTAATTAGTAATTATAACAGACCTCTCCTAGAAATTGTTTTTTACCTAAATATTCCCCTGGTCCTCCTAACCAGCCGTCTGTGCTGCTGTCAGGAGGTTTGGGCAGGGACAGGGTTTGGGCACTGAGCTGCTGTGTCCCTGTCCCTCACCCTGGGGTGTGATGGAGCCTCGGTGCTGGCACCTGCCAGGGGAGGGAGCAGGGAGACAGGCAGAGCTGAGACAGGAGAGGGTGCTCTTGGCACAGCAATGGAGATGTGGAGGGCCATGGGGTGTCCTGTGCCGGGGGCTCGCAGGGTGAGGGGTCCTGCTGCCTCCACACACATCCAGGAACGCCGCTCCTCCCGGAGTCTGCAACAGCAGCAGAAATCACAGAGGGTTTAGGGGAGATGGGAAGACAGGAGAGGCTACACAGAACGCTGGGAGCTGGCTGGGAATGGCTCCCGGTTTTTTTTCAGTTGTGTTAATGGATGCAATCCCTCCAAACCCTCCTGTGACACAGCCCAGGGCTCTCGGCCACCGAGACACATCACAGAGTGCCACGAGAGACAGCCAGGTCCAGGCAGGCAAAGGAGCACAGGCACACCTAGAGTGAGGCAGCTTTCCAGGTGGGTGGGATTGCATGAACTGGTTTTGTCCCAGTGGAGGACTGCCCAAATAAATTGTTTTTCAGTTCATTTCAGTTGTAGCAGGATCCTTCATTCCAAAAGGGAAACTTTTCAAACCTCGGCAATTTTCTTCTCTCACTCTTCTTGCTGCCTCTGCACCAGCCAAAGATATCCCTGAACAGCAAAACACCTCCAAGTGCTGCCTGGGGAGCTGAGACAGAAACCAACAGTGCCAATAAAGGGAGCAGCTGGACCTGAGGAACCTCTGCATAGAAATCCTTGCTCCAGGATGTTTCCTGAACCTGTATCCCCTTTTTCAGCTCTTCCAGAGGCGTCACCCACAGCAATGGGTGCTCCCTTTCCTCCCCACCCCAAGGCCATCCTACTGTGGGTCCTTGTGATGCCCAACGTGCTTTGGAGGAGTTGCACAGCTCAGCCTCTGCAGCACAGACAGGCAGGACTTTGCTGCCAACCTTCCCAGATTGCCAAGAAATGGTGCAACCTCAGGAATTACACAGAAAAATATCAACAAAGAGGAAACCTCAGTGATGGAGCGGGAGCTGTCCTGACATGGTCCTTTCTGCGATGACAGGGCTGGGAGATGTGAGGAGTAATTAAACACAGCTATCAAAAGCTGGCCTTAAAGGGTTTAATTTTTGAAATCCAGGCTCTAATTATGGGGCTGCACCAATTCTGACCCTGAACTGATGCGCTATTTTTTAATCAACTTATTTCTTCCAAGCAGAGCTGTCTCTGGGGGCTCGGCTGGGCAGCAGCGTTAGCTCACAGCTGGGAACGGGCTAACTAGGCCAGCACTGCGGGAATTCTCTGGGATTGTTTTTTTTTCTGCATGTCTCAGTATTATTCCAGCAGGGAACACCTGCAGACAGGAACCTGTGAGCAGCACACGTGTGTGTGACGGGGGGAACCACCACGAGAGGAGCAGGAGGCAGCAGGGGCTCACGGTGCTGAGGATGCTGCTCCAAAAGCAGGATGCTAAACCTGGAGCAGGACGTTAATCTGAGAGCATGATGCTAATCTGAGAGTGGGAGGCTGCTCTGAGAGTGGGATGCTGCTCTGAGAGTCTCATGCTAAACTAAATCTGGGATGCTAAACCAGGAGCAGGTTACTAATCCAAGAGTGGGATGCTAATCTGAGATCTGGATGCTAATCTGAGAGTCTCATGCTGATCTAAATCTGGGATGCTAAACCAGGAGCAGGATGCTAATCTGAGTGCAGGATGTTAATTTTAGAGAGGGATACTAATCCAAGACCAGGGATGATAATCCAAGAGCAGGATGCCAGCCTGAGAGCAAGATGTTAATTTTAGGGTGGGATAACATTCTAAAATCAGGATGTTAATCTGAGAACAGGATGTTCCAGAGAGAGCAGGATGCCAGTCTCAGATCAGGATGTTAATCCAAGACTGGGATGCTAATCCAAGCACAGAGATGCCCATTTCCCAACCCAGAGTGGAATCCCTGAAACAAAAGAAATCCCCCTGAAGCACCACCTCCACCTCCATCCTGAGGTGGCCTGGAGAGGGATGTGCTGCATCCCGCTGCGTTTTCACCATGGCTCCTACCTCTCTAATCAGGGCCTCTCACTCCCAGACAGAGCTGCTGACCTTGATCCCTTCCAGTTCGAGGCCCCTCCATGGCAAAGTGATTCAATTAAGCCCTGGTTCATAGAGAGGGCTAAAAACAAGGAGGCAGGAAAAAAGAAGTGCCCAAGAACAACAAAAATCCACACTCCTGAGAACAATTTCCTTCTATAGATTTTTAAGACCAGCGGCTTGAGAATCACTTTCTCGTTTCTGTGCTGTCTCTCCAGTCAATAAATAAGAGGGAAATAAAGGATTTCAGAGAAAATAGAATGCAGTCAAAAGGTAAATTGTGGTCTTAAAAGCCCCTAAGAGACTGTCACCGACTTTGAAATGTTTCCTAGTTTGAGACCGTTTCTTCCTGACTACATGGTTTCCGCTCCTTTATTTGCATCTCTGGGAGGTAATCTTTAAAACTGATTTTCCCTTGGTTGCATTTCATTGGCAAAGAAACTAAACAGGCTGCTGCATTACAGTAATAACATCAACACTGCAGCCACCTTCGCCTTAATTATTTCTCTGTCTTGCCAACAGAACCAGTTAAACGAGATTTATATTTGGGTGGGGAGGAGGGGGGGTGAAGTGGCAAGTGTGTGGATGGGTGAGATAACCTGGAAAAACCAATTTCTCCCTTGTTATGTGTCACCAGCAGTAAAAAAAAGGTAAAACAATAATAAAAAATACACGAGGTAAAAGGTTTGGGCCATTTAAGTAATAATAATGTCAGCATTTCACCTGTCTCTTGCTTAATTATTTCCTTCTCTCAGCTCTGACACCTGAACCAGTTTAGATAAGATTTCAGTGTGGATAAAGAGGAAGAACCTGTATTCTCCAAAGCAGATAAGCTGCTTTTTCCAGTCAAAAGGAAGAGAATACGTCACTAAAGCCTTCCCGCTGCCTCCTCCAAATTTATCAACAGCCTCTTAGCAAAAGTCTTGCCACTAAAAGCTTTTGAAGTTTCGCAAAATACTACCAGATAAGAGAGAAGCACTTGTAAAGACAAGGAAGTGGCTGGATGTGCCAAGTAGCTCATCACAATCTCTGTCCAGCCAATGCATGCTCAAGGTCACCCCAAAAAGCCCCAGGGGAGGGGAAACCTGTGTTTAAGGAGAGCCCACAGGCTCTGTGAAGGTCTCCTTGCACATGCAGGATGTCCAGGCTGCCTTCTGAGCTGTGCTTAAAAGTCAACTCCTTCCAGACTTCCTGCTCTGTCCTTTCAGGCCTCCTCCCTTTGTAGGACATCCACATCAACCTTTGTCCATCACCAAGGGGTTTTAGAACAGTGCTGACTTGCCAGGAAAAGAGCTTGATAGAACATAAACTCATGGAATCAGATTCCCAGAATGGTTTGGGTTGGAAGAGGCCTTTAAGATCACCTTGTTCCCACTGCCACCATCCCTCCTATCCACCTTCACCATAAACAGAGCTTTGATCTTCCATCTGGTTCTCTGACATCACAGAGATCACAGAATCTCAGAATCCCAGAATGGTTTGGGTTGGAAGGGGCCTTTAAGATCACCTTGTTCCAACACCTTCTACCCAACCAGGTTGATCCAAAAAATCCCACTGCCACCATCCCTCCTATCCACCTTCACCATAAACAGAGCTTTGATCTTCCATCAGGTTCTCTCCACTGACATCACAGAGATCACAGAATCTCAGAATCCCAGACAGGTTTGGGTTGGGAAGAACCTTAAAACCCCATCCAGTTCCACCCCTTGCCATGGGCAGGGAGACCTTCCACCAGACCAAGTTGCTCCAAGCCCCATCCAACCAGGCCTTGAACACTTCCAGGGATGGGGCAGCCGCAGCTGCTCTGGGCAATCCTCACAAGGAAGAATTTCTTCCCAATATCCAACCCAAATCTCCCTCAGTTTAAAGCCATTCCCCCTTGGAGGCCGCGTGTCCTCACAGCTGGGGAGAGGATGTGGGACACTCCTGCTGCAGGGCTGTGGGCCCAGGACTCCCAGATTTGCCCTGAACCAGGCCAAGGCTCTGGCGGGTTGTGATTCACAGCTCAGGCTGCCTGTGCCGGCTGCTCCCGCGGTGTTTCCAGGCAAACGCTGCCAAGCCACGTGTTCCACTGCTGCCAAGGCGCCGCAGATGGGCCTCGAGGCCTGTGTGCAAACATTCCCCCACACCTCGAGGCACCCGCGAAGCCGCGGCAGCCGCCTGGAACCCGTCCATCCGCGGGACACGCGCGGAGGGCCCGGCTGGGCGGGAGCTGCTGCCGGCGGAGGATGAGACGCTCTTGGCTGCTCTGCACTGCACGACACCTCTGGTACTGCAGAGAAGCATTTTAAAAGCAAGAGAAGCAGCTCTCCAGTACAAAGCCAGGAGTTTTTCCTCTGCTTGTACTGCAGAGTTTACTTTTATTATACAATTTTCACCCTTCACGGCTCAGATGTTTTGCCTGAGTTTCATTGCTGACCCACAGGACAATCCTCAAAGCAGTATTTGCTCAGGGTTTTGCGCGTGTGTGGCTTTAAAGTTCTTTTTTTAAAAAATAAATTCAGTGTGGGCAAAACTTTTTCACTGATTTGTAACATGCAGGGGAGTGATGATGGATTTTTGTGCTGGAAGGCAGGAGAGCAGGAGATGAGGAGGGTTAACCTGAGCGGATTGGGATAGTGGAAGGTGTCCCTGCCCTGGCAGAAGGTTGGGATTTGGTGGCCTTTAAGGTGCCTCCCAACCCAAACCATTGTGGGATTCTGTGACTCCGTGGTGCTTCCTGGGCTGTGATGTATGTGCAGGGTGGAGCAAAGTGGAGCAAAAAATTCCTGCATCCCTCAATGCAGGAATGGTGTTTGTCCCTCTGTGTGGGAACTGACAATGGTCAAATCAGAGATTTTTAGGCTTCAGGCATTAGCTTGAGTCTGTGGGAAACTAAGTCACACAACTTTCTCACTCTGGCCTGAGAAATCATAAGGAGGAATCCAAACAGTCCTTGGAGAAGGAAAACAACCTCTGCAGGTGTTGTTTGTTCCTTGTTGTTTACGTGTAAGAAACAGTCAAGGGGTGTTGTTCCAGCTGCCCAATGATGGTGATGTGTTGGTTCCATGACCAATGAGAGTTTTACCTCTCAGACCTTCTCAGAACTGTCTATAAAAGAAGATCTGGAAGGATAAAACTTGCTCTCTTTTGCAACCAAGGCTAGAGAGTCTGTGTTGTACTTTTACCATTCATAACATAGTGGGCACCTCTGCAGTGTCTGTTCTCAGCTGCTGACCCATGAGGGCTGAGGAACTTCCCCAGTGACCTCCTCCCAGCTCTGTGCTCTCCTCATCACCCCAAACCTGGAAGCTAATTGGCTGCTCCTGCTGCATCCAGCAGTGGGGCTGGATTTGGCCCCGTGGCTCTTCCCACAGAGCCTCCCTGCTGTTGTTTTTGCTTCTGAGCTCCTCCAGCTTCCCTTCCCCGGCCTTGCCTTCCCACCCTGCCTCGTGCCTGATTATATTGGGTCTGCATGTGTAAGTACAGCCTCCTGCCATCCTAATCATCCAAAGTGGCTATTTGAATAACAGTTGTTGGTGCCTGTAGCTTCCTGTAATTTTCCAAAGGAAACAAATCCATGCAGACTGCAATTTTGCGCCTATGAATTTTGAATGAATGTCTCTGAGAGCCTCGATTTCTCTCTGCCTTCCGTCCTCCCCTCCCCTCGCCTGCCTCCCAGGCCCAGCTGAGCCAGAGGCTGCCACCAAAGGGGCATAACTGAGTGGCTTCTTTCAGATGAAGGATTTTGGGCTGGGAAGGCTTCATCCCTCCCAGGACAGGCACCAAAAAATGGTGGCATGGGCAGAGCTTGCTGGGGGATGGCTGAGCTGCACTCAACCAATGGGAAGAGATTTGCTCCACAGCAGGACAAAGCAGAGCATGGAAGAAGCAGCATCATTTGAAGGATTTTTCCTTGTGTTGCTACCTCCAAAGCAATTTTGGGATGTCCCTGGCTATCCAGCTCTGATGGTACCCCTGCCTTGGGGCTGTTCCTGCTGGCCAAACTCTTCACCTCCTAACTCAGAGCAGCTGGAGGACATTTCTCCTAAAGAGCTGATCTTCCTGATGGAAACTGTCCCTATTTATTGTGGAATCATGGAAAGGTTTGGGTTGGAGGGGACCTTAAAGCTCATCTTGTTCCACTGCCCTGCCCTGGGCAGGGATACCTTCCACTATCCCAGGCTGCTCCAAGTCCTGTCCAGCCTGGCCTTGGGCACTTCTGGGGATTGGGCAGCTTCTCTGGACAATCTGTGCCAGGGCCTCCCCACCCTCACAGGGAAGAATTCCTTCCCAATATCCAACCCAAACCTACTCTGTTTTATTTTAAAATCATTATAACCTTCTCCCTCTAAAGTTTCCCCTCCTGTTCCTCTGTGTACCATTTTATGACACTGAGGGTTCTCCTTTTTTACGACATTGTTGTTTTTAAAGTGTTTTTATCACCTGGTTTTATTACTAAATTACCGTCGAGCACCCCAAATGCTGTAGGAGCGAGCAGGGAGAGCAGCTCTGGAAATGCAGCAACTCTTTCCTGAACAGCTTGCAGCCTCGCCAGGGAAGGGGCTGATTTGGTGATGGATGGAGTGCTTGTTATCCAGTATATTTTTATCCATACATATATAAAGCACTTTGTGATCCCAGCAGATACAAGGCACTATATAAATGTAAATCATTATCATTATCATTAAATATCTTCTGTATCTTTTAAACCTACCAGTTGGAATCAGATATGCACAGGGCAGCTGCTGTCTGGGTTTTGTTGAGGAACCAAATATGAGAGGTGTGATTTTTGTCTTTGTTAGCAATTAAATGGGATCTCATGAAAGACTCTTATTTTTCCGTCGCAATTTTTTCATGCTGCCACTGATTTGAAAGTCACTTCTCACCCACTAAGAGAAATCTCTGCAGAATTCCCTAGCAACAACCTGAATAAGAAACACCTCAGGTACGAGGATGTTCCCGGGATTATCCAAACCCACTGCGGGCGCTCATCACCATGAGGACAGGGAGAGGATCCACGGGGTCATGGGGAGGAGAGTTCAGCTCCTCCATGATTTATGACTCAATGAAGATTATAGACACTTGTCTCCACAACTGTGACTCTGCAGTGTTTCTGCTTGGCCGCTGCCCAACCCTGGGAATGAGAGCACCGAGCTCCTGGATGCCCTCCTGCCGCAGCCCGAGCCGCAGTGAGCGCAGGGAACATATCCATAACCCAAAGGCTCCTGTCCCTGCATCACCCTGCTCCTTTTTCCTCTTCCTTAAGGGAGGGATTGGAGCCTGAGGGATCTGAAGGGTTGCACATGGAGGCTTTGGCACCCCAGAAATGACCTCAGGCCATGTGTGATTCCATTGAGGCCATAAATGACCGGATTCCCTCTCTACCCATGGGACAAGCTGAGCAGGCAGCTCTCTGAGAGCCCCTTCCCTGATTTCCCTCCCCTATTTGGTTGCTAAAGCCTGTCTTCCTGCACTTCCAGGAAAGCCACCCAGTGGTTTTCCACTGGGAAGATGGAGGATGAAGATGGGGGAGGATGCAGATGCAGAGGAGCAGGGGCAGGATGAAGATGCAGAGGAGCATGGGCAAGATGAAGATGCAGAGGAGCAGGGGCAGGATGAAGATGGGGGAGAGGACTCTTGGTTGGGAAGAAGGAGAATCGTGTGGAGGAGTGGAAGAAAAGCTAGTGACTCTAGCTGTGTCACTGTCACAGCTAGTGACAGCTTCTCCCTGTGGGAATTCATCTCCAGCTGCATTATCCTAGAGTCGTAAAATCTTGGAACAGTTGGGTTGGAAGAGACCTTAGAGATGATCTCATTCCATCCCCCTTGCCATGGACAGGGACACATTTCACCAGACCAGGTTGCTCCAAGCCCTCCAAGTCCAACCTGTCCTTAAACCTCATGTTTGGGAGCCAGGAGCCTGGTCTAAGATAAAAGTGCACTTTGCAGTGTATTTTTTTTTATCCTTCTGATGCTCCCTTGGCATTTCTCAAAGGGAGATGACTGATGCAGGGTCAAGCTACACTCAGAATGTAGTGAAGGGCAGGTCCTGGCCCCAGAGACAGGGGATCTGTTGTTCTGAGCCCCCAAGGGATCATCATCAATATTATTTCATTTCCCCTTGTCGTGACAACCAAGGGGATGGATTTGGAAATCTTGGATGTGTCATGGGTCTGAGCCTTGGCCTTTAAACCCCACTAACCTGCAAGCAGTGGCTTGCAAAGGTTTTGCAATATTTAGTTAATAGAACAACATTTTTCCTAGTTCTCTATTTTTTTCCCATTTTTTTCATTCTATTTTCCCCAGCCTCTCAGGAGCTGCAGCCTCCTGCTGCCCAGGGGAAATCTTCCATTTAGCTACATTTTCCTTTCTCATTTCATGCTGTAATGGGGATTCATCATAGGTGTTAAATCCATAATTTGCCATGAATCCCTTGTCTCTCTCTGTGGAGGTCAGAATTGAGTTTAAAGGAACCCAATATTGTGGCTTTGTGGCTGCCCCTGGGGGAGAGCACCAGCCCAATTCCCCAGAGCAGGAGGAGGCTGGAGAGTCCTGGCTGGGTCAGCCCATGCTTTCCACCTCTCTTGCCTGCTGAAGGGGGCAAATTTGAGCACATCAGGCACCTTTAATGTCAAAAAAAAGGAGTAATAGCCCCTTCCAGAGGGTCATTTGTCCATCTTGGCATGTGAGAAATATCCTGAGGCAGGAGAGGTTATTCTCCTGTTAATTACCAAGGACACCCACAGGTCAGTCATTAAGACATGACTATCCAGTTTTACAGCCCAGCAGGAAGCTAAAGGAAAGCCACAGCTCCAGACCCATCCCAGTGCTCCTGTGGGATGGGAGGCTGGCATCCATCTCACTGACAGGGCACCGGGAACGCCCCGAGATGGATGTGTAACAGAGAGATTCCTTCACCATGAGCTGGGAGACGCTGGCTGAGCTGGGACCTGAGCTGGGAGATGCTGGCTGAGCTGGGAGCTGAGCTGGGAGATGCTGGCTGAGCTGGGAACTGAGCTGGGAGATGCTGGCTGAGCTGGGAACTGAGCTGGGAGATGCTGGCTGAGCTGGGAACTGAGCTGGGAGATGCTGGCTGAGCTGGGAGCTGGGAGATGCTGGCTGAGCTGGGAGCTGGGAGATGCTGGCTGAGCTGGGAGCTGAGCTGGGAGATGCTGGCTGAGCTGGGAGCTGTGCTGGGAAATGCTGGCTGAGCTGGGAGCTGAGCTGGGAGATGCTGGCTGAGCTGGGAGCTGGGAGATGCTGGCTGAGCTGGGAGCTGAGCTGGGAGATGCTGGCTGAGCTGGGAGCTGGGAGATGCTGGCTGAGCTGGGAGCTGTGCTGGGAGATGCTGGCTGAGCTGGGAGCTGGGAGATGCTGGCTGAGCTGGGAGCTGGAAGATGCTGGCTGAGCTGGGAGCTGAGCTGGGAGATGCTGGCTGAGCTGGGAGCTGTGCTGGGAGATGCTGGCTGAGCTGGGAGCTGTGCTGGGAGCTGGGAGATGCTGGCTGAGCTGGGAGCTGTGCTGGGAGCTGAGCTGGGAGGTGCTGGCTGAGCTGGGAGCTGTGCTGGGAGATGCTGGCTGAGCTGGGAGCTGTGCTGGGAGATGCTGGCTGAGCTGGGAGCTGTGCTGGGAGCTGGGAGATGCTGGCTGAGCTGGGAGCTGAGCTGGGAGATGCTGGCTGAGCTGGGAGCTGAGCTGGGAGATGCTGGCTGAGCTGGGAGCTGAGCTGGGAGATGCTGGCTGAGCTGGGAGCTGAGCTGGGAGCTGGGAGATGCTGGCTGAGCTGGGAGCTGAGCTGGGAGCTGGAAGATGCTGGCTGAGCTGGGAGCTGGAAGATGCTGGCTGAGCTGGGAGCTGTGCTGGGAGGTGCTGGCTGAGCTGGGAGCTGTGCTGGGAGATGCTGGCTGAGCTGGGAGCTGAGCTGGGAGATGCTGGCTGAGCTGGGAGCTGAGCTGGGAGCTGGGAGATGCTGGCTGAGCTGGGAGCTGAGCTGGGAGATGCTGGCTGAGCTGGGAGCTGTGCTGGGAGGTGCTGGCTGAGCTGGGAGCTGTGCTGGGAAGCCTGAACCATCCAATGGATGTCAGAGAAGCTCAGGCACAGTGAGGCAAGGCTGGACAACATTTCACGGAGCAGGGAAATGCAAGATAAGCAAAAAGGGCTGGCCAAGCTCCTGGAACCAGGAAACAACATTCCTGCAGGCTGGGCACGGGCAGAGGGCTGGGATCCCTTCAGGCAGCCTCTCCCAGAGCGGCTCCTCCGCTTCATTTGTCACCCGGGCGATCGATAGCCAGGCGGGGGCTGTCACTCAGGTGATGCCACACTCCGAGGGGCTCGTTCCTCTGCCGGCTGACACGGGCAGAGGGAGTCAATACTTGTGTCAGGGCACTGACAACCCCCCGAGCTGCCGGCGCTGCCATCGCATCTGTGCACACAGCTGGAGAGGTGCAAAAGGATGCAGGATGCAGATGCAGAGGAGCATGGGCAGGATGAAGATGCAGAGGAGCAGGGGCAGGATGAAGATGCAGAGGAGCATGGGCAGGATGAAGATGGGGGAGGATGCAGATGCAGAGGAGCAGGGGCAGGATGAAGATGCAGAGGAGCAGGGGCAGGATGAAGATGCAGAGGAGCATGGGCAGGATGAAGATGCAGAGGAGCAGGGGCAGGATGAAGATGCAGAGGAGCATGGGCAAGATGAAGATGCAGAGGAGTGTGGGCAGGATGCAGATGCAGAGGAGCAGGGGCAGGATGAAGATGCAGAGGAGCAGGGGCAGGATGAAGATGCAGAGGAGCACGGGCAGGATGAAGATGCAGAGGAGCAGGGGCAGGATGAAGATGGGGGAGAGGGCTCTTGGTTGGGAAGAAGGAGAATCGTGTGGAGGAGTGGAAGCAAAGCGAGGTCTGCACGTGCGGGGGGTCCGGCCAGTGCAGAATGAGAGGTGTCAATAACTCAAAAGTGCACGAAACAAAACAATGTCCGCTGTCCACAGGCATCCCGGGGAGCTGGAGACACGGAGTGCAGCAGAGGGAAGGGCTGGTGTGATGTGGAGGGAGCTGCTGGCCCCCAGATGGCCTGGGCAGAATTGCAGGGAGATGCAGAGGGGCCGTGGCCAGAGCAGGAGGGGTGCAGACACAGCAGTGATGAGCACAGCAGCACAGAGCAGCCCTGGCACACACAGCACCCTCACATCATTCCACAGCACCCTCATGGCCATCAGAGCCCGGAGTAACGGGGGCCAGGGCAGTGGCAGAGCCAGCAGAAGGGGCTGGGAAGAGACAGAGGGATGACTAAAAATCAGGAAGGTTTTTTTATCAGCCCTCTGTGCTTTGCATCCATCAGGTCAGCCCAGCCCAGCAGACTGCAGAGAGGAGCCAAATGCTTCGTGTTCGATAAAACCACAGGTCAGAACCACGATGACCTCCCTTCATCGAGACAAGGAATCACAGACTGGTGCAGGAACACCAACATTAATCATTTCTATCCTTGTCTCTTCCTATTTACTCTGTGGTACTTCAGAGTGCAGGTAGGAACACTGGTGTGGCTCAGGGCTGAGGGAAGGGAAGCTTTGATGGGAGAGGAGACATCAGTCAACACCAGGGCCCAGGGCATTAAGAAAATACAAAGTTTCTAAGAACTGTGTGAGCCCATCTGGAGCAGGGTTTGAGGGAGCAGAGACAGCATCTGCTCAGTGCTGGCCTGGCCCTGCTGAACTTCCCCTGATGTGACTGAACAGCAGCCCCTGCTCAGACACAGCCCTGTCCTGTGGGGGGACATGGGACAGGAGGAGAGGCCACAGAGATGTTCCAGGAGCTGGAGCCCCTCTGCTCTGGAGCCAGGCTGGGAGAGCTGGGGGTGCTCACCTGGAGAGGAGAAGCTCCAGGGAGAGCTCAGAGCCCCTGCCAGGGCCTAAAGGGGCTCCAGGAGAGCTGGAGAGGGACTGGGGACAAGGGATGGAGGGACAGGACACAGGGAATGGCTCCCAGTGCCAGAGGGCAGGGATGGATGGGATATTGGGAAGGAATTTTTCCCTCTGAGGGTGATGAGGCCCTGGCACGGGGTGCCCAGAGCAGCTGGGGCTGCCCCATCTCTGGCAGTGTTCAAGGCCAGGTTGAATGGGGTTTGGAGCACCCTGGGATAGTGGAAGAGCAGGGAATCACAGCTAAAGGATCTTTAATGTCCCTTCCAAGCCAAAGCATTCCAAGATTCTAAGATATTTCCAATTTTTAATGTCTGTAAGGTGAAACAAATCCCTTCCTCAGCTGCTTCTCCCCATGTTTGTATGACTGCAGTCATTACTCCACTGCTATGACCCTGGCAGAGCCCGAGGTGGGTGGCTCTGTCCCATGGAGTGTTTCATTCTGCCACCACCACCAGCCCAGATGTTCTTATTGGGGATGTAAAGATGTCATTTTGCTTGTCTCCTTCAGAGTAAGGAGAACAGAGCTCATGCAGATGCTGTCTTCCCTTTCCTCCTTCACCTCCTCCTCTTCCTCCTCCTCCTCCTCCTCACAGACAGCGTGCAATCCCCTCCAGAATGGGGGAAGCAGCACTTCCCACCACCCAGATGAAGCCCACCTTGGGAGGACCCATCTCAAGACTCGTTTTTTTTGCCCACTGTCCCTCTCTGTGGTGTTTTCCAGCTCTAGGCTGCTCGAGGCAGCAGCTGCCTTTCACCTGAGAGCCCCTGGCTTTGCCAGAATGGTCAATCTGGAGATGCCTTCCCACCCCAGAGCCACACAGAGATGTGAGCAAGGAAATCCAGCCACCCTCTGCTATCAAAAGGAGCCGGCTCAGAGAGCTGTAAACTTAAGCTGCTCAGACATGACATCAAATATTTAGGTTATTTGGGATTTGCACTCGATTGTTTGATGTTTCTGTTTCATTCCCAGTAGAGCCAGTTGCTGTTTTGCCACTGAAAATATTCCCAGCAGAAAATGCAGCTTTGTGAAGACCCAAAGTTGTTCAAGGAGAAGAGACTGTCTGGAAGAAAATGATCACATTTTCATCACTTTTTTTTTTTTTTTTTTGTTCTGAATTGACATCCCAGCTCTACATGCTCTGAATTTTGCATTCAGAGAATTGAATTCTATTAAAAAGTGTGGAAAAAGGGTTCCAAGTTGAACTGTTTCTGGATTTGAAACATCACCTCCTCACATTTCTCCTTGCAGCTCAGCATTACAAACAAACATTGAGAAAGGGCCTTACCCAGGACATAACCTCTTTATTTCCTGATCAAACTCCACTAAAGAGCTTGAAAGCTGGGAAATGCAGATGTCTCAAACTGCCAACCATTGTTTTGGTAATGGAAATACTTACTCTGCTCTGCAGGGGAGGACTGGAAAGGACTTGGCAGGAAAGAGGATTGGAATAAAATAAAAAAAATGAAATAAAATAAAAAGAGGAAAATGGCTGTGATTGAATGGGGATGCACCCCAGTGACCCTCCTCTTGTCCCTGCCTTGTGCCATTGTAAGAGAAACAGGAGCTCTCACTTCAAATTAACTTAATCTGTAGAGCTAAATAATTCATGTTGATTTAAGAAAGCTTTATTCCTAATGGGACACACGTGAAGACAGAGTTAATATTAGAAGAGGCCGTGGAGGGGAGGAAAGAGAGAATGAGACTATAAAAGGTGAAGGTACAAGTTAATTGCCTATCAATTATTCACCTTAAGTCTCTGCAAGCTGCTCCTCTGCCTCCCTCCTCACACCCTCATATTCTCTGTTCCTGCTTGTGGCCAGTTTCCCCCTGGCACCTCCAGGATCAACCTTTTCCCTGTGCCAAGCAGGTGGAGCTTCCTGGGACAGCCCCAGGTACATGGCCAGGCTGGAGGTGCCACATCTCCTGCAGGGGAGGACAGACCAGGCCAGGCTGATGCTCCTGCCAAGGTGCCATGAAGGAGAGATATGGATGCTAACTCTGAAACAGAGAGCATGTAGAAATTGCAGGCTGCATAGCTTCTCAGTCTTGCTTGAGAAAGTGGCCTGGGAAATTTTAAGGAGGAATTAAAACAATCCTCAGAGACAGAAAACAGCCTTGCAGGTGCTGTTTGTCTGTTCCTTGTTTTCTTTGCAGGAGAAAGTCGAGGGGTGGTGTGCCCCACTGACCAATGATGGTGATGTCGTAGTTTGCTAACCAATAAGAGTTTCCTTTCTGTACTTTTCACGTATGGGTCTATAAAAAAGACCTGAAGTAATAAACTGAGAGAAATTCTCCTGATTGACTCCTGAGAGAGTCTGTGTCGTTCATTTCGCCATTCCTAATAGAGCAACAGAGAGGAGCCATGCAGTCTCCCATCACCTCATCTTCCATCTGCCTCATTGTCCTGCTTCCTCCATCCTTTGGGCACGTTCTGCTGGCCCTGGTGTCGGCACCGCCAGCCGGGGCTCCCCTCTCCCTCCCAGCTCCCTCCCAGGGAAACCAAAGCTCTCTTCAAAGTTTCTCCTCGCTCGGCTGCCTCCGAGATCTGGGAACTCAACACTAATTAACGTGTCTGCAAATCCCAGCTCGGCTGCCGGGGCCTCAAATTCCTTCACGGTCCCGCGAGTGCAGAAGGATCCACGAGCGATCCCTCTGGCTCCTGGAGCTACACGGCTGGCAGATGCATATTTTAACAACACACATCTGTTGGCAATATAATCTCTTGTATTTGCCCTCCTTGCTCTGAGCTTTGATGGAAGACCGGAGGGAACTCTCCAGTGGTTACAGCCAAAGTGTTTGCTTTGCAATTTTGCTCAATTGCTGCCTGATTTTATTTTTAAATTTCTCCAAGTCCTAATCAGGCTCTTACTTTATTTAATTAATACCCTGGCTTAGTTAAATAGATCATAAATTAAGCAGCCCTGCCATTAGAGATGTACCAGGTAGCAAATAGCCCTCCAGTGGCTTCCCAGAGCCTGCCTGGCTTGGGCTCCCCTGCCAAACTGCCTTGACATCCTTTGCTTGTAGAAAATCTGTATGCCTCCATATACCCCAAATCCCATCTCATCAGACTTATCAACCTTCCCTGCTTGGGGCAGATATCCTGAGGAGATTGGGCAGGGACTCCTTCCCCAGGGTTTGGGCACTGATAGGAGGGAAGGTGAGGGAGAGCTGGAGAAGGGGAAATCTCCAGCTTTGGGATGCATTAACAACATTTCTCAGCAATATTTGTCCCTGGAACTCCACAAAGAGAAGATTTTCCCTGATGCTGATGACATTAATAGGCTTGTCTGTTTGAGTGTTTGGACTTCCAAGGCTATGGAATGATCTGTTCCACTACATTTAACCATGTAGATTTGAAAACAATGTGACAAAACCTTAAATATTTTATTAAAATATGGTGTAGCTCTGCATCTGAGCAGGGAAGTAGGAGGCATCAGCCCCATAAAGCTGTTGTCAGACATGAATGACAGCAGCTGGAGCCTGACTCAGGAGGCATTAGGGGATTTCTTGATACCAAGGAAGTGGAAAACTGGGCAAGGACAGACTGGGCAGCACCAGCCATACAAAAAGCAGGCAGGGTTATTTTTCCAGAGACAAGGCTGGGGCTGATAGAGTGGGAGAGACTTCCCCAGAACTGCCTCTAACACAGCTGGCTGAGGAGCCCTTGAGTCACTGAGAAACCAGCAGCAGATGTTGGGTTCCCAGAGCTTCTCAGCTCTGCCTCAGCTGTAACCCATGGCTTCCTTGAGAGCTGCATGGTTTGCACCAGCTCCAGGGATGCCTTAGGGATCCTCTCCTGCCCAGGGGAAGTCTGCAGCCTCAGGTGAAGCTGGGCAGACTGGGATGAAGGAATGCCCCCAGGCATGTTCCTGTGAGCAGCTCAGGCAGCCTGGCACATCCCTTCCCAACCCAGGGAGATGAAATCTGGGAGATCCAGCTCCCTCCAGACACAGCTGCTCAGCTCACAACTACAGCAGGCTCCCACACTGCCTGCTGAGAGCAGAGATGTGTGCACAGCTGGTGGTACTGCACATCTGGAAGCACCAGCAATGCCTCTCCCCCTTCCCAGACACGTGTGACCCCCTGTCAGGTGCTGAGTTCAGCCTGACAGGCAGCACATTGTCCCCAGCTGTCAGAAACACAGGGGTTTAAGGCTTCTACTCTTCATGTGCCACTTCTGTCCCCTCTGGGGTGGCTAAAACACAGAACACAGATCCCACAGTGGCCCCTGCCCTCGCTGCCAGCACAGGACACCCCATCCCAAAGGAACAGGGTGAGCTGCTGATCACCAACCCCTTGCAAAGGCGGGATCATCACTCCCATCTCTCCAACCAGCCTGAAACATCCTAGAATCACACAATTTCCTGAGCTGGAAAGGACCCACAGGGATCAATGAGTCCAACCCCAGGCCCTGCATGGGGCAACAATCCCAGCCTGTGCATCCCTGGGAGCGTTGTGCAAATGCTCCTGGAGCTGCAGCAGCCTTGGGCTATGATCACTTTTCCCTGCATAAATACCCCTAAAGTTAAGGATGACCTAGCAGTGGGTGCCAAACCCACACTGGCCCATCGATTTGGCTTAAATTGAACATGCTGTTACTTGAATTTTCTTAAAAGGAAAACGCTCTGCAAATACAAGTTGCAGAACATCTTAGGTAAATGTACCAATTAGCAACTACCATGTATATCCACATAAACATTAACTACCATCTATTCAACACATTCCATAACCCCAAAGATAATAATGATTTCCTTTTGATCCATAAAAACATCTCTCTGCTCAATCAACGCTTCGCAGCAGCTCTGACGTACGCCCTGGGACTAAATTAGTTTTGAAATCTTTAGCTCTAATTAAATAACATTATTTCTTTTGTCTGGCTCCCGCAATGTATTCTGCTTTCAGAACAGAAGGAGGGAGCCCAGGCAAAGGAGGGGTTGTCGGTGAGCAAGACAACGTTTCACTTTCCCATTCATTTCCAGGATTATTTCATGTATGGGCACATGTCAGAGCTCTGAGCTGCTGCCAAGGGTTGATTGAGCAGAGGGAGGAATCAAAGGAAAATCATCATTATCGTCAGGGTCAGGGAAGGAAGGGATAGCAGCTGTGAAATCTGGGAGTTGGGAACGTTGTAGTGTTGTGGAGGGAGGAAAACAAATGCAGGGGAAATTGCAAACCAGGAATTTGAACTCATTTTCATAGTGCAGACTCTAGGGAGGTGCACTTTCAACCACAGCTGGTACCTTAATTCACTTCTTTTGGCTGTTTAAAACTAATCAGTGTTGATCTGACTAAAAGTACTGAAATTCTTGATTTGGATCCTCTTAAAAGTTTTTTTTTCCTCCCTAGAAACTAACCAGGAATAAAAACAACAAGGAAGAAAGAAATCCAATCTTCAATTTAAACAAACTTAAATATGCAAATGGCTTCACTTTGAGGGTTGAATAATCAGGATAAATCTGGGAGCAGCAATACAGACTGGGTTTTGTCCAAGCTGTTCAAGAAAAATGCCATTTTCATTGACTTCTCTGAAGCCACGTCCATGCCGGGAAGGCTCGGTGACGCTCCTGCCTTTTCCCAGCACTGCAGTGGGGAGAGCCTCCCTCCCACTCTGCCAGATGGCCAACACAGCCCTCCAGCTCTGCCAGTGCTCCCCACCCATCTCCCACACAAAAAGCTCCTCTACATGATTTTGGGAGCCACTTCCAGCTTGCAATCCCAGGCAATATCTTCCTCTACTGCTCATTATTTACTGCTCATTATTAATTACTGAGAAACGCAGGGTGATAAAATATTAGTGTGTAGATAGTTTAAGAATACTGCAATAGTATGAAACCAGCCTTTCCTCATGGGGTGGAGGCATCCCAGTCCTGTAGGCAGGGTAACACATAAGTGATGACACTGACACTCTTCACGTCCTTAAATTTATGGACAAACTCTCTTGAATTGGGGCATAAATCCATAAAGCTGAAGTGCCAAGAACTGTCATAGTCCACCCCAAGCAGCTTCCTTTGATCCTGTTCCCTGGACTGAGCTGCTCCCACACTGCTCTCACAATGGATTCATTCCCAGTCCTCTCGATCCAGCGACAAAACATTTCATCAAAAGCCACTCAGTGTGACCATGGAGGCAGTGAAACCCCAAGAAACACCCTGAGGGTGTGAGGAGCAGGCACTCACCGAGGACAGTCAGCCGGGCAGGTCTGGATCGGATGGCTGCTTGGATGGCCTGGCACTCGTACACGGCGTCATCCTGGAGGTCAGCTCGCAGGATTTTCAAATGGTGCTGACCTGACAGATGGTCTCCTACGACCAGATAGCGCGGATAACCTGACAAAGAGAAAGCAAGGGTCAGGAGGCAGCTGGACCGGGGATGAGGAGAGCAGAGCATGGCTCCAGAGCCCCAGTATCCCACAGCAATTCCCGGGATCCAGGCAGCTTCCTCCCCTCCTTGGCAGCCAGCCTGAAGAGAGAGGGAGCAAGAACCTGCCAAATCCAGGAAAGAGAATGCACATTTTCCTCTGTGGGTTCAAAAAAGAAGTGCTGATGAAGGACCATTAACTGAAATCCCAAGGAACCATGGGATCATGGAATGTTTAGTGTTGGAAGGTTTGGTTTTGATCTTAAAGATCATCGGAACCCAAGACCCCCTGCCATGGGCAGGGACACCTCCCACTAGATCAGGTTGTCCAAGGTCTTCTTCAGCCTGGCTCTGAACCCTTCCAGGGCTGGGGCATTCACAACCTCCCTGGGCAAGAAAAAGGGATGAGCCCTTCCACCAGGAAACCCATGGCCTCCTTCTCCTCTGCACCCCACCACGGAATATCCTCAGCTCCTGAATTTGGCTGTGGTGACACCCTGGAGTAGAAGCAGGGGGTAAAGCCTGGGCAGGGGTCTGGGGGCAGCCCTGCTCAGCCTGGCTGGACACATGGGATGGACACACGGGAGGAAAGGCACCATCCCCTCATCCCGCCGTGTGACACAGCCCTGGCACACGCTCGTGCTTCTGTTGTTTCTTGAGTTAACAGCAGGATTTGCTCTCCTGAACCGTGAGAAGTACAAATGATGGGTTTGTTTGTATTGTGCTAATTAGACACTGGCTGAGCTGGTATCACGCGAGCTGGCAGCTCCTGTGGCTTCCAGCAGCCCCAGCTCCGTTAATTGTGGAAGTCATTCACATCAGCTCCCTACTTCACTGGAGCTCTTGTTACCCAGTCGTGTTGCAAGGTCTTGCATGGAAAGCTCAGCTCTCTAATAGATGCAAAAATTGTGGCTCAGAGCTTTGAAAAACAGGCGAAGATGGGGCTGCTCACTCGGGCACAGCTGTAAATGAGCAATTATATGTATTAATAAAAAATAGAAGGAAAGAAGAAGCAGGCACTGCACTTTAAGGAAGAGCAGGGTCCCTGGAGACCAAAAAGCAGGAGCCTCCCCTGGTTTCTGAATGCTGCTTCATGCCTTGGGGAAAACTCTCTCAGGTCACCAGGAGCTGAGCACTGTCACACGTGTACAAACTGCAGAGCCTGGGGGGAGTGCTGCAGCTCCTGGAGGGCTCCATGCCCTCCCAGGCTGTTTCCAGCAAACACTCTCCTTACTCACGTGAAATATTTCAGTTCCAAATTAGTGTTTTCCAGCAAAATATACAGAATAAACTCATAACTTCCCCACTATTGCACCAGTCCTCACCAGCTGCAATTAATGTGGGTGTGGGATTAAGAAATGTGAGTTCTGAAGAATTTGGTCACCAAACTATAATTTGCCAAAACTAAAGCTTGGGGAAACCACAAACACTTGTCTAAAGCAAACAGAGGCTTGTGGGTCCCTTCAAACTCAGGATATTCTATGGTTCTTTTAATTTTTCAGATTGCAAAACAGGCACTTTCAACATTTATAAAACATTTTATTCCACATTCTGGAAAGGTGACATTAGTTTCCAAGGAAATAAAACCAGGGTTTTCCAAAGGGTCAGGTGACATCTGAGGGAGCCAAGAGTTTTGTTTCAGGTCAGAGTGAAACAGATTTTGATTTATTCCAAGCATCAGTGCCTATGTTTGGGCAGACTGGAAGGTGTTGGAGTTGAAATGAAAACATTATCCCCCAAATAAAGGTTGGGCAAGGAGAGCTCCTGCTTTCCTTGTTTGTGGAGGGTGGTGTCCCAACTTACTTGAGAGATCCCGTCCGACTCCAAGGGCCAGCCCGTCCTTGATCCAGAGCACGATGCCATTGTACTCGGGGATGGCGCAGAGCAGCGTCACCGGCTGCCCCGCGATCACCACCTGGTCCTGGGGCTGCTGCGTGAACGAGGACGCCTGGCCTGGACAGGGGGACAAGAGAGGAACAGGACACTGTCAGTTCTCCAGTGATTTCCAGCACGATGCAGTTCCTTGGGATGCACCAGTCCAGGATGCTCCTGGCACAGCACAATTGGGAGACTGAGCTCTGCAGCTCTTAATTATTGCTTAATTACATGGTTGCCCCATAGAATGATGGAATGGTTTGGGTTGGAAGGGACCTTAAAGCTCATCCCATTCACAGGGAACAATTCCTCCCCAATATCCCATCCAGCCCTGCCCTCTGGCACTGGGAGCCATTCCCTGTGTCCTGTCCCTCCATCCCTTGTCCCCAGTCCCTCTCCAGCTCTCCTGGAGCCCCTTTAGGCCCTGGCAGGGGCTCTGAGCTCTCCCTGGAGCCTTCTCCTCTCCAGGTGAGCACCCCCAGCTCTCCCAGCCTGGCTCCAGAGCAGAGGGGCTCCAGCTCTTGGAGCATCTCCATGGTCTCCTCTGCACTCATTCCAGAAGCTCCACATCTTTCCTGTGCTGAGGACCCAGAGGTGGATACAGCACTTCTGACAGACAAATATTTTTAATATTTTTGCTCTCTTGGGGGGAACAAAAGCTCCAACCAAGAGGCACCAGCATTTCATGTAACAGTTTTATTCCAAATTGTGGTGGTAGTGTTTCAGCCACAATGATCACAGCCAGAGAAGCAGCAGGATGTCCAGCAGCAGCAATATTTTATATTACACATAATAAAAGAGGATGTTGGTCCTCTGCTTCTGAGCCTTGCTCCCACCTCATGTGCTCTCTGAAATCAGGATGTGCAGATAACAACCTGCTATAAAACACACAGGGAAACAACCAGCTGCTGCTGTTCTGCTCCCTCCCCAGGTGAACCTCCTGGAATTTGTTGGGAGCTTCCCACACATCTGGAGGGGACAGGAAGGCCCAGCTCTGCCTCAGCACCGCCTTTTGCTGGAGCTGCATCATCCAACTCACAAATCTCTCTCCTTACCCTTCCCTACCTGGAATGCTGCAAGAACAAATCCCAGCCCTGGCTCATCTCCTGCCATGGTGGGATGTCTCACACCTCAGGTGTGACATGGCACTTCTCATTTCCCATGGGAAGTATTCCAGTCACTGTAACCTCTTCCAAGCAGAGTTTGCTCAGCATTATGTGTTATTTTCTCTCTCCCTTGGCTTGAATGATTGAAAATCATTCAGAGAATCAGAGAATCCCAGAATGGTTTGGGTTGGGAGGGATCTTGAAGCTCATCTCATCCCACCCCTGGCATGGGCAGGGACATCTTCCACTACCCCAGGGTGCTCCAAGCCCTGTCCAGCCTGGCTGTGGACACTTCCAGGGATTCAAACTGTTCCAGGGATTCAAAGTGTTCAATCCTGCTATTTTTTTTCTTTCCCTAATGAGTGCATGGGACAACCCCAAAATCCCCCTGCAGAGCCACAATCCGAAGCTGGAAGATCCTAAATGTGGGGTGGTTTCAGGCAGACCTGCCGATATCTGGGCTCCTGTGGGTACAATCTTTTGTCTGAGTTGGTTGTGGAGCATTGGAATTGCTCTGCCACCACTTAGTCTTGCTCTGATTCTGGATTCAGGAGATGATCTGGGGAAGAGAGGTGCTGGGGAAAGGCAGAACCACTGAATTGCCCTGTGGGGTTTGTAAGACCAGGAGCCTCTCTGGGTGGGAATTATGGCCCTGCATCAGGCAGGAATCCAGAGCCTGTGCCCTCCACTGAGTGTTCCATGGAAGGGACTGGGCTGGAGGAAGAATTGCTCTTTAAAACCAATTTGTCAAAGCAAGACAGTCTCCATGTGATCCACCCCAAATCAATTCAATCCTAATTTACACCGACTCCATTTAATCATTGACTGATGATTAATCCAGAACCAAGGTTAAGTGTGACACAAGTTCTTGCATCTGAACTTGTTTCCAGATGAGCTGCTGGGCCTTTCCTACAGGGCAAGGCTCCAAAGCTCCATCATTCTCCAGCTCACACTGTTGAACCAGCATGTGCCCCCACATGAGTGCTTATATTTCAATTTAATTTATTATAGCTTCAGCTCGCTCTTAGCCACCTAAAGGAGCACAGGGAAAAGCAGAGCTGTCCTTTCCAAATTCCAGATGCTTTATATTACAGGAAAGTAAAAAGCCCAGCTGAAATTTTTGCAGATCTCCAGGAACACCTTGGGCACCTTATTCCCAGGTATTTCAGAGATCCCAGGTCTCCCAGCACCCACATTTCTCCAATGAACTCTGATTTTCACCCCAGATACTCCACAGTGCTGGGGTGCTGCCTGCACAACAGCACAGGTTAATTCCAGATGGGATTCCCATTTTTCCTGCTGGGAGACACTCACTGGAAGTCATGGTGGCCTCTGACACCAGCACAAAGCCTTGTGCTAAGTTAAGATTTAAATATTTGATTTCAAAGGTAATATAAATCAGCTCTGTATTTTTTTGTTTTTGGATTCATAAAGGACAAGCACTCCTAGGATAGCAGGGAAAAGTGGGATGAGAGGGAAAACTCAGAAAGCAGAAAAAGTGTGTGTTTTGCTTTGTTGTTCTGTGGTTTTATTTTAATATCTACTTTCCAGCCTCTAACTGGGTTTTCACAGCTCACTCAGTAATCCTGACAATTCTCAAGGCAGAGCTGGGCGAGCAGGGACAGTGCAGGAAGGCAGCAATAACCCAAAAAGATTTGTTTTATCAGTGAGAATTATCAGGTTGTCAGCTGGGAGCTGCATGAGCCCTAATGAGAACACAGAGGCACAAAGTGGTGTCTGTGCCCTCTGCAAATGCCCATTAAGCACAGGCTTCATTTGGTAATTGCTGCTGGAAATGAAGCTCTTTATATGTTTTATTTTTCCTTTTTCTCTTATTTCTTGATTTGTTTTAAAGATGAGCTGATGGCCACAGAAAATCAGAGCAGAAACATGGCATATGTCTCCTGTCTTTTCCTTCCCCGTGTTTGTTCAGTGTGAAGAATTGTCACTTAAACCCATTTTTTATTCATCCAAGGCTCCATTTCAGCTACAAACAGCTCAGACTCAGCCACAGGAGAGGAAAGATGGGTGTAAGGACCTTAAGAGCATTACCTGGCCCAGTCCCTGCTCCACAGCAGGATCATCTCTCCCTAAATCACAGATAAAAAAAAAAAAAAAAAAGAAAAAAGTACTGAAGGCAGAGCTCAACTCACTTTCAAATCAGCTTAAAGTCTGATTACTGGGTTTAACTGGGTTTGGAAGATCAGAGGCCCGTCCACGTTCCAGCTTATGTCTTAATGTCAAAGGAACATGTAATTTGCAGAAAAGTTTTAAGGGAGATAAGATACTTGACAGAAAATAACTGAAAATGGGGAGATTGGGAGAGGGTGATTTACAAATGCAGGCTGAGCGTTTTCAGCTACAAGAAAATGGGTTGAAAGACGTCAGCTGGGTATTTTTCCAGGAATGTTTAAAATGGTATTACAAAATGATGCTTTGGTTTCAAAGCAGGAGCTTTGACTCCAACCTGTTGGGCAAGCAGGAGATCCCAATTTCACCCCTCCTGCTATCCAGAGTTTCAGCAAAAATATCTGCAGAGATAGGAGTTCATCACAGATTCATGGAATTGTGTGGGAAGGGAACATAAAGCCTATCCAGTTCCACCCCCTGCCATGGCAGGGACACCTCCCACTGTCCCAGCTGCTCCAAGCCTCATCCAGCCTGGTCTGGGACACTCCCAGGGATCCAGGGGCAGCCCCAGCTGCTCTGGGCACCCTGTGCCAGGGCCTGCCCACCCTCACAGGGAACAATTCCTGCCCAATATCCCATCCAGCCCTGCCCTCTGGCACTGGGAGCCATTCCCTGTGTCCTGTCCCTCCATCCCTTGTCCCCAGTCCCTCTCCAGCTCTCCTGGAGCCCCTTTAGGCCCTGGCTCCAGAGCAGAGGGGCTCCAGCCCTGGAGCATCTCCGTGGCCTCTCTGGATTTGTTTCAGCAGCTCCAGGTCCTTCCTGTGCTGAGAACCCAGAGGCAAATTCAGTTCACCACATGAGCCCAACCAAGAGTCCAGACATGGGACCCTCATGACCCATCTCCTTGTCACCTCCTGCTTCACAAAGAATCCCTAAATCTGGATTTGGGAATGGCTGCACAGCAAAGCAGGGAGATGCAGCAACATGTCCATGTGCCCCCAGCCCAAACTGTTTTACTTCCACATCCCATCTTCCCTCAAGTGTAAAGACTTGCAATATTTTCAAAGAAACGACTCAGTTGATGCCTGGCTTCCTGGGAATTTCCTGGGAGCTACTCTGGGAGTCATTGGACACTGTCTCTGTCCCTGAGACTCTCGGTCCATCCAGCACAGCAAAGCTCTGAGCAGAAGCAAAGATCAGGGCTCTGAATTAACTGTTGATTTTTTGGGTTTGTTTTAAAAGCAAACAAATATGGAAATGAGATGCTAATGATGCCACTTGGCTGTGATCCAGCACAATGCCTGTGTCCCACCTGTGCTCTGGAGCTGGGAGTGTGCTCTCACCTCAGTCACCTGCTCTTGTAGGTCAGGGCTTGGTGTCAGAGGATCCCAGAGCCTTCCCATCTCCTCCTTTGCTGCTTTGTCCCACTCCCTGAGGAGCTGCCAGCCCCTTTGCTCCTGCCTTCCTCAAGGAGTCTCATGGGGGGCACTTCTGCAGCCACTGAAATCCCGAAGGGCAGGAACAAAAGGGACAATAAAGGCACCATGGTGAAGAGCAAGCAGCCAAAACACTAACCCTGCTTTCAAAAACCCCAGGCAGGATCCTTGTGAAATCACAAGCGCGTCACAAAAGCTAAAGGAAGAAAAAAAGACAAAAAAAGAGACAACCACTTTAGAACTCTTTATATTTCCTTAATGGATTTTGCACCTGTGGCTCCTGTTTTTCAGTGTTTCTCTGTAATGTTGCCTTGTTCTTTCAAACAAAGGCTGGGACTCTCTGTTTGTGCCTTCCAAGGGAAAAAACACTGCCAGTGCCAGGGCATTGCTTTTCCAATGTCCCAACGCCCATGGATGGTGACAAGGCCCCAAAATCCTGTTTTACATCCCAGAGAACAGAGGAAGGCGCCTACACAATGACATTGCCACAGTCTGTGCTGCAGCAGAACCTTGAAGCCCCTTCCATCGCTGAAGCCAGAGTTTGTGACAGGCTTTTAAAGCTCTCTGAAGACTGAAATCTGTTTGCATGAGTTCCTGGCTGAATTATTTCAGCTTGCAGCCTCCTGTGCCCAAACCAGCAACCGGGAGCAGCAGAAAGTTAAATTTTCATTACCCAAGAGGAGTGAGTATTGTAGTAGGAAGCGAGGGACTCACCGAGGGAACAATGACTCATTAGAAATGGAGACATTGTGGCTGCTTTTATGTAAGTGAAGCTTTGAATGTCCATTGTGCTCTGAAAAGAATTAGTCCTTTTTGTTGAGAAGAGCATAGAAGTGGAGAAGGAGGACTATGAGCTCCTTGTCAAAATATTACTGTTCTGAAATGAAAGGCCTGGTGATTAGGAGTGGTGGGACATTCTCCTTGTCCTCAGTGGGAAGAGCTGATCCTTCCCTCAGCTTGGAGCTGTCACGACGCGTGGTAGGAGGATGATCAAGGGTCTGCTGTGTGACATCCTAATCCTACACAAAATCCCAGCAGGGTCCCTCTTCAGACCAAGCAGATCCCACCCGATGGAAATCAAGGCATTTCAGCCCAGCTTGGAGCTGGTTTCTTGTGGCACGATGCCTGGAGATGGAGCTGTCTCCTGGCCATGGGGAGGACTGGGAAGAGATGGCTCCGTGCCCACACTTTCCCAGCAGAGCAGTGCCTGGCTCTGCAGCACCCCACACAGCTCCTGCCATGGCCATGACAAGCAGGCTGCTTCTCAGTGCTCCTTTGGGTCCCCTCCCTGGAGCCAAGGACACCAAGCCCCCTTCCCAGGGCCCGTGGTGCTCCAGAACACGTGCCCACATTGATTTTCCAATGAGTAGGAAAAGCAAGCAGACAAAAGCCTTACATTATTTACAGAGCTCTCTGGAACTGTCAGTCGTGGGGAAGCAAGGGGAAGAGCCTGCTCATTACCTCCTGCATCCCAATTCCCTCCCTGCTGGGAGACAACACCCAGACCTGCACTGAGACCCAAGGCCTGGCCGAGAATGGAGCACAGGGAACAGCAAGGAGAGGGAGCCACAGATCCCCAGGGGCAAGGATTTCTCCAGACAAGGACAGAGATGAGCTTTTCTTACACCATCAGAGAAGCAAAAGAGCCGTGGCTGCCCAGACAGGAGCACAGGGATTGCACCAGGGATGCTGTCCTCAGTGGGGAGATGTGGATCAGCCTCCCCACAGGAGAGCCCCTTGTTGGTCATGGCCACAGCCATGTCAGGCACTTCCTTGGGCTTTGTGGCACAAACAGGAAACAGAGGTAGCTTGAGTTCAGCCATTGCATAAGATTTCCATTTTTTTTAAAAATTTGGCTTCCTTGGGGAAAAAATAAAATGAAATCCATTTGAACTAAAATATCAGTTTGGCCTTTTTTAGTGTGACTGCGTAAAAGGCTCACGTGGCCTCAGTGCTGAATTATTCAACTTGAAAGAAACCAAAGCACAACACCTTCAGTCAAGGGATGGCTCAGGTGTATGGAATGGTGCTGGCCAGCAGCCAGCTGTGTGACCTGGCAGAGGTGTCCCTGCTCCAAGAGGGAAGCAGGAGCTGAGCTCGTGCCTTGCCCACCCACAAACACAGGGAGATGAGACTTTCCCTGGAAGCACAGCCTGGGGGTCCCCAGTGATTCCAGCCCCCTGTGCAGCTCAGAGGGGAAGGTGTAGGGTGCACCGAGGTGAAACAGCCGAAGAAATGCTCAGGAAAAGCAATGAAAAGTAGAGCAACAAAGCTGGGGATGGGGCTGGAGCACCAGGAAAGGCAGGAGGGACCTTCTCCCTCTCTGCAGCTCCCTGGCAGGAGGGGGCAGCCAGGTGGGGTCAGGCTCTGCTCCCAGGGAACAAGAGACAGGATGAGAGGAAATGGCCTCAGGTCACAGCAGGGAAGGTTTAGGTTGGATAATTTAGGGAAACATTCTTCACAGAAAGGGTTGCAAAGCTCTGGAAGGGGCTGTCCAGGGCAGTGTGGGGTCCCTGTCCCTGGGGTGCTCACAAGATGTGTGGATGTGGCACTTGGGGACACGGCTTAGTGGTGAACATGCTGGGGTGCTGGTTTGAGGGCTGGACTTGATGATCCTAAATCTTTTTCAAATGAAATGATCCTGTGGTCCTCATGCCAGCTGCCAGAACAGAGTTTAAGGTGCTAAGCCAGTGCTCTGCTCTCCTGCCTGGCCTCTGGGAATGCGTTATCTCCTGGCCATGACCAGCTCTCAGCAAGCCCATGTGCTGTGAGCTGAGCTCATCCTGCAGTGATGTCAGATATTTTCCTAGCCCTGCTTTGAGAGGAACCACCAACATCCCACTGTGTCCACTAAGTAGCTTCAAACAGGAAACAGGAAAATTTGGAGTAAGATATTAAACCTTTCAGAGATCTTTTTGTCTATTAGTCACACAGGCAAGAGATCTGAACTATTGAGTGTTCCGCTGGCTTTGATACCCACATGAAATCCCAGCACTGCTTTCAAAGTCACTGTGAGGAGTTTGATCAGCCATGCAGAAAGGGCTGAAATGTCATCAGCTGCTCGGTTATTAGCTGCCAATTGGGAAAGGTGTAAGAGTATCCTTACCATGGGATATTTATTAGCAAACTCTTCCCGCAGCAGCCTGGAGAATTACCTCTTGTGAGATTAAACGCCTGCTCCTGGGAGCTGCACTGATGGGAAACAAACGAATGTACTGCATCGAGGCACCAAAAAGCAGCATTCCACTGACCTTACAGACTGGATCTCGTGGAATATTCCAGCTCCACGGATGGCTCCAGGCTCTGTGGATGGCTCCTGGCTGCTCTGCTCTCACAGCCTCACCTGCTGCCCAGATATCCCTGAGCTCTGAGCAGGCAGCACTCTCTCTTGTTAGACAAACTGCCAGCACTGGAGTGCGTGCTTTGGGGCACACAGGACTCGAGCAGGGCTGGAGGTGGAGGCAGCAATCTGGATTAGGTGGTGTTTTACCCAGGGGCTGGCACAGGTGAGGTGTCACAGGGGGGTGGCAGAGGAGCTGAAGGGTCAGCAAGAGGCAAAGCTGGTGGTGTCACTAAAGCTGTGGCAGAGGGGAGAGGTGTGAGAGCTTCCCTGCACCCTGGGCTGGGGCCAGGGATGAGGAATCCCAGTGCCTGGGCTGCCGTGGCTCCCTCTGCAAGGGCAGCCCTAAGCTCTGAGCCCCTGCCAAGGCTGCTCGGGGCACGAGGTGATGCCTGTCCTTGCTGGGAACGAGGACAGTGGCATCAGCAGCTGCTCCAGAGGCACTGGAAACCCTGGGCAGGCACTGAGCACCAATCCCTGGTGGAGACAAGAGCAGAGGGAAATAGATTTCCTCACATTGATCCACCTGTAGGCCCGGCTCCACTGAACACTGCCAATGACTCCAAGAAATATTTTGTTACCGGCGCTCCCGAGGAAGCTGTGGCACAATAGGAAATCACCATTTGTTCTCCTGTCAAGGTGCAGTGTCCTGGCACAGCTCCCCAGAGCCAAGCTGATGGGCTCAGGGGGGAGAACAGAGCTCCTGCTCCAGAAATTCCAGCCAAGCAGTTCTCTCTGTGGCACCTCCAGCTGCTTTTTGGATGATAATTATTTGTAGCTCAGAAAGGAGGTGGCAGGTCCCCAGCCACAGGAGGCTTGCACAGACACTCCTGGGACCTAAAACCTCCCACTTTAATCCACAGAGAAGAAAAAGGATCTTTTTCTTCTAAAAATAACAGCAGATGTGCAAACCAGTGGGCTCCAGCCTGCACAAAGTCTCCCAGATAAAATCCTGAAGGATTTTATCTCTTGTGACCTTCTGAAATCTCTCAGGTGATCCCCCTTTCCTGGATTACAGTCAATCCAGGGACATCCCCTTTGCCCACCCTTTGTTCCCAGATCAGGGCTGCTCTTTTGAAATAGAGTCCTTTAAATCTCAGCTCATCTTTGAGTTAGAGGGCACAGAGGACACTCGTCCGTAGGAAAACGAGAAGGATGAATAATCCATTTCACAAACGATTTGGAGATTTCAAAGTCTGGCTCTGCTCCCAGGAAGAGAGGCAACTGGAAGTTGTGCAGTTCACGGGGTGGAAAATTAGAGCAAAGAGCTTGCCTTGGGTCGCACCATGTTTCACTTCCATCCTCGTTTTTCAAAATCTGTTATCGCACGCTTTGAGGCATGGAGAGAAATCAGAATGAAGATGCAGCTCAGAACAGAAAATGCAGATATTTAATGTTACATTCTCTGCACAGGGAAGGGAGGTTGGATGATCTTTAAGGTCCCCTCCAACCCAAGCTGCTTTGGGATTCTATAATATTAAAATGAATGGAAAATTCTGCTCCTTCTCAAAATAATTTTAACTAGTCTTGTTACAGATTGGTGAGATGTTGTATAGATTGGAGAATTCATCCAAGGAGTGGTTAAATGAGTCTCTCTACAGGGTGTTTCCATCTCTGCTGATGTTGGAAGTGCCACCATCAAAGATTCCCTTAACAGGGAACTTCCCTGAACAAGAAACATCTTGGTGGCACCAAAACTCAAGGATGGGGGGAAGAGAAGGCAGCAATAAATCTTATTATTGCCCTGGGAGGCTGAGAAGTTGCTGTCTGCATGAAACATCACCTGGGTGGCTTTTGGGGGAGCTCCAGGCCAGATGAGCTCTGGGATACTGCAGAGCAGGCTGTGGACTCGCTCCAGCTCCCGCTGTTCACCAGAGCAGGGCGGGATTGCTCGGGGTTGTGCTGTGTGAATTATCAGCTCTGAAGATGAAGTGGAGTGAGAATTAGCAGGTTTCTGCTATAATTATTGTTTGTTTGGATTTTTACAAGTGGAAGTGATTGTAAATATGTGCTTTTTTTTTTTTTTTTAACACATGCAAGATTCATATTTAAAATTAAAACAAATTATTCTGAAAAACAGCCTAAAGTGAAGTATATGTAATACACACACAAAAGAAGTGGCAGGGGGAAGGCAGGAGGGGTTGGAGATGCTGAGATGAACAGACAGGGAGCAGATCATCTCTGAGCAGGAATTGTTTCACACATGTGCCCATCTTGTTACCCCAGGAAGGTGCTTAAAAATTCGCATATTTCTCTGTTTGTATGTGGGAGCTTAATAAAAGCTCCCCTCCATGAAAATCTTGGCTGTGCTATCCCCAGAGCCAAGGAAACACCTAGAAAGTGCATTTATCCATCACAGAAGAGGCCAGTGACCTGCACCACTGCCGACAACAACCAGCTGCTGCTTTTTACCTGGGTTTTACCCAGTAAAGCCAAGAACCATGAAAAATGAGAGACAATGTGAATCCAGTCAATAATTACAGCCCTGCAACTGCTTTATCAGCCCTGGGAGAAGGCACAGGGAAGGGGCTGTGCCTTGTCACTGCCTACAGACCCTGTGGCTTCTCCCCTTCCCTGCTGGAGAAGGGACAGCTCGGAGGTGACTCCAAGGATTTTGCTGTTTGTTTTGTCACCAGCTCCTTCTCAATGGTCCCCACTGCAGAGTCAATGGCTGCCTGGTGCAAAACCCCAGTCCAAGAGCAGATTAGCACATTCCAGCCTGCTGTGTTAATTAGCAGGTAATGAGAGATGCTTGTCAATAAACTCAGCTGTGTCTGACCCCCCTCCTGGGCTGCTGCCTGCAGGACTCGGAATGACAAACCCTGCTGGGGTCACTTAGGAGATGATGTGCTCTTTGGAGAGTTCACACAACCAGCACAGCAACAAACCTCATTTCACTCAGGTTTTTGGGGGACAGCTGGAGGAAATACTTTTCCACCAGGATTTCTGGTAGAGGAGCCTTTGCTCAGGGTTTGGAGCTGGTAGTGTAAAGCCAGGAGTCAAAATGAAAGGAATGTTATTATCATTAATCAGGAGTTTGACTCAGTGATCCTTTTAGATCCCTTCCAAATCAATGTATCCTAGTATTGCATTATTCTCTAAATACAGAATTACACTCTCTCAGGGTAAATCAGTGGAAATCTCTCCCCAAGGATTCCCCAGTCTTGAGAACTTTTCTGCAGTGGGAATAAACACCCCTAAGGAAAAATAAACAAACAAATACAGAAATAAAAAAAATAAGGCTCTTTGGTGGCTTAAATCAGAGCAAACTTCAAATGCAGGTCCTTCTCAGGCTGAAATCCTGAGGAATGGTGAAAGCAAAGTCCCCAAACAGTAACAGTTGCCTGTGCCACATCCATTTCTGACTTGAGGAAAAGCTCCCTGCCTTCTAGGAGGCAGGAATATAACCTGTTTGAGGCTTTAGAGAGAGACACATAACCATCATCATCATTTTCAAGAAGCAATGTGCACCACAGTGCCTTACGGACACCTATAAATTACCCAGCACCCGCCTGCCAGCTCAGCCTAAGCTCGATATTGCCTGCAGTAATTATTTGGATCAAATGCAGTTTATCTGCTTCATATTTGTGTTTCTGTGCTCTCTGGTAACTTATAAATGTCATTGCAGTGTTTATTTGTTATAATGAAACTTAATGACGTTTGAAACCGATGGCTGTGGTTGCGGGCTGCAGGTTTGAAGTAATCTCTTCATCTTTGAAGCAGGAGGCCCAAAGATAACATTAAATTATCCTAGAGAAAAGGAAGATGTATGCAGACAGATATTCAGGCCTGTGTATTATTCATTGGAGAGATGACTAGCAATGAGCCACAGTGCCTAAGGCGACGGACTCAAAGCATTGTCACCCAGCGAAGGCAAATGTTCCTGTCCAAGGGGAGCCAGTTGTCAAGCCACAAGCCCAAGTGCATCTCAATCTGTTTTATTAAACCTTCAGAGGCATGCTGGGGTGGCTGGGTGCCAGACGCCCGTGTGAGACGGCTGGCAGGGAAGAAATGAGGTGGGGCTACTGTAAAACACAGTGGAGCTGTGTTAGGAGGGGGAGTATCCAGCTTTGGGAGGCATCGGAGGGGTGGGGAGCAGAGCAGGAGCTTGGCAGTGCTGGGACCCTGTCCCAGGTGCTGGATGCTGAAGGCTGCTCTCCCTCCATGCAAGACCCAGAATAAACTTTTCTTGCTTTGCTTCAGGCGCTGCTCCTTGTCCTCTCTCCTTCTGAATAATTTCCTCCCTTGGTTTCTATTTCTGTGTGTATTTATAGACTCTGGTCGTGTCTCCCCTTGAGCCTCCTCCAGACTATATAAATTTACCTCCTCCAGTCTCTCCTCTTACAACCTGCTCTCTAATCCCTGGGGCATTCCTGCCACCACAGTCAGAATTTTCCCTGCCTTTGCTCCGTGCTCCCCCGCTGCAGGGACTGGCACTGCTGCGGTGCCAGTCCCATCGCAGCCCACGTGGAGCTGCACAATTACTGCTGCCTTATCACCTCGGGACCTGCTGAAGCAAAATGCCCCTGGCAACAGCCAGGAACATCTTTCCCTCAGCTCCCTCCGTGCTGTCAGGAGTGTGGAAGTACCCAGCACTCAAAGAGCTTTAACCCCTGCAGCACAGCCGAGCTGTGGAACTTCTGGGTTTTGAGCTGCCTTCCTTCACAGGGGCTGGTGCTCCCACACCTCCTGCCCAGGCTGCTGCATCTCAGGAATATGGAAACAGCCTCACTAGACCCCTCCTCACAAGGGCACTGAGACTTAAGGGTCTGCAGGAAGCTGGACCTCAGTGAAGTTTGGCTTTTTGTCTTCACCTGCTTCTGCACAGGGTCAGACAGGTCTGGAAACGCCCTGTGCTGCAGAATCTGTCCCCAGCTCCATCCTCTGGTCTGCCCTGAGCAATGGGACAGGGTGGCCAGAGGGTGAGGGAAGGGCTTCTGCCCTGCTCAGATGAGACCCCACCAGTGGAGCTGCCTCCAGCTGTGGGGTCTTCATCACTGGAAGGACATGAAGCAACTGGAGCCAGGCCAGAGGGGCCATGGAGATGCTCCAAGGGCCAGAGCCCCTCTGCTCTGGAGCCAGGCTGGGAGAGCTGAGGGTGCTCACCTGGAGAGGAGAAGGCTCCAGGGAGAGCTCAGAGCCCCTTGCAGGGTCTAAAGGGGCTCCAGGAGAGCTGGAGAGGGACTGGGGACAAGGGATGGAGGGACAGGACACAGGGAATGGCTCCCAGTGCCAGAGGGCAGGGCTGGATGGGATATTGGGCAGGAATTGTTCCCTGTGAGGGTGGGCAGGCCCTGGCACAGGGTGCCCAGAGCAGCTGGGGCTGCCCCTGGATCCCTGTGAGTGTCCAAGGCCAGGCTGGACAGGGCTTGGAGCCACCTGGGATAGGGGAAGGTGTCCCTGCCCAGGGCAGGGGATTGGAACAAGATGAACTTTAAGGCACCCTCCTACCCAAACCATTCCATAACTCTTTGATTCTGTGATACCCTTCCTGCACTGCCATCAGCCTCTCTTCTTCCCAGGGCTGTTGTGTGAAACCATTCCAAATCAAATCCAAATTCCAGATCCCTGAACTTTCCCTGAACACCCTGAGAGTGCCAATGTTTAGAGTTTCAGTTTCATGTGATTGTAGGGCAAGATTGTTTCCCTCCAAATCCTCCAAGGACCAGCCCATGGCGCACATCCATCACTGGCATCTCTGTACCTGGCAGCTGAGCTCCCTGCCCTGGACACCTGCAGTGCAGGGATGTGACCCCTGCAGAGGGCAAACCCTACAAGCAAACACTGTAATAAAATAATTTAAACTTTAATAAAAACTCCCCTCCATGAAAATCTGGTGAAAAAAATGAAAAATCCTCCCTGAGAAGCTGGTCAGTGCTTTATTCACTGAGCCCCAGGAGTGCAGGAGAGCCCGAGTAACTCATTCCCATCACCCACCTGAGCACCTGGATTGGAACCAGAGGCCATTATTGGCAGATGAGCTACCTGATGACAACTGACAAGAGAAATTCATCTTCATTACTCACCATCCTTACACAGCCAGACCTAGAGAACCCCCTGCGAGGATCTCACCACTGAGAGCTCATCCAAGGCCCCAGCTCTGATTTCCCTATGAGCAGCCCTCTTTTCCCAGCTGGGAGCACCTTGGATTAACTAATGCACCTGTCCCCGGGTTCCTGCAGCCCCCAGAGCCTGGACAGCTCTCCCATCCACACTCCCACTGGAGCTAACATGGCTTAAAACCTCGGTGACATCGATTAATGAGGAGGAGAGAACTGTGTGGGGCCACCTGCAATGACCTTGATGGAATCCCTTGAGAAGGGAGTTAATTCCGGACTCTCGCAGCGCCCGGCTCGGAGGGGATGCAAGCTCTGCCCTCTCCCAAGCAGCTCTGGAAACAAACAAGTTGACAAATGAGGCTGCCTCTTAATGAAGCTGCAGCCAAAGTCAATACTCGGCCCTTCTATCAGGGCACAGATCAAAGATGGTCTCAAGGGCAAACGACCTCGGCAGGGGTGGGACAGCTGCCACTTGGAGGAGGGAGGGGATGGCCTGGAAATGAAAAGGAGCAGCCTCAAAAGCAGAGGGAAACAAGGGCAAGTTGCAGAAGCAGAAAGGAAAAGGATTTAGAAGAAGAAATGTGCAGAAGGTGGGGGGAAGCCTTTCTTCAAGGCATGCTCTGTCTGCAGTTAAATCTGTTTGTTTGTTAAGGTCCTGGTATTCTCTCTGTCTCCACCATCCAGAGCTACATCCTCACAAACCTGTATTGCAGCTATTTCTCTGCAGAAGTTTTCCTTCTCCTCCCACCCAGCTGACAAAAGACTGAGTTGGGGAAGGATTAAGGTTCTCCCATGTATTTACAAGTATCTTGAGATGTTTAAAGCTTCGCCTTCAAGTTAGGTACACTTGGGGTGATTTTCTGGGGGCAGGGATGGGCAAGAAGAAAGAAAACAGCAAACAGATAAGGAGACACCTCCCACAACAGCAGATCAACTCCCCAGTATCTACAGCTGCTTGCAGCTTGGAGAAAGGATATTCTCCCCAGGCAGTTGAGCCCTGAAGCTGCTTTAGATCCTTCAGTGTCCACTGCACCCTCCAAGTCACCATTTCAGGCCATCCCCTGTCCCAGAGAGCAGCCTCACTGCAGGGAATGGCCGGGACAGGAGCCCCTTGGTGGATGGTGAGAGCTGGGACTCACCTGGACAGGCCATGCCTGATCCCAGCCTGGCTGCAATTCCATACCCCAGCTCTGGCTTCCTGGGGCAGGGATTGTTCCCTCCCTGTCTGGGAGGTGCTATAGCATCTGTCCCAGCATGGATTTGACCCTCAGCTGAAGGCTTCTGCTGCTGTGTGAGCCCACCCAGTCCTTCCCTGTCTCCAGGAAAATCCACTAGCAGCTCAGCTCCTGCTTTGAAAGCTCCAGGATTGAACACTGGTCTGAGCTGATGGCAACAGAGCCAGCACACTTATCTCCAGGTCAACCTAAATATTTTATTTAGCTTCTAAAGGAGTCAATGCCTTTCTCTCTTTCTTCCTTTATTTTAAATCTCGGAATGCTACTGACTCTCATGAATATTGATGAGGATCATTAGTCACTGAACATTTCACTTCCCTTCTCTTTTCCCTGTCTATATAAAAGCTTCATCTTTGTTAAAGAGAAAAAAAAGAAATCCATCTCAAGTTATATCTCTGGATATGCTTTGAGATTAGCTCCATTAATACATTTATAGAGGAGTACATACCCATGGGAGCAAATACTGGGTGTAGAAGGGCACAGAGATACTGACCCTGAGGTGGTGCTGCACTGGAGGGAACTGGGAAGGTTTGTGGCTGATGTTCTTTGCTCTCTGAAGGTTCATCGTGGCAGCCTTGGCTACTAAATAATCCTTGCATTGGCTGCCTGGTCTGGGGGATTCCACTCACTCTCCCCCCACACATGATCCACACCTGTCCTGCAGGTTTTTGACCATTCCCACTTTTTTCATCTTCATCAGCCTCAGCCTGAAGGCTTCAATCATTGAGTGAACACAGGTGGAGGGTTTGGCCAGATACAGCAAATAACTTGGGGCAAACAAGAAAAGCAGGACTTGCAGCATTCAGCTGGATACTTCAGAACCAGATTTCCCTATTTCCTTATGATAAGAAAAGATTTTTAGAAGGGTTTAAAACCAAGTCATCTCAAACACAGCTGTGCATTGCTGGGTGCTTGGCAGTGTCTTTCAGTCAAATCCAGCACAGCCCCACTTCACTGAGGAATGGAAGTAGGATCATTTTGCCGGCCTGAAACACACAATTTCATCCCATTTTGTCATTATAGCAGTGAAATAGAGCTGCCTCACACTGCTCCTGTAAGAGAGGAGCTTCAAGCTGTGGGTTGGGACTGCAGGACTGCAGGGATGGTGTTATGTGACACACAGGGAAGCCCCAGGGATGGAGCTTCAAAATGAGTTATTTAAGCCTTTTCCAAGCACAGCAAAGGCACTGGCTCCCCAGTGTCCAGAACACCAGAGGGTTTTGTCTTCACACCAGTCTTAGCTCCCACCCCACTGCCTGTTGGGCTGGAAGTGCTCCAGCACTCCAGTTTCTGCTCACAATTGCACAGCAGATTTCCTCGTGCTGGCTCGAGAGCCATTTCAATGGCAGGCCTGGCTGTTTGTCCATCCCAAGTGTGTCTCAGGGTGGGACTTACAAGGCTGCAGTGGTTTTAATTTATATTCTAACTGACAGGAGCTTGGTACTCCTTCATTGCTCCAGTCTGGGCAGCAGCAAACCATCTCTGCCTGCAGAAAGTATGTGGCTGCCTCCTGAAGAGGGAGGCTGGAGATCCAGAGCAGGCAGGAACAATCCCAGTGTCTCCCTGCAGCCATGTGTGCACTGCAGTGTCTGTGCCCCACAAGTGCCCCCCCAAAATAGCAGAAATGATGCTATTGATTCCCTTTCTCCAGTGCTGTCAGAATCCTGCCCCTTTTCTGACCAAAATCTGGATTGTTGTCTTGAAAGCAATGGCTTCCAGATGCCTTGAGAGCTGGAGGCTTGCACACAGCCAGGCTCTCGTGTCCGTGTCAGGGGGATTTACAGCACCTGGCTCAATGGCAGAGCCAGACCCACCTGTCCAGGCTCTGCTCTGGTGGTCACCATGTCCTTTAGAGGTGGCCTGGCAGTGCTGGGTTATTGGCTGGACTCAGTGATCTTCGAGATATTTTCCAGTCTAAACAGTTCCATGATTCTGTGTCAGCAGTGTGCCTGGGATTGCTGATCCCACTGCTGCCAGCAGCTTCCCTGGCAGGGTCCCCATGGACACAAGGGAGAAAAGCTAAATGACAGAGCCCAGGCTGCAGTGACAGCTCTGCAGAGAAGGGAAAACTATCAGCAGATCCAGCTCCAAGGGAAACTCAGCCTGGAACAGCGTAGAGCTGGGAAAGCCAGAGCTGCCATCTCCAGAAGCCTTGGACCTCCTGTCATTCATGTCCTCCCACCTCCTGATTAAAAAGAAACTGGCTCAAAGCCCACAGCACCAAAAGATGGCCAGGCAGCCATGGCAAGGTGAGGCCCCAGCCTTAGCTCTGCCTGCTGCTCACAGGACAAGCTTTTACCAACAACTTGACATATTCCTCAGGGGCACATCCCATTTCCGTGCCAGAAAGGATCTAAAGGGACATGGCAAGGGCAATGGAATTCAAGTGGCTGAAATAATCTATATCCCACTCTAGATATTGATCCATGTGTGTAAATAATGGAATCCCAGAATGGTTTGGTTGGGAGGGACCTTAAAGACCATCCTGTTCCACCCCCTACCATGGGCAGGGACACCTTCCATTATCCCAGGTTGCTCCAGTATCCTAGGTTCCTGTCCAAACTGGCCTGGAATGCTTCCAGGGATGGGGAATTCACAGGTTCTCTGGGAAACCTGTGCCAGGGCCTCAGCACCTTCACAAGGAAGAATTTCCTCCCAGTATCCCATCTAACCCTGCCCTCCTTCAGCTCTAGGCCATCTCCTCTTGTCCCACCACTACATGCCCTTGTGAAGAGTCCCTCTCCAGCCTAAGATTCCTGAAATGGTTTTAGTGGTTTCCCCAAGGAAGTCCTGCAAAGGAGCAGTGCACAGATTCCACAGGATCCAGGTTCTGTACACAACTGCAGGCTGAACAGTGAGAGAAGCAGCTCCTGAAATGTCTGATGCTGGTACTCAGGGAGTGAGGAAAGATCGTATTCATTTATTTAAGACCACGCAGCAATAGCTTTCCACAGGGGACTGCTGCTGAAATCAATAGATAAAATGATACCCTTCGACCATTAACTGCTACAACAACACCGTTACCGTAAAGCTCCTGAGCTTTGGATCAGATTTATGAGCAGCAGAGTTGTTCAGCCGCTCTACAGTCGCTGTAGACAGCTGGAACATCACGGATGGAACTCTGCTCCCCCTCTCCAAAGGAGCAGAGAGCAGCAGGAAGCTGGGGAGAATGAACAGCAGATAACACAGGATCCTTCCCTGAGCAGCATCCTCGGGAATGCTCAGCACCAGCCAGGACTCGGCTCATAGCCAGGGAGATCCTGCCTTACTCGGTTTTCCAGCTGAACCAACCCAGGCAGAGTTTCCCCTGACACCAGTCACAGACAGCCCCTACACTGGTTTTCCTCAGGTTTCACTTACATCCCTGCCTTGTTCAGCTCCCAGACACACAAAGCACCACGGAAATATCAATGAGACCTCTGAGATAACAACACATCCTTAACAACACCTTGGGAGCAGCTCTATCCACTCTCCTCTTCCTTCCCAAGGCCCTTGTCAGATAAAGAACAAAAGGCTCAGTGCAGCTTACCCAGAGCTGCTGGCCCTAATCAGTTGTGGTGGTGTCTGTGCAGGGACACGAGTGACAGCAGTGGAGCTCCCCCACCTCAGAGCTGTGAGCCCAGGATGGGGTGGCACGTTCACAGGGAGTGACAGCAGAGTAGACAATGCAGAGTTCCCACCACAGCCCATGGGGAGAGTGGAGATCAGCTGATAAATGGGGCTGCCACCACTGTGGCTGCCAGGGCAGTTTGTGCCAGGGATCCTGCAGCTTGGAGCTAAGCTTGGCAGGAATCCCATTTCCAGGGTGCAGACGGTGCAAAGCCCAGGGGGCAAAGCTGTGGGAAGATGCTGGGGTGTTGTTGGAGCTGTTTCTGGGCTGCTGAGCTCTGCTGTAGGCTGAGTAGAACTGTTTGAACTAAACCAAGTGACATGCCACAGGTCTGGTCCCAAAGGACAGACCCTTTCCACTGTCAGGCCAGAGAGCCAAGAGAAGTTTGACCTTCTACAGCAGCACTGAGGTTGCTGGCATCTGGTAGAGGAGAAAGGTCATGTTTTACAGGGATAAGAGGGACTAGGTCCTATTTATCCTTGAGGCTCAGGAAGATTCATGCTCAGCCTGTGCTGCTGCAGATGTAAAAGTCACTTGCAGGATCTAGTTTAAGTGTTCCCATAAATCCAAGTAATTCTGAGGCAGCAACTGCCTTGCTGGGCTGTTAATGGGTGGCACAAATATGCCACTGTGTCTTGGTGCCACGCTCTAATCAGAGGTTTTGCTGGCAGGAAGGGTTCACTGAACCCAGTTTGAACTATGGCAGGGAGCAGAAGAGGCGGTCAAGCAGAGAGACATTTGGAGCAGAGGCACAGTCAGCTTCTCTGAACAAGCCATTTTTTCCCAAAAGAGCAGGGACTCCATCCCAGAGCCCCAGCTGGTTTCTCTCCAGGCAGTAACAGGGGGCCTGACAGACAGGAGCTGCAAATCAGACCATTGTAGAAAGGAGCCTCAGGCTCTGGGAGGAAAATATACTGTGAGTATTTCTGTTCTCCACTGGAGAAATGGAAGGCTATGGAGGGAAGGATGATGAGGGATGAGACATCAGAAGGACCTGGAGCTGCTGGTGCGAGTCCAGAGAGGCCACAGAGATGCTCCAGGGCTGGAGCCCCTCTGCTCTGGAGCCAGGCTGGGAGAGCTGAGTGTTCACCTGGAGAAAAGGCTCTGGGGAGATCTTAGAGTCCCTTTCAGTGTCTAAAGATGCTCCAAGAAAGCTGGAGAGGGACTTGGGACAAGGGATAGAGGAGCAGGATAAGGAGGAATAGCTTCCCACTACCAGAGGGCAGGGTTAGATGGGATATTGGGCAGGAATTGTTCCCTGGCAGGGTGGGCAGGCCCTGCCACAGGGTACCCAGAGAGCTGTGGCTGCCCCTGGATCCCTGGAAGTGTCCAAGGCCAGGCTGGACAGGGCTTGGAGCCACCTGGGATAGGGGAAGGTGTCCCTGCCACGGCAGGGGGTGGAATGAGATGAGCATTAAGGTCCCTTACAAGATAAACCACTCCATGATTCTTTGATTCTGTGACAGATCTGCCCACAGCCCTACAAACACCAACTCAGCCACGCTCTGTGCCCACCACATTATCAAGGATTTCAATATTTGTGACATCCTTTAAAACTTTACCCAGTTTGGTGTTTAAATCCATCTCCTTTCCTCTTTGTCTTCCTAGGTATTGTATTTCCCCACCTCAGCAGTGCTGCCCAGCTCCCCAAGGACCCAGCTGTGCCCCGCAGCAGCGCTGCTGCAGAAGGAGCCGCAGCCCTCGCTCCTGCAGGAGCTGCAGATTGCCTCAGAGAAGCTATTAAGGAGCAGTCAAATAGAGCAACCTTTCATTGACAAGGCACTCGGCCCTTTAAACGATTCCAAATAGTGTTTTCTTTTTATTGCTTTCTGCAGTTTAACAGCCTTGATTTCGAGTTACTTTGGCTTATGATAAACTCCGGATCTATAACACCTCTATTCTCTCCCTCTTTGGTCTCTCTCGCCCACTTCTTCTTTATGTTTTTAGTAAAAAAAGATCCAGGAAAACAGATAGCAGATTAAAAGGGAAACAAATTGAAATGGGTCAAATGTATCTTGCTTAGATGACAGCCGCCCCATTAGATACTTTTAAACAGGACAAATAATCCGTTTGGAAGCATAAGTGGGCTTTTACATTTATTCTAAATTACAAACCAAATGATTGCAGCCTCAAATGGAAGCACTGGCTAATTGCACTAATATCTCACTAATTCCAGCATCAAGGAATGGGGGGAAACTGAACAATTTTCACCATTTTACCAATTATTCGATTTAGGCCAAGGTACATTATGCAAAACCTGGGTTGTGCTTCCTCTCCATTTTGTGATCTATGACAAGGACTGGAATTCCAGTTATTAATAATGGAGGAGCTATAATTATTCTAAGAATGGGTATGAGATAATTACAAGCCATAAACCCAGCTTTCATATATGCACAATTCTCTCCCCATGTCTGGCAGCACCAAAATGCAGCACCTTGCTGCAGACTGGAGCCCCCCCAAAGGTCAGGACAAGCCCCCCACGTGGAGCTGCAGTGCTTGCAAGTCACGATGGGAAGCCAGAGCTGGGAACTGGCAGCTGCCCAGCTCTGCAGGCAGGACTGGTCAGGATCAACCTTCCAGAGGCTGGAATTAGGTGATCCTGAAGGTTTCTTCCAACCCACACCTCTGGATGACTCCATGGTTCCATGATTCCTGGAGGCTGCAGTCTGTGAAGGCTGCATGGATGCAGGAATCATCCCAAACAGAACAGGCTGGTGGCTCTCCTGCCATTTAGGCCAGCACTGTCCCTGTCTCTCTGGGCCAGCTCAGCCCTGCCCATGTCTGAGCTATGTGGATGAATTCCTCCCCCTTCTCCCAACAACTTGCTGTTGGAGCAAGTCCAGAGGAGGCCATGACTTTGACAAGAGGATGAGAGCACCTTCCTGGAGAAGATTGGGTTGTGTGGAGACCTTATAGCACCTTCCAGTATCGGAAGGAGCCACAGGACAGGGGGAGAGGGACTCTGTCAGGAGCTGTAGTGACAGGACAAGAGGGAATGGGCACAAATGGGAATTTAGACCAGATATCAGGAAGAAATTTTTCACTGTGAAAAATTGGCACAGGTTGCCCAGGGAGGTTGTGGATGCCCCATCCCTAGAGGTGTCCATGGCCAGGGAAAGCTGGGACCAGATAATTTTTAATGTCCCTTCCAACCCTTAACATTTTGGGATTCTGTGAACAAAAGAACAGAGCTTTCCATTAGTCCCAGTGTCTTCAAATAAGATCCCAAACTTTCAGAACAGAAGAGTCAAGGTGAGATTGCAGCTCAGACTGAAAAACTTCCAAGGCCTCACTCTTCACCCTCCCAAAATGGAAGATTTGTCTTATGCTTTTAAAAGCCCACATGGCTTTTAAAGAAAAGCTGAGCACCTTGGATCTGGGCAGCCCTTCCCCAGCAGAGATGATCTGCCAAGCTCTCCCTCTCGCACAGAAGGCAGAGCACTCGTTGCTATGTGGAGCTGCAGCTCTGCAGCACAGGCTGCTGGTGCTGCTGTGCTTTGTGTAGTGAATGGAGACACCTTGAATGCACAACCCAGCCCCAACACAAACAGAGAGCGGCTGCTGCCGGAGATAACTGCGGCACAGCCTTCTCCTGGCACAGCAGGCAGTGTTTGCATCTCTCTGAAGAGGAGGGTTTGTCCTTCCCTGAGCACAGATCATTAACCACTCACTGCTCCAGGAGGAAGATGCTGCACCAAATCCTTCTGTCCCTTTCCCCAGCTGTGCCTGCTTTCCCTGCTCCGTGCTGGGCACGAAGATGAAGCCCACCCCTCATAGACCAAGAGCTGTGTCCATCCCATGGAGTTTCCATCTGCCCTCCACATGTGAGGACATGAGAGCAAGTGAAGAGTCTGGAAGGGGAGGTCAGACGAGGGCAGGGATCTGCCCTGTCCTGCTGCCCTGTGTGGGGGGATGTTGTTACAGGCACCTTCCAGCAGCTGGCGGCTGGTGGGAACAGGTGGTGGAGGTGAAGGCTGACACCTCTCAGTGCTTAATCGTTCCCGTTAGTAGCTTTATGAATGGCAGCCAAAAAGTGCCATAATTGCTGCAGTGACGCTTGCTAATGACTCGAGTTAGATCTGGCAAGTAGTCAAAGGCAGGAGACAAGAAGTAAAATGCAGGAGCAGCATCTGAATTCCTGCCTTGGACCACTACAAAGGAGAGCGGAGCAAGGCCAGCTTGGGACCTGCAGGTATGGACAGGGAGGGACCAGGCATGATGGGTTAGCAGAGAGAGATATTCCAGCACACCCCTGGCCTGCCCCTGGGGAGAGAACTGCGTGAGAAAGGAGAAGTGGAATAGAAGAACAAACCCAAACTTTCAGAGTAGCTCAAAATGCTTTTTCTTGGGGAATAAGGTGACCCACCTTCTAGAAAACATTTTTCTACTCCAAAATCACCTTGAATCAGGGTGGCACAAGCCCTGGCAGAACAGGGTAAGTCAGCTCACTGCCAGCCCAGCATCAGCTCCAGCCCCAGCACCACCTCCCTTGCACTGCACGTGGGACATCCAGGCCACCCTCCGTGGCTCCCACTGCTCCACCCTCATGGCCACGGGAGAGCCGTTCCCAAGGAGCAATCCAGCCCCTCCTGAGCTAACAGCACGCTCCTCCTGATTATGTATCTGTTTCTGAATGTTAACAAACAGTCGGCAGCAGCTGATTGAGTGGGTTATTAGCAGAATGAAGACAGATGGTGGAGGATTAACTCCAGAGCATCTTTATTGCACGGCCGTCATTGCAGACAGCTCTGCCTCTCCCTCTGTCTACAACTGTCACCAGCTCCATTTCACCCCACAGCTCCCAGGGCACACCAGAGCACGGGACCAGCACGAGACCAGCCCATCATCAATCACACGAGCACAGAGCAGCCACGCTGGAGCTGTGCCTTCCTGCTCCCCAGCCAAATCCACCCCCAAATCCAGACTTTTCCTGCTGAGGGCTTTACAAAGAGAGAAGTGGTTGCACCTGATACAGCACAGCAGTGCAAGGACAGTGCCCAAACTGGGTTTGCTGTGCCCATCACGTGGTTCCTGACAGCTGGGAGAGGCTCCAGCACTGCACCTGGACCTGTCTGATCACTACACAGAGATCGAGATGAAGATCTGATGGAAATGATGTGGGCAGAGGAATATCCATGGACACCAATTTTGGCTCCTCATCCTGGGCCCCAGCTCAGCTGGAAGAGCCACATCTGCAGCCAGATGTTCTAGTGGACATCATCCCTTGCCAGCTGGTCAAAAAACAGCACAATGCCACCAAAAACATTTGCTGTGCCTCTCTCACCCACATCTATTTCACCCCACTGGGAGAGGTTGCCAAAGTGATCTGTGAGCGTCCAGATCAGATCTTCTCTGTGGGGACAGCCAAAACCACCATGTTCACAGAATCACAGAGTATCCTGAGGTGTGAGCAACCCACCAGGATCATCCAGCCCCAGTCCTGGCCCTGCACAGACCCCCAACAATCCCACCCTGGGCATCCCTGGAGCTCTGTCCAAAGGCTCCTGGAGCTCTGGCAGCCTCGGGGCTGTGCCCATTCCCTGGGGAGCCTGGGCAGTGCCAGCACCTCTGGGGGAAGAACCTTTCCCTAAATCCAACCTAAGAAATTATTTCCCATCTGTAAATGATTCTTCCACACTGTGAAGGCTTTCAACTCCTCTTGTGCTTATCTACTTCCAAGCCATTGTAGATGTCTCCAGTAAATGGCAGGAAGGTTCTGATGGTCCCTGCAATTACCTGTTTCCTCTGGGATGGAGACCCCACACCTCATATTATCCCACTTCCCCACTGCCTTCCTGTGCTTTCAGTTCCTTCAGCTCCCTTGTGTTTATTATTATGGCTGCTCTTCAGCCTCTTTTTAAAGGGAGAAAAAGCTCTCACTTGGCACAAATACAAAAGGGGAGCTGCTCTCTGTCCTCATCCTGGCAAGGGAACTGGACCAAAGAGGTGCTCAGGCACCTTGGGTAGGAAATTCCTGTAGATGACCAGACATCTGACCCCACTGCAGCTCACACACCATAGAGTGTGGATCTGCACTGCAATCCACCAAAACCCTGGGAAGCTGGATGTCTGCAATTGTCATCTGTAACTGCTTTGAATGAAAACACAAGTCCTAGGTGGTCTTTGTATCCATGGAAATCCCCCTGACTTTTGTTTTTGGCAGATTGTACCTTTAAACATAATGGCCCTGCAGCCTGCAGGGGCCAGAAACTGGCTGCATGTCAGGCAGGAACACTTTGTTCCCTTTCCCTCACAAAAGCTTTACTTTTGGCCTTTCATGTCTCTTTGTTCTCTCCACACAAAGCCACGCTCAGCCTGAAAAGGGGGCTCACTTCGTAGGCTGACGCAGGCTCTGACTCCATCAGGGGACCAGAGCAGTCCCAAAGGATTGGCAGGATGCCCAGGGTCCTGCCAGCTCTCCAACATGCTGTGAGCATCCCCAGGGTCTGGACACAGCCACAGGCAGCCTGTCCAAGAGGCTTGAGGGGCAGAAAGGTACCGAGAGGGAGGCTGCACCTTCTCACAGCACTCATGTCCCATGGGGCAGCCCCTTTCCATTAAAAACATCCTCTAATCAATGTTTAAAGAGTGTGTGGTAATTAACAAGCATGAGGTGAAGTCTTGTGAAGTACTTTCCCCATGTTATCAGCTCAGTATCAGGCTCCTGGGACCGTGAAGGAACCTTTGATCTTCTAACTAATGTTTGAGCCATAAACTTGCCTCTATGTGAGTTTTACTCCATGGAAACTCACCTTTTACTCTCACAGAAAAAGGCTTCCTGCAGGAGCAGACACCCCCATAGCTAACTGCCACAAAACTCCATCCCATGTGGGGAAAAAGAATCTGCAATAGTTTGGGTTAGAAGGGTCACCCAAACAGACCCAGCTGCAGTGAGCAGGGACACCTTCCTCTAGACCAGGTTACTCAGAGCCCATCCAGCCTGACCTTGGATGTTTCCAGAAAAAGAAGCACGATATTGGACAACAGGTCACACCCTTTGTCCAAATTATTTCCAATCAGAGTCTCTAAAAAGGGTTCAATCCATGCTTGGGTCAAGTTTCCCATTCCCAGTGACCTCACAGCCAAATTCTCTGTGACAATTCTCAGAGACCCTCCCATCTCACAGGCTCTGGGCTTCCTTCTCTCATCCATTAATCAGAAGGGGCTGCACCAGGGCTGGCTCCAGGAAAGGAAGCTACCAGAAGCAAGGATGCCAGTTCTTCTGAGTATAAATAGTTTTTGTTTAGTTATTATGCTTCATAATTATTTATGATATTTCTATGGATTAATCAATGCTCATAAAGTACTTGGGGAATGACTGGAATATAAAATAGGGAAACTTTAGTAGAAGTTTGAAGAGCAGTGTAATGGCGACTCTGTGAGGTTCAAAGGCTCTGGAAACTGGGATTCTGGAAGTGTCATGGTGACCACTGCCACCCATCTAGAATAAGAAGAGTAGAGTGCAGCAATTGCTGCAAGAGCTTCCTGTGTGACAAATCCTTTCTGTAGGAAAAGACAGTGGGTTTTGAATGCATGGAACCACAAAGCTCCTGCTCTTCTCTTGCAGCTTCGCACAGGGGGCTCCTCACATGCATGGCCTCTAAGATGTTCCAGAGATCAAAGGGGAAGCAGGATTTTCTCCTGGGTGGGAACAAGAACCCAGCACACTCTTAGAGGTGAAGCCCCTCACAATGAGATTGCTAAAGAGGAAGAAGAAGAGAAGGTGAGGGAACTGCTCACCTTCAGTCATCCTGCGGTACTTCTCCTTGTACATGAACCCCAGTACTAGGCAGCATCCTCTTCCTGGGAGCCCCAGTTCTGCAAGAGAAGAGAGCGTGGGGTTAGACTGGGCTGGGGACAGGAGCAGGCACATGGGGCTGCTGCAGGGAGCAAATCCTGCTGGAGACAGCCTTCAGGAAAAGCTCCAGGAAGGTGGGCACATAGCTGAAGTCTTTGGGCAGCCTCCCAGAGCTGAGCTTGGCTGGGCCCCAAGACAGAGCATCTAAAGACAGGAGGGTCAGCATCCCCTCCCTCGCCTGTCCTTAAGCATTCCTCTATTCCAAGTGAGGGGATGAGCTGCATCTTCCTCCACAGCAGCATGTTGCAACAACAGGACTCTTTCATCCCTTTCTCCCTTAGTGGGCAGCAGAGTGAAACGGGAAATGGCCCTCAGTAGGGAAGATAATTCTGGCCTGAGGAATCTTGCTCTTCAGAAGCAAGCAAGTGACCCTATGAACAGGAGAGTGCCAGAGTCTGAGGAGGCACAGGCCTTTGATGCCTTGATTTGTTAATGGGGCTTTTTGACTCTTGGTAACAAACAGAGAGATCTGAGCTTGGGTTTTTCCAGAAGTAGGCTGCGAGCACAGGCGCTCTCCCCGTGTGCGTCTCTGAGAGGCAGAGAGCTCTCGTTCTTCAAACAAATTCTCCTGTGTCACAGTGCAGAAAATTAAGGTACCATGTCCCCAGTGCTGCCTGCGGACCTGCAGAGCTCCTCGGGGGCTTCTGTGCTCTGCAGAGCCCCGCTGATCAAAGCCCCTTTGATGTTTACTTAATGTGGCTGTGGACTCTGCAGAGCCCCCTGTGCCGAGGAAGGAGTGCCGGGAAGTTGTGCCGCTCACAGGAGGGAAAGGCGGCGGAGCAAGAGGCTGGAGAACGCAGCGGTGGCTGGAGAGGAGCAGGACCTGCCTGGCAAACTTGGCTTTCAGTGCCACGAGGCAAACTTGGGGTTGAATCGCAGATCTGGATCATGTCCAGAGGAAGAGGGAAGTGAGATGTGATGTGCAGGGAAGATCCCCAGATCCACGTGGGTATAGACCCAGATACAGAGAATTCCTCCCTAACAGTGCTTGCTGCCATGGCATCGCAGCAGAGCAGTTACATCTTCCTCTTGTGCACAGCATGAGGCAGAATTTATGCCTAAACCTAGAAAGAAACAGACTTCTTTTGATGCCAGGGCACACACAAACCCAGTTAAAGCACTCTAGCATTGTCCAGGGCTCCACCTTGCAGGAGGCTCCTGGTCCTAAGGCTCCCATCAGGGAGGAATTGTTATCTAACCCAAACAAATGACACCTGTAATCCCACTGAAGCTGATGTTCAGACAAAAGCAAGTCTCTTGAAATAATCAGAGGAAGCTGAAATTTAATTGCTCCCCTAAATCCGCCTTGTCCTGGAGGGAATGCCCTGGAGAGAAACAGGCATCTCCAGAATGTGACTCCACCTTTCAAGATGTCTTTGGGAGTGCTTGGAAATCTCTCATCAGCCATAAAAGGTGGTGACTCTAACTCAGAAACTCAGGTGAAGATGCCTAAAGATCAGGGCAAATTAAGCAACCACCAGAACTCTGAGTGGTTGCTTGAATTAACAGGAAGGGGTAATGAGCAACCATTGTCCACCTCTGGTGGTGGAAAGCCGTTCTCTTGCTCTCCAGGACAGGTAACGCGCTCCACCACGGTCTGCACAAGGTGCACAACCACAGAAGGGTGTTGGCTGCAGGATGCCTCTGCCTGCAGGGATGCCCAGCTCAGGCTGCCTCCCTCAGCCCTGCCTGACAGTGAGAATCGATAAGAGCTCGCTGGCCTCGGGGGATTTTCCATGCAGGATCCTGTGAGGACACGCACTCCTCGTGCCTGGCAGAGCCCTGAGCCCACGCAGAGCCCCCAGAGCCGACTGTGCAGAGCCGGCAAAGCAGGTGAGAGCTTTATGTCTTTATTGATAGGAAAACAAAACCCTATCGATTGCTATTGAGCCTCCAACGAGCACCAAGGTATCAAAGTAATTAAAACAACACAATTAGATTAGTGTCAGACAAGGCAGCAGAGCCCACAGTGCAGCTGAGCAAGCCAGCGCTGCTCGGACTCAGACGAGCACCCGGGGCCTGTGTGGGGATCCTGGCTGGGTTTCCCTGGACACAGACCTGCAGTGAGGGGCCTGCCACAGCCTGCACACACCCTGAGCACAAACATCACCAAGCTTATGGAAAGGTTTGGGTGGGAATGAACCTTAAGGACCCTGCCATGAGCAGGGACACCTTCCCCTGTCCCAGGTTGCTCCAAGCCTGGTTCCAGCCTGGCATGGGACACTCCCAGGGATCCAGGGGCAGCCCCAGCTGCTCTGGGCACCCTGTGCCAGGGCCTGCCCACCCTCACAGGGAACAATTCCTGCCCAATATCCCATCCAGCCCTGCCCTCTGGCACTGGGAGCCATTCCCTGTGTCCTGTCCCTCCATCCCTTGTCCCCAGTCCCTCTCCAGCTCTCCTGAAGCCCCTTTAGGCCCTGGCAGGGGCTCTGAGCTCTCCCTGGAGCTTCTCCTCTCCAGGTGAGCCCCCCCAGCTCTCCCAGCCTGGCTCCAGAGCAGAGGAGCTCCACCCTGGAACATCTCTGTGGTCTCCTCTGGACTCACTCCAGCAGCTCCAGGTCCTTCTAATGATGGTGCCCCCTGAGCACCCTGAGCCAGGGCAGTGCTGGGGCAACAGGAGCTGCAGTGTCCTGGGACAATCCCACCACTCAGGTGTCCAGATTTCACCTTCCCCTTGCAGTGAGCAAAAAGCTCCCAAAAAGGGGGTTTTGGGCAGGGGCTCCAGCCCCAGGCCCAGCTGTGCTGCCCAACAGGTCCCAGGCCCAGCTGAGCCCTCCGAGAGGGAGGGAGGCTCAGGCTGAGCTGGATCCCAATGAAATGTGGGTTCTTGTCTCTCTCAGCCTGGCTTAGCAGGCTGCTGTGGGTGCCTGTCTCCCTTTTGCCTCCCCAAGGGGTGCTATAATTAACACTTATAAACCACTTTGATATCCCATGATGAAAGGAGCTGTACAAAAGCGCTGCATTATAATATTTCATACCATAAATTTGTGAGAACATGCAAAAATCTTTATAGCTAAAGGCACCTTTAAATACTTGAGACTGCCTTTAAAAGGTAAAATACTTCAAGATGACTCTGCTGCCTAAGGATATCTCACCATTTTGGCTTTTAGTGGCTACCTAAAGCTAAAATAGTTAAGCAGGTACCCAGCATTTTAAACATCTTGGCTTTAGGGGAGCTGCTGAGACACATTGAAACCAGAATGTTTTAACCCTTGCACATCCCCATCTCCCCCAAATCAATCCCATCCATTTCCTTGTGATGACAATTGAATTTCTCAGCATGGTGAGAGCTGTTACAGCTGCAGTTGATAATGCCAGGCACTGTGATGAAGTGGGAGCTAAAGTATCCTGGTTGGAAACCACACAGCAGAGCCATGGTTTCGATTCTCTCAGAAGTACCTGCGTTAATTAACCCCCAAACTCTCTGGGAAAAGCTAAAACAACTTCAAAGCACAAATTGCCAGTGACAATGAAGCAAAAGACAATTAAAAGAAACAAGATCTTGATGTCTTCTAGAAAGGGTTCCTCAGCCTGGGAAATAGAGGGGAAAGATGTTTAAGAAGAAAGTTCTCTCAGTGTTGGCCCACACTATGGATTCCTCCTGCTTTTTCCTCAGTTCTTTCATTACTTTCTCTACTCAATGTCAATTCCTTCCCTCACCACTCAGGAAGGGAAGGAAATACCCGATCACCGGTGCACTAAAGGCCAAAGCTGCAAAGCTGTAATAAGGGTTTATTAACATAATCATAATATGTACTATTGTGTAGCTGTATCCCACCAGGAATGATAATAAACATTTAATAGCCCAATAATACCTGTTTAATAATTTTTCAGCTCACCCTGTCTAATTGCAAGTTTATTAAAGAACGATAAACTTTATAATCGTTGTAAAGGCATAATTGCAATTCCATTGCTTATTTAATATTGAGCTAATGATATTACAACTAAGTTATATTTTCCCATACATATTAAATATCAATTAGCTGGTTTAAACTATTGATTTGTATTTAATTAACTATGCTATTATATACCAATTAAACTCTTATAAGAGAAGCAGAAACAGCTGGTCTCTTAAATTAAATTTTTAAAACTTTGTATTAACATAAATATCACGTTTCCATTTTGTCATGTTTTTCTTCTACAGTGATGGCAATTTACTACCTGTAAATATTTTTTCTGATTGCGTGTTATATCCATGAGTTTAACTCTGCTTTCTGGGATGGGGAATGGGGAACCTCCATGGCAGGTATCCCACTGCCCGTGACACCAAAATGTGGGAACTAGGAAAGGCAGAGGGCTGGAAAAGCCTTATCTCACCTCAGGATCCCAGAAGCAAAGAACTCAGCTGGGAGCTTTTCAAAGAACATGAAATTTTCTGAGGAAAGAAGCTCAACACCTTCCTAAGTTGGCCAGGAAGGTGATAGGAGAAGATTCTACATCAGCAAATCAAAGAGATTTTGGTTATTGCACACTTTGATGGAGAAACCTCATCCTCCTGCTTACAAGCATCCTGTCCTGGTGGATACAGTTGTCTTCTTGATAAAGAAGAAATATGGACAGAAGAAATATGGACAGAAGAAATATGGACAGAAGAAATATGGACAGAAGAAATATGGACAGAGGCTTTCCATGCTCTTGGCTTCTCTGTGTCTAGGGATGCTGCATCCCAAAAGTCTGAAAAAACATGTGAAAGAGCATTTTCTTTGTTTTTCATGGTCTTGATTTCCAGGCTCAGAACCATCCCAAACATCCCCATGACCTCTTCTTCAGAGGACTCTGCCCTGGGCACCCATGGAGCACCTTCCTCTGGAAGTTCTCCTGCCATGACTGCTGGGTTCAAGCTTCCTCCTGTGATGTCATTTGCATCCATGAGCATTCCTGAGCCATCCAAACTCCTGCAATTCTGCAGAGAGCAGACATATCCTTTGGCATGGAATTTCTGTATTACACCGTTAAGACTGCAGAGCAATCCAAGATCTTTGGATATGAAAAAAGCCATACGAATGCACGTTATTATTAAATCTGTGCCTGGTTAATTTATAAAAACGTATTAAAAAACCTAAGAGGCTTCCCAGATGAGAAAATGGGCACATTACTGTTTGAAATATGAATGAAGCAGAGATCAGTGTTAAATGCCGGAGTGGTATTGTATTTTATTGTACAGTGCTCTGCAAAAAAGTTGCATTTATAAACCCATTTATTGTATTATGTACTCGCAAACCACCTTGTCATCCATTTATTGCACAAATAAAATCTTAAAAGCAGAGGATTAGTTGAGTGTGTCCCTGTGGGACCACAATCTGACTTTAAAGAATCCATCAATGAAAGAAAACAGATGGAGCAGAGATGTTTGCCAGCTCATTGCTCTGAGATGGAAAACACAACTGGCTATTCTCCCACAGCCAACAGACCTGGAAAGAGAGAAGGACATCCGGCGGGGCTTGTGGAAAACTGTCCCCATTCAGGAACCAGTTCTGGTTGAAGAATTTCTCATTCCAGTCTCCTCTCCGATTACTGTACAAGGTGAAGACCTTGGAGAGCACAGCTCAACCTTGCATGGTGACAGAAGACTCCCCAAAACTGAAGCCCTGTGTAGAACCTCTGTTAAGACCTAAATTTGCCTTAAACACCGCTGGAGAGGCACCTACCTGCATTTGAGAACAGCAACAGCACAAACCAGTACCAGGGCTGTTGTCCCTACTGGGAATCTCTGGTGCTGAAGGGTGAAGGTCTGGAGGACTCTTATAACTTCTCTCAAACATTTCTTTTGGGTTAAAAACCGTAATGGAAAAAGCTTGGATGTGCTGATTTTCACTGTGCCTCTTTCAACCCAGTAGAACACCGGAGTCCCCATAACCCAGGAAGGGATTCTTTGGGGCAAACAACTTTGGACAGGCACATGCTTTGGATATTGGAGTACACTGGAATCCAGCTCTCCAGGTGCCTTGCAAGGCATCAGCACTGGAAGCTTCAAGAGGAAGAGCAGAGAAACACACAGGAGGCAGCTCTTCCTGGGAACAAGCTCTGCCTTGGTACCAGACAATTAAAAGTTGCTTCTTAGCAGGAAACACAACTGGCAGAAGGAGAAAGAAAGAAAGAAGAGGGATTTGTGCTGCTGAGCAAAGAGAATGATATCCCTGTGTTCCCTGGCTAATGAAGGGAAAAGAGGCACCTCCAAGTTGTAACTCAGCACTGGAGTGTTTTGAAGAGGTTTTTCTCTCTAGTGGCAACACAGAGCCTTTTGTCCCTAAAGTTCAGAACGGAATCCATCTGTATTCCCCACTCTCCTCCCCAGCCCTTCAAGGCTGATGCACTTTTTCTGAACCTCTCACAAACATGTCCAATTTGGGGAGCATCCAACAAGCGAAGAAAAATCCTCACAAACCTCAAATCCAGTCATTCTTTGGATTATTTTTTTCCTTTTCCTGAAGTGAAGAAATCTGATGGAGCTGCAGTAGGAAAAACAATTCACCCCAGAGTAAGGTGGCTGTTGGTACTTGAACCTTCCCACACAAACAGCTTTTACAGCTTTGTGTGCACAGCCACACGTTTACACTGGTCAAATTGTCCAAAATGTTTTGCTAAGGCCTTGGGGCAGCAAGTTCCACAGCTTAACTACACCTCCTGTGCAGGAAAAAGTATTTTTCCTGTATTTCCTACTATAAAAGTCATAACTTCTACACAAGGTTTTATTTGAAAGAAAATAAAATAAAAGCTTATGTAGAAACAATCTATTTTCTATACTGAATATCAAACCCACTCCTGTTTTGCACTGCTGAGAGATGGGTCAGGTACCTCACACAGTCAGAGAATTCCACATCATGGCAAAAGGCACACCCAGCCATTGGAAAAGGCTGCTGGGGCTGCCCATGATCCCAAATTCAATCAGCAGTCCCACGTGACTTTGGGTTGCACCTGCTCCCTCCATACCCCACTTCTGAAGGCTCCACTCTTGTGGGGTGGGTGTTTCCTTTCACAATCTTGCAGGATGCAGATGTAGCTCCAGCATTTCCCCCCATTCACATGAGTTTCAGGGTATTTTTCAAGAGCTGCTCTCCCAGACACCTTTCCCTGTTCAGCCCCTCCAATATTCCTGGCCTTGCTGCAGCCCTGGAGCTTGGATCCTCCTTGTGAGATTCCCGTGCTGTTCAAGCACCTGCTGGGGACTGTGACCTGCACTTCAAGGGCTTCCCAGGGAATGAATCTGCTTCCCTACAGCCCATTGTACCTGCTGCTCCAGCCAAGTCTTCAACTGTTCTGTTCCAGTGCAGCCAGCTGCTGCAGGAAGGGCTGGAACAAGCCTTCCAGGGAAATTTAAGCAACAGGCAAGCACCTGCCCATGCATTGCCCAGTCTCTCCTGGTGTTTCCCCAGGTCAGCCCCTGAAACCAGGACACATCACCGTCCACATCATCCCACCGGGAGGAGATCTGAACTGACAGGGTTTGCTGATTCTGGGGAGGTGGCAGGGCAGCCAGGGACACAGCAGCACAACCAGGGACAGGGCAGGACAGCCAGCTGTTGGGCACATCTGTCTTGGCCTGACTGCAGTGGATGTGTTGCACCAGCCCACACAGATCCGTGTGTGCTCCACAGAGCTCCTTGAGCCCCCCGGGACACGGCCAGGGCAGGAGAGGGAACAGCAGTGCCTCTCACCCTGTCTGACTGCTCCACCTCCTCCAGGAATTGCTCTGCTCCAGCCAAGGCCTGGGATGGCCCTGGGCTGTCTGTCCCTTCCCCCATGCTCTGCTTGGCAGCTCAGCCCTGCACTTGCAGGGACTGGGGACCTGCCTGGCAAGGGCTGTGTTGGCACCGATGCCACGTTACTTCATCCACCTCCTTCCACCCCACCATACCCAGGGGCTGCACATTCAACTCCAGACAGCAGAAAACTGACCCCACCTTCCCATCCCACCTTTCTGCAGCACCTCTTCCACTGAAAAAAGCTCTCCAGGGAAATAAAATGCCTTGATGGGGACATGGCCCAGAGACTGGAAAAAGCCCCAGAGTCTACAGCACAGGGGGTCAGTGTGAACCAGGGGGGCTGCAAGGCAAGGGCTGTTTGTAAGATGGATCAAGCTGGTCTAAAGCTGTGTTGAGCCTTCCTGCTCCATCTCCAGTGATTGGATCAGGATGTGCTCGTACAAACCAGGAGGGCTTTCAACAGCAGGGATTGTGAGACTCTGGGATGGTCTAAAACAAGCTCAGAACAAAACTGACAGGGAGAAAGACACAAAATCCACATATTTTGATTCCTTAAGAGTGCAGGGTTTTTTCTGAAGGCCTGATTTCACTGATTTCTCATTTCAATGAAAGCCCCTGCACTGTCTTTGCTCCTGGTGAAGGACCCCTGCATGTCCCACCCCAATCCAAGCAACATCATCCACAGCCACAGCACATTATCCTGGAGCTGGTGGGAACATAAATAACACTTCTTGTGCTCCCCTGCCACTCAGAGCCACATTTACATGCAGGTCTAGAGTTCCACACAACAGTGGGAGTGTCCCTGCCTCACACCCTACCCAGAGCACCTTGTAAAAACAAACAAACAAACAAACAAACAAACAAACAAACAAACAAACCCCCTTAAGGTGAAAATCCAACAAAATAAAACAAAACAAGCTCAGCTGGGAGGAGAACACGGCAGTGGAAACACTTTGCAATAAACCCTGGATGTCCCCACGCTGCTCTGACAGATTGTGGATAAGCTGGAGAGAAAAATAATAAAAATAAACCCACAGAACCGTAAAGGTCACATCTATAGCCGTGCTCTGGATCAACAATGGCTCCTCACACCTTCCACCTTGGATGTGTTTCTGCCTAAGCCATCCCTCTTACAGGTCTGGAAGATGGACAGCAGCACAGGAAAGCACAAACCACTTCTGCCCTTGGAGATGTGCTGGGATCACAGCTTTCCTCAGCCTGACCTCAGTCCCTGCCTTCAAGCCCATGTGCCCCAGATCCTCCAGAGAATCCCATTACCCAGCTGCTCCAAGGGCTGCACGTCCTGGACACCCCAAAAGTGCCCGGCTGCTCCAGGCTGGGGGATCTGTGGCCCTTCCCTCCCCTCTGGAGGCAGGGAAAGCTCTGCAGCACCGTCCTGCTCACTGTGAACACACACCACAGCCCAAGCAGGGATCCCTGCTGTCCTCCTATTACTGGGAAATCACACTCCAGCCTCACAGGCTCCATTACTCCGGTGTATCATATAATTAAATTCTATTTGCTGGTTACCTCACAGCACGGCTACAATTCTTCTGCATCTGAGGCGTTTTAAAAATATTTCTGATCTTCAGCTTCTATTTCATTTTTCCTCTCCTTGGCAACTCTCAGGTGCCTCTTTTAGCTGCCTTCCTGCCTGTGAGGTGGGAAGGGGCAGGAGACCTGCTGTGACCAGTCCACTCTGTGCTGTCCCTCTCCAAGATGAAGAAAATCAGTGACGTGAATGTGTTATCTCGGGGCAGACTCATGGCAGAGGTTAATCCCCATTTCCTGCTCAGAGGAACTTGAATTACTTCCCAGGAATTTGAATGGGAGCTGAGGTTCCTAAACAGCTTGGGGAACCTTGTGGTGGTGTTGCCAAACCATCACAGATGAGTAATCTGACCAAGGAAGAAGCAATTCCAGGTTAATCCCAGTTGGAGGTGCATTTGTTACAGTCCCTGCTCCTCCCCTTCGGTTCAAACTTTCTGGAAGAGCTGTGGTGCTAAATGGAAGGGGCAGCATGAGAACAGGTCCCAATTCTCCACCAAGGAGTGAGGTACCAATTACAGGGAGGGGGAGAAAGCCGTAAGATTTAAGGGATTATCTCATCACCACATTTCTGTCCCTTTCTGCTTTGATTGAGGTATTGAGGTTTAAGCACTCTGGCAGGGAAAGCTTTGGCCATGCTCAGCAGGAGGAGAAAAGAAAGTGAGTGGGCAAATCTCAGGCTGTGGGAGGCTGATTGCTGTGCTGTCCAGACCATGTGCCTTCCATGTCCCACTGGGAGCAGATTTGATCCCACCAGGAGGAACAAATCCATCACCCAGGCCATGCAGGCATCCACAGCAGCAGCCTCAGGCTGGGCTGCCTCAGCTCACCCTGCCTGGCACCACTCACCCTGCCCGGCTCCAGAGGGGACACCAAAGACACTGAGCATCCACAACAACTTCAGGCTGCAGCATTCAGCCTAAATCTTTATTCCTGTGATATTTGTGTCTCATGACCATCCCTCTCCCCTTTTCGAGCACTTTCAGTTTCCTAATTGACCCGAAAACTCACAATTTCTGCAACTGGTGCCACTGGCTGGATCTTCACGCTGCAAACGCTGTGCTAGCGATGCTCAGCTGCCTCAGCTGAGATCATTGAAGTTCACCCACATTAAACCCTCCTTCCACCTCTACAGGTACAATTAGCACAGGTTAGGGGCAGGAAGGTAAACCAGGGAAGATGGTTATGAGGGAGGGAACAAAGCAGGCACAGGCAGCAGGATCTCCCATATCCTACAATAGGATCTCCAATATCCTGCAATAGGATCTCCCATATCCAGCAGCAGGATCTCTCCCCCACCCCGCAGCAGGATCTCCCATATTCTGCAATAGGATCTCCCATATCCTGCAGTAGGATCTCCCCCACCCTGCAGCAGGATCTCCCATATCCAGCAGCAGGATCTCCCATATCCAGCAGCAGGATCTCCCATATCCTGCAATAGGATCTCCAATATCCTGCAGTAGGATCTCCCATATCCAGCAGCAGGAATCTCCCATACTCTGCAGCAGGATCTCCCCCATCCTGCAGCAGGATCTCCCCTACCCTGCAGTAGGATCTCCCCCATCCTGCAGCAGGATCTCCCCTACCCTGCAGCAGGATCTCCCATATCCAGCAGCAGGATCTCCCCCATCCTGCAGCAGGATCTCCCCTACCCTGCAGTAGGATCTCCCATATCCTGCAGCAGGATCTCCCCCATCCAGCAGCAGGATCTCCCCCACCCCGCAGCAGGATCTCCCATATCCTGCAGTAGGATCTCCCCCATCCAGCAGCAGGATCTCCCACATCCAGCAGTAGGATCTCCCATATCCTGCAGTAGAATCTTCCCCATCCTGCAGCAGGGATCTCCCCCATCCAGCAGTAGGATCTCCCCCATCCAGCAGCAGGATCTCCCCCATCCAGCAGCAGGATCTCCCCCATCCTGCAGCAGGATCTCCCCCACCCCGCAGCAGGATCTCCCATATCCTGCAGTAGGATCTTCCCCATCCTGCAGCAGGGATCTCCCCCATCCTGCAGTTCCCTGTTGTGAGCAAAAATCAGCCCCTGCTCAGGGCTGACTCGTGGCACTGGTGCCTTTATGCACCTTCCCTGCTCCCTCCCTGCCAAACCCTATCACTGCACACAGTTCCCACTGCCAGGGGGGCATTTTCCCAGTGTTGGCCATAACTTGGGTGATCTGTGGGAACAGCTCCCCTGCTTTCCCCAGCACTGCTCCTGTGTGCACTCTCTCAATCCCATTAAAAGTAATGGGGTGAGATTGTCCAGCCCATTACTTTCAATGGCTTAGTTTCAGTCAGACAGCCTAAAGCTCCCATATCCTCCAAACAGCCAGCAGAGGAGCTCCAAAACTCCCAATTTCATTAGCACATCGTGTATTCCAGCTTGCCAGGGTTTAATTGGAAAGACAGCCAAGCCTGAGTTAAGGTTTGCTAATTGCTGCAGGAGAGACACCAGCACTCCTTGCACCACTGATGATCATTTCCTTGCTCAGCAATTTTGGGTTCTTCAGGGTGTGAGGTTTTATGAAAATAGTCCAGGTAAGTTAAAAAAAAAGGAGAGATGTAAGCAAACACAGCCACAGGAGAGGGACTTTATGGAATGGTTGTGTGCTCAAAGATTCTACTGGGCTTGCTGGTGCTGGAGGGGAAATGCAGTTGCAGGAGGATCTGCCAGGGAGAAACATTGGTCTCGCAAAAAGCCAAGTGAAAATCATATATTTGAGATGCATCACAGGAGCTGCAGTTTGAGTTCTTCTGAACTGTAAGTCCAATAACCCACTGAGGGCAGAGACAGGCCAAAAATCAAACCACTTTGCTTCCAAGACAGTTTGATATTACAAGATGCTCGGAAAGCAGCACAGCCAAACACCTTTCTTTGGGAGCCGGAGAAATCCCATTTCTGGTCTGATTTCTGACCTCGCCTTCTGCTCCACGTTTATAAAAGCCTGTCAGAACTTGATCATGTAAAGCCAGGTGTCCTGTTACAGCCAGGGAAGGGACCTATTAGGGATGTACATAATGATGGATCCAGGAGACCAAAATAATGACATCTCAACAGCTGGCTAAAAAAGTGGGAAAAGCTGAGTAGTTAAATGATACAATGTCCTGAGTTGGAAGGGACCCACAAAGATTGAATTGGAATCCCACCAGGTGCCTGAGATTGTTGACAAATGATTGATAAAAATCTCCTCTGACCATAAAGCACCAGGAATCTGCTGGTGACACTGGAAGCTTCCAGCCCAGCCCAGACTTTTCTTGCCTCTGAGCAGATTAGGAAGTGCAGCTCTCCTGCACCAACCCCTGTGAGGTCTCTGGAGGCCCCAGGGGCTCAGAGCCCTGCCCTGTTGTGATGTTGGGTCTCTCTGCTGCTGCTCCAAAGCTGTTAGCAGGGTGATGCTCCAGCCCAGTCCAGTCCAGGACAGATGGTAATAAATTTTTCAGTGGCTGGAGTAGAGTGCAGCAACTGTGTGATTAGCATCTTTTTCTCCACTGCACATTTCATCTGTAAACTAAGATTAACTACCTGGAGGAAAAAAGCTGCAGGAAAAGGGGACTTTAATATGTTTTCACTGCAGAGCAGTGAGCACTTGCAGCACAAGTGAGCAAACAGCTCAGATCCAAGGTTGGGGTGGCTCGTGGGGCAGGGAGCTTTCCCCATGGGCAGTCAAGTTATCCACATTTCATGAAGGTGCTCTGTGAGAACTGTGGAAAGGATGGGTTGGAAGGGACCTTAAAGCTCATCTCATTCCATCCTCAGGGACAACTTCCACGATCCCAGGCTGATCCAAGTCCCTTCCAGCCTGGCTTTGGACACTCTCAGGGATCCAGGGGTAGCCAGAGCTGCTCTGAGCATCCTGTGCCAGGGCTTCACCTCCCTCACAGGGAAGGATTTCTTCCTAATATCCTCCCTAACCCTGCCCCCAGTCAGTGTGAAGCCATTCCCCCTTGTCCTGCACTACCTCTAACACAGCTGTACCTCAGGATTCTCCTGACTGGAGCAGCTGGCCTCCAAAGCAGCGCTGTGAGGAGCAGCAGGGTCTGCAATCCCCTCAAAGTGAACAAGGCGAGCAGAACCGCTCCATTACCTGCCTGGCTTTGAACTCTCAACTCATTTAAACCCAACAAAACCTATTCCAAATGCCTGTCAAGCCTCACCGACCTCACTCGCCTGCAACCTCAGCCAGAGATAAAACAAGGGAATGAGTTTCATGAATCGCATGGGAGATGAGGAATGGTGCCTGCTGTTGAGAAAGAAGGAATCATCACCTACAATTTCAGCAACCATCAAAACATTGCTCTTCATCACTGTAACACGAGTGCCAGGGCAGTGATGCTGATAGGGCACCTCAGGTGGTGAGCACATCACCATTTTTTAAAAATACAAGCATAAAACCTAACAAAAAGTCATACACACAGAGAAAAAAACCACCACACTTTTTGTTCAGGAGTGCATCTGGCTGATAGCCTTAAGAGTGGTGTCAGTGCTTGTGAGCCATCCTTCCCAATCCCAAAAATAACTGACTCTGCACCCCCAGGTATTGCACCAAGCTTTCATTTTGCTCATATAGATCTGACCAGGGCATCCTGCACATAACCCATTCCTTATGGGAGATATGAGAAAAACAATGAGATTTGAATGCTCTGGCTGCACTTGTAGGAAATTTTTTTCCAAGCACCTTCTTGCCTAAAGGAAAATTCCAACATGCCCAACAGACAGGGCTGCAGGGCCAGGGAAATGACAGAGTTTGGGAAGAAAACTTAAAGCCCATCCAGTGGCACCTCCTGCCATGGGCAGGGACACCTCCCTTCCAGGAAAGAAGCTGCAGGAAAAGGGAACTTTAATATGTTTTCACTGCAGAGCTCCCACAAGTGAGCAAAGAGCTCAGATCCAAGGTTGGGGTGGCTTGTGGAGCAGGGAGCTTTCCCCATGGGCAGAGTCAAGTTATCCACGTTTCATGAAGGTGCTCTGTGAGAACTGTGGAAAGGATGGGTTGGAAGGGACCTTAAAGCTCATCTCATTCCATCCTCAGGGACAACTTCCACTATCCCAGGCTGATCCAAGTTCCTTCCTTGGACACTTCCAGGGATCCAGGGGCAGCCAGAGCTGCTCTGAGCATCCTGTGCCAGGGCCTCAGCAGCCTCACTGTCAAACCTTTTCTTTGTGGGCTGGGATTGCCCTTTGCTGCTCAGTCTGCAAACAGCTGTAAGCACCTTTCCCCATTGCCACCCATCCTCTCTGCACAGGGAGCCAGGGGAGCTGGGCACACACAGCACACACAGCACACACAGCACACACACTGGGGCTGACCTGCCCCAAATTCCCGAGGAACAGGAGGATCCACGTTCAAGGCACTGATGGATGGGCACACACCACCCGCCTTTCAAAGGACATTACATGCCACTGCTGTAATCAATAATGTATTATTTCCTCTCTGTTTTATATCCTCGTGTTTATTATGTGTAAATAGGGATTTACAGTGATCTGAGAGTGTTCATTTAATGCAGCTGACACCCTGCATATGAGATCCGCCAGCTGCCCCTCGGGACCTGCGGGGAAATGAAACAAGGCCTCTCCCACAAAGCCTTCTTTGCCAAAGAAATGGGGAAAGAAAGGAAGAAAAAAGGGAATAAAACAAGGCCAAGGTAGAGAGATCAGAGCCTGTGCACATGGGATGGATTGCAGAATGAGTGCCAGTTCTGGGATTCAGAGTCGTCACTGTGAAAAGGACGTCAAACACTGCTCTCATCTCAAGTCCAAGGTGCTGCTTCCAGGAGGAAAAGGAAGGTTGGTGTGGGGGGAGAAACCTCCCCTTGAAAGGCATTGGCACACCCATGCAAAGTTCCTTCCTATTTGATCTCGGGCAGAAAGAGCAGAACAGAAGCATATCATCCTTTGCAGCTAAAATGAAAAAATAAGGAGGACTTTTATCCCAGATCCATTTATCTCAGGTAATAAATTCTGCTCCTGCCTGCAGCCAGTCAGTATTTTCCAGGTGGGTAACTTTCTCACTGGAAAAATGAACAAAGCAATCAAAATAATTTGCTAATTCATTTCATACTTTCTCTTTTCTTTTTTTTTTTTTAATTTTTTTTTTATTTGATACCTAAACTGCAAGTTAAAACAAACCCAAATAACCTGGTGTGTTGTGTCAATGTTTTGTTCAACAAATATCAAAGCAACACTGAAATTCTTAATTGTCTCTTAAGAGATCTTAGGGCACCTCCAGAAGTTACATGGCACTTCCCAGCAGGAAAGCGACACCGTGGCTGCACTGAGCAGCCTGGATTGAGGTTCTGTAGGATGGGAGCAGCCTGGATTGAGGCTCTGTAGGATGGGAGCAGCCTGGATTGAGGCTCTGTAGGATGGCAGCACCCTGGATTGAGGTTCTGTAGGATGGCAGCAGCCTGGATTGAGGTTCTTTAGGATGGCAGCAGCCTGGATTGAGGCTCTGTAGGATGGGAGCAGCCTGGATTGAGGCTCTGTAGGATGGGAGCAGCCTGGATTGAGGTTCTGTAGGATGGCAGCAGCCTGGATTGAGGTTCTGTAGGATGGGAGCAGCCTGGATTGAGGTTCTGTAGGGTGGGAGCAGCCTGGATTGAGGCTCTGTAGGATGGGAGCAGCCTGGATTGAGGCTCTGTAGGGTGGGAGCAGCCTGGATTGAGGCTCTGTAGGATGGGAACAGTCTCCTTACACCTTTTGGGAAGTGTCTCTGCCTGTCTCGACAGCAGCTGCAGCACATCCACCCTGGAGCACCTTGGGATGCCAGGACACCATCCTGCTCCCACCTTCCCAGTGAAGCCACCAGATAAAATGAAACAACCTGGCCTGTCCCCAGCAGGTTCTCAGTTCTGATCGACAGAGCAGCTCAGTGGAACAGTCCAGCACACCCCTGGGAGATACAGGGTCTGAGCAGCTTTCCTGTGCCAAATTATCCCAGCACTCCCAGTGTGTGCCTTTCCCAGCAGCTGGGCCCTCTCTCGTGTCCTCTCGAGCTCATCTTGGTGCATCCAGCCAAGGAAAAACACGGCTCTGCCCCAGAAACAAACCCCTCAGGATCAATCTTCTCTTCTGGCTGTGCCAAAGCCTCCTCATGCAGCCTGGGCTGTATTATTTACTCTTCTGTGTTATTTACTCCCAGCTTAGCTGGGAAAGAGCAGCCACATCCTTTTCCTGCTTTTGGGAGGATGTGGGGACTGCGTTTCTGTCACACAGGAGACTTTCTGCAGCACTACAGAGGAGCGGGAGGCTCTCCTCGCTCCCTGAGCTCATCTGCCTCGCCAGGCTCCTGCACCATTAAACAGCTGCCACGTTCCACCTCAGAACTTCCTGCAACTCAGCAGAAAAAAAGGAAAAAAAAGAAAAATAGGGGGGAAAAAGGAGGCCTAGCAGAAAAAAGAGATAAGTATCATAAAACACTGGAGAAAACAGACAGGCCCCCATTGGTCAACAGCTGTGCACTGCTGTGGCATCGTCCTCGCTAGAAGACACTGCATTAGGGGAGGCAATGATCATCATCATTAAATGCCTTGATGGAAGTCAGGCATCTGGTTTGCAGCATTTAGCTGATGAAATAAATAAGGGTGCTTTTGTTGAACACACAGGGAACAAACATGAGAGGATCACAGATGCTGGAAGGATTTCAACTTCCCTAATAACGTCCTTCCCTTTTACCAGCTCAGGGACTTCCCAGAGGAGAGCCCTGCAGCACATGAAGGCACTCACACCACTGCCAGAAGGCTCTTTGGGCAGGCAGATCCCATCACCAAGGGCACTCAGCCCTCCTGGTGTGGGGAAAGAGACAACAATCTGCATTAAAACCTCACAGCCATGCAGAGCTTCAATGGCATAAGTGGAAAACCCACTGCCCCTGTATCTCCTGCCCTGAATGCTGAGGGATGGATCCACAGGGCTCCCTCAGGAAGAGATGAGCAGAGTCCTGGTCACCGCCTGCCATCTGCCCAGATGAAATACCTTTATCTGGGACTCTGAGGAAACTCCTCCTCATACCTGGAAGTGTCCAAGGCCTGGTTGAATGGGGCTTGGAGCAACCTGGTCTGGTGGAAGGCATCCCTGCCCATGGCCAGGGGAGGAATGGGATGGTCTCTAAGTTCCCTTCCAACCCAAACCACCCTGGGATTCTCCAGTTCTGTGGGTATCCCACAGGGAATCACACTGTCAGCCTGCCTGCAGCAAGGACAGAAGGCTGCCCACCTCCTCCATCTACACCTGGAGCAAGTCATTACTCCACAGACCAGCTGTTCCTTCTTCCATTCCCATCCCAGGGATGCATCTCTGACCTGCAGGACTGTTTGGATAACCCACCTCTGCTCAGACACCTGGGCTGTCCTACCATCAAAAAGTTGCACAGCCCCAGAGACACCCATTTCCCATATTTCTGTCTCTGGGTGGCTTTTTACTTCTGGCTAAACTGCAACTGCAGGACAATCTCAGTGACTGATTGGGCCATGTGATGCAGTCCCTGCATGTTGAGATTAGAAATGATTATGACTTACATGAAATAGCTGAGCACAATTCTCATGGCCATCTATTCCCCCCCTCCCCTCTTTCAAACACAGCAAGCAAGAGGCACAGAGCAAGTCCAGAGTGATAATAAAGATACCAGGATCCAGTTCCTGCCCTGAACATTATGTTAGGGCAGCTGAGGTCCAGGAATGCAGCTGATTTACAGCAGATCAAGACTGTCTTTCACCTCAACATTCCATCATCCTCCTCCCAGGGAATGGCAGAAACATCTTGCTCCCTTCCACAGCCAAAGGAAGTAGGATTGGGCACAGAGGACAGCTGTCCACTCCACACAGACCCCAAAACCCCCTTCTTGGGCAGAACAACACAGGAATAACTTTGGAAGGAGGAGACAGAGTCCCTCTGTAAAGGAGGGCTGGTAGTGTCCCTAAGGAACATGGAGGAATGCCAGAGCTGCCTCCATCACAGCATCAGAGCAGAGCAGGGAGGGGTTCCCTGGACTACAGGACACGACACGGGGGCATCCTGAAGGCCTTGAGGTGGATATTCCCTCAGCAAGCTTTAAATGGTCTTGGTGTCAGGGTGGGGATTAACTGGTGACCACATTCCCTGGCATTCCATGGGCTGGGATATTCCCACATCTGCAGCCAGCAGCAGCCTTGTGAGACTGCTGAGAACGTGGTGCAGCCACCACGGGGCTGGAGGGAATGGGACAGACCTGCTGACCTTTCCCAAGGTTTATCCCAATACTGTCAGCCCTCCAGGAGAGATTCATCACTCAGAGCTACGTGGGATGGAGAGAAGGAAGCCCACGTTCTTTTAAAGTCTCATCAGGCACCACACCTTAGGGAAAGTGTTTGGAAAGAAGTTTCTCCATCACCAGTAGGCAAAGGTGACATTTCAGGGATATGCAGGCAGGTCACAGCCCTGCCAGGCCACTGAAGAGAACGGGATTAGTGAACTTTGAATGTCTGACCTCAGTGGGACCCTAACACCTTCTTGCTCTCAAAGCCACCAACAGAGTGAAGCACAGGTCAGGAACTGCCTGCTGCAGACAGTGACCCCAAAAATCCACCCCCAGCCCCTCCTCACCTTTTCCTATGGAAAACCCCTCCCAGAGCACTTGTGCTTCTCCCATCAGCCTCCCATGCACTGGCAGCTGCCCCCCATCTCAGCACGTGACCAGACCGAGGGAACAGCAAGGTCTTGGGTAAATTTAGGGCTGGATTATAGCCCAGCTGACTGTGACTAACCTTCTGAAATGAAGGTCATGCTGCTACCTTGGGATGTGGTTTTCTTCCATTTATTTCTTGATGGGAAAGCGATGGAGAGTGTAATTACTGCTGTACTACTGCACACAAGTTGTGAATCGCCTAGTCCAGGGAAAATGAAGATTTGGGTACAAGTTCAATGTGAGAAGGGGGAAAGAGGGATGTTAAACAGTCAGAAAAGGGGTGTTAAACAGTCAGGAAAGGGGTGTTTAACAGCCCATGCCAGCACCCACTGTGCTGATGGAAAAGCCACCAGGCCATCCTGTCACTCCATGCATGGGAGATGCTGCATGGCAGCTGAAGTGCAGGGATATGGGAAGCAGCATCCATTGCCTGCTCTCAGCTGTGCACTTCTGAACCTGCAAAAACCTTTTAAAACTTCCTGTGACCCAAGCAGCTGCAGCACCACTCAGCAAGAGCTTTGGAGAGGTTACAGAGATGATCGCAGCAAGCCCTGGGATCCTTCAAGGCTGGGAGCATCTCAATCCCAGCTATGGGCACATCAAATCCAGTGCTGTCCATGGCAAACTCCTAAGAAAATCCTGCTGGGAGCTCAGGAAAAACAGAGCAGCTACTCCAAGAATCAAAATAAAATCCAAGGTCAACCAAAACCCCACAATTACTGCTTCAGCAACAAGCTAGGAAATTGATGTTTGGTTGAAGAGGGGCTGAGACACCCCCTGTGCCCAACAGCCCTGAGGGAGGGCAGCCACAAGACCCCACCACACCAGAGCCTGCAGAGTTTGGGAGCAAAACCCCACAACCACATCCACACCCTTCCTGCAGGGGTTTTGGGGAGGGCACTGTACAGACTGAACACTGCTCTGCAGTGGGGCCAGACAGCAGCGCCTGTCACCCGCTGTCACACTGTACAACAGAGGTGAAGTGACAACACAGACTCTCTAGCCTTGGTTGCAAAAGAGAGCAAGTTTTATCCTTCCAAATCTTCTTTTATAGACAGTTCTGAGAAGGTCTGAGAGGTAAAACTCTCATTGGTCATGGAACCAACACATCACCATCATTGGGCAGCTGGAACAACACCCCTTGACTGTTTCTTACAAGTAAACAACAAGGAACAAACAACACCTGCAGAGGTTGTTTTCCTTCTCCAAGGACTGCTTGGATTCCTCCTTATGATTTCTCAGGCCAGAGTGAGAAAGTTGTGTGACTTAGTTTCATGCAGGCACAAGCTAATGCCTGAAGCCTAAAAATGTTTTATTTGACCACTGTCAGCTCCCATAACCCACCACATCCCCTGGGCTGCCTGTCACAGCAGCCACTGGTGTGTCCTCACCACAGCACCTGTCTCACCTCCTCTCCTCACCACATCACCACAGCATCAGCCTCACACGGCCACCCCCAGCAGCAGAGCCAGGGGAATGGAGGGAGGAGCTGCCTCAGGGCCCTGGGTAGCTGAACCCTGGTGCCTGGGACTGAGGAGCCCCCACGCTCTGGGCACCAGAGAAACAGAACCAGAGAATCACAGAATATCCTGAGCTGGAAGGGACCTGCCAGGATCCATCTCCTGGCCCTGCCCAGACACCCCCAAATCCCACCCTGGCCATCCCTGGAGCTCTGTCCAAAGGCTCCTGGAGCTCTGGCAGCCTCGGGGCTGTGCCCATTCCCTGGGGAGCCTGGGCAGTGCCAGCACCTCTGGGGGAAGAACCTTTCCCTAAATCCAGCCTGAGCCTGCCCTGGCCCAGCTCCTGTCCCTGTCCCAGAGCAGAGATCAGAGCTGCCCCTCGGGAGGAGCCGCAGCCCCGCTGAGCTCTGCCCACATCTCCTCTGCTCCAGCTGAACCAACCAAGTGCCCTCAGCTGCTCCTCCTGTGGCCCCTCCAGGCCCTTCCCCATCCTCTTGGCCACCTCTGCAGGCTCTCTAATGGCTTCATTAGGGCACCCAAAGTGCCCTGAGCACTGGAGGTGAAGCTGCCCCAGCCCAGAGCAGAGCAGGGTGATCCCTCCCTGGCCTCGTACCCCCAGGACACACAAGTGACTCATGTCTAACTTGCCCTCAACAGGAACCCTCAGGTCATGTCCCACAGCTCTACTCAGCTCCTCCTTCCCCTTCCAGCACCTTCTTCCTCCATGGGGCAAAAATCATTGTGAATGATCTCACCAAAGAGACACCTGAGGGGAAAAATTAAATTAAACTCCACAAAGGCGCTTCTCCTTGCTACAGGTGGCTGAGGGTTGAAGGCATCTTGCCTTGGACATCCTCCTCCACAGTGACAGGGACCCCAGGGAGGCTCTGCACACATGGCTTTGTTTCCCTTCACTCTTGTATAAAGAGAAAAGGACAAATAAATTGAGATTTATGGGATGCCAGAACAGCTGATTTTTTAAAAAATAATTTTTCCCTCCCTCCCTTGAACTCAGTGTTTTATTTTCTCCCCTGCAGTGGCTGTTTGGAGGCTGAAATGGAGTGGGGAGAGCAGCTGGGATCTCCTTGAAGAGGGATCAGTGACAGCAGGATGGGCTGGTGGTGCCCTCACAGCATCTCATTCACCTCAGTGTGGTACTGGATATCCTGGAATCTCAGAATGATTTGGTTCAGAAATGACCTTAGAAATTGTCTCATTCCACTCCTCTGCCATGGGCAGGGACACCTTCCACTACCCCAGGTTGCTCCAAGCCCTGTCCAACCTTGGGCACTTCCAGCTGCTCTGGGCACCCTGTGCTGCCAGGGTCTCCCCACCCTCACAGGGAAGGATTTTTTCCCAATATCTAATCTGACCTCGCTTCTTGTGCTTGTTTGGAAAACACCTGAGCAAGGCCCAACCTGGTTTCCAACATCTGAGCATCAAATAATGTAGAAATTAGTTTCCTACAGCTACTGTGCAAGTTGTTGTGGGATTTGCTTGGCACGGGGGCCGTCTGTGCTGGAAATCAGAGGGAAGTGGGAATGGCCTCTTGATGGAACCACCTCCTACAGCATCTCCTGAGGCCCCCAGGCAGAAGCAAGACACCATGGATAGAGAAGGAATGGAGCTGGGAAAGGGCTGGAGCACCAGGAGAAGCTGAGGGAGCTGGGAAGAGGCTCAGCCTGGAACAAAGGAGGCTCAGGGGGAATTTCTGGCTCTGCACAACTCCCTGACAGGAGAGGACAGCTGGGGGGGTCAGGCTCTGCTCCCAGGGAACAGGGACAGGAGGAGAGGAAATGGCCTCAAGCTGCACTAGAGGATCAACCTCACCATGATATCTTTAACCTCTCCATGGTCTCTACAACCTCACTGTCATGTCTTTAATCTCTCCATGGTGTCTTCAGCCTCACCACAGTTTCTACAACCTGGCCATGGTTTCTACAATCTCTCCATGGTCCCTTCAGCCTCACTAAGGTCTCTTCTGGTCTGTCTGGATGCAGACACGTGCAGCTGCACACCCCACACGTGTTCCTGGGTGCACACCTGTCCTGTGTCACACAGGTGTGTCCTGCAGGTGCAGCCCCTCCATGCACTCCCCTATCAGCACACACAGAAATGTGAATGCTACACACAGGAATGAGAAAATCTCACACATATGACCCTTTGCAATGCCTGGTTTCTTCTTTTACTGGGAACCCCAAACGGATATTGCATGGATGGGCTGGATTTTCCACCCTGCTCTCTGAATCTACACTCTTCTGGGTCTCACACCTCAAACCATCTCACTGCTCCTTTTCACATCCCAGCTGACTGCTCAGGGATTGGAGGCAATGGTTAATATTACATTTTTTCCTTCCAAGCATGCAAATGCCCAGAGTGGAGCTGCAAACAAGTGACTTCTGACCAGAGCGATGTGATTAGGAAACACAGATTTTCCCTCTCCCTCAATTCCCGGTGACTGGAGTCAGGTCTGTGCCACCTCTGCACACCAGCTCTTCAAACATCTGCCTTCAGTGCATCTTTTAATGAAGTCCCAGTGCCTGATTGCTCCCTGGCCTTACAGGGATGCTGCCGGCCCCCGACCCGCTCCTGCCAGCCGGAGGATTCTGGCAGGGAGGCTCAGCCCACGCCAGCCCCGGGCCTGTCTCTGGGCTGCAATTTCCTCCCTTCCAGCACGGATGTGCAGCACGAGCAAAGTGACAAGTTTGAGCTGCCGTCAGCAGAGGAGCCGACGGTCTCATCTGAATAGCGGTGCGCGGGTTTAGGTTTTAATTAAGCCCTTGTGGCTTCCTTGAAAGGTTGGAGATGACACAGCCTCCTCTGAAGCTGGCCTAGGGAGACATCCAGAGTCAGCACCAAAGCCTGCCTCCTCCTCCAAATGATGTGAAATTGGGACCCTGGAAAAAAGGATGAATTCTGAAGAGCAGCAAAAATGTTGTGGTTTTCTTTTTCCTGAGCCAAGGTGGGCTCCAGGAGGAAGGCAGGCTCCTGCCAGCTCAGCTCCTGTGCCTGGTGAGCCATCACTCTCCAGCTCTGTGCCCGGCCGTCCCTTCAGGGTCTTGTGGTGATGAGCACGATCTTTCATCCCAAATTTATCGCTGCTCTCCATGCAGATGCCAACAGGGAAACGCTCTCCCTTGCATTTACACTGCTGGATACACAGCCATCAAATTCCCTCAATCAAAAACCTCTGCCTACTGCCCAGTCAGTCCTGGATCCACCTGTGTCCATGTAAACCCTAACCTGTGCCTTTTGCTCTCTGGATGAATGTGCATCTTCCCTCCCCCTCCCACTCCACAATGCTGCATTTTAGTGCTGACTAGAAGATTCCTATCAAACAAAATAAACACATTTGTCAAAACTGCTCTCACTGGCTGGGCTTCTCTGAGGAAATGATGGAAAAGGAGCAAGGTTTAATTCCCAGGTCGGTGGGATTCGCAGCACTGTGTTATTTGAGCTTCGTTTCCTCCGCACTTCCTTCTCTGCTTTTTTTTCTTTTCAGGATGGAAAATCTCTAAAGCTAAAATATTTTTACCTGGCTTGTACTCATTTCTAACCCAACCCCCCCCTCTCGTCCCACTCAAAAAAACCCCACAAAAAACCAACCCAACCAAACTCTCCCCCCAAAAAAAACCCCTCAAAAAACCAACCTGATAGTTTTGAATTGGTTTATGAAGAAAACAAATCAAGCAACAATGCAGAGCAATTTTTGGAGGAGGGCTTGTTTTTTTCTGGTTCACACAAGAACAAAAATGTTCATTTTCCCCAGCAATCCTCTGGACATTTTAAACAGGAGGGTCAATAAATGGGGAGAATGGGAAGAAACACTTTTATAGCTGGGAAAATGAGATAGGGAGAGGGGATATGTGGGAGGAGACATCATGGATTAGCACAGGGAAGGAGATGCCTGTTCCAGAGTCATCAGAGACCCTGAATTTCACAGGGGCAGTTTGAGTGATGAACGAGGGGGAGATGAAAAGGAGAAGGAAGATGAGGAGGAAAATAAAGAGGAAGGCTTCTACTGACAAAAGGCAGATAAAGTGGAGCTTAAATGTCACATCCTCTCCTGGCAGTGCCCTGTGTCCTCACGCTGTGACCTCCTGCCCCTCTGATCCCTGGCTTTGTCTGGAGGGAAGTGGAGACATCTCCATGCTGGTGTCACACAGGCCTGTGACTCCTGGGACAAAAACCACCCAGAACAACCTCAGCAAACGTCCTCTGGACAACGTGGAGTGAGAATTGACACTGAACACCATTTCTAGAGCCACTTGTGCCATGAAGCTGAAGAGCTCTTCTGTGTTATCTCCTGCTTTGAAGAGCTCTCGGTGTGACACAAGGTTTCAGGTCAAGCATTCTCACTTCCACCAGTTCCATCCACTCCTGGGAAACACATTTCTAGGAGGAGAGGATCTGTGCTTTTCCCTGTCACATTTTTAGGCAGCTTTTTGTTCCCTAGTTCTTGTTTGCCTTGTTTCTAGCAGGTTAAGGAACAGCTTAGAAGATGCACCAAAAGGCCCAAACCCTGTCATTATTTACACATCTCCACCCCCCAAAATCATTTCAAGCACTTAAAAAATGTGTGTGAGACCAAGGTGCTTTCAAAATAAAAAAAAAAAAAGTAAAAGAAATGATGAAATTGTTCATAAATAGAAATAAATAGCAAACGACTTCCATGTCCTTTTTATTTGCTCCCTGGCTCTGCAGAACGTAAAGGTTATGCTTTCCAAATTTTCCCTGCTGCTGTAAAGATCAAACAGTCAAAAGGCAAGGAAGGCTGAGCCCCTCATTTCATGTCATGACTTCAGGAACTGGGTCCTTTGTAAAAGCAATAAACATCCCTGATACTCTAGAGTATTGGTGAGATTTGTGAGTAAGAACAGAATTTTATGAGCCTTGACTGTCCTTAGGATCCTTCAGGGGGGACTTTTGGTTATCCTAAATATAACTTGCTTCCTTTCCAAAGTCCTTTCTCACCTGGCTTGTGCTAAAAGCTGTGCAGGGGGTTGTGAGCTCTTCCACACTGACAACAGAGATTTCCCTTTCTGCTTTCCATGGCTGTACCTGGACCCACGGGATGCTGCCTTGGCTTCCTGTGCCTCTGTGTGTATCTCACAGCCTGAGCAGCCTCTCTGAGACATCAGGACAATTTCTTTTCCCTTTTTCCCTGCCACAGGCCAAGCACACGGAAGAAGGGCTCTGGCCCCAGGGGATCCCACTCTTGAGATCGTTCCAGCGGGAGCAGATGGCGATGGCACATGAGCATTTCAGGCATCACTACCACTGTGGATGGGCTCACCTTAAGGAAACAGAGAAACCCATTTGTCCTACTATTCAAACCATGTCTCTATCCTTGGCTGACACAGCTCAGCCTCATCGGTGCACGCAGCCAGGTCGCTGAATTCAGCTCCCTGCAAGCCGGGGAAGGGGAGCAGGAGGGATCCCGACACCTCCCTGTTACTACGGTAACACAGCAGTCCTGCTCGCTGCCACGCTGGTGACTGCAGCAATACTTTTCTCTAATGGTCCCACTCAATCCTGCCTGGAAAAGAGCTCAGTCCAAGGGGAGGAATGCAAACAGCCCCCCCCAGCTGAGGGGGAAGCTCTCCCTGCTGCCCACAGCCACCCCAACATTTTATTAAGTCTCGAGCCATTCCCTTTGCCTGTTGCTCTGTTTTATTTCCATTACCTTTCAGCAGGGAAAGATTTAGGATCCATCTCCCTGTTTAGCAACATCCATTTGTAACAGCGGGATCGCTGGGGAGCAGTCAATAAGTGCTACACCGGTCCATCCCTGGAAACTGTGCAGCAGTTAGTGCAGAATATGAAATATATATGGCTGCCTTCACCTAATCTAAAACTGTATCAAATGGCTCTTAACCTTGCCCGAATGAATTCAATTTGGCTACTGGATGCGGATCCAATCCTTGGGCTAGAACAGAAAAATCACTTACTAAAGCGATGCTCCCGAGGGACGAGCTTCTGAAAGAAAACTCGGGAAGATTTCCAGTTCGCTAGTCCTGTGATAGTTCACGCAAGACAAATCTGGAATGATGAGGTCTTTTCGTCAAACACAAGCAAACCCCAGGAAACACGGGAATAGCATTACAAGTGCATTGGAGGGGGGATTGTTAGGGAAGCTCAGGGGAATGCAGGAGAATACAAGGATGGGCTGAAGATGGAGATGTGAATCAGAGGATCTTTGTGTATTTCTGGGGGTCTCATAAGAGAGAGGGTCTGTAAAGAGAAGCAGAGTGCTTAAAGCCTGTGAACAAAAACATCTGTTCCTGCCCTCTGGCAGTGGGAAATCATTTCCCCTTGTCCTGTCACTCCTGGCCCTTGTCCAAAGTCCCTCTCCAGTTCTCTTGGAACACCTTTAGGCACTGGAAAGGCCTCTAAGATCTCCCCAGAGCCTCTCCAGGTGAGCAGCCCCAGCTCTCCCAGCCTGGCTCCAGAGCAGAGGGTTTCCAGCCCTGGAGCATTTCCTTGGATACAGTATTCCAGGTGAGGTCTCATGAGAGCAGAGTAGAGGGGCAGAATCCACACCCTCAAGCTATTGGCCACATTTTCCCATTCCTGGGCTTTATCCCTGGAGTACAAATGGCTGTGGAGGCTGTTCTCACAGACAAAGCTGCCTCTTCCCGTGGGGGATGCTCAGTGAGACGCTTTTCTCTGCAGATGCTCTCTGCCCCAGGATGGCAGCCCGTGGCTGAGGGCTCCAGGCAATGGGATGATTTCCCCTGGCTCGGGAAGCACCGCGCTCCCGGCCCCGCGCTATTGACTCCTGCTGCAGTTAATTGAATTGTCTTGTACTACACTTTGTTTGAGCTGATGAGTGATGGCTCTCACTCCAGCATTCAGCTCCTGGTGAAATAAGGACAGAGACACGTCCTGCCTCTGACAGTCCTCGGTGCCAAACCCCCCTGGCCACCAACACCGTGCCCAAAAGCTGCTCCCCCTCCCTGGGGACCCTCTGTGCTGGGCACTGGCAGGAATTGATCCGGCTCTGAGCCCTTTTAGAGTTGAGCATCAGAGGATGATGCTTTGGGGGAAAATCGGGATGGCTGCCCCAGGGATGCGATGGGACTGAGGAGGAAGGATGTGTGAAGGTGCTGCACAAGCCACGACCAGCAGAGTGGGGAAGGGAGAAGGATGTGAGGAGAAGGGAGGTGAGCAAGGCGAGCTCAACAACTTCATCTGGAGCAGGAGGCCGCCGGGCCCCTCGGCACAGCTGGGCTGCGGCGCACGCTGTGGCTAATGAGGCATCTGCTCGGGCTGACAGGCGGCATCTGCTGCTGCTCCCTCCTCCTGCAGAGCTCCTGGCAGCCAGGCTCAGCCTCCCACACAGCCAGGTGTGCCCACCTGTGCTGCTCCTGCAGCCCCAGGCACAGCCAGGCGTGCCCGAGGCAGGGACAGCTCTGCGAGGGAGGCGCGTCCAGGGATGCTCCCTGCAAATGGAGCAGCCTCTCTGCAGGGAGGGAGCTGGAACCTTTGCTCCAAAGCTTACCCGTGCTCACCTCTAATTGCTGGTATTAAGCCATGAAATTTTATGTTTGCTGTCTCTCTTTTTATGTCTGACTCCCTGTTTACAATCACTTAGGCCAAGCTGCCAGGCCTGGCATTAAAATATCCTGTTCAATTACTGTGGGAGCCCAGGGCAGCAGGGGCAGTGGGAGCAGAGCTGAGGGATGCACTCCCAGCCAGGAAATGGGAAAGGGCTGACCAGGACAGGCTTTAACTGAGGTGGAACTTGGCAGCTCAGCTAGAGATGGCTCAAAAACAAACCCCAAGACTGGAACAATGTAGAGATGAGGAGAAAATCTGGATTTGGATTTGGCCTCTCTCTAAACAAGAAGTGTTGAGGATGGGAAGGTTTTATTTTCCTTGAGAAAAGGGTCAGTTTAGAAGCAGAAGAGTATTTTGGCTTTGTTTAGGGGTTCTGTGGTGCAGGCCAGCAAGGAGCAGGGAGGTTTGGCCAACAAACAGAGGTTTGCCATGATTTTTTAAGTGGGAGCATCTGTTGGTGCTGCTGGAAACCTCTGTCCTCTTCTGAGTTGCAGATGCCTCTTGCCCAGGGCAGATGAATTATCAAGGGTTCTCCTCTCAAGATGAAATCTTAATCAAAGTCTTGATCACTACTGGTCATCAAAGACCCCACATGGCTTTCCTAATCATGGAAGGGGAAATTGACTATCTCAATCAAATCCTGGTTAATTAATTTCCCAGTTGAAACTCGATATTTTCACCGTACTCATTTCCTTGCCTGTTCGGCTACGCTGTTGTACCACATGGGAAACATCTGGGAAAGTTTTCCAAAGGTGTGGGGCTGTGCACGTGGTAGCTGTGAAATCCATCTGTGCACTCCTGAAGCTCTGAGAGATCCATCACAAGCGAGAGTGGAATGGGATACATAAATCCAAAGGCAGTTTGAGTGCCCTGCCTGAATGGCAGCGCTCCTGCTTTGGTTTTGCCAACTTTATGGGATAAATATGTGTTTCAGGGAAACAGGAGTTTATCAATAAGAGGAACAGTGGGACCAGTGCTGAGATAACTGGGGCAGGCGAGTGCTGGGTATAAACCTGATTTCCATATGGGGACCACAAGGCACCTGGGTTTTCTCTTGACATTTGACAAGGTCTTCCTTGCTCTGCCTCACTTTACCCAACTGAAAACTAGGAACAAGCTCCCACTGTGGGCATTCAGTTGCTCAGTGATGATGAAGCCCTTTCACAGGCACTGAGAAGGGCTGAAAGGGCAGTTTGGCAGTCCCTGAGCTCTCCTCAGCTGGCAATCCTTGTTGAGTGCAGAGCAATGAGCTCCACCTCTCACATAGGAAATGAATGTGGTACTCATGTAGAACAGGGGGAAAAATGGGTCTTTTGCATGTCCAGCCCAGCCTCACCATCAGCTCTGCTGCACGGGGACTTTGCACCCTTCTGACCCTCTCAGCCACCTCCAGCATCACAGGTCAGGCCCCACACAGAACCTGTGTGTTTGACACAACACACGGCCAGGCAGAGGATGGAGCCTGGGTTTTGTTGCATTTTAATCCAGCCCGACTCTTCCTCTTTGCCACAATCCCAACAGTATCTCCTCTTTGCCCAGGACCCCATCTGGCTCCTGTCCTTCCGCCCCGCTGCAGCCACATCCCCCTGCTCCTCCCTGGCTCTGCACCAACGGCTGTGAACAGAACTTACGACTCTCAGAAACCGGGACTTGGCCGGGAGTGTCTTAAATCTGAGGCTCTCCCTGGATATTTCCATATTTCGGCACTTTAATGCATTGTATTTAATGTACTCAATTTGGAAGCCAGCAGGCAGCGCAATTTTCAGGTGCACACAATGTGAATAATGAAAGTCTCTGAGTCCCCAGTTCTCAATCCACCTGAGTCCCTGGAACTGGATTAGAGGAGGGAGAGAGGAGGACTGGCCAAATGAAACTCAGCAGCTGGGGGATAAGGGACAGAAATGAGTCGAGGGCTGATGGATGGATTTTGGATGTCCCAGCCAAACTGGAGGACACACTGTACCGAGCTCACGCTGGGAAAACCATCTCCAGGAGATATTTAACTGGCCTTAATAATGTCAGTGTCTCTTAATGAAAACAGTCTGTTCCACTTAATAAGTGCAGTGCAGGCTTGAGCCATTAATTCACCGAACCTGGGGTTTTCCAGCATGGGAAGTTCGTTAGTGCCACTGCAGCCTGGAGCTAAACCAGGAGATGGGCAGAGCAGAGCATCCTTTCCCTTGTGCATTTCCAGATTAATCCCAGCCTCTACAGCGTCCCCACCAAGCCCACCACCAGCGTGTTTATTTGTGTTACTGCTCTGTTTTCCCACTGGGAGCCCTGCTGAGGACACAGCTGGCACCAGAGAGGCACCAAAAGCTGGCATGGGGGAAAGTCCTGCACTGGGTGTGCTGCCTCCTTCACATCCCCCCAACTTCTAACCTGCTCTGAGGGTGAAAGCAAAGCCACTTCCCTCGGTTACCGCACCCTACGCAAAATGAAGATTAATTTTAGCCAGGTGTTAAACCCACAGAGACTGTTAACTCCATTCAGTGGAGTGGAATAAACATCTGAAGGCACATTATCGGCACAGGAACGTCATCCTCTGGTCCTCTGGGGACAGGGCAAGAAGCAAAGGCAAATACTCCCCCTGGGAACACGTGGGCTGGAGCAAGAGAGAAATTCTGGGATGCAGAATTAGCCGATGATAAAGGACCTGCAGCTGATGGAAGAGGAGTTCTATGGGAAACAGCCCCCCCAGCACAAAAGACTCTCAGCCCATAATTGGGGCTGCCAGGCTCCAAATTAATGATGCCAGTTAACAACAATATTAATAATGAATCCACTCATGTGGGATCTGGCTGCACTCTGCCATCGGGGTCCTTCAGAAAGCGGCACCGAAGGGAAATTGAAACTACTGAGCAAAGTGATAGTCTAACCTCCCCCGTAACTCGCTCGGTTATCATGATGTAACTTAAAATCTGCTTTAGCAATTACATTCCTCACAAGATCTGAAGTGGTGGAAAGGAGAATTATAATGATAATATTAATATACAGCCTCTTCCTAGCGAGAGCAAGTCATTAGGCAGCACAGAGGAAAGATGCACAGGCAGAAACAGATGGGAAAAGCGCTACATCAAGAGTTTAAAGGCAGGCTTACAAAGGGGAAAAAAAGCTGCAAATTCTAAGTGGATTATGGAAGGCAGACTGCAAAGGGAAATCGAGAATTGCTCTGCGCCGTGCCGGAAAAGGCTGTTCACACACGGCCTGGGAGAGGGGGATGGATGGGGGGAAAATGAGCACCGGTGGCACAATAAGTATTCCAGGAATGCGCTTTGCTCCCTATAATTCCAGGTGCTGGATAGGTTTTTGTCTCATGGGTTTGACCAGGCTGTTTGTCCTCAGCACAGACAGATCAGTACCTCTGCCAGGTGACACATCCTGCCTGTGACAGATGGGCAGCAGAATTTAGGTGGGATAAATCTCAGCCTGGTAGCAAAGTGCGTGAGGACGCACCAAGTTTGCTGAGCAGAGTATAAAATCAGTGTTGTCAAACCCACAGTGCTCTGTGAGGTATTTTCATCCAGGATCAGCAAAAAGCAGGAAATCAGTGTGTTTAAAAACACACTGGGTTTATCTCTCTCTCCCCTTAAAGTCTGGGCATGTCTTCCCACTGCCTTGTGGCCATCAGCCCTTGGGTGGGTTCATTAAACACAACACTGTCTCCACTTTTATCTTCATCCAGCTTTTTGCACCTCTGCCTGCTGAGGAGGAGCCCCAGCAGCTGCTGGGTGGTTTTTCCTCCTGTTCCTGGCTAGAAGGAGCCTCGATTTACACTCACACACACAGCAGCAGAAACCCAGCACCATCAGGGTGTCCCTGCTGCCTGTGATGCTCCCTCAAGCCCGCTGCACATGCAGGAGTGGCTGCAAAGAGACTCATCCCTCACCCTTGGGCTCTCAGAATGTGATCAGGGAGATCAAGCAATGAAAATAAACTCAGAGAGCCCCAGTAGTTACCCTGGGGTGATGGGGGTACAGCCCTGCTGGGCTGTCAGATGCCAGTTGGAACTGCCCAGGCTCCCCAGGGAATGGGCACAGCCCCGAGGCTGCCAGAGCTCCAGGAGCCTTTGGACAGAGCTCCAGGGGTGCCCAGGGTGGGATTTGGGGGTGTCTGGAGCTCTGGATGGTCCTGGTGGGACCCTGCCAGCTCAGGATATTCCATGATCTGTGATTGTTTCTCTACAAACCAGTGCATGTGATATTAATGATTTTGGGGCTCCATCCCAGCCATTCCCCCCTCCCTGGCTGTCCTCGAGGAGCTGCAAGCTCAGCAGTTCCCTCAGCTGCTTACAGGAGCTGGGTGATACCGAGCCCAGCTGGGGACACTTCAGCAGAGCACGCCAAGAACAACTGGCACAATCATTCTCATTCTTTCACTCCTCACCAAAGCATCCATCATACACAAAATTCCTCCAGAACCTGCAGCCTGCACCTGCCCAGGTGCCCCAGCGTGGCCACAGCTCAGCCAAGGCCTCTCCAAGGGATGCTCTCAGGGGTTTGGCTCTTGTCTCACATCACCTGCTCACAGGTATGAGGCACTCCTTGCCTCAGCACCCCTGGGAACGGCTCAGGGGTGACACAAACCCCTCAAACCACCCAGACTCCTCAGCAGAGTGGGACCACATGGGACAATCTGGGATGAAGATGAAACCAGGAGAGCTCACCACAAATTCCAGCAGCTTTGGAGGAGAAGTGCCCAGCAGGAGGTGGTGAGGGATGATTTTGTGGTGGGTGTGAGAGGACAGAGGCCTCCTCTGCCACACTGTCATAATATTTCAGCTTGCTCTGCCATCAGCCAATTGAAATGCAATTATCTCCCAAACACTCAGCTATACATTACTCCCTTATTGTTATCTTACTGGATTTTTTCTGCTGTTCCATGCCAGATAACCTTAATTTTTCCCCATTTATTCCAGCATATAACTATTTGTTTACAATCATTGCCTATTAGATAGACAGATCCTGCAAAGAAGCCAACATTTTCCCCCTATAATGCAGTCGCAAAAACTTCTAATAGTTTATTTGATCAAATAATCATTGCCATATCAAAGCAAAACTATTTTCTCTTCAAAACTATGCATTTATTAAAATGTAAAGTAGTCTGATCATATTGGGAGCAAAAAATAAAAATAATATTATGGTCCTTTGCAGGAAAATATTGCATATTTATTTTGGATGGCTTCCCTGGAATTTTAATTTAGGCCTTTATATATTTATTTCCCTTGCCAGCCAGCTGGGGAGTAAACCTAAAAGGTTTGATGTTCAGTTTTTTTTTAATAGAACTGTGTTCAGGACTTCAAATTTTATTTTTAAGAGTTGTTTTTGGCTTAGGCCAGTGACCCTTTTTTTTGCAGGATCCGTGCAGGACACAGCACCTCCTGCTGCTGGATTTGGAGGGTACTGAGAGGGTCGAGCTGCTTGGAGAAATAAGAAAAGTGGGAATTCAGGCAATGGGCAGAGTCCTGCTGGGAGCTGGCTCTGGGAGCAGCTCTGTGTTAGATGAAGTCCATTTGAAGGGGCTTTACGAGCTCAGAGCATCCATTGCTCTCTGGCTCCAAGGAGAAAGAGCTGCATTTCCTAGTCCAAGCGTTCAAATAAAGCCATGATTTATGGCCCCACCTCATGGGACCACCTTTAAAAAAAAAGGAAATCACAGGCATTTATAAAACAAGTAAATTTTAGTGGTTTCTTTCTATTTCCCTTCTGAGCCTTGAGCTTTTAAGGGGTTGTATTTTAAAGCCTTCTCTCTGCAACTGCATGAGACCAGAACTTTTAAAGATGCTGCTTATCCCTCTTATTTACACAGCTCCAAGGATTTTCAGACATTGGCACAAACAGGGGTCTACTGGGAGTCACTGGTGGGGCTTTTCCTGATGGGGAAAGGAGGATCCACTGATGGGAAGATGCAGCTTGACCCCATCCACCTCCTGCAGGTGTGACCCTTGGGACGGATGGGCACAGCGATGCAAATGCCTCATTTTACAGATGTGGCACAGGTGGGCTCACATGGAGAAGCCCAGAGAGTCCCTGCTCCCATCTCAAAGGCCACCCCAGGTCCCAGCACCCAGCAAGATTAACAGCTGCTTGCAGCAGGATCAAGATTTAAGGAGGATGCTGAAACCATAAGGCCTGGCGCTCATAAATCTCCCTTTATTGTGCCACTTCCAGGCAAACAAGCTCTTTTTAACAGCACAATCTCCACACCAAACGTGTGCCAGCTCTCTTTGGACATTCTCTGCTGGAGCAGTTCTGGGGCAGGACAGAGGGGTGCCTGCCCCCAAACTGGCCAAGCAGCAAGAGCTGCTCCAGCTCAGCTGAACAGGAGAATTGAGGTGTGCAGACGCTCAAAGATTTTGTAATCCCACTTTAGCCTGACACAAATTTCCCTGGGGCCACATTGGAGCTGGGTCTGCTGCACACATATGTTGGGTCTTAAATTCAGCCTCCCCCTGCTGTGACCTCGGCAAAGCCCTGGCACAGTTGGGTACGTGTAGCTCCATGCTTCATAATAAATCAAAAGGGATCTTTGTAACAAAAAGCTTCTTGCTTTTCACCAAATGTAATTTTTGGGGTTGTCCTGTACCAGACCACAAGCTTGACTTGATCCCTTCCAGCTGAGGAGATTCCATGACTCCATGAAGGAACCCCCCTGCTTGCTTTCCAGCAGGACTTGGGGTGACCTCCTGGCTGATTTACCAACCTCCTCTGCATGGGATCCCCCATTGCAGCTCCTGTGCATGCTGGTGGAGCTGGTGTGCATGTCCTGGGAGCACTGCTGGGTCCAGGAGGATTAAACCCACCCACAGCACAGGGATCAGCTCTCTGAGTGACACTGAACAAGTCAGAGGGGTGACCCAGTGCCTGTTTTACCAATGAGCAGCAATCTGAGCTTCTCACCAGGATGCTCCATCACAGTTTTTCTGCATTGATTGATTGCTTAGGAAATGTGGTGGTGGGGCTTTGATCCCAGCTCTCCTGGCAAAGCCTTGAGTGCTGAGGGGATTTAAAGACTCCAGCATGAAGGTTTAGCCCCTGGAGGCACTGGCCCTGCTGGAAGGGATGTGAGATTTTCAGAGACACAAGCCCCAGCCCAGCCCATGTATCCCTGGTGCCCCAGGGGTGATGTCCCCTCTGCCAGGGCCCCAGGAGCTCACGAGACCATGAGTGAGGAGTTTAAAACCACAGAATTAACAAAGCTGGAAAAGACCTCCAAGATCAAGTCCAGCCTTTGACCAAACACCACCATGGCCACTGCACCACATCACCAAGTGCCACCATCATCTGCCACCACTCTCTTTTGGATGGTGGCTCCACCAGTTCCCTGTGCAGCCTCTGCCAGTGCTGTCTGCTGCCGTGGACAGGCAGTTTTTGCTCAGGATTGGCACCAGCTAGGCTGGTACCGATGGTGTGGCAGGCTCAGGGTTTGGGGCCTCCTCCCCACCTCCTTATAAATTAAACTGAGAGTTGAGTTTCATTCAGCTGCATGGGGTTGGTTGTAAAAAAAGGAGAGGAAATTAAATTAAAGTATTTTCTTTTTAATGTAATGCACCATTACTTTGGGGGGTGGAAGAACAGGGACTTTTGAGATTCCAGCTATTTAAAAGGTAAAGAAAAAACCATACAAAATGTGCTTCTATTTTCTAAAACACCCATATAATATCTTCAATTAGGGTCCAAGCACAGGAAAGATCATTATTAAAAATGAGACCCTCCAGGAGTTTCCCAAAGTGTTTGCTTTTTGCTGTGGTGGGGAAGATTGCTTGGAATAATATAATTTTGTGTGTTCAAAGACTCAAGAGTACGCTGAGTGGGGAACAGGAGAAAAACCCAGCTAATGGTAAATGATCTCTTAAAAGCAAGGGAGAGGTTGGAAAAGTGGATCCATGCAGAAAATAATACACTATTATTTAAAAAAGTGAATTGCTGAAATGATACTCTTTCCTGATTCTTTCTCCAGAAAAAACATCTTGGCTGAATCCTTAATGTACAAGGGGTTGGGATTATTTTTTTTTTATGACAGTGTAAGACCTGCAGAAATATCTTAGTTATTTACCAAGTGATTAAACCCCAGTCATTTATTACAGTTTTACTAGAACATTGTTTTCCTGGTTCTTCTAGGGTTTATTGCTTCCAATATAACACTCCTCCCCTTTTAATAATCCCCATTGCTTTGCCTCAATTGCTTTATATTTTTAGATTTCTTTTAGCTTTTTGCATAAAATTCCAACACTAATGTGCTTTATAAAATGAGATGTATTGTCATGGATCCAAGCCCTTATGAAGATAATTATCTTGTCCATTTGTGTTTTCATTATGTTGAGAAATACTTTTTCTTTCTCCCCCCAACATTTTATTTCCCATCCCAAAACACAAGGGTCCTTTATTTTTTAATTTTCAATCCACTGGCAATGGAAGAAGGAAATCCAAGCAATTGCCATCCTCTGTTTTTGGCTGGTGGAAATTCCTCCCTGAATCCTGGGGTGGAGAGGAGAGGAATGGTGATGTTTGTAATGACCTCATGGTGGGGCACAGGACAAGGTGACAGGGAGGACAGAGGAGAGAGGTGACACGGAGCCAGGTGTACAAAAATGGAATACAGAGCCAAAATACTCCAGTGATGGGAACACCAGAAGGTGGAAGCAGCTCAGAGGGGAAATACAGAAAGGAGACATCAGGTCCAAGGCACCAAACACCCCCTTGTATTTTTGGAAGGAACTCAAGTAACAAGGCAAATGCAGTGGGGAAGTGGAGCCCAGAGATGCCTGTGGCAGCCAGGGCAGGGCACTGAGCCAAGATGGATTGAGCTGAGGGCTCAGTGCAAAAGATGGAACAGGCTCTCAAGGAGAAACCTCCCTCTTGGAGCTTCCAAACGTGGTTCCAACACATGGTTTAACCACTGATCACACTGGGACAGCATCTCCAAACTGCCTGAGACCGTGTTTTCCACTAGGATCATTAACTCCCTGTGTTTCCCTGTGGATTTGCATGGATCCTCACCCAGTCCTGGCACTGGTCTCTCCTGCTGTCTTTACCTCCACATAAACATGGATTATCATCTGAGAATGGAGTACACCTTCCAGGGGCCTCATGGCTCTGGAGAGCCACCACCAGACACGGGAACACAAGGCAAGGGTGCACCTTGGAGAGAGTCCTCCTGCAGAGGCTTCACTGATGACTCAGAAAACCTTTTGCCTTTTCCCTGAGGATTGTTGTACTGAAATGGGAATATGTGCCATTTGCTCAAGAAAAGCTCCCTTGAGCTGGGGAGAGCAATCACAGCTGGTATGTGGGGGAGGTGGCTCTGCCCTTGTATGGAGTTAGGCTGGGTATATATTACCACATTCCCGTAAAACTGGGGTTATTATTTCCACTTGAGATACATCCAGAGCTCCTTGTAGAGCAATGACAATTATAGAACAACGATGACATGCGAGATGCACCATTCACCTGCCTAACAGGGCCCGTGTGCATAGTCCAGAGTGTACTGGGAAATAACTTCCATTGATCCAGCAGCACAGCACTGCCAGGAGCCATGGAGACAAAGATTGCATCAGGACTAGACCCTGGCTGGGCCAGGGAAGAGCCAGATCCTTCCCTGCTTTATGTGGGTGTGGTTATGCAAAATGTTAACACACTCCTGCTGCAAAGTCAGAAACTGAAATCTGGAAAGGTGGCCCAAGTCCAGGACTAAGGCAATGGCTTTCCCCAAAGATCAGCTGCTGCAGATATTACTTCAGTCACCCCTGGAGCTCTGCTGGTCCCATTAACCTTGATGAGGTTGTGAGTAATGAGGTGACCCACCCCAAACACACATGGCACAGTCTCATGCCCCAGCCCTGTGGGACACTCATGGCTCGGGTTCCTGGCATCCTCCCTGCCATGGGGGGCATGATCCCATCATCCCAACAGGACATTGGGCTTGTCCTGCACAGCCAGGACAACCCCAACATTCCACAGGACACTACACAGGAGAGGAATAGGGCAGAGGGCAGGACCTGTGAGTAGATGCATTGCTGGAGCTACAACCCAAGTTTTCTCCCTGGGCACTTCCAGGTGAGTCAGGCTCCACCTCAGCACAAGGGAGAGGATCCAAGCACAGCCAGAATCACTGGCTGTGTAAAAGCAGAGGATGAGAGTGGGTTTAAATCAAATCCTCCTACCCCAACAGACCTTGGACCTAAATGAGTCTCCCACATCTGAGTGACGGCACAGTCCCTTATCAGCTGGTGCCTCAGCTTTGTCCTTCCTTCAGGAAAGACAGAAAGCAGAAACTGCCAGCTGAGTTTGCTCTCAGGCAGCCATGGTCCCTCTGGACCAGCTCGAGGACAGCAGGACAACAGCCACAGACCCTGAACACGCCCGGCCCTCTCTGGAGTGAGCGGGGTCCCGGTGCTGGCACAGCCACCTCGCTGTCAGCGCTGCTTCCCTTTAATTAAAGGTGGCGTTGCAGCCCCTGCTCCCCGTGGTGAGTGACACTGCCAGTTGTGCCGTGCTTTAGGAGTGTCACATCGAGAACATCACGTCCTAATTAACGCATCCTGTCAGGTCCAGCAGTTGGCTGCGGAGCGCGATCCCAGCAGCTGTCACTGGGACCCAGCCCAGGGACTGGGGCCACCTGGCTAGGTGGAAATTCATTGCAGTGAAGGTTTTATTTAAGGAGAAAAAGTCCTAAATTCAGGATTGTAAGGTGATGGTGGCTTTGACCCTGGTGGCAAACTGGGCTTTTCATCTGAGGGCTGGGTGGAAAGAGGGAAGCAAATTTTCCTGTCTCATCCTCATCCTCATCTTGTGACAGGACAAAGCAGCATCCAGCATTCATTTATGCCTTGAAAACAGAATTGAGTTCAGGTTCTCCAGTGACCCTGCACAAGGGATGGAGAAAGTGTCTCCAGGATGGACAATCTTGCTCAAGGTCACCTGCCACATTGGATGTTCAGAGTTTTCGGTCCCCAGCATCAGGCATGAAAGGAAAATGGACTTGACACATCCAGGGACTGAACTTGTGCACCCTGGCTGCTGCTGCTCTGCTAATGATTAGGTGAGACAGCTTGGCACGGGTGAGTGCCAGGCCCAGGTGTCCCAGCCCCTCAACTCTTCTCAGGATTAAACATTTAACACTCGGACACAGCCTGGCTGTGACCCCAGCTCGAGCTGCCACCTCCTCCTTCCCAGCCCAGCACCGCAGCCAGAGCCCTGAAAAAACACCAGCAGGGGGGATAGACAGGAAATGAGGGATTTTATAAGGGATTCTTTACCCACATTATAGGCTCTCTTTTAATTCTGGATCCTAAAGTGCATCTGGTCTCCTTGGGGTGAGGACAGTGTTCTTCAGCAGCCCGATTTGGAAGGGATCATTAGCACTTTAATTGAAAATAAGGCACAGACCAGTGGCTGTGAAAGGTCCTGTGGCACTTTGGACAAGAAGAGGGTTTGGGGACCATGGCACTGGCCAAACCCCACTCTGATGCAGGAATCAGAGTGCAGGAATCAGGCCTGGAACCCTTCAATTCCAGGAGCATGGATAGAGATATTCATGCCAGGATGCTCAGCAAAAATTCTGAAGACGTAAAATTGCTCTGGAAATATTCTTGCTGGGTCAGACAAGGTGTGGTGGGAGCTGATGGTCCTAACAGGCCCCCTCCTGAACTTACAGCAGCCAAATTAACTTTTTCCAGCAGATGGATTTAAGGAGCACCCACCTGGCTTCTCCTTTCTGCCTTGTGCAAGGTCACAGAGACGGAGCTGGATGCTAGATGCTTCCTGGAGCCAGGATGCTTCCCCCTGAGACAACAATTTCTGCTCCTTCCCTCTGCTGCTGGCCCATCCATAGCCCATCAGCAATCCCCACAGATGGAAAGGGCTTTTCCAAGCAAGCACAGATCCCAAGTCAGTGGAATTTGTACAACTTTGATAACGAGCATTTAAAGGGTAAAGCCTAATGAAGGGACACAGAAACAAGCTGCAAACGAAGGCAGGATGCAGCTTTTTAATTAAAACTCTGATGCTTTTTTATCTCTTTCCCTCTCCCTCGCTCTTCCCCCTGCCGACGGAAGGGATTTCTCCATCTGAGCCCCGTTGCTGTACAAAAAGCTCAGCTTTAATATTCTCTTTGATTAAATGAGATTTTTTCCTTCCTCCTCTTCTGGTGCTGCTGCTGTTGTGCTCCTTGGTGAGGATTTAAAGGAAGAAGGGCCCTGCCAGGAGTCTGGCAGTACCTGCAAAGAGGAAAGGAGACAGATCCAGCTGTGCTCCAGAGAGGATCAAAGCACTGGGGTGGCCAGGTGCCATTGTAGCCCCAAATGCTGCCTTTTCCCACCATGTGTCTCTGCAGCACCCTCCTCTAACACCCACCCAAATATGCTGGTACAAAGGGTTAAGCAGCAAGAAAGAGGGAGAAGATCAGGCCCATTTGAAGGGATGATGAGACGCTCTAATTTGATTGATTTTCAGTGGATTCATGGCACTTCTCATTTGCAATTCCCCTCCTTTTAATTAGCTGATGCTTGTAGCTATCACATTCGATTCTCATTACTTAATTAAATAGGGTCCTGCACCTTTAGGCAGTGCTGGGAGGTAGTGGAAAGAACCAGCTGGAGGGAGGATTGAACAGGAACAGAAGCATCCTCCAGTACTGCTCCATGCTGGCTGTGAAAGCAACATGGACCTCAGCATTGTCCTGAATAGCCCAAGCTCCTTCCCTGGCTGAATCCTGCTTGGCAGCAAAATATCCACAGGCTAAAAGGGAACAGAGCCTGAGCTCTCCTTTCAGCCCGTGGAGAGTTTCCATCTGCACCAGGTGATCTGAGTTCAGGAGCTGCTTGAGAATTGTACCAGTGGGATTTAAATCACAACTGGATGGGCAAAGATGTCTTTGCTGTGCTGATGCTCAGCTCAAGAGGCAAAAAAAAAAGTCCCCAACCCACTGCAGCAGTTTATCTCTTCAGGTAAAGCTACAAAAAAAGATATGCAATTTAAAATCCAGTGAACTGCCTGTAAACCACACTGTTAATTGGTGCCACAGTGAAATCCTGACCTCTGCAATGCTGACAGTGTTGTGTGGCTTGTGACAGGGATGGTGCTGGCACTGGGGCCTTGTTGTGTCTCCTTGGTGGGAGGTAACTGGGACAGATGTGCTGGCAGTCACACCGCTTGTATTTCTCCTTCTCGGCTGTCATTTCCCTGTCCTGCGCTCCTCTGTTTTATCTATCCAGCTTCTGGTGTTTTTACACCATCCCAGCTGAAATGTGCAGCCTGTATAAAAGGTTTACCTCTGATACAGCAGGTCTGACTGATTTTGGGGTGCTTGCAAACTCATCTCTCTGCACAGGAACGGTGTTCCAGAGATTAATTGCTCCAAAGTCACATTCAAGTGCCCCAGTCCTACAGATCTGCAGCCCTTTAATGGCACATCCTGGAAACACTCCTCAAAACACCCCAGGCCAGCACAGCCAGGCACCTGGGCAGCTTTAGCCCATGGCCATGGTTGTGTGGGCACTTAAAGCATCCTCTCACTTCAATTCCAACCTATTTGCACCAACAGAACTGTTTACTAAGCGTTATCCCACACCCCATGGATTTGGGGTGCTGATGGTGCTCAGATGAAGCACCAGCTTGGGGGACACCCCTCAAATTACTGCTCCTTTGATTTGTGATAAAGGCAAATGTTGTGATGATGACATCTTGGCTTGATGAGGATTTCTGTGGGTCTTGGTTAATCGTCTCAAAAGCACTTTGAGGTCTGGAAATTAAATGGGTGACTGAAGCACATTGAGAGGTTATTACTATTGTTATTATTATTATTATTATTACTATTTTTATTATTACTAATAGAGATTTCCATTTGGACCTTCCCTGTTGGAGCATAATATATTCCATGAATTATGAGAGCAGCACGGGGCTGAATAGCACCCTGATAATGAAGGGCTCTTTCATTTCCCCCGCATATGCATGGACCAGTTCAGAGGCTGGGAAATGAAGGTCTCCCCCCTCCACCGATGGCATTTGAGAATTCTTTCAAGAGAATAATTTTATGGTTCTTGACTCAGGAAGTCAGTTTGAACTTTGGTTTTAGAGATAAAAGGACTGACAAAGCATCCCCACAGGACGCCCGGACTCGTTTGCATTCATAAATGTGGAGCCAGCACCGGAGCCCTCTTCCACACGCCAGGAATTACCTTCACTCAAAGGTTTTTCTGTATTCACTTATCATCTAATGAGCAGTGCAAGAAACTTCATTTTCAGGAGGAGAGAAGGGGAAGGCGGATTAAAAAAAAATCCTCTCTTGGTGGATGCCTTTAAATGGAATTCGATTTCTGTGGCTTTTTCATATCCTGCCAGTGAGGAAGACAAGGCAAAAGAATGAAGAGTTAAAGAGATGCAAGATGAAAAGAGCACCAGCCCCTTTAGGTGGGGACAGGCTTGCAGTGATGGCAAACACTGGAGCATGAGAGAGCTGGGAGAGGGCAGGACAGGCAGGAGGGACCTGTCCTGGGATCCCTGGATCCCTGAGCTGGGGAGGAGCAAGAGGGTAGGGGGAGGAAAATACTGCTGGCAGCTGGATGGGAAATTATTCCCTGGAAAAAAGGCAGCTCGGTGATGTGTTCCATCACTGTTGGAAAAGTGCAATAACAGCACGTGACAGCTCTTGCCTGCTGTCCCAGGGCCATCCCAACAGTGACATGGACATGACCCCTCACACAAATCAAAGGCCCTGTGCCAGCTGAAGGCTGGCAGTGAAGGAACTGGTGAAGGAATAAAGCAGCTCCTCCCTTCTGGCAGCCACCACATCGATGATGCTGCTCAGAGAGGCCTTACCCACAGCCTACAGGGCCACAGCTGCCGAGTTTGAGGCTGGGGACAGACAGAGATGCTCAGAGGGACACTGCTGGTGGCTTGGGAACACCAGCCAGGAGCTTGGCAAGAGACAGGAGAGATGCAACAGGCTGGGGAAGAGAGGAAGCTCCATCCCCCTGTTCCTGGGTCCTCTGCAGTGATCCCTGCCTGGCCCTCCCTGCTTTCCACTGCTCCAGCAGGACTTGGACAGGACAGCACAGGGAAATGAGGAGTTTCCAAACATAAAGTCCAGGGAAATGTCACATTGTCTGTGGCATCTCCACACCTCCTGATGGTGGCTGTGTAGTGCCCTTTGCTGCCTTACCCTGACCTTCCCCACATGCATCCCAGGCTCTGAGCTCGTCAGCTGGTAAAGCAAGGCAAGGCAGGGATCACAGAGCCTTCAACCTCTCCTGAGTGCACCATTAATCCAGTGAACCAGAAAATACCCAGGGAAAAGGCTCAAGGTGAACAATCACCAGCACTTAATTTTGGTCTTTCAACAAAGCAACTAAACCATGATTTTGTCTGAGATGTCTCTGTGCCAAAAGTGGTGAAATGTGGATTTTCCTGTTTATCCACCCTACCATTGCCATTTTCCCCTTTCCAGCCCCCAGGGAGCAGAAAGCTTTGCTATTTCCCCCCCACCTTTATTTCCCAGAGCTTTCTTTACCCAAGCCTCATGACCTGGTGAGGGTGGCAGCCCCTGAGGTCCTGGGGACCAGAGGCTCAGCCAGCACAAGTTGGATGCAGCTCCAGGTACCAAGACACAGTTCCATGTCCTGCTACTGGAAAGGACATCGGTGCTAACCCTGGAATTTGTCCCTCTGCCATTTAAGTACGTGGCTCAGCAAAGGGCAGCCCAGGACAAAGGGTGTGGAAAGCTGCTCTTCTGCACAAATCTGTGTAAACCTCTTGAGCATGCAGACCCCACTGCTTCCAGCCTTCCAGCATGAGCTTAACGTCCCTGGCCTGACTTAGTGCAGTCCTCCCCTGTTCCTGACATTTTGGGGCAGATTATACCAAGATCAGCCCAACTACTTGTGAGTTTAAATGTAAGTGCATGCTGAAATATTTGGAGGCATCAAGACCTGAAGAACGAAACCACAGCTCAGCACAAATAAAACACCACAGACTTGGTAACTCCTGACCCCACTCTGCATCCCAGGCAGGAAAAAGGATGACCCCAAGGCATGGTTGGGGCACGATCTACTTACCCAAAGTGTGTTTGAGCAGCAGATCTGAGCTGCTAAAGGCTGTCAGATTAGTATTCTGGGCCAGGCTGATTGCGTTCAGATATATTGCTGACATCAATCACCTCTTCCCAAACTCATCTGTCTGGATCAGTCAATTACAAACTTATTTTCAAGCTGTGGGTACTCATCTGAGATAGACCCAGGGAAGGAGCTAAACTCATTTAGGGGGTTGACCTCTCTGCCTGGCTGATCTGTGGCACGGTTTAATAACTCCTCTGCTCCATCCACTGCATCCTGGGCTCAGACCAGCTCCCAAACAGCCACCCTGGGGCAGCACAGGTGTTGCCCACACTGATGGAAGGAAGGTGCCATGGTGGCCCTGTGAATACTAAATAAATTCATTATGATCTCTGCTAAGGCCACGGATACAAAGTGAATTCATAATAAGACAATTAACCTGCTACCTTTCTCAGCCTTTAGATGACTTGCAGCATCTTTTATTTCCTCTGCCATGCAAATTGGAAGCACAAAGGATGGTTTTTTTCCCCAATAAAATTGTTCCCATCCTTCTCCCATTGCATTTCCCCAAGTTAAAAGCTGCAATCAGTGAGACTGGCCTTGGTTCATCCACTTTTTCTTACTAAGAGGTATATAAATAAAATAATAACAGATGATTAATAACCCTGAGAGCTTTCCAAATATTAATGAATTGATCTTGTTGCTTGAGAAGAATGGGAGAGTTTTAGATTTAAAGCTTTGATAGATTTTCTCCTGAGAAGGCACAGTGATAAATACTGCGTTAAAATGCTATTTGTATCTGTGTTGCTAATATTAAGTTCGTGTGTTCATAGATTTGAAAGCACAGAAGGAGAATTATGTCACCTGCTCTGACTCGTAATGAAGGCCATCGACTTTCTCCCGGCAAAATGAGTAGAATTGAGTAAAACTGAAAAGATACATTTCAAGGGAAGTTCTCCTTGAGGACCCTCCTTGGGGGACATCTGCCAACCACCCTTTGTTTACACAGTTGGACCAGGCATGGGGCAGGCTGGATCATCAAATCCATCCCCAAACCCACATTTCTTTCCTTACAACTGCCCCTGGTCTCATCCATCCTCAATTCCAGACAGCACCACAAATCATTCCGGCTGCTCCTAGGAGAAGAAAAAGCCCAACAGCCCTCCTGTGCAAATCACAGAATCACAGAATCTCCTGAGCTGGGAGGGACCACAGAGATCACCCAGCCCAGCTCCTGGACCTGCCCAGACACCCCCAAATCCCACCCTGGCCATCCCTGGAGCTCTGTCCAAAGGCTCCTGGAGCTCTGGCAGCCTCGGGGCTGTGCCCATTCCCTGGGGAGCCTGGGCAGTGCCAGCACCTCTGGGGGAAGAACCTTTCCCTGAGATCCAACTTAAACCTCTCCTGGTCCAGCTCCAGCTGATCTCAGGGTTCTGTCCCCAGCCACAGAGAAGAGATTGGCATCTGCCTCTCAGGAGAAAGCTGCAGATGGTGATGTCTCCCCTGAACAAAACAAATCCTCACTGATCAGTGGGATTTTGGGAGAACCAGCTCTGCCCCTGCAGTTTTTTTGTGCAACCACTGAGAACCTGTCCTGGGTGAAAACACCCTGCAAAGGCACCCCCAAAATCCAGGTGCAACAAGATCAAGTAATGAACATTTGGAAAGCTCTCAGGGTTATTAATGAGGCAGAAAGGACCATGGTCCCTCAATTCCACAGAACCCAGAGCAAACTTTTGGGTGAAAAACAACTAAAAGACAATCTAGACATGAAGAGGATCCTGGGTCTAACCCTGTCAAAGACTTTTTTGTGTCCTTCCCAGGCTGAGAGATGATGCAAAGCAAGGTCCTGGCTGCATGAACTTGGCCCTTTCATGGTGCTGCTAATGCTCGTGCACACAGTAATTAAGGCTGGATGGATGAAGGCTGAATATTGAACTCTGAAGTCTGTGAAGGTCAGGGATGTGCTACAGGAGAGGCAATTTATCCCCAATCTGTAATAAGGTCTCACATCTGACCTATTAACTGAATGTTACATGATATTAATAATCTCCCTACAGATCGGGGAGAGACAAACAAAAGTCGAGTTTGGAGGTTGATTTGCTGGAGTTAATCCATCAAACACTCTAAAAATCTACAGTCAAACTGATTATTTTTAACTGAATGTGCCTTTCTTTGATGAGACTGTGTGTGCATCACACTCCACACATACCTTTCGATGTAATAAAGATCAATGAATTATTCATGCCAACATTATTAGTCCTCTATATAGGACACTCTCCTACAGATGGGTGAGCTCCTTCCAATCAGAAACCTCATTTGCTGAAAACTGAAGAGTCAGATAATGTCCCCAAATCGTTGACAACCAGCTTGAAACACTTCTAATTGAAAATATTCTTCTTCTATGGGAAAATTGGGAAGTTTTTATCTCTGCCTTCTCAAAGCACAGCATTAGGATTTTTTTTTCTTCTTTGAAATGATGGTTTGTTTTAAAATTTACCTAAATTTAATGTAAAGCTTTTTTTTTTTTAGAAGCACCACAAGGCAGTCCTAAAAATCCAAGCACTTCCGTGCAGCTTCAGCAATAATTCATTTTAGCCAAACCCCAAATGTTTTGTTTTCATGCTATCAAAGGGCTTTGATTTGCTTTTATTGTTTCAACTTTATAATCATACAATACCATAAACCAGAAAGGAAACACACAGACCTCATCAAAGCAATGGGTTGCTATCAGGTTATGTTGATACAGCAGCAAAAGAATGGGGGGAGATTTGGTTTCTTTTGGTTTTTTAAAATATTCTTCTAGAAAGCATTTGGTTTTACAAGAAATTCCATCTTTTATTGTGCTTCAGGTGTACTGTGCTGTGTTAGAGTCTCCTACCGAAAGAGAAATCGTAGAATCACAGAATCATGAAAAATTCTGAGTTGGAAGGGATCCACAAGATCATTGGGTTCAAATCCTGTCCCTGCACAGACACCCCAACAATCACACCCTGTCTCTGAGAAAATTGTTTAAACATTCCTGGAGCTCTGGCAGCCCTGGGGCTGTGACCATTCCCTGGGGGCTGTTCCAGTGTCCCACCACCCTCTGGGGGAAGAATATCACAATATCCAACCTAGACACGACACAGCTTCTTGCCAGTTCTTAGGAGAATTGCCAGCTGCTAGTTCCTAGTTCTGGGAATAAGAGTGGTTTATTGGAAGAAGTGGTTTATTGGAAGAAGTGGTTTATTGGAAGAAGTGGTTTATTGGAAGAAGTGGTTTATTGGCGTCTTGGAAGAGGTTGTGGCATCTCACCAGCAGGGACAGCCAATGGGCTGGGCCCCAGCCAACCAGTGAGGCTGGAGAAAAACCTGGTGAATTCAGAATGGTTTGGGTTGGTTGGGCTCCTAAAGCCCATCCAGTGCCTCCCTCTCCATGGGCAGGGACACCTCCCACTACCCCAGGCTGCCCCGTCCAGCCTGGCCTTGGACACTTCCAGGGGTGGGGCAGCCACAGCTTTCTGTGATGCCTTGAGAGGCTGACCTGGAACGGAGGCTGGGTAGAGTTAAGAATAAAGTAGGGATTTATTGAAAGGCCTTAAAAGACACACATGGGGCAGTACAAGAGCCTGGCCAGGGCTGAACCCAAGGTGAACCCAAAATGGTCACAAAATGGGTGACTGGTCATGAGTATAAGTTTTGGTCCATTTATATAATGGGGTTAATTGTCCAATTACAGCTTCAGGTTATGAAGTCCCATCCTTCTTGTTTTTTCTCTTCAATTCCCTGTTGTTTCTGCTTTTGGGCCTAAAACTTGTAACGATTGTCCTTGATACCAAGCTGGAAAAGGAATTGTTTTGCCTACCCACTCTGTGAAGAGAGCTCACTGACACTTCATGTGAAGCTCAGAACTACACACCTGGGCAGCACAGAATCTGAAAAATATGAAAGCTCAAACTCAGGGCATCATCTGAGCAATGCCAGGGAATGGTTACACCTTGCTGGAACCACCCATCCTACAAAGGGGGAAAGAAACCTTGGAGGGCCACAAAGATTTGTCAGCTGAGGGTCTTGGGGAGCCAAGTGGGGCTCAGACAGGTTGAGCTGAGCATCTTTGAGTCAGGGTGGGATGGAGGAGCTCACAACTGGCCCTGTCTGCTGGCAGGAGGCCACATGGGGACCTGTGAGTGTCACCCCATGTGACACCAACAGCTGCAGAGCTGCCAGTGCTGCCACTGGACCAGCCCAGGTGCCTCACAATGACCTGTCCAGCTCAGCAAAGGTCCCTGAGCCTCAGCTTCAGCATTCCCTGCAAAGCCCCTGCTGGGATCTCCACCCCTCTCTGCAATTGCTGCAATGCAGATCTCTGCTTCATTAGCCAAAAATGCCATAAACTCACCCAACCCCTTCCTGGCTGTGGGAATGTGCATGGACAGGGCAGGCACATCCCTTCACTTCCACTCTGTTTTGTGTCCTTAATTCCAGCAAGGTTTGTGCTGGAGAATAAGTGACAAAGCCACAGCTCAGATCCATGGCAGCCCGAGCTGAACAAAGTTTTTCCAAGCTATTTGATTCTCCCAAGAACCTGCCCCAAAGATCTTCAAACCAGGGAAGAAACAACACAAAGCACCCAGCTTGTGGCTGGAAGTGGAGAGAGGAGCTCAGTGCCTTGTAAAACATGATGGGCTCCCCCCAGCCACAACATGGAATTAACATCCTTCAAAAAAATCCCAAACTGATGATTTTTTTAAGAAAAGGGAAAAATCAGAGCTGCTTGGGACTATTCTGCTTGGGAAAAAGGAGACAAAGCACTGGGCAGGCAGACAGAGGGAAAACACTTCTGTGCACTTCAGATGGCCATTGCCACTTCTCACTCCATTTCCCCAGCTGTCAATCTTCACCTTTCACAGGAAAATGGAGTTTTCCACAAAATGCCAAAGTTTCTCAGTCAAATAATAATCTTCTCCCTGAAACATCACTAAAATTATTTTGCAGCAGCTGGAGAGGTCATCTGCTCCCCACCAAGGTCACAGAGGGAGATTTTCCATACTGTCCAAGGCTCCTGTGGTGTAATGAGTGAGGAGTGTGGTTCAGTCCCTGTAACTGGGTCTGGCTTGACCCCAGAACCTTTCAGTCAGGGGGTTTCCAAACTCAGAGCCCACCACCACCTCCATGCACACTCAGCCCATTTCCTGCCCCTGCCCACTGAATCCCTGGACAATTCCCAACCATGGGATAGAGCAGCTCAGCACTGCTCAGGATGGAAGAGCTCCCAGGCCAACATCACTTGCTTTGAATGTTCTCTGTGCATTTCTCAAGTGCAAAGTCTACAAGGGCAAATCACAAAATAAATGGGATGATCTCATGTCCTCATGAGAAATGGAATGTTCCTCTTGTCAATGCACAAGGTACTGGAATCACCTGTGGCAGAGCTGCAGGAGGATTTTCATGGGACAAGCCAAATCCCCTCTCCTAATCACTCTGCCCCCATCCTTGCCTTCAGAGGAGGCCACGGAGATGCTCCAAGGGCTGGAGCCCCTCTACTGGGGAGCCAGGCTGGGAAAGCTGGGGGTGCTCACCTGGAGAAGGTTCCAGAGAGAGCTCAGAGCCCCTTCCAGGGCCTGAAGGGGCTCCAGGAGAGCTGGAGAGGGACTGGGGACAAGGGATGGAGGGACAGGACAAGGGGGAATAGGTTTAGACTGGATATTTGGAAGAAATCTTAGTTGTGAGGATGATGAGGCCCTGGCACAGGGTGCCCAGAGAAGCTGTGGCTGCTCCTGGATCCCTGGAAGTGCCCAAGGCCAGGTTAGATTTGGAGCAACCTGGGATAGTTGAAGGTGTCCCTGCCCATGGCAAGAGGATTGGAACAAGATGAGGTTTAAGATCCCTTTCAACCTAAACCATTCCATAGTTCCATGACTGTGAGTGCTCACTGTGAGAGTCCTTTGAGCACAGGATGAGAGATCTCATCCCACCTGCATCAGAGAGCAGCATTTGCACACCCCAGCTGCCTGGTGCCCTCCCTGCTGGTCCTTCCAAACTGGGATGTGCTCCCTGGAGGAGGGGTTTGGCTGTATGAAATCCCATGGGGGTCTGGTGGAGGAGTTGTGTTCCAGAGCTGGACTTTGGAAAAGGAAAAAAAAAAAAAATTGCAGAGAAAGGCGAGCCACACACAGTGAGACATCAGCAGTGGTGCACGCACACCAACAACGCTGCTTTGCCAGAAAATGAGGTTTTGATTCCTTTTCAATTTTGTTAAAAAATGACAAATAAATGTCTTAATATTAATAAAGAAAAAAATAGATCCTCCGTCGGTGTGAATATATAATGCGATTTGACATACAGAATGGAATTAAATTAGTGAAATACAATGGGCTGGAAAGAAGAGCTGCTTTCCCTTAGAAGAATTGGCATTGGTGTGGAACCAGAGCCTGGCAGGTGATGCTGGTGTGCAGCTACTGCTCCTCACAAATCTCAGCCGAATCCTCAGGTGGTGGAATTTGGCAGGAGCCCCCCAACACTGGCATGGCAATGCCAGATCCTGCCAGCTGAGGATCTGGCTGGAGGAACACTCATTGTGCACATTTCTGATGGGATGTGTGTGAGGGGACAGCTCTGTCCTCCTCATCTGTCTCATGTGGAGAGGGATATTTAGGAGCGTCAGGGGTTGGAATCTCTGGGTGCAAAAGGGTTGTGAGCTCACATGGCCTTGAGAAGTGGTGCTTCCTTGTTGTGCCTGGAGGACATCAGGGATGGAGAACAGACCTCGAGGCTTAATATAAAGAAACACCAAGAGAGAACAAGACTTTTCCCCTTGTCTGGAAGGCCACCCAAGGCAGGGACAAACTGGAGAGCTCCAAAGACCTTGTGAGCATTTTGGTGGTGAAGGCTGGCATTACATCATCCTGGGTGGTTTTGCATGGGTACACCATGGCTGAGCTGCTGCTCTGGGGAAGGGTTTTACACATGTATTTACAGGTGGCAGCTCCTCGCTGCTCCCAGAGCTGTGCCTACCTCCCTCATTTTGCTCATTTCCAGAAAGTTCAATTTAAATGTCAAATTTAAATGTCAAAGTGCTGAAAACCTGTGAATCAGAAAAACACGTGAGGGGATCAGAGAAAGCACCTAACGTTGTTTCCTTCTGCAGCTCCAGTCCTCTGGAATTTGGTCAGGCATTGGCACTGGCTGCCCATGGCAATGGTGGAATCACCATCCCTGGAGGTGTTCAAAAGCTGTAGATGTGGCACTTGGGGACAGCTGTGGCCTTGGCAGTGCTCAGGGAACAGTCGGACTCGATGATCTCAGAGAGGTTTTCCAACCCCAATGATTCTGTGTCTGTACCTCTGCTCCCATGGGTACCCTTGTGTGCTAATGATGCTTCCCTGAGATCCCAGCCTCAGGAATCTGCCAGGGTCTGGCACTGCTGCTTCCCACCACCCCAACCAGCGACTCCCTCTGATTCCCGAGTATCCATTTCCTACCAGCTCCCGGGCAGGTCGCATTGTTGCATTGTGTAATAACGTATTGATTAGCCAATCACTCCAAATTTTAGTACTGTGCCTACAAGATAATTAAATTATCTGCCTTTGTTTAAATTGTAATTTTATTTACTCTTGATTCTACTCCATAAAGCTCACAGGCGTACGGTGTGTTACGTGTCTTATTAGCGCTTAACTCCGGCGCTAATTTTCAATACTCCATCACCACAAGTATTAAGTAATTGCTGTTGTTTATTCTTTGTGATTGCACCACGCTTGGATCTGTGTGTGGCATCACAAGTACCCAGCAGGAGCTGAGTGGGGCCCAGCCCTCCTGGTGGATCCAGGCACCTCCGGCCCTCGGCGTGCGTGGAATGCGATTTTCCCACTTTGTCTTCCTTCTCTTAGGTAAGGAAAGATCCCATTGCCACACGTGTGCTCTGAGAAGTGGAACCAAAGCTCCCAATTCATGCAGCCAGCACCCTGGATTTTGTCAGGGATGGAATCATTGGCTGGGAATCATTGAGCACCTACAGGCACACACCCAGTGCAGGGCAAATCCATCCTCTCCCACTGCTGCACCACCAGGGCCAGCTTGGGTGCACAGAGATGATCACAGAGGTGATGCAGGGAGACACACAGCTGGAGACATCAAAGATGATTTCCCAGGTGCATTCCTGGCTCTGAATGCCACCAGGGCTCTCAGCAGCAGTGGTTCCTGCAAAAGGGAGGATTAAGCAATGGAAATGTGCTGCTGCCAGGCCTTCCCACCCCGGTTTTCTGGGAGAAGGTGTAGGAAGAAATGGTATTCAAGACATTCTACTGGCCCTGGGGCGAGTGCAGGAATGATACAGCTGCCTCTGGGATGAATGCAGAAGAGATTTTAGTGGGTTTAGATTGGTGTGACATGAATTATTTTTCATAATTAACGAGACTGTTGATTTTACATGGTAGGTGTTCAGGTACTCTGGTGATCCGTGGCTGTTAAACACCCAAAGGTAATTCTAAATGCTGTTGATCTATGTCTGTTCTCAAGGGATGACTAATCTACATTTCTCTTCTCCCTCTACAATTAATCCCTGGATAATCTTATCTGCAAACACAAGTTTGGTACCTGGAGGCAGATGAGTCACAGATCTGCAGTGGAGGTTCCGTTCAGTGACGGGAAGATCTCTGGCACAGAGGGAGCCGTGGGTGCTTCCCGAGCCCAGCTGCCACCCTGCCTCTCCTCGGGGATGCCTCACCATCAGGTCAAGCCCAAAGCAGCTGCTACAGAGCTCTTCAGACTGTTTCCTAATCCACATGCACAACATCACCTCAGCCTCAGGATCCTGCTCCTCTCCCCACAAAGCCTTCCTGCATCATCCTCCCCTCCATCGCCCTCCTCCCATGGGCTCAGGCCCTCCCTGGAGCCTTCCTCCCTGGGTACCACAATCCTTTCCTCTGACCTTTGCAAAGCAAACTCTCCCTGCTCGTGTCCTGCCTGAATCCCAGCTCTCAGATCACTGTCACAGTGCTCTGCCCTCCTTGTGACACGGCCACTCCTCCCATCCTTGATGCCAGCTGATTCCATGCTTCCCACCACACTCCTGTCACACCCTTGGTGCTCTCTTCCACCCCTCCCACCCCCTGTGACTCTCAGCAGGGCTCCCCCAGCTCTTCCTTTTGTCTCAACACCTCCCAAACCCTCTGGCTGGCTGGGACTGTGTCCCCACATCACCCCTGTGGATCCCTGTTTCCCTGGGTGCCTGATCCCCTCTCCGAGGCTGGCTGGGCAGGGGGCTGGGTCAGCCCCACATTCTGTGGGATGCTGGACAAGGAAAGTGCTGCACTGCATGAGCCATAATAACACGAAAAGTAAATAATTACAAGGATTGCTAATGCATCAGCTGCCAAGGAGAGAAAAATGAGCTGGTTCCAAGGGTAGCAATGGCACTGTTAATTCCAGGAAAGGGGAGGGGACACCTCCCAGTGTGAGCTGCTGGGCTGGAAGTGTGGACACCCTCACCTGATCTCTGGAGCACAGCCTCAATTCCCAGAGGGTCTCACTGTGTGACCCTGGTGGGTGTCACAGGGAACACAGCAGTGCTTCCCTCTGCCTTGGAGATCGTAATTGGGTCCTGAGGATGGAGCCAAGTAGTTTGGTCACACTTTAAAATAAGTGTCAGCGGTTCATGCCTAATTACTTCTGAATTAGCTAGGTGATTCATCAGGTCTGATTATGAATGCATAATGAATTTACCAAATCCACATGTATTAGTGAGATATTAATTCCATACGAAATCCCACAATTCATTCATGTGCCATTTGTTTTCATTCCCTTCTTTTAATAAGCTAATTAGTTCAAATTATTTGTACTTCACTAAAGGCTTGAAACACATATAAGGAGTGATTAGCTTAAAACTCAGTAAATGGACAAGTATGGAGCTCACATTAATTGTGACGGGAGGTTCATAAAGAATTATTATCTCTCAGCCATCTCTGTTTGCAGCAATAATAATAATGTCTAATCGTGACAAGTGGATAAAACATGTGAAGCCCTGAACTAATGCAGCTGTACATGAATTTCTAAAATGAATATCTCCAGGCTCGGTGCTTGCCTTTGAAGTCGAGCTCAGCAGAAAGTTTTGTCTCTCTCTGACAGAAAACAAGACCACAGCTTTGGGGTGGATCCACCCTTTTCCTTTGCTGAGTCTCCCTTCCTTCCCCAGCACGCAAAGAGGGAAGATAAAGGGATGTGGAATTAAACCCTGCAATGCTCAGATTTTGGCATTCCAGGCATGCCTTGCCCACCTCACAGCAATGCAGCAGGTCAGGGCTTTGCTTGCACCCAGACTTCCCTGCTCCCCCCAGCAAGTGTCCCAGACCCCCAGAACTCTCTGGGATTTGAGTGAAGAAGGAGAAGAACACCTGCATTTTTGCTGGCCTAGATGCAGGAGGAATAGAGACAGAACAACAATGCCACAGGCAGATGCAAACATCCCCATTTGGAGCAGTGATGGAATGAGGAGGGTTTTTAGATAGAAGAGGGGGGAAAAAGACAGGATTTGTCCTTTTAAAGGAAATATTCTTTGCGAGTGTCAAAATTCTCCCCCAAGCACTGTTGCCTCTTTCTTCTGTTTTTATTTTCCTTCTCCCATTTACTTCTGTTCAAAGAGGGGGAAAAGTCTCCTGCTGGCTCCTGCTCTCCAAAGTGGGTCATGCCAAGGCTTCCAAAGGAGCCTTGCCAAGGAGCTAAATGCCTCCCTTCACTGGAGGCTCAGGGTCTGGAAAAGGCTTTGTTTGTTTTCCTGCAAACTTTGACTGGCTGAGAAATGTCACCCTTCCACCCCCCTCAACACCACCCTGCTCCCCTGCATCCCCTCCTCTTCTTTCCAAAGCCAGACAATCCTGGTCCCTTCCTTCCTCCTCTCCCTGCTGCTTTCTCCACTTGGCTTTTAGCAAGGACCTGAAGATCATGGAATTTTTCAAGCTGGAAAAAGTCTCTGAGATCACTGAGTGCAACCATTAGTGCAGTTGGATGCAAAGGATACAAAAAGTATTGCAAGGGATCATATCCGAGCTCGGAGCTCTGGATCAGCCTCAGGAAGGATGCTGGCAGGGATACACACGCCTCAGTGCATGCAGCTGATGTGATATTTGGGAGTCTACATAAATATCCACAGGGAATTTTGTGTGGCTGGGACAGCACACAAGCTCCTTTACATTAAAATTACATCACTGACATCCACCAGGAGCCAACACTTTTCCCCCAATGAAAGCACAACCTCTCCCTGTGCCTTCTGTCTTCCACCAAACCCAAAGCCATGGCAGCAAAAGATGAGTCTCTGCTGAGGGCCCCAAAGCTCATGGTTTTGGGGAGAAGAATTATTTTTATGGTATCTCTGACCTTTGAAAGTGATCTTGCCCCTTTGCTTTGGGAAATGGTGAGGTACCTGCCAAGGAACTTGTGGCCCCTGTCCTGCTTCCCTTCAATGTTATTCCCTTCACTATTACATATTTTTCAGCCAAATGTACATATTTTATTCACTCACACACTCAAATTCAAGCCCAGTGCCTTGGAGGAGAAGAAAATGGAAGAGGAGGTTACTGGGGAGGGGGGAAATGCAAATAATTGATGGATTGATTTTCCAGGGGTTTATTCTGGAGCCCTGGAGGTGAAAGTCTCCCTTTGCCTCTCACCATCAATCTCTTAAACCTCCTCTTCTGCACACACAGCATGGACAGGGCTTGGTTACAGATGCCCAGTGCTCTGACCAAAGAGCTCTCCTGTCCACCACGTCCCAAACAAGTGCCTGGCACTGTGGGATCAGGGATGAAAGCTTCCCATAGGACCCTGTCCCGTGTGGCACAGAGGAGGCAGTGAACACAGACATGCTCCACACACAGGAGAGGTGTGGCAGCTCCTGGGTCAAAGTGGATCCTGTACTTCCTCTTTTGTGGAACCAGAATTCCTATCAAATCACAAAAAAAGGGGGTTTGGGTCCCATTTCCAGCCCATGAGCTCTGTTACTCTCACCTCTTCTTTAGATTCCCCTATATAGGACAGCAGAATAAGACTCAAGAGACAGCAAGAAAATTTTGAGGAGCTCTGGCTTCTTATAGCCAGGAGGTCACAGCCCCCAAACCAGCAGGTGAATCCTGTTACAAACTGGGTTAAACACAGTGAATCATATGAAAATACAAGCACAGATCCATAGCTGGGTCCTATAAACATCAGGCACTGGCAGCAGGAGCAGCATTCAGACCCTGACCTGCTCTCCAGAACAGGCAGTTTGCAAGGGGAGAGCTCTGCAGAGAAGGGGACTATGGAATTTCAGGTGATGATGGGGTGGCTTTGGGCAGAGAGGGACAAAGCATCCTGTGGCAGTGCCCACCACATCCAGCCAAGTGGGTAAAACCTGCAGGTTCTGTGCTCCAAGATGTTCTGTAGGTGCCACTTTGGCTGCAGATGTGTGAGCCAGGGCTGGGAGCACCCAGCAGAGCCCCAGGCCAGCCTGCAGCAGAACCCAAGGGTGACCTCATCTCCTCAGTGAGTTTTCCTTGCCTGACTGAGCTGTTTGGGGTGATCCTGACCAGCTCATGCAGCCTTGGGAAGCTGCTCCTCACAGAGCTGATCTTCCCAAGCACCTGGAACATCCCACTGTGCCTCTGCAGCCCCTGTACCTGATGCGAGGAGACACCAGCTCAGAAGTGCTTTCTCAGGGCCTTTTCCCCTCTTCTGAAGGAGCAATAAAAATCTGAGCAGGATTAGGGGCTTTGAGGAGTGTTCCCTGAGGCAAACTGCAGTGACACAAACTCCATCATCAAATATGGGTCCTGCCACCTCACCCAAAATTGTCCCCATGGCAGCCTTGAGTGCTGGTGCAGTGAACCCACAGCTCTGGGTGGGACAGGGATGTGGGGAAGATCTGCAGAAGGGGAAAACTGCAAGGGAACAGTGGTGATAAACAAGATCATCTAATTTATCATAGAATCCCAGAATGGTTTGGGTTGGAAGGAACCTTAAAGCTCCTCTCATCCCAGCCTCTGCCATGGGCAGAGACCCTTCCACTACCCCAGGGTGCTCCAAGCTCTGTCCAACCTGGTCTTGGACTCTTCCAGGGTGGGGCAGCCACAGCTGCTCTGGGAACCCTGCATCTTTTATCTATTCCAAAAAAAACCAACGTGTGGGGCAAAAAGCAGCAGCTCTGTCTGATCCCTCAATTTGAGGCTGATTTAACTCCCTGAAACCCCAGCACAGAATGCATTCAGTGCTGAGGTATATAAAATATTCCAAGCAAATCAAATATACAATAGGTTAGGAGGAATAAAAGCAATCAGCCAGTCTGCTACTAATGAATTCAATAGCAGCAAAGCCCATTTCCTTCTGTTGGTTTTCTATAAACAATTTACAGAATAAATGTATTTTTGAGGTGTACAAATTGGTCGGTATTAAGATGCTTGATAAACAGTTTCTGGGGAAAGACAGGCTGTGAAAGCCTTCAAGTACTTCCTGAAATGCTAATTTATTTGCTCGCACCCTCACTTTTAACGGAGATGAAGCGTTTTGTGCCGGGAGTGAGTTAAAATCCTGCGGAAGAGAATTATGGCGGAGCTGGAATGAAACCCAAAGGACTGTGTATAATTAGATGAAGACACACAGTGCCAGCTGGTTCAACACCACCTCGGATTTGCAACATATCCATGTTTTATTATGCGTAAGAGAAGACATCAATAATAAACCAGTGGGATATCCAGGTGAGAAGTTTTTCCTGCGCAACCTGGCAAAGTTGCATCGATTTTGTTGCAGTTTTCCCCAGTTGTGAATGGTGAAACACCCCAGTTTCACCATCACTTTAACCCCCAAATCCCACTGAAACTACACAATGTGCTGTTACAGCTTCAAAAAGCCTCCAAGCTGTGGTTTTGGCTCTTTGTGCCCGTCACCCTTGCAGGGTAAGCGGTCTTTGACTGGTGGGTTTGTGTCTCAGCACATGGGCAGCCCATGGACTGTGGATGTGCAGGATGATCCCAGTGCCACTCCAGCACTCAGAGCACATCCAATGTGGAATAGGAATCCTCTGGCTGAAGAGCTCTGGAGAAAGAGTGAGAGGTGAAATCCAGCTCACAGTCAACAGGATCTTACCCTGCAGTGTCTGAGAGGCAAGAAAAATTACCCATCATATGGGAACAGCTCGATCTGATGTTCTTCCTGTCCCTCAGAGAGGTTTTGAGAAGTCTATAAAGCAGAAAGCAGTGAGGAAAGCAGCCCAGGAAGATAATGAAATTCTAATAACAGAGCCATCATTGTGGGAAGAGCAAAGGACGTTGCTTAATGCAAGAAACATGCACTGAGCTGGCAAAATTCCGGCTGCCACCATCTCCTGGGGTGGCTGGTGGGGCAGGGAATGAGCTACTGGCACCAGAAACATTAACCAGAGCATGGAGAAGGAGGGTACCAAGGCACCTTTGGCAACCTTTAACTCCTAAACCCATCAGTTCTTGAAAATAAGAGACTCCTCATGTTTTGATAACTCCACAAGAGCCTGTAGACATTATGCAAATGCTCAGGGAGCGCTGTGAAGAATAAGGCCAGGACACCGAAGGCAGGGAGTTTATAATTGCTTTTTAATATATTTTCTGAATTCATTGTGCATGCGCTATCTGTCCCAGGGGCTGAGCTGGCAGAGGGGACAGTGTCAGGTGGAATAAATAGGATCTCATAACTTTAGTCATTCTGTATTAAATAGCGTTGAGCAGCACAATAAACAGAGGGACTGGGAAGCACATGCAATAAGGAAATAATTCAAGCACTGTGCATGCAAATCTTTCTCTCTCAGATCACCCTCATTAATCACCTCATGCTCATTTATACACTTAAAGAAGCCATAAACAAAGGCAGAGATGGTTCCTCTCATTATTAGTTTTTTTATTGAGTTAACTTCCAGAATATTTTATAATAATAGTCATGGCTGGTGATGGAGTTGCCTGCTCTAACCAGCTCATAAAGTTCCCCCTGCTCCTCCTGTCTTGGTGTGATATAGGTGGTTATACAGAGACTGTGAAGCTTATTGGGTCAAAAGAGGGAGATGTGATGGCAGCTCCATCATTTCTCCTGCCTTTGGCTTATTCCAGGCTCCAGAAAGCACCAGGGGTTCAGCACCTTGCTATGGAGACACAGATCCTGAGGAGAAGGGAGGAGGGAGATGGAGGAAACCCCAAACCCAAATCTAAACAAGTTGTTCAATTGTGATAGCTCCCTGAACTCTCTGTGTGTCTCCAGCCTCCCTGGAAAATAAGGGAGAAAACAATCCCCATTTGTCTCTGGGCTCAAAAACCTGGGTCCAGCCCAGGAGCAGAGAGCTGCTGGGAGTGGGTGGTGATGCTCCCAGTGGTAGTTTTTGGACCTGATGGACACTGTTCTGAAGCCTACATCATTAGAAGGTTTTTGATTTTTGGTGACACTCTGCTTGTGCCCAACAACGCTCCACACTCTCCTCCCTCCTCACAGAGGTCGTGGATTCTTTCTTAATTAATGGCTGCTGCTGTTCTCTGGACAGAGCCAGGCAACACCAGCCTGAAGTTCAGTGAAAGAATAAAGAGAGGCTGCAGGAGATGCTCTGTCCCTTTGGGATATCAGCAGAAATAAAGGGATGGGGAAGTGCATCGTGATCACCTTCAGAGCACTCCACCCTCCCTACACCCACCTCTATCCCCCTGGCACAGCTCCCCCCTTCAGAGTCCCTAAATCCTGGCCAATATATCCTGAGTGCCTCATACATAACTCTGTCGAGTAAGAAGATTAAGTGATGTTAACTTAAGTCTAATATGAGGCTGGGTAATAAATTTCCCCGGGAGCTGCGGGAAGTGGGCGCCGTGGCGGAGCGTCAGGTGCCTGGCAGCACTAACACACATCTTAGGGAACTTATCATCTAATTAGAGGGGATGAAGCTGATTTTTCCAGTGTGGTTACATGTGGTAATGAAGCATGCAGAAAGCCACGCAAGATAGATGGCCACTCTCACTGCTGAAGCTGAAAACTTGCTTAACTTAACAGTCTATTTATTACATTTACTCCCGAGTGTCCCTGCTTAATAATGCCAGCTCATCCCGTGCCCTGCAATTAAAACCACTCCATGTGTTTGGAGGGCTTGGGAGTGGGATTTAGCACCCTGGGAATAAGTAGGGGTTAAAGGTTGGTGCCTTCTCTCCCTAAAAATGCTTCTTGAGAAACCAGGTTTGTCCATGGCTGGTTTTGTTCACCTTACAGAGGGATCAAACTACTGAGGGGAGTTTGGTGCTGCTTCCCTGGAAGTGTTCAGATGATGTGTGAATGTGGCACTTGGGGACAAGGCAGTGCTGGATTAATGGTTGGAAGTGATGATCTCACAGGGCTGTTCCAAATTGATCCAAAATGATTCTACGATTCTTTATCAGCAGCCCACAGCTCCCAGGGCACCGCATCCCCATCCAGTGACTGATCCAGTGGGACACGCAGGCTTCCTGCTGCTCTCCACCCCAAAATGGGAAATTTCACTGCCAGCTTGGGGAGAAAATTCTGCTGAAAACCGGTTTGAAATACAAATTTTGCATCCAGACCTGTTTATCCACTCTTAATCCATTTGTCACAACAATTGTCAGAAAACTTTTCTCTCCAGAGCCTCCAGAGCCGAGAGCGAGGGATGAAGAGTAAACTCATGCAAGGACGGGGGTTTAAGCATCCCATTAAGATTAACTTATCTGCAGTAATTGACTTAACTAGGGGATTTTTAATGCTTTTCAAGGTTTTTTGGAAGGCGGTTTTGCAGCAGCCAGCAGTAAAGATGCTCCTAAAAAAAAAAAAAGTATCTTCCACGAGAAGTCCATAGCTAAGACTTTCTAAGGCAATGATTCCAGGGGATTTAATAAGAATGTAATTTGTATAATTAACCATTCATCACTGTCAATTTCATTAAATGAATGCCAGAAATATTACCTTCACCAGCACGACCTAACAGGATTGGAATATATTATGTGAGAAATGAACGCTTAGTGGGGTTTTTTTCCTCTCTCTCCCTTTCCCTGCCTGGGCTGTGGCTGTCAGGAAGAGATTTGCAAGGCTGTGAAATAATTTAAAACAGTAGTAAATGAAAACGACTAAAGAAAATGTGTGGATTTGGGTAACCAACCCTCATCATTATGTATGAAAGTTCAAGTCAAAATGTTTTCCCTTGTTCAAAGAGGAGCGGAGTGGAGGAGCTCCCGTCGGAAGGCTGCAGTGCTGGGAGCCATCTGCTGAGGTCCTCAAGAATCTCCTGCAGCGTGGAGGCAGCCAAGAAAGGGCTTGTGGGGGAAAAGATGCCGTCCTAAACATCTAATTTTGGTTCTTTCTATTTTGGAGTAGAGGGATGAGTGACAAGGGGGTTGGAGAGGCAACACAATGAGAGTTTCATGTGCATTTCCCGCTCCTCTGTTGGGTACAGAGAAACCCCCAAACACTTTATCTCCAAACTCCCACCATTTCTCACAAGAAACTAAGGGAGGATTTCTTGGGCAGGGTTCCTAAAATTCCTGTTGATCAGCCATTAGAGGGCAACATCACACAAATTCATCATAACAGCACAAAAACCCATCCAAAGTGTACCAGAAGAGGCTGGGGGGAAGAGAACATCCAAGGAAAACCATTTCCATTGGAGGCACATAGGGAAGAGTTGAGATTTTACCTTCAGACATGTTTAATAATCTTTTCAGATGTGAGAAATGAGGAGGAACAGAGAGAGTAAAGTTGGTTTTTTTTGTACTTTTTTTCTCCTTTCCTGTGGGTTTCTGTGCCTCTGCCTCGTTTGAAATGCAAACGAAGATTTTATGAAAATGTTCATTTCACAGGTCGTGGTGGCTGCGATCACAGGGAAGAGGAAGGAAGCGGTGGAGGAGCAGCTAGACAGACAGATGGGATGCTGGAGAGATGAAAGGATGTTTGCAGACCAAGAAACCGAACGTTTCTAGATGCTTTTTTGGGATAAATTCTCCACCAGGGCACAGAGGAGACTTCAGCTTCGTTAGAATTAAGAACGAGTAATGAAAATAAATACCAGTGATATTTAAAGAAGGCAAAACCTCAACACATCAACACTATCACCCTCCAATGGTAGTGGAGAACAGCAGATGGGAGAAATTGATTCTCACTCTCTGTGCCTCATGGAAATTTCTAGCTTTCTCATGAAAACAGAAAATTGCCCTTTTTTTTGCTGGTTTCAAATTAGATTCAAAGGTGGGTTGGTGCAGAAGCTGAATCTGGCTCCTACAGAGCTCCCCAGGAGCCAAGTGTCCCCTCTCTGTCCCTGACGTGTCCTGAGAGTTCATGGCTATTTTTCATATATTCCTCATTTTTTTCTCATTTATAACAACCGTGCGTTGCTGCTCTCTGGCTTAAAAATCCGGAACAAATCAGCATTTCAAGTCAAAATGTCAATTCAAAATAAATGTTTTCATTTAATTTCCTGTTAAAATGTCATTGCTGCCAGGTTTTTTTTTTTTTTGGGCTGGAAAAGAAAGAGAAGGCTTCGGAAAATATGGACTCTAAATTATAAATAAATCAGTGCAGGTAAGGGGCCCATTTCCTGTTGCAGTTCTATCTGTGAGACAAACTGCTCATCCCAAACCCCTTTGGACTTCCAAGGGCAAGAGCAAAATCTTCCTGACAAAAGATATCCTGGGATTCAAGGTTTTCTGCTTGAATTTCATTCTGAGGAAAATGTGGATTTTCCATCAGGATTTTCTTTGCCTGCCAAGTGGGATGGTACCAACAGGACCTGCCCGCTCTTGGTTCAGGGCTGAGCCATTCCTTGTGGGAAAAAGGGGGATTGCAATGAAATCATTTTTCAGGTCCCTTCCAAGCCAAGTCTATGATTCCATGAACCAATTTCAGCTTGTCCCACCCGAAAGCAGCAGTTTGGACTTTATGGTTTCACCACAGCAAGGATCCACGTGGGTTTCCAAGACAATGATTATTTTCACTGTCCTGTCTCCATTTTAAATCCAGGATGGAAAACACAGTGAAGCAGAGTTGGTCATGTCAGACCAAGCACCAAGGAGAGAGGGAAGAAAGGATGAAATGTTGATGAGCTCTGCCCATTTGTGTGTGTCCCCAGCTCCCCCTGCCTCTCCACTGCCACTCCTGGCACGGCACAAACCTTGGGATTTAAGTGGTGATGGCAGCCCAGGAGCACCTACAGCATCAGCAGGGTCCCCCCAGCCCCATCCCTCATCACCAGCTGCCATCCCAGGCAGCAATTTACACCGAAATGATGGAAAGTTGGGGCTGACCCATCACCTGGGGAAGTGAACAGCCCTGCCAGCCCCAGTGGGGCTCACGGTGGTGGGAAAGGTGAGGCTGGATTTGGGAAGGACCAGACATCGCTCCAGCACTGCGCGTCCTTCCCCAGAAAACACGAGTGGAAGGATGGAGGAAACTTTGGGGTCCTCCCCCTGCTCGGAGCAGAGAGGGAAGCTGCAGTTTCATAATCAGAGGTGAAGGATAGAGCAAAAAATAAATACATAAAAGGACAGGAGAGAAGAATTTATTGCCTGCTAAAGGTGCAGAGCATTTAAATCCGAGAGATAAGTAATTTTATTTATGTTGATGCCAAAGTAAAGAAGATACACGACTTTCTTAAGAATAACTCGTGTCTCCTCAGGCTGGTCAATGCTGAAAGGCATATAATGATTTTTTTTTTATTATTTTCATTTTTCCTCCCCCTCTTTATACACGAAGATGGATGCTCACTAACGGCATCGTATTGTCAGGGCTGTAAATTAGGGAGCAGGGAGACATCATTCCCTATCCATCTCTCTGCCTTGGGAGGTGCTTGGCAAACTTCTTTCAAATTTGGGCTGCAAGCTGCATTTTCTCTGAGAAAATCTCTTCTCCCATTTCAAGACTATCCCTAAATTCTCCTTTTCCTACTTCTAATGGGACACAGTGTAAAGTGTATTGACTGCTAAAGATTGGCACCCATCAGGTGGAATGAAAAAAACAGGGGAAAAGGAGGATGGAGCAGAACCAGGGGCAAGGGAAGGGAAAAAGTACTCAGAAAAAGGAAAACAAATAATCTCATGGATTTATCTGACTGGAAGTAGCAATGTTGTGGGGATCTTGGGAATGCTGGGGGAAATGACAATTGCAAACCAGTGAGGGTGGAAAAAAAACAGAAGAGGAAAGAACCAAAAATAGGGAAATAAGCCATGGAAATGATCAGAGGGGTGAACACATCCCTGTGTGCCTATCCAGCCTTATCAAGCAGCACCACTCATGTATCTAATCACAGTTAAATTGCAGGGAGAGGTTGTAATCCAGCCCTGAAAGAAAGAGGGAAAACTCGATGGTCCCTGAGCCACCAGCAGCGCTGGCATGAGGAGAGTGAAGCTGGGAGATGAGAGGGCATCGCTGCTGGGGGAGCTCATGCCAGGGCTCCCATGGCCAGGGGAGCAGTGGGAGAGCCACAAAGGGCCCTGAAATCCCTCCCACAGCCCCTGGAGCCCCTTGTTTCCATCAAGGAGTGCTGAAGGAGCAGAGAGGTTGGTGCCTGAGCTGCTCCTTCCCAGCACAGCAGTCTGACAGCAAAGGAACACTCACAGCCTCCCACGGTCCCTGTGCACGGCCAGGATGGGAATGGGAGCCAAGGAGCCAGAGCACACCATGCCAAAACCAGCCCTGGCTGAAACCAGATCCTGGGAGCTGTGTCTCTGCAAGACATCTTCCAGGAGAGGAGATGTGAGTGGTTTTTCAGGTTTCAGAGCTGTCTGTGTCCAGGCTGCTACCCCAGGATGTCAGACAGATGAGTGTGAGCTCAGCACGGCCACAAAAAGGTGTCTGATTGCCACAACAAAGCAAGGCAGGGACCATGGCAGAGGTTTTGGGAGGCTGAATCCCATGGAATCAGGGCAGGGAGGATGGGAAACCTTTTAGGGGGCTGAGCTCTGTGGAAGCAAGGCAGGGACCATGGAAGAGATTTTGGGGAGCTGAGTCCTGCTGAAGAAGGACAAGGACTATGGGAGAGGCTGTGGGAAGCTGAAGAACAAAATGGAGAATGCAATGGAGAGATGTCAGGTTTTGGTAGCTGTGCACAAACAGGCAGACACACTCAGACCTCAAGGAGCTCAAGCACCTCCAAGCAGCAAAACCACCCAAAAGGAGCAGTATTTTGGTTCACAGCTCCATAAAGAAGGAGCAAAAGAGACATGAGGGTCCCTTGCATTAGCAGCTAAGGCTAAAGGGCAAAAGGCTGTCCCCACCCTGCAAACACCAATTTTGTCATAAACAATCAATTCCCTTCTCATCTCCCACTTCCCATATTTTGCTTGCAGTCCATTTATTTTGATACCACCTTATTCACTTTCCTGAATTCTTATTTTATTTGTGTATTTCCCCATGTATATCGATTTACAGGACACAAAGGAGTGCTCAGGCTTCAGGTAGCCTCAGGGTCTGGCTGGAGGACTTGGAAGCGAAGGATTCTGACAGGGCTATTAAGACATGGCAAGAGGGAAAATAAATGTATTACATACATATAAATACCCAGGTTTGCATGTCAGGGCAGTTTCCATCCCAAAGGAGCTCCTGTCACCCCTTGGTAGGAGTTTGGTAAGAGCCAGAGCCAATGTGGGAACACCACAAACACCATCCCCAGTGTTATCATGAGAGCTGGGAGAAAGTTTGCACTCAATTTACGATCTTCTTTCCAAGAGAAAGAAAAGCTGACAAAGACATCGTGAATCATCCGAGTGCTCTCTTTTATTACTATTATTATTTTCCTGATTCAGAAAACTCAACAAATGGCCAGTGGCAATGTTTTCAAACCAAAGTGGCCATAATGTGAAAAATAAACTGTTGAGAAATAACCTTTCAGTGCTGAAATTGAATGTCCTGACTTGGGCTTAGAAAAAAAAAATAAAGCCAAAAAAAGAGTGGTGAGCCATCCAAAATAATTCCTGTTTAACTCCTCAGCACATCAAATACTGAAAATAAATACACAATTAACACAAAAATAGTGATTTGGGTTGAAATGGGGCTGTAATTAGCTGTTCCCTTTGCTGCTGGCCTCGAGAGCTGCCTGCCCTCCCTGCTGCTTGTACACATGGAATAGCTGGAGTGGGAAGGGACTTTTTAAAGGTCACATAGTCAAAACACGCTTGAAAGTGTCCCTGGCGAGCTGGAGAAACCCAGAAATCACCAAAGCTACCCCAAATCAGCCTCCTGAGGGTTGATTTCCCAGGGAAACCCTGCTATGCATCCCATGCCATCCATGATGGGGGCTCTGAACTCCCAGCAAAGCCTCTGCCAAAGCCCCATCAGTGCCTTTCCCTCCTCCCAAAAACCGGGGGATGCTCCAGAGGTGTCCAAAGGAACACGGAACCGCGATTTGGGCAAAATAGCAAACGGCTGAGGACAGAAACGGCATCGCCAGCGTAAAACTCCTCCCTGGAGCACAGATGGGAGGGAGAGGGTAATCTTCTGGAAAAGCCTCTAATTGTCTGCCCACACCAATAATTTCAGCATGCTCGTCCCCCTCCCCGTGTGTAATTACACCGCTCCATCTGTCTATCAGCAGGTTTTTACAGCTCCTGACGGCAGCCCGGCGCTCAGCCCTGCAGCCAGACGAGGGCTGGGTGGGTTTATTTTTTTTGAAGATTTAAGGATGTTTCTGACACACGTCCCAAAGACAAGGCTCTGGGGACAGCAAATCCCTCCCAGGATGGCGAAGGCGCTATTAAAAAACCTCGGCTAATGGCTACGAGCTGCATTCCAGCGCCAGAGCAGGAGGGGCCGGTTTGTTTGCAGCAGTTTGCTGTTGCTTTAGGGCTGGGTTTAATTTTTTTCTTTAGGAAACCCTCTTTTTTAAATTCATTCTCAGTAATCTGGCTGCTCTGCAGCAGTTTGGCGCCACTGGCTCTTGAGTGAGCCAAGATAAAAACCCAGCCGGGAGTGCTGGCGCTTTCTAGGTGTGAGAGAGAGCCCAGGACGGGGGTTTTGCAGTGGGTTGGCTGATTTTACCCTCTTCTCCCACCCCTTCCCAATGACAAGCAGGTGAGGATGCTCTATCCAAGGAGGTTTGACATTGTGGGGTTGCCTCCAGCCCCTTCTCATGAGAAACCCAGGTGAGGTGGGAAACTGGGGGCTCAGCACAACTTTGTAACCCAGAAATTTCTAATGAATCCAGCAGGGAGGGTTGAGGTGCACCACGGAGAGAATCCAGCAAAGGTCATGTTCATCCCAACAGAACCTTTGAAAGGGTGTAGCAGGGTGTGTCTTTGCAGAAAAAATAAATATATAAAAAATAGAGATATAAATAAACCCTCACAATGCTGTTTGAACAAGGCAGCTCCAGCTAAATGATGTCCATGCTCTTCCATCATTTCACAACGTCAAGGCTCATTTTTCAATATCAAGGTCCTTTAGATGATAAATGAGTTGCAGGATTTGTGGTGGGGTGATTTTTCAGACTCCTTTCCAAGAGGAATTTTGGGATAAGGCATGTCCAAAGCTATCCATGCACCACCCCAAACACCAGGATCATGGAGCCCCAGAATGGTTTGGGTTCAGAGGGATCTTAAAACTCACTTTGTTCATCTCTCTGCCATGGGCAGGGACACTTTCACCGTCCCAGGCTGCTCCAAGCCCTGTCCAGCCTGGCTTTGGACACTTCAATGGATGGGGCAGCCACAGCTGCTCTGGGAAACCAATTACTCACCAAGCTCTGAAAGAGCTTTTAAGCTTAAAGAACTTTTTTTCACAGAATCCCAGAATGGTCCAGACTGAAAGGGATCTTAAGGATCATCACATTCCAGTTGGGTTTTTTTAATCCAAATCACCCTTTTTTCTTCCTTTTTTTTTTTTTTTTTTTTTTGTTTCCCCTTCTTGGGATGGACTTCAGAAGGGATTCCCTTAATCCATACAAGTAATTGGATGCAGCAGCTCTTGCTGCCTATCGATGATAACCCAGGCACAGCCTTGTGATCTCATGTTATCACGATCTAATTCTTGCTGACACAAACACCCAGCAGCTCCCCAAGTTTCAGCAATGCTCAAGACTACCCAGGGAGAACAAAGAGCTTATTGCTCTCCTTGGTTTGAAGGTGGGTTAGGCCCATCTCTCTCATTTTTTGGATGAGCTGACAGACCCCTGTGTGTGGCTCTTGTTGCTGCCCAAGAAAGGCACAAGAGCCTTGGGTATGAAATGATCTGAGTGTTTGCAGCCACAGGCGTTGCCTTGGCACGTGGAGTGGGGCACAGGGAAGTGAATTTTACACCAGGGAAGCAGGAGATATTTCTCCTCAGGCTGGAAGTGTTTGGATTGCAGCATTCCCTGCCTCAAGGGCAATCCTGCCCCACTCACTCTGCACCCAGCACTTCTGGCAATCCCAAAGTCGTTAACATTGGAAAAGGCCTCCAAGATCATCGAGTCCAACCCTCAACCCAGCACAAAACCGTGTCCCTGAGCACCATATCCACAGGTTTTCTGAACCCTTCCAGGGACAGTGATACCAGCACTGCCCTGGGCAGCCTATTCCAGGGCTTGGCCACTGCTCAAAGGGTGCCTCAGAGCACGTCCTGACAATGCTGGAGTATCACAATTCCAAATCTGTCTGGAAAGAGGAAAGTATCCCTGTCTGTCACCATCTTCCCAGGCAATTTGGAATTTGGGAGGTGATGGAATGATCACTGCTTGAACCTCAAGCCCTCAGGTGCTCCCTGTCCTGTGGCTCTGAAGCCATGAATGATGCTCCCATCACACCCACACATCTCCCCAGCAGTAAAAATAAATGTATTTATCCCTATGGTCCCTGGGTTCTTTCCTTTCCCCCTTCTCAGTGTTTATCACATTTTCTCCTGGCAAATTGCAGCACTGCTTTGCTTTTGAAAGGAACTAAATGAGCCTGTGAAGTCGAGCATTGGAGAGTATCAAAAAGTCTGAAATAAATAATATCAGAATAATGATCCCATAATAGCACAGATTGTTTGTTGTTGTCGGGTACTTTTCATTTTCCCCCCTGTTGTTATTTGTGCTACAAGAGCACCCGGTTGGGATCCTTGTTTCCTTTTTAAAAGCCACATTAAAAGGGGAAGTAATTAAATCCCTACTAAAGGCAGCAGGCACTCCCCTGCCCACCTTCCCATCGCCTTCCAAGGCAAAAATGCTCCCAACAAGAACGTTTTAAAAGTCACTGCTGACCCTGAAGGAACCAAAGTGTCTGGATAATGGACTGGGGAACCTTTCCCCTTCACATCAGCAACACAAAGCTCCAGCCAGAGTGATTCCTGTGGCTTTTTGTGCAGCTCATTCTTCCCCCCAGGGTACCATGGTCATCCAGATGCTTGGAAGGAGTTTTATTTTCCCTCCTGTGAGCTTTCGGTGCTGCACCAGCAACTTCTCCTGGAGCTAAATGGGATTTCAAACAAATAACCAAGCTAAAGGCGAGGTGGGTAATTCCCTCCCTAAATCAGGGTAGGAGAATGCTTGGGAGCAGTGCTGCCCCAGGATGGCCACGGAGCTGGCACAGCCAAACTTCCATGAGCCAGCTTTCCTAAGGAGAGGAGAAGGAGCCCTGGAAGCTCCCGTGGGCACAAACAGGGATAGGAGCTCAGGGAAATCACTCTGTAAGTGCACTCTCCATGAATAACCATCACCTTTCTCATTTATCCAGGCACAGGCTCCTCTGTCAGCGCCAGGAGATGTGGGTGGGGAACTCCCACTGCACTGAGGAAAGGTGGCCAGGAACAGAAAATAACCCCCATGTAATTAAGTGTCTCAAGTAAAGAGTTGATTTAGATTTAATAAGAATGTTATTCTAAGTCAAACAAATGCCAATTGGTTATTAAGAACCTCATTACTGCACTGGAACACCTGCCATCAATGGGTTTTTTCCTTGTTTTCCGGCTGCAGACTTGTTAAATCTCAATAAATACTCTTTTAATAATTAATTAGCATTTAATTAATAGACAATAACAGTTGAGAAAGGTTGGTGTATCCTTCTGTATTGAGCAGGAGCTGCTTGGGAGCTGAGACACGAAGCAGAGAGGGACACAAGGACTTGTCTGCATCCTTGGTTGATGTTGGACCTTCCTCCAACACTCCTGGTCTGCACTTTGCTGAGCACCCAGCTCAGTCCAGAAATGTGGTTTGATTCCTGGACCTGAGACTGCCAAGTGGATGCAGCTCACACACAGATGACTCTGGAGATGCTGGAATGCCCACCAAAGCCTTGGCAAAGTTTCTGGGGCTTGAAAAGCTAAAACCACAGCAGTCAAAAAATAAACAAACAACTCCCCCAAGGAATTAGAGGGATTTGTTTTGACACTGGCAGAAAAAAATAAGAGGGACACATTTTCCCCCTTTAGTTTACTTTTAATTTCAAATTATTCCTCTCTCTTAGCAAAACCTGTACACAAACACTCGTTGCTAAGAGGGAACATTGCACCTGGGAGTTGAGCAAAGCTCTGCATTTGATCTCAACCTTTCTTTGTTTTTTCTATCATTGGTTTGCTGAAAATCACAAAGAATCTTCCTTAGTCTCAAACACAAGGCAGACCCTAATCCCACCCCCAGCTGTTGCTCCAGCCTCTGGCAGCCTGCAAAGCAGCTCCTCACACAATTCCTGTTCCTTCTTCCCTCTGATGATCATCACCACTGCCCAAAAGGTGGGAACACAGCCCCTGTCCTGCCTCCCTGGCAGGACTTCAGGGGGTCTCCTTGTGGGTCAAGCCATATTTCCAGGGATGATAACCCCAACCAGAAGTTGCATTGGCCCCAGCTCTCTGGCTGTGCCCCCGTGGTGCTCAGGCACAGGAATCACATCCTCAAGAGACACAGGGGTGATGGGGGAATCCATTCCCTCTCGTGGGTAAAATTCCCTCTGCTTTGCTCTCTCAGGAATGCAGGACCCTCACAGGATGGTTCACAGCGAGTCCTGGGGCTTCAGCCTTGTGTCAGAAAGGGAGTAACACCTCCAAGCCCATGAATGCAACAGCTTCCAAGGAGCTCAACATTTTTATAAGCAACAGCAGGGAGGGCAGGAGGGCTGTGTGTGCAAAATGCAGCCCTGTGAGGAAGTGAAAGAAAGAAGTTCCTTCTTTCCAAGGAAAAACACTGCCAAATCTTTGCATCAGCACACACCAGCCCCAAAAGCCCTGGGGGTATCAGCTCTTTCCCTGGGACTGATGGGTCCATCCTTTCTGGGGTGAAGGTTCATCCCACTCAACCAGGGTCTCACCTCATCCCTAGGGAAGATAAAGAACCTTGGCACTGGGTAGAGACTGAGGAATCCTCAAGTGGTTTGGATGGGAAGGGACCTTAAAACTCATCTTGTTCCACACCTCTGCCCTGGGCAGGAACACCTTCCCCTATCCCAGGTGGCTCCAAGACCCATCCAGCCTGGCCTTGGGCACTGCCAGGGATCCAGGGGCAGCCCCAGCTGCTCTGGGCACCCTGTGCCAGGGCCTGCCCACCCTCACAGGGAACAATTCCTCCCCAATATCCCATCCAGCCCTGCCCTCTGGCACTGGGAGCCATTCCCTGTGTCCTGTCCCTCCATCCCTTGTCCCCAGTCCCTCTCCAGCTCTCCTGGAGCCCCTTTAGGCCCTGGCAGGGGCTCTGAGCTCTCCCTGGAGCCTTCTCCTCTCTCAGGCTGGACACTCCCAGCTCTCCCAGCCTGACTCCAGAGCAGAGGGGCTCCAGCCCTACATGAAATCCCCTCAAAGACTTTGCACCCACCTATTCCCCATCAGACCCCATCCAAGAGACACCCACATGGATTTGGCCAGCCAAGGGTTACCTTGTTATTTCCTTCCTGATTTATGTAAACTCCTGCACCACGTCCTAATAAGAAATCAGTTCCTGTCATCATCTTTATTTCTTATTCCGAGCTGCAACACTAAAACACTTCACGGTGATTACAAATAGCAAAGTTATTTTTTGCCAAGTCCTCGCATCAGAACTTAATAGCACGGTGTAATGCCACCCTGCGCTGATGTGTGGCATATTTAATATCCATCTTTCTTGGAAATAACAGTTCTCTGAAATTAGAAGGGACTTAAGCAGCAAAATAATTAATGTGGATAACCATCATAAATGCCACAAACGGAACAAATACAGATAGCAGCGAACCATGATTGTTAATACTCTAACCTGGTGTGACAGAGCTTTAAGAAATGAAACCCTTTTTCCCAGAGACTGGTGGAAAATTAGAAAAAGAGGGGATTTCTCTAATTGCATCGTCCCTCCTCGTTAGCAGCCACCGGGCTGCAAGGCACACGAGGTACCTGCACTCCCAGCCTGCTGCACCCCATTAGCAACAGGCTCTTATTAGGGCCAGGCTTATCAGGGCTAATTATTTGGGTTGTTATTAGAGGGAGCAGCAGAGGTGCAGCACAGTCTGCTTCACATCTCAACTTCAGCACAGAAATGGCCAATCCAGCCAGGATGAAACTGAACCCACCCCATATATCCTTATTTTGTGGGGAGAAAAAGCCTCGTGGTGTGCCCTCAGTGCCTCCTTTGGGCAAGCATCCCTTCTTTTGTCTATTTGGTGAGTCCTCTTTAGGCCAGGCATCCTTTGGCTCTGGGCAATTGGTGCTTCCAGCCTTAAATCAGAGAATGGCAGAATGGTTTGGATTGGAAGGACTCAAAGATCATCTCTTCCCAAACCCCTGCCATGGGCAGGGATGTCACCCACTAGATCAGTTTGTTTCCCCATCCAAACTGCCCTTGAACACTTCCCAGGGTGGATTAAATACACATTAAAAGAGGAGATTATAACAGAAGTGAGAGGGAATAGCCCCTTTGTCCATAGGGAGCAGCAACTGGCACAACAGAGGGACCTGAGGGGACACAGAGCCCATCTGGCACAAACAGGAGGGTCACAGACTGCAGGACATCTCATCTCAACCCTGCTGAGTGCCAGCATTTTCACTCCTTCCCCTGAGACCTCCCTTCCTCCTTTCAATTATCTCTCTAAATCCAGTCTGAGGGAGGGACTTTTCCTCACTAAGCCCACACTGTGCAGAAATGACACAGACTCTGCTCTGGGCTGGGGACAGAAGGGCAGCAGCTCATTCCTCCCTCACCCTGTGCACCACAGACCATGAGAGAGCCTGTGGGGTGTCATGGGGACATCCTGGACCCATGAGCTCACAGAGTCTCTGAGGTTGAAGAGGTGAATCTCAAGGTGTTTTCAGCACTGGATGAGACTCACGTCCCCAGTCCCTGGGACAGGGTCACTGAACAGCACCTTGAACATCAGCAGAACCAGCAAAACCATAGAAACCACAGAATCACTGAACATTCTGTGTTGGAAGGGACCCACAAGGGTCATCAACTCCTGACCCTGCACAGGACACCCCAAGAATCCCACCCTGTGCCTGAGAGCAATACTTGAGGTGGAAGTGATGGACCCTGAATTAAAAAAAAAGACCTTGCACAGCGCCCTTCACTCCAAACCACTCAGTCCACAGCAGATTTCATGCCCTGGGGACATCTCCCAACCTCACACTCAAGCATGCCCTAGACCAGGACTTCCTCTGCTCTCTGTCTGGATCATAGCCATGACCTTGTTTCAATCCCAAGCACATCAAGGCCTCAGCAGCCTGAAGCCTGCTCCACATTGTCAGATCTCAACATTGGGCATTTCAAGAACCCCAACATCTGCTGGATGTTATGTTCTAAATTCCCTTAAAAGTCGCTTTTTGCTCTGGGCGAGGTGGGGGATTTGCACCCTCAAGCTCCCGTGATGATCAGAGGGTTTCAGAAGGCTCCGAGTCAGCTGCAGCTGAATTTTGGTGCCTTTTGCAGGGCTGCAGCACCGGGGTTTGGCAGCATTTCACACATTTCCTAAAGCAGGGGGCAGGTGTTTTCACACCCAGCCTGTCCTGCTAAAGGAGCCCAGTCTGCTTGCCCAGCGCTTGGAAAACAAATTAGGAAGCAGAAAAGCTGAAGCCAAAGTCAAATCCGAAGCAGACAGTGATTTTCCTAAGTCGCCAACCGAGGAGATGTGGAAGGAGCTGCCTGGCAGATGGGTCCCCTTGGGGTACATCGCTTTGTCACTCCCTATAAGGCGCCGCAGAGCAGCCGCCACACACGATCCCTCCCTGTGCCTGGAGACAGATCAGGAAAACCCCCCAAAATCCCAGCCCCCTTCTCTCTGCAGGGAGGGAGGCAGGGCCATCCTCGGGCCTGCTGAGGCCACAGGAGCATCCCTTCCCTCCTCACCTCGGAGAGTTGCTGCGTTCCTGGTGGAACTCTGCGCACACGGACGGCGCGAGCGGAGCGGCCAAGGGTTATTTATGGTGCCAGCATGAAGTCATTGAGGCAGAGGCGAGTGCGAAGCGTGACATCCCGTGATGTATGGGTTAGGACAGCTTGGTGCTGAGAATGCCATGAAGTATTAATCTCAAGGAGATGCTACTGAACTCGAGAGAGACTTAACATCAGCACAGAGAGATCAAAGATATGATATCTCTGGCAGAGCGCGCTATCAGAAGTGATCATAGGAAAAACAAAGGGGTCATTTTAGTGCCTGCTGCATTAGCAGAGTGACTCGTAGCCTCCAGGCAGAGGTGAACAGCAATTTTTTCTCGATCCAAACCAACGTGCACATGGGATTTTCTGACATTTCTTTACATCTCATTGTGGGCTGCCAATAAATGGAGGCATAAGAACGTCAAATCGCTTTTCTCTCGGGACTCATGAGCTGCCCTCGGTGTTTTTCCCTTTTGGAGCTTTCCAGACAGCCCACGATCCGAACTCTTAAGACCTCTAAATGCAAAACTTCAGCAGTAAATGAATGCTTAAGCATCTAGGTCACAACAACATCTGCATGCTGGGAAAATCCTGATGGGAGACTCAGCCACTCTGTCTGCAAGGGGGAAAAAAGGAAATCCTGTCCTGACTAAACCTACAATGGCTCTGGGAAAGGGCATCAAATGGTGTTGAATTTTCACCAGGCACCAAAAAGCCCTGAATGTATTTTGAACTGCTCTTTCCCAAAACCAAGTTATGTTTTCCTGTCCTGAGGGCCAAAGAGTTTGGTGAAGAAAGTGTTTGGTCCATGCAATGCTTGTCCTTGGGATGTGAGACCAACCTCCTGTGAACTTGGGATGCAAACAGCCCAGGAGCAACTGGAATGTTTTGAGGACAATCATGCTGGGAAATTGTTTGTGGTGTCCCTCTGGAGAGGCAGGTGAGTGCACTTGAGCGCCCTGGGAAGGAGCAGCAACACAGATATTTCATGGGTAGAGCTGTCCTGAGGCTCATCCCAGCTGCCAGCACCTGCTTAGAGAGCAGCAGGATCCCCTTTGCAGTATGGAGACCTCAGGAATGGGCACTGTCCTCCTGTTCCCCTCTGCCATGCCTCAGTCCCCCCAAGGATATAAATCATGGAATCAGAGAGCCACAGATTATCCTGAGCTAGAAGGGACCCACAGGATCACTGAGTCCAACTCCTGGACCTGCACAGACACCCCCAAATCCCACCCTGGGCATCCCTGGAGCTCTGTCCAAAGGCTCCTGGAGCTCTGGCAGCCTCGGGGCTGTGCCCATTCCCTGAGGAGCCTGGGCAGTGCCAGCACCTCTGGGGGAAGAACCTTTCCCTGAGATCCAACTTAAACCTCTCCTGACACAGCTCCATGCTGTCAGTGGGAGGGAATGCTCTTCTTTGAACAGCAGCTTGGGAGCTGCAGCACAGAAGGATGTGAAGGGTTTTCTACTGCTCCAGGAAAACAGGAAAGTCTGGAGACTTCAACTAATGGAAAATTGAACCCTGTGGGAAGTTAAACCTTCATGCAGTCCCCCAAGAACCTCCTAAACTTGAAACATCCAAAAGGCCTCATGAAAATACAGAGTCAAGTGAAAAAATAAACCACCTGAAGTTTTCCTGTTCAGGCCCTCATGGCATCCCCTTCCTGCAGCCCTCTACAGCCTCTGAATTCCCTTATTCCATCTGCAGCTGCCTGCACTTTCAGGGGGTCACTTCCAAATGCTTCTTAATTACTTCCATTAGGTAACACCATGCCCTGAAGGCTCGTTGGGAAATCCTCTGTAAATCAAGGTATTATCAGGACTAAGGAGAATTCAGGCTCCCCAAGGACAGAGCTATTGTAGTCCTTGTACAGAAGAGGGCAAAAGGCACAGGGAATAATTAAGAGATTTGCTCTATAGCCCAAAGGTGCTCAGTGCTGGAGTCCAGACAAATCTGACACTGATTTCTGGTCTTTAATTCAAACGTGCTGGGGAGGGAAGGGGCAGCTCAGCTTGTCTTGCACGATTTCGGGCCTGACCTGAGTTTTCTGATTATGTTCTCTGCTATATTCAGGCCTCAAGTGTGGTGATTCCACATGCTCCAGGCTGGAATGGAGGAGGTGACAACACCAGGAGCAACTGGTGGCTGCAAGCAAATTGAAAGTCAAGAAAGCAGCAACATATTGCAGGATCCCAACCAAGAACACTCCGGAATCTGACCAGGAATGTTCCAGGACAAAGCCTGGGAAGCAGACAGCAGAATACAACGTGGGACTGGATGTAGGGAACAAACCCACAGAAGCTCCTGTCATGTAATTTTTAGGGACACAGTTTCCCCGTGGGGCTGAAGGAAACCCTGCATGTCCCTGGCAAGAGAAGAGGCTCCATTCTTGCTCACTTCAGGATCTCTCACTCCCTGGAAAGAAACCTGCTCTCCTGGCAAGATCCAGGCTCTCATCAGCTTCCTTATGCCAACAGCCAGGCAGGAGTCTGGTGGCCTCCTGTATTGTCACATAACATAAATTCTGAATCATTGCTGTTCTGCTTCCATCATTGTTAATATTCTTAAAAGGTTCCTGGAAACACATTTACACACGGCTACATGAGCTGTTTCTGCGTTGTCTTGAAATTTAAATGTGAGTTTTAGCCAGGCTTTTGATGTGCTGTTTACTTTAATTATTGTTCTCCCCCTGTCTGTGTCTTGCCACGATGTCATTTAATATTTTATACATTTCCCGAAGTCCCCTTTCAGTCCCCAGCATGCACGGCTCTGCGTTCTCCCCCACCTCCTCCCCACCCCACAACTTGCACTTCTAACTTTTCAGGGGCTGGCTGTAAACAAGATGTGGCATGTCACTGAGATTATCCTCCCGTGGTGACTGCAGAGGGGATAAATAAACCAGGAAACAGATGCTTCCCAAGCTGGCACGGGGAGCCGATACCAGCCCCGTGCAGATGCGCGGCTCCTCGCGCTGGCACGGGCAGGTACCCAGCAACCAAAGGATGGGAGGATGCTAAAAAAAAGCATCTGCACTCCATTCATCTTTCAAGGATACACTGGAAAATCCTGGAAATCCACGTATTTCCTCGTGCCTGGCATGGCTGTGTGTTACCAGATTGCTTCAGCCACACAGGAATGCAACGGGTTCACATTGCAGGTGCCAGAAGATGGCACTCCAGAATGCACAGCTCTGTGCCTGCCTTCGCCAGCCCAATAAAGCTGAGGATGTCTCCCTGTGGCTGCTTTTATACCAGCTCATTATGTTAGGAAAACTTTGGTGTGAGTTCTGCATGTTGTGAGCATGAGGGCTGTTAATTTGATATTCCTTCTCTGGTCCGTAATGGCCAATCCAGGATGTGTCTCCATGGGAAGGGCAGGGGATGGAGGATGTAAGAAACTTGGCTCCTCTCATTTGTGAGCTCCCAAATGTGATCCCAGGAGCAAGGGAGGGCCACTCAGAGCAGAGAGGAGTCTCCAAATCCGCCTGTGTTCCTCCACTTGGGCATCCTGAACAGCCACCCCTCTTGGCCAAAGCAAACCCAGAATATTTGGGCTAAGTCTTGAGGCCTGTACCCAGACAAGGGTTCTAATGTCTCATGATATCAAAGCTGGTGACCCTAATATGGGTTTCCTTGCAGGGTTGGGAGAGGAGTGCTGGAGAGGGACGTGGAGAGCCATGGAGGGGCACAAACACCTCCTCACCATTCAACCTCCCCTTGGCAGGGAGGAACAAAGTCATTCTCTGCCATCTCCAACCCTCTGCCTTCAGGAGTGGGAACCAAATGAGCTGAAGGAACCCAAACCTTGGGGCAAGGAGGGACCTGCTCAGAGTTATGAAATCACACAACTTTTACAGGCACTGCAAATGTGCTGGGGAAGAGCGAGGCACAGGAGGCAGCCAAAGAGCAACGCAGGAAAGAGCTAAAAAAAGATGGATGGTGAAAGGAGGCTTTGAGCATCCTGCCCTGTTCTGGGCCTGCTGGGGCAGAGCTGTGTTCACACCTAATCCAGCTCCAGCCATGGCTGGGTGAGCAATCAATAATGCTGCGACTGCACGGGCGGCTAAAAAGTCTTGAGGGACAGAAATCCGATGCTGAACTCCAGGTAACGTGCTGAAGGGGGGCGGCGAGGCTCTGCCTAGGCAGCTGTCATGGCATGACAGCCCGAGGAGAAACTGAAATTACTCACTGCCAGACATCCTGGCTGGATGCTGCTCCCTCCTCCTCCTCCACTGCTTTGGGGAGAAAATGCTGCCAGGGAGCAGACTCCAGTTCAAGCTGTCACCGCTTCGCTGGGCTGCCAGGCCAGACGGGGCTCTCCCAGGTTTTGGAAGCACCAAGTCTTTCTCCAGGCCCAGGTAAACATGCCCTTGGAGTAATGCCAAGGAACCTGGGATGCTCCAAGAGTTTGCCACAAGTGTTGGATAAAGAGGATGCAAACTCCAAGCTCCTTTATCCTGGTATGTGATGGGAAGAGCACCCAGCACGAGCCATGGAGCTGAAGGAAATCAGTGGCTGGGAAGGTCTGTTCAGCCCCGTGGTTATGGATGAACAGAGAGGATGGAGGGAACAGAAATACGAGGAGCAGGGATGATGTCTGACCAACCCACCATGGGCAGCACAACAGCAGGAGGGTAAAGCATCATCTCCAGATGCCACAGGAAAATAATGACCTTGATCCCACTGCTCTCATCCTGACCTCTGCAGCCTCCAGTGTTTTCCAGATCAGAGAATCCAGATGAGGAAATCCAAACCAGCATTTTGGGTTTTTCCTCTCTCAGAAATCCCATTTCCTCTTTTTTTACTCCCCTTATCTTGCCCTGGTGTGTTCCCACACCTGTGTGACCTGCTCTGCCCAGGCAAGGGGATGCTGGGCTCCTGCTGTCCCTTCATCACATGTGCCCATGGTCCTGCTCAGTTATTCTTGAAGCATCAAGCTAATTAATTTATCACTCAATGAAACTGCACTGAGCATTAATGAAGCCATTTAGTATTCACGCAGAAACTTCTCTCTCCATTTCCACAAGTGCTCCATTGTAGATCAGCATTTGTTGGGCAGTAATTAATGGTACTTAATCCTTAAATCCTTAAATTGTTTCTAATTTGGTAAGCAGCAGAGTTGCAGCAATCCATCTCTTTGCTGCATTTCTGTGGAGCTGTTTGAGACCCTCCCATGGGTTATCCAGAGGTTCAGCAGGGGCTGTGCCAGGGAAGGAGGGCTCTCTGACTTTCCCTCATTTCTGTTGGTGACTTTCTGAAAAATGACTTCATCTCTTTTACACCTGTGTGTCCGTTTGTGTAAGTAAGGAAAATGCTTATTTTCCCTCAGGAGGGTGAGTCGATAGCACAAAGAGCTCCTAAAGCAAAGGGATCGATGTGTGGGAGAGTGGAGATTTCCACCTTTTGATCTCCCATGCATGTCCAGGAGCTGGGGGACACTGAGACACCAAGTGAGAGAACAGGAGCCTTTCACTCCTTGCTTTGCTCTTTCAAATTGCTTCTCCCTCACCAAGAGATGAAGCAGCACTTACTGCTCATCACACACTTTATGGAAGTTCTGAGCACATCCCAGTGCAGCCACAGGAATAAATGAGTCCTCCTAGAGTGAGCAAACAGCCTCCCTGATATGCAAACATGCAACAGATGGGTCTTTTTCTTCCCCTGCCATTTTCTTTTGAAGACAACCAGAGTTTCATGTCAAAACAGCAGAGCCAAAGGCGATACAAGGTGCTGGAGACCTGGATTCTGAGAATTAAAGGCAGTATTGGGTCATTCTCCATGCAGCTCCAGGGGCTGGATGAGAACATGGAAACAACCACAGGTATTTGGATGACCTATTCCTAATGAAGTTGCTGATGAAAGTGAGTCCATGAAACTCTACATTCCCTGTCCCATTCCCCACCTCCCCAGCAGGAGTCAGGGTTTTATTCCTCTTTCAGCTTTCTTGCTGAAACCAAGCTGGTTTCTCCTCCTCTCTTCACTGGAAGACTGTTCAGTCTTATCCACAGTATCCACTTGAAGAAAACCATCCCTTATTTTCTACACAAAGCAATGCCCAACCCTCTCAGCTTTTCCTCACTGACAGCTTTCCAAAAAATCTTTCTTTTCTAGACACACTTTGCATTTATCCCGCTGTGCAATATCCCAGCTTCCCACCTCTCCAAATGTTTGGATACACTCTGTGTTTGCTTCCTCAAACAGTGACCAAATATTTGAGGTTTCTGGTTTGTTTGGTTTTCTTGTTCTCCAGTGAAAGTAAGCAGGGAAAGAAAAACATAAGGGGAGGAGAAACACCCATAAATCTCCCAGTGGTTACTCATCAAGTTGAGCCAGGGAAGAAAAAATTCCCTTTCTCACCCCTTTTCTGGCCACCCCATCCCCTCATTCCTGCCCCACCATTAGGCTGGGCTGTGTTAGGACAGATTATGGACCTAGGAGGAGACAAACCCACAATGCTGGGGGCATGTGATGTCATTCTATGCCCAAATCCACAGCCCTTTGTAAGTCCATACTCTGGGAATGGGCTGGAGAAATGCAGACTCATTCCTTGCAGATTCTTTCAGCAGAGGTAACCTCCAGCTGCCTCCAGAAAGGGATTGAAAAGGTCTCTGGTTTGCAGTTGCTGAAGAGGTTGGATGAGAAGAAGCGCTTACAACATTTTTTGACACCACACTTTGATCAATTGGACGGATTTAATATTACAGAAATATTTCATTTTTCAATGTGGATGAGAGAGAGAGAAAAAAAAAAAATCTAATCATCCATCCAGCAGGCCTCTATATTTGTCATAATTCACTGGAAAGGAAAGTAAAAAATACAATCCCCCAAACCTCTGATTTAAAATCCAACTTAACTCGAGGTAATTTCCATCATTAGTTCAAACTGTGCGATCTTCACTCTCTCCTTATTTTTCAAGCCATTGTTCTGGTTTTTTCCAAGGTATTATTTAACCAAAGCAGCATCTAATTGTGTTTTCTCTGTGTGTTCATTTTTAAGAAGGTAATGAATGGTGTGGGGGAAACAGCATGATGAATTCATGCCAGGGAAGGTGGATGGGGCAGAATCCCACACACGGAAACAAATCTGTTCTCACAAATACCTAAAGAAGGAAACAAACCACCTGGAGAACATCAGGGAGAGGTTTCCACCTGCCACCTCTGCAAGGTGACACTGAGGAGGCACCTTCCCAATAACACAATTAAGGAATTAATGGGAGACTCCTCAATTCTTTGGGAGGTGAACCGGGTCGGGGACACTTGAACAAAGTCATCGCTAATGAATTTGGCGCGTTCATCAGGCAGGAGCTGTCCCAGAGCCTGGTTGAGCTTTACAATGTTTATAACACAAGTCACCTTCTCTTTTGAAGGGGAATCAGTCCAAAAGCCACACTTCAGTATCCAAATCCTGTCCCAGGAATACCTCTTAAGGATGATGGACCTGCCAACACTTTGTGATGGGAAGGAGCAACAGTGTAGGTCCTGCCTAGACCACAGGTCTGCGACCTCTTCCAAATGAATCCTCTTCCAAAGCCATCACTCGGCCCTTGATCTCTTTCTCCACATCTCCCTCTGCCTCTTATTGCCTTGGATGTGTAAAACAGATGATGATGGGGGAAGAATAGCATTATCACACCTTGAAATAGGGCAAGGTCTGGAGGACAAGAAGACCAAGGACTGTCCAAGACACTCAGTAAAGTGTTTCTGTTTATCTGGTTTCCAGGCCATGTTGAAAAAAAAATCCCCCAAACCCATGGAAATAAACCCAGCCAAAGTATGCTGGAGAAATGAGGTCAACAGGAGAAACACCCAATTAGCAGTGTTTTGTGGCTGGATGTGGTGTGCCAGCTGGGATTCAGGGAGTTGCTGCGCCTCAGGAAAGAGAAGAGAAGCTTAAAATAATAACATCTAGTGCTCAGAGAGCATTTTGCATCTTCCCAGTGTGACATGAACTTTAATTAGTTTGTGAGTCGAGACGTTGCTGGGCGAGTGAGAGATATCGGTGCAACATGACCAGTGTCAGAAGCTCGTGTGGAGCTGTGGGGGCTGCATCCAGTTTGGAGAGAGAGACAACTCCAATGCTTCCAGGTGGCCCAGAGAGGAGGAAAACTCCTGGCAGAGGGATGGAGCTGTCTGAGCTTTGAAAGGGGCACTGGTGAATTCAGCTCTGTGGCTGAATTCCAAGACAGCTCTGCTTACATGGAGGTGAGGTCATGGTTGAAAAAATAACCCCAAATGCTCTGGGCTTAAGAAGCAGCACCTGAAATGAGAACTGCAGGGTGAGGATGGAAAGTCTCCCACTTCCATCCTACAGAGGATTGGGATGCTGCTGGAGGCAGTGGGAAAAGTGGGGGCTCGATCAAGACAGGCAGTAGGGATTGGACTTCAGTCCTTCTCCAGAAGATGTGTGGTCTGGAGGAGATTTCTGATATCAGAGACAGGGGCAAAGGGAGAATTGCTCATTTTCCCATTGGAAATATTTCCCTCACAGAGCTGGTGCATGGCAGGAAATGCTGTTCCTGGTGTGGTTCCTGACTGGCTGAAATGGTAGCCAAGAGAAATCAGATGGCTGGGAGGTTGATGAGGTCTCTCCTCATTAGCAACCCAATAACGTGGGCAAAGACTTGTTTATTCTCTCCATCTGTGCCACCACTGCATTTGTCCTGCTCCCTGCTCGTGGAGGATGCCCAGGAGCATGTGAGGGCTCACACTGATCCAAGATGACAAGACATCTCCTGGAGCCCGCCAAGCCATGCCTTGTGCTTTTAGTACTGATGGCCTGGGGTCAGCACCACGCTGATTTTGGCTGGAGGTGCAGCTCTCTGGAGCTCCTTTGGTGCAAAATCCAATTAGCAAACAAATGAACAAACCCCTTCGTGCTGGCCAAGCCACTGGCAGGGTGGGATTGGGAGCAGCTCCCACAGAGCAGGCATGAAGGGCTGGCATGGAGGCTGAGGGCCAGGCTGATCCAGTGGAACCCCAAATTCAACCCTGCAATAATAGAGATGGTGGTGGTCTCTATTCAGGTCAAGTGAGGAGTGAATGAGAATATATTTATCCCGTCATGCTCCTACCCCAACATTCCCTGAAACAGCAGGGAGCAGGCTGGGAGATCTGCCTGGCCAGTGAGTACCCACACAGTGGCTGAAATGATAAAATGAAAAGAATAATAAAGCTCCTGAAAACATCCTTCAGTGATTAAGAAATAAGTTTGGTTTTGACCAAGCATCCCACAGGCTGAAAGTGGAATTGCCATTCAATGAAGAGCCAATATCTGGTTTTACCCTGAAATACTGAAACAATGGTGTAAAATTGAAACAAAAAATGGATTACTTGGTGTAGGGGCTAGAGATCAGTGGGACACTAAAAGAAAGAGAAGAGAGAAAGGCACAAGTGCTGTTCAGCTGTCACAGCTCCCGGGTCCTTGTCTCCGCTCAGCTTTTGCCCTCGTCTGCTAATTTGCTTACTCCCCCAGTAACAACCTGGTTTTCTTTTACTGGAGACAGCTTTAGCCTGGGGAAGCTATGGAAAGCAATAAAAAAAATAAACTGTTTCTGGGTCACCACCAGTTCCAGTCCCGAGGGGTTATTTAAACAATGATTTCTCCTTCGCCTCTGTCAGAGCTGAGACTCGGCCCCCAGGGTTGTTCCATCAATAACTCCTAAACCACCTCAAGGGCAGCAAGCTCACCCCCAACAAGTTTTGAAGGCAGGGCCTCCTAGATCACAGATTTTAGCCACACAGATGTATTTAGCACAAAGAGATGATGCTCCTGAGGTCAGGGAGAGGTGTCAGAGTCCAGGCAGGGCTGTGTGTGACACTGGCCCCCACAGCCACCCACGAGCACCTCAGCCAACTCTGAGGGCTGCAGTGTCCACAGGAGCCTCTCCTTGGCTTTGTGTCACCCAGAGATGCTTGGGACAAACACTCTGTGTTCCTGAAGGCTTTTCCCTCAGCAGCCATTAACCTCTGTGGCACACAGCTCGCTCTGTGCCACCCCAGTGCCACCCCACGGCCCAGGGGGACAGTCTGTCACACCTGGCATGAGAGGAAAGGCACCATGGGCTGCTCAGGCCATGGGATCAGGGAGCAATATCCTCACCTGAGCTGCCAGTCCCCAGGGACACCAGGAGCAGAGAGGCACATCCCTGGGAAACCCAGCCCACAACACAGGTTTTCTGTAGGGATTTACAGATAACAGCAACCTCCTCTTGCTCTGAGGGCAGTCAGCATATCTGTATGGCCTTGACAAACCCATCCTGCAGCTCATGACTGAATTTCCCATCTACAGACCCCCCAAACAGAGTCCCATCAAGAGAATACTCCCAGAGACAGACTGGGAGAGCCAGAGAGAAGAGAAGGCTCCAGGGAGAGCTCAGAGCCCCTGCCAGGGCCTGAAGAGGCTCCAGGAGAGCTGGAGAGGGACTGGGGACAAGGGATGGAGGGACAGGACACAGGGAATGGCTTCCCATGGACAGAGGGCAGGGATATTGGGAATATTGGGCAGGAATTGTTCCCTGTGAGGGTGGGCAGGCCCTGGCACAGGGTGCCCAGAGCAGCTGGGGCTGCCCCTGGATCCCTGGAAGTGCCCAAGGCCAGGCTGGATGGGTCTTGGAGTGACCTGGGATAGTGGAAGGTGTCCCTGCCCATGGCAGGGGGGTGGAACTGGATGAGCTTCAAGGTCACTTCCCATCCACTCCATTCCATCATCAGCTGTCCCAAAATCCCTGCTCTGTCCATGGTGGCCTGGAGGGCTCCAGCTGCTCTCTGTGGGCTGCTTGTGGATGCCACTCAGGCACACGGGGAAAACAAAGCTCCCAAAGCAGAGCCAGGCCTGGGCAATCTCTCTTCCTGACAGTGGCTGTGTGAGAGACAAAAGGCTGCAGCAGAGAAGAACGAAACCATAAAAGCAGGGGTGTCACAGAGCACACGGTGCCCTGAGAAACTTTCTGAAGAGAGGCACCTGAGTGGATTTCAGGATGAGGTTTGGCTGCAGGGAGAAGCTGCCTGCAGTAGTTTGCACATTGTCATCTCCAGCAGCACCTGTTTGCTGTGGCTGGGCACAGCTGCTCCCAGCCTGAGCTCTTGCAATACAATCCTCTCCCAGAAATCCCCTTCCAGGGCCTGACCCTGCAAACACGGCCTGTGGGACTGCTGCTCCTGGCAGCACTCATGCCTTAGCATTTCAGCTTTTATATTTTTCATATATTTGTAATCCTGCCATTCCTCAGTGTGTGACTCCAAACTCCACACACACTGGGAGCTGCTGCTTCCCCACTTTGGGCAGACACAACAATTCCTCTCCAGGCCTGGCAATCAAGGACACCTCACTGCCTCAGGCGCCAGAGATGGAAACAAAAGGGAGTTGGGGGCAGCAAACTTGGGGGAAATTCCTTCATTCCCTGCAGCTGGAATTGGGAGATGAACCCCCAATGTGCAAATGGAACAAACTTAGAAAAGTGTCAAACCCCTGACCCGTGGTCCATTTTGGGTGCAGCCCCTGGGGGGTTTTGTCTGCCCTAAATGCTCCTGAAGCCCTTCAATAAATAGAGCTGATTTTTATTCTCTGCATTTTTTCTGGCCTCTGTTTTTAGGTAGCCTTAAAAGCATCATCACCACTCCAAAGAAAAGGCTTCCAAGGAGACAAAGCAAAACCAAAAGAGGCAGGAATGGCCTGGATGTTCTCTCTGCTCATGCCCAGGAGAGAATGTGCTCCCTGACCCCAGGTGGATTTTGGGGGATGGAGAGGTTTTGGGGAGGGGAAGATGGATTGCAAGGTGAATCACTGAGATGAGAGGAACAAAATCTGGATTATATAAACATATAAAAGATGTAAAAATCTAAGAATATATTTGTAAATATATTAAATATGTGAAAAAAATAAATATAAATATATAACTGTATTAAGATATATATATATATATATAAATAAATATTTAAAAGATGTAAATATGGATTTGGTTTCTGCCTGAGGAGAAGCAGCACCGAGACACAATGGAACATCCACTGCTGGGGGGTGCTCCATACTCAATTAAACCTGGGGCTAATTCAGCTGGAGGGGGTGTTTCTCTGATTACCCTGATTGTCTCCAAAGAGAAACTTCATCTCTAGCAGGGTTTCCACACAAAAATCACTGGCAGCACACCATCAAACCAAAGCAATGGGAGCTTCAAGGTTAAAAATTCCTGGTTGTCAGGGAAGCACCAAGGAGGAAAACACTGAATAATAATAATAATAATAAGAAGAAGAAGAAGAAGAAGAAGAAGAGGAAGAGAAGGAGGAGGAGAATGAATTTAAAAAGGAAAAAGGATGAAAATCCCAACACTTGAAACCTTCAAAGTCAAGTCTCCAGTGCTCCCAGCCATGGGGATGAGCTGGCCAAAGGGATAAGGGAGGGTCCTCTCTCACTCCAAGCCCTGCCCTGTAAGTGCAGCTTTATCCTCATCACACACACCCAGCCATCCATGAGCTCTCTGGGCACAGCCTTGCCTCCCACCATGCCTAAAACTGGTTAAGGAGTGGTCACGGCTCAAAAGACAAAAGCTTGGAGCGTCAGCCTGGCTGTCAGGCTCCTGGCTTAGAACAGCACCCCAGGGGCATCAAAATCCAACACTCCCCAGAGTGCTTTGGGGCTACTCTGGAACAAATCCTTGCAGGACTTGAAAAATAATGAGAAAAACCCCCAAATGGATCCACTTCTAAGGGAAAAAAAATAATGTTTTGACCAATCTTCCTTTGCTGATGGCAGATTGCTCAATGAAATGGGTTTGGACCAGCCCAAAAGACATGTCTGATAAGAAATATCACACTGAGAGCCTTGTCCTGGGAGAGTGTAAGCAAATAAATCCCCAGGAGCCAGGGAGACAGCAAGGCTGTCTCTGACCCAGACCCCAGCCTTCCCCACCACCAGGGATGCTGCATTTGTCATTTCTCTCCTTGTGCATTCCATAGGAGCCTCAGCTCCATTCTCTTTAGATGATATTTATATTTTTCTAATCTTCTGGCTGTGATGGATGGGAAAGAGATTTCTCCCTGCAAAACCATTTACAATGGAGAAAAGCCACAAGCACAATATAGAACTTTTGTGTGTGTGTGTGTGTGGTGCTATAGACAAATAAACATTGCTCCTTTTTCTAAAACATCTCAACATCTTGTACAGGAAATATTAGATCTCAGTTGACTGGAAAATGAAACCAGCTTTATGTTCTCTTCCAAAGCCTCTTGTGATATTAGCAATATTTTTTTCCCCTGTCGAGAATAATGGCTTTTCTACAGGCCAGCAGATAGGAAAGTGCTTACAGAGATTTCCAGATGCAAAGACTTCCCTGAATTACCTTGTCTTAATGTACTTCAGAGTTTGGAGCAAGTTCCTTGATGACTCTGGATAATCAGAGCCTGTGGAGAAAAGCCATGCTAAATCAATCACTCACTGCAAAAGCAGGATAAGATGATGATAAAGGAGTCCCATGGGAGTCCTCACAGGTCTTGGGAAGCTGTTTTAGGGCTGGTACAACATCAGTAATCCCATTCCAGGCGGGGCACACTAAAGGCAAAACGATCCAGGTTTGGGGTTTGGGTTGTTTTTAGGATGTTGCTGAAGGATGAAAGGAAAAGGACCCATCAAAAGCCCCTCAATTCTGCCAGTGGTGAAGCTCTATCTGGTTAAGAAGTGCAGAAATTGCCCCAACTTGCTCCAGATAAAAGAAAAACACTTCTTGCTGAAAAACTGAGACTCAGAGAATGACCAGGATTAGAAGGGACCTAAAAGTTCTTCTTATTCTATCCCTTGCCATGGACAGGGACAGCTTTCACTATCCCACATTGCTCTAAGCCCCCTCCAACCTGGCCTTGGGCACTGCCAGGGATCCAGGGGCAGCCCCAGCTGCTCTGGGCACCCTGTGCCAGGGCCTGCCCACCCTCACAGGGAACAATTCCTGCCCAATATCCCATCTATCCCTGCCCCCTGGCACTGGGAGCCATTCCCTGTGTCCTGTCCCTCCATCCCTGTCCAAAGTCCCTCTCCAGCTCTTTTTTAAGATCTCTTCAGGTCCTGGAAGGTCACAATTAGTTCTCCCTGGAACTTTTCTCTTCTCCAGGCTGAACAATCCCAAATTTCCCAGCTTTTCCTCACAGCAAAGGTGCTTCATCCCTCTAATCATTTCCCTGCCCTCTGGCCCGGCTCCAGCAGCTCCAGGTGCATCCTGTCCTGAAACCCTCGAGCTGCAGGCAGTTCTGGTGGGGTCTCACCTGAGTGGGACAGAGGGGCAGAATCAGCTCCCTCAATGTCCTTCCCAAGATGTTTTTGAATCCCAGAGAATGTCCAAACCAACAGAATAAGCTAGAAAAGCAGCTCAGACTTTTTCCCTGACATCCTTCCCGTGCCAGAAAGCCTGGAAGATCAAAACCCCAATCCCAAACAAAGAGTTGCTGGTTTTTCTTCTGTAAATTGAAACCAGGCAAGAGGTAGGAGTCCCACAAACCCAAAACCTTCTCAAAGCAAAGATGTTATTGTGTTTTTAAACTTCATTTTGGTGAAAATCTAATTTTCAGCCACAGTAAGGTTTCAGTGGAAATGTTGGAATAACCCCACAGAGAAACCCCTGCACAAGGAGATGTTTCTGTTCCCTTTAGGATGGGAATTGCAAAACAAAGGGCATGAAAAAATCCTGTTGTCACTACTTATCATTCCCAGTTAACAATATAAGATATATGATAGGAGCAAAACAATTTGGTGGCAGAACATCATAAATGAAGTCTGTTTTCCCTGGAAACTGCATAACCATTTGAATTAATTTAATTTGAAATATCAAATTAAATTAAACTGTAGAATAATCCCCAAGGGGAAGCATATTTCATTTGCAATGTCTTCTGATAGAGTATTCTCTGCCAAAAGTTTTGCTATGCATCTGGCTTTGGATCTAAATTTATTACATTAGCTCTGGGAAGACTTTTAATAGAAAGTGAGATTAAAGGGGAAGAAAAAAAAAAAAAAGAACTTCTGACAGGGGAAAAAAAAGACCCCAAAGTTGATAAAGAGCAAAGGAAGTGCTGAACATGGATGGATCTGGGCTGCTGCAGCTCACCTGGCTCTGCCTGAGCCAGTTCCAAGCTCCAATCCAACAGGAATGAGATGTGTGTATCCATATGCACAAATGGAGTGTCTTCAAATCTACCTGACAGGCTCCGACATCTCCTGACTCTTGCCAGCCAGAGTAATAGCAACCCACAGGGGGGAATCAAAGAGGCTCAGGAGATGATGGGTGGAGGAAGATTACGCGCTTTTAAATCAGCTCTGAAGGATGGAGACAGGAAGGGAAGCACTTTCCTGGTCAGGTGGAGCCAGGCTGGGATTTTCATTTCCAAAGGAGAGTAAAGGGGAAAGGGAAAAAAAAATCAAAACATCAAACCTCACCAGAACAACACCGTCTTATTAGTAATAGCTACCTTGCTTTTTAAATAATCTCCAAGATAAATACAATCTAGGACAGATCTCAGAGACTCTTTGGTTCAACAGGTTGGGAGGAGGGAGGTGGTGACCCCATCAGTTTTCAAAATATAGGTCACACACAAAAGCAGCACTTACAAAATGAACGCTCTTGCTTTTCACGGCGAGAAATTGAAGAAAATTGCAGCCAGCAGATGCCTGTAGGTTGATGCAGTGGGAATAATCTATTTCTTTCTTTCTTTTTCTATTTTTTTTATAGTTTCCCCTGCGAGGAAATACAGAGCAGCAGATGTTGGCATGGAAGAAGGGATTTGCTCTAAACAAACAACCCATTCCCTCCACAGAAAGCTTTGTACCAGACCAAAATCGAGCACAACCCTCTCACCCTCATCCCCTTCCCTCACCTGCCCCCCTATAACACAAATGCTCAAAGTTCTCTCAACCAAAACAAAAACCTTTAGGACTTGAACCACCAGCACTTTAGTAACCTCCCAGTTTGTTTTAAATCTTGATTGGGAGAATTATCCTGACAAGAAAATTAGCGGAAAGTCAATAAACCTGTAGCCCGAAGACAGAGCAGGAGGAACCGGTGGAACTCATTTGCTCACGCACGCGAAGGCGCCGGCGACGCGGGGCTGCCTGGGCTGGCAAAGTTCATTACGATTTTGCCCGTGAAGCCGTGAAGTGCAGGTAATCATATTTAAAGAGATAAGAAACACAAGGAGCACAGGCCTGAGCTGTGACACAGAAATTCTCATTTATAGCAGTCACGGCTGGAAAATCAATACCCACTTTTGGATGCAAAAGGAATGTCAGACTTGACAAAGCTTCTTTGGATTTTTCTAACCCCCTCCCTCCCCTCCCCTGCTCTGCTATTCCTTCAAAACCAAAAAAAACACAAGGAGATTTGCATGCTCACTGCATCCAAGGCTCCCCCCAACTTGGCTCACAATTCCTTGAGATTTTCTCTGGCAACAACCTCATTCCATCTATCCTTGTCAGAGTGCATCTTCCTCCCCGGTCCAAGCAAATTGTCTTCATGCCACTTACTTGGATCCTCCTGCCTCCCTTCTGCGCTCACATCGGCGGATCCGGCTCCAGTGCCAGAGGGGAGTTTGTATTTACATGGGAATTGAGGAACTCAGCTCCAAAAACACATTTTGGGAAGAGGGCAGATTATTCTGCAGCTTCTTTTAATTAATTTTTAAGGCGACAGGAGAATTGTCCATTTTTTTCCCTTTTCCCCCTATAAAATAATGAATTATTGGCAGCAAATGGTTCAACAGGCCCTGGTGTTTATGAACTTCCCATGCTCAAGCCTCGTTATTTATGAGCTGATTCTTTCTGCAGCATTTCTGGAGAAATGGGAGATGCAAACATATTTCAGCCTTTGGGTTGCTGGCACCATGCACTGTGATATTGCTGAGGGCTGGGATCCACTGGGATCAGGGTGATCAAACACAAGTGCTTCGTTAAAAGAAGGAGCTGAGGCAGCTCAGAGGAACTTGTGTGCAGTTTGTGGATCAGCTTCCCAAAACACACCCCTGATCTCCACAGCTCCAGCTGCTTGGGCTAAGACAGGACAGGGAATCATCCCTGCATCTGTAAATTGGGCAGAGCTCCTTCTGCTCCCTGCATGGGGGATTTTTACATCCCCAAGGACCCTCCATGGTGTGTTCCTGCCTCGGGGTCAGGAGCTGAACACTGGGGACTGATGATCCCACCTGTTCCCAGCAGGAAGGTGACACACACAGCTTCTTTATCCTCAGAGCTTGTGCTGATCCTGCAAGCACGTGTGAGCAAAGTGGAGTTTCCATCACATTCCTACCTAAAGAAGAAGTATCTCCATGGCTTGTCCCATGGAGCAACCAAGAGCAAGGCCCAGGTACATGCCAAGGACTGGATGTCACATGGATGAGCTGACTTGGGCTCACCTCATCCTCCTTGTCAGAGTTGGGAAGGGAGAGTTTGATCTGAGCATCCCTCTCAAGAAAAGAGAAATCACCAGGCAGCTCCTTGGCTGAGTCCTGGAAGCTGTAACTGGATTGAACTGGGTGAATGAGGGGACCTCATCAGGAGCTGCAGTGACAGGACAAGGGGGAATGGCTTCAAGCTGAAAGAGCAGGGATTTAGATTGGGTATTAGAAAGAAATTCTTCTGTGTCAGGGTGGGCAGGCCCTGGCACAGGGTGCTCAGAGCAGCTGTGGCTGCCCCTGGATCCCTGGAAGTGTCCAAGGCCAAGTGGAGAAGATGCTTGGAGCAGCCTGGGACAGTGGAAGGTGTCCTTGCCCATGGCAAGGGTGGAACTGGATGAGTTTCAAGGTCCTTTCCCACCTAAACCATTCCACAATTCCCTGACATACATTTGGAGGAAGGCACATCCCACACTGCACATGCCACTCCTGACTCCCAGAGCCCCGTGCCACCCCGAGCACCAGCAATCAAGAAGAAAAGTTCTGGGGCAACCTGTGAAATCTCCAAAATGAAAATCAATTCCATCTCCATTTCACAGGGCCTAATGTGGCATTTACAACATAAACAATTGCTTCTGTTAAGGAGGGAAATTAAAAAGCTGTGCTACATAAAAGGGAACAATGGTTAAAGTTCTGCTGGAAATGAGCAGCCGGATTGGAGATAATTACAAAGGGGTGCTGGGCATGGAGCCCCCACGGCACCGAAGGAGCCACAGCAGCCACAGCTCCACTGCCCCAGGAACAGAGCAGGGGGACTCAAAAAAGAGCACCAAATCTGGTGGGGGTGCTGTGAGGGAGGCAGAGGATGGAGCTGAGCTTCCCAGGATGGCCAGGTTGCAGGAATAACTCTCATCTCAAACAATCACCACCAAGCTCCTCCTTTCCAGCTGGAGAGGAGCTTCCCGGAGCCAGAGAGGAGCCCAAGCCAGAGCTCTGAGTTAATTTTCCATCCCCATCTCTCAGCAGGGTCAAACGGCCCTGGGATGCAGAAGTCCTGGCATTAATTACCATGCTGCCTTTTAATTTCAGCACAGCAGTGGGGCTTGTGAGCTACCCCCAGCCAGGCTGATCCTGCCATGGGAATAAATTTCAGCTGGAGAACATGAGAGTGTTTGAGCTGTGACAAGGGTGAAGTGCTGGAAGAGCATCTTGAGAGCGCTGTGGGGTGATGCCAGCAAAGAATTGAATCAGCTGTAACACAAGCTCTGGTAGCTCTGCAAACTCAGCCCTGAGATGGGGATGCCTGTGAGAGGAGAGGGCTGGGTGTGCCATGGAATCACAGAATTCCAGAATGGTTTGGGTTGGAAGGGAAAGCTCCTCCAGTCCCACTCCCTGCCACGGACAGGGACACCTTCCACTGTCCCAGGCTGCTCCCAGCCCCATCCAGCCCGGGGTTGGGCACTGCCAGGGATGGGGCAGACACAGCTGCTCTGGGCACCCTGTGCCAGGGTCTCTCCATCCTCACAGGAAGGAAATTCTTCCCAAAATCCAACCTAACCTTGCCTGTCAGTGTGAAACCATTCCCCTTGTCCTGCCCATATAAAGAGTCCCTCTCGGGGAACCCCAGGACTACTCCTGGGGAACCTCCCAACCATTCCAGCTCCAGCTGGAAAGATTCCCTATCTCCCCCTGCCATGAACCCTTGGCTTTTCCTTTGCCCAGAGCCCAGCAGGAGCTGTAGGAGACTCAGAGAATCCCTGCACTCTGCTCAGCTCCAGCAGGACTGTCCAGGGAAGGGACTGGGATGAGGCAGCAGGGAGAGAAAAACACCCCAAAAAGCCACCAGGGCCCATTTTGTCTGTGACTGAAGAGAGCCACAGGAATAATCTTCCAACACAGAAACAACCAGTGGCAGGAGGGAGGAAAGCTTCTCTCCACAGAAGATTGGTTAAAAAATAATAAGCTTAAATTGCAGTAAGGAAATGTTGAGAAAGACATTAGAAACAGCTTCCTGAAAAAGAAATAAAAATATAGCTTTGCACAATCTGAGTTGCTGCATGTTCTTAAGCACTGCTTACACAAACCTAGTCCAGGTGTAGCAAAAGTCCTGTCAGATGGACTTGGTGATGCACTTGCTGTTCAAACCATCCCCATGGAAAAATTGGCATAAAAGAGCATCCTCTGGCAAAGAAACCAAATAAACAGTGCAGGCTCCCAAGCTCTTTGGTCCTGCTCCTCACCTGTGTAAGGTGTTCTGAGCAAAGCTCCCCTGCCCAGGATTATGTTTGATCTGAACATGGCAGAGACACAAGTGCTTTCCCCAAGCCTTTCTTCAGCCCTCTACATGCACTGAAATCTCCTGATGCAAGAGGTCAGATCCTATTTTCCCTGGTTCAGGAAAAGAGATTTTGCAGGTGAAAGATCTTTCCCTGGCAGAAATGGCACAAAAGCCCAGAAAACAAAACCACAAGGTTTTAATTCTCCTGTGAACAGTGAGTAGTTTTGGGGGAGGACTGGCTCCCAGATCATTCCATGGGATGCCTTGATTTACCTTGATCAGAATAATTTAGCAGACATTTCTTTGCAAAGAGCACTAATCACTTTTTTCCTCCTTCTTGTGCATAAAATAAGATTGAAACACACTGCACAAATTGCTTACCACAGTCCCAAAAATGCTAATCAGCTGCAAACATCTAAATCACGACTCGAGCCCCAGCCTGGTAAGGTAAGAAAACAGTGTCAGTGCACAGAGAACTATTATTTACTGGTGTCAGAAATAACTCTGGCATTTCCATAACTGTGAGCCTGCATGACAACTTCCTCCGGGAAACTGCTTCAGCTGCAGAAAAATCCATGACTTGAATGAATTGGGTAATTTTTTTCATAAGGAGCAAGGAAATATGAACAGGGATGCAAGTGCTTAACCTTCCAAGGGCTCTGTCAGCTGGTGATCTGGGGAGAAATGTGCTCTTTAATAAACAAACCCAGGGACTTTGCAGTGCCTTCCCTGGACATGCTAATTCCTGCTGTGTTATTAAATCCAAATGTGGATGGCAGCACCGGATAACAGAGCTGGACAGGGCTGTTATGGGTTTAGGACATCAGTGCTTCACTGGAAGGACCATCTTGGGAGCCTTGGGTGTCAATGGTCTCTCTCCCTCCCTGCTCCATGAGCTGCCCTCCAGCTCTCCTCCTAAAGCATCCTGCTCTTCTCTGGGACTTCCAGCTGAGCCAAGATGGAAAATTATTATTGCTGAATGCTAAACCAGAGATCTGCCTGGCTGGGGGATGCCTCTGCTCTGTGACCATCCCACTCCAGACTCCAGCTCACCTTGGGAGCACTTCCCTTTGAAATCCACCACAGCCAGAGGTGTCCTCCTGCTCCCCAGCTCTCCTGTGACACATCCATGTCCCTGCACCCAGAGCCCACCCAAACATCCCTCCTGCTGGTTAAAGCAGCATTTTAACTACAGCTCCAGCCAGCCTCAGCAGCAGCAGGTGCAGCTGCACACCCCTGGCTCCAGCAGAGCCTTATCACCACTGCCAGCTGTTTCCCCCCTTCAACCTCAGCTTCTCCTATCTTTTGGGGAGCACTCCCAGCTAGCAGAGCATGTCAGGACTATTTTCCCTGATTTTATGACCCTCTGGGCTGGCAGCTAAAGTTAATACTTCGATTTATATTTTCCTGAGATAGTCCTGTTGAAAGTAAAGGGGGAAAAATCCCATCTTGATTTGCATTCCCTAGGGGAATACTGGCCAAGTTCATACAGATTTATGAGGGTGGGGGTAGATATTGACTTAGTCTCTCCAAGGGCTCGGGTGGAGGAAGGGACACAGAGGACTCTTATCTTGCTTGCACTCTTATGAAGTCTGGGTCGAATCCACTGAAGCTGACTGAGGATTTACACCACTACAAGCAAGATTAAAATCTGGCCCTGACTCCAGTCAAATGAAGTGAGCTACTGGGGATTAGGGCACTGCTAATAACTAATTCTCACTGCAGCCACCGAACAGATAAACCGAGTAATGAAAGCGGAGTGGATGGGGAAACGCTCCTGGGCTGTCTCCAGATCAGAGAAAGGCAGGAGTGCTACACATCCACAGCAAAGGGAACAGAGGGGAATGATCAGCTCTGGCCATGGGAAGCAGCTCCTTTTGCAGGGAGGAGGAGCAGGGCTTTGTGAGAAGGATGCACAGGGAGGGACCCAGGTCTCCCTTTCCTCCCAGCAGACAAAGCAACAAAGCCTTAGCAGGGGCTTGAATGAAAGGCTTTCTACACAAAGGTAAGGTAAGGGTGAGACAAACCCTGCTTTTCTCTCTCAGAAACAAGCCCCCTTAAACCTGCAGCAGTTACACTGCTGGAGCTGGAGCTTCCCTCTGCAGAGCTCACAGGAGACAGCGGGGCCCCTGCTCGCCCACCTCACCACATCCACAGCCCTGGAGGAAGGGGTGACTTTTCCCAGGCATTTCCCCAACCTCAAAGGTCCCCAGCCTGGTGGAGAGATGCTGGGGAGGCCGAGAGCACGAGCACAGCTGCCCATTGCGTGCCACAGGCTCACCTTGCCCAGCCTCTCGTGGTGGCTGCAGCCATCCCTGCATCCCTGCATCCCTGCATCCCTGCATCCCTGCATCCCTGTATCCCTGTATCCCTGTATCCCTGCATCCCTGTATCCCTGTATCCCTGCATCCCTGTATCCCTGTATCCCTGTATCCCTGCATCCCTGCATCCCCACATCCCTGTATCCCTACATCCCTGTATCCCTGTATCCCTGCATCCCTGCATCCCTGTATCCCTGTATCCCTGCATCCCTGTATCCCTGTATCCCTGTATCCCTGTATCCCTGTATCCCTGCATCCCTGTATCCCTGTATCCCTGTATCCCTGCATCCCTGCATCCCCACATCCCTGTATCCCTGTATCTCTGTATCCCTGCATCCCTGTATCCCTGCATCCCTGCATCCCTGCATCCCTGCATCCCTGCATCCCCCATCTCCCTGCATCCCTGTGTCCTGGGGTGACTTTATGATCCTGGTATCCCCAATCCTCTGGTTTATGTTATATATTAAGTTCTGCACCTTTAAGACTGGCTTTGAGAGCAAGAGAGGAGGAAGAAGAAGCTGCAGTTTGTGTTAAAGAAAAACATCACTCCCACACATCTCGCTCCTGGACTGTGGTGTCTGCAGCACGGACAGACAGCGGGACAGAGCTTCTCTCTGGCTTTTAGTTAGTTTTAGCTAGCTGAGGCAGAGGAGTTCCCTGGACCTTTGTTTTCTCCTTTTCTTGGATCTGTGCAAGCCTGCTCTGGACTGAACACCCCAGGAGCCAAACCTCGGGAGCTCACGCCTGTGGCCCACCGGGGCCTGGGCCTCGGCACTTTCCAGCACCAGAGGGACTGATAAGAACCTGAGCGAGCCGAGCTACACCACATGAAAAGGACTTTTCTTCCTAGACTTGCCATCCCATCCAACAGCAAGAGGTTTTATTATTTAATATTATTCAATTTTCTGTTAAATAAACAGCTTTTTCCACTTCTCTCCAAGGAATTTTTTTTCCATTTTCCCGGACCAGTTGGTGGGGAGGGGGCATTTCCCTGGGGAAATCCCCATTTGGAGTTTTCCTCCCTAATTTGCCCTAAACTAGGACACCCTGCATCCCTGCATCCCTGCATCCCTGCATCCCTGCATCCCCCATCTCCCTGCAAGGCTCTTTCTGCCTTTACCCTTTCCCAGGGAACAGCCGAGGTAAGGCTGTGCATATGCTCACTGATATTTCAAATCCTCCAATTAACAGGAAGATAATTCATGCATTTGAGCATTAAAAAGGTACTTAAGTCAGAATAAATTCCGCTTCATTGTTTTCCAAGATTCACTTCCCACTCCCACAGCTGAAGGAAATTTAAGAGGCAAACACAACCTGCTCCTCGGTCCATCTCTCCTGGCCACCAGATCCACATCACCCTGGCTTTGCCCACTAATGAATTGCTTTGTAAAACCGGGTAATATTATTCAGTTCAGTGTATTCCAACCTGTGGGTGCAGTCAGGGAAGGTTATTTCAAGCTAATTGTCTGGGAATGTCCCTCCACAGATCAGCATCCTCACCCCTCTGTGTGAATTACGTGTGATGCTACAGAGGGGAGAGTTAAAAGCATTAGGAAGAAACAATCCTGTGTGCATCACCTTGAAACAAAACAAAGTCTTATTTCAAAGGCTAGCTGCTTTAATCTTCCTTATAATGGGTTTCCATGTTCCTACAGTTTAACAGGTTTGTGGCTTCTGCATTTAGCACTGGAATAAACAATGCTCCAGTAATTGCCAGGTCACTGGTATTTACTTCTGTCTTTTTAAAAACCCTCCCAGCACAGCTGCCTTGAGTGGGATAGACTGTAATTTTCTTTACTGTCTCCCACTAATGAAGGCAAGAGGGCAGGAGGACCAAGTCAGATGGTGCCAAACGAAGCCAAACAGCCTGGTTGACTTTCAACACGATATTAAAATAAACTCCCACCTGTAACAGATTAATTGGCCTGGTCTTTGGCAGCCTGACGGGAAATAAAGACCACTGCTTGAAACCCAGTGCATCATTGTTTTTAATTATAGCTGTTTTTCTCAGCTGGCCTGGTGAAAGGATTATTATCCCACAGGTTTTCTTTGCAATTCAGGATGAGCAGATAATGGGGATGGGGCCAATGCAAAGCATGGGGACAGGACAGCAAACCAGATGTGCTCCAGCCAGCTCCCAGAGCTGGGATTTCTTGTTTCCTTCAGTGCAATGGGTCTCTGGGCTCCATGTGCCACCTCCTAAGAAACAGTGGGCACTTTTATCTCCTTGCTCCTCTCATGGTGCAAAAGCCAGAGGCAGAGGCAGGGACAGCTCCTCACTCTGCAGGGACATGGGCAGGGCTGGGACTGAGGATGAGGCTGGCACAGGTGAGACATCACATCTCTGAGCAAACAGAGCTCTGTCTGATGGGCATGCAGGGCTTCCCAGTGTGGCTCCTTCCCAGCTCTTAGGAAAACCAGTTCATTTTCCCAACAGAATAAAGCAAAAGCTGTCCTGTATCCCTGTATCCCTGTATCCCTGTATCCCTTCATCTTCCTAACCTCTACCCTGGAATCATGTCAACACATTCCATGGGTGCTCCTTTTAAAGTCCCCATATTCCTTGAATCTGAATGGAATTCCTTGCCATTTTCTGGCTGTGAGTTGGCACAAGTGCTTATCTATATTCTGAAGAAAAGCCAAGCTGCACGCACAGGTCACCCAGCAGACACAGAGAGAAGTCCCTGCTCCAGGCAGAGCATCACAAGAGTTTGTAGCTCTAAATTTAAGCTCTTTCTGCAGGTTGAGCTATTAATTACAGCTCTGGAGTGTTTCATGACAGTGCCTATTCACTGCCTGTGCTCTGCCACGAGGTGCTGGAATAGAACCGGGTAATTCATGGATGGGAACAGGAACAGAGGTTTACAGCTCATTGGGAAATTCACTTCCATGAGAAAGTGCAGCAGAACACAATGGAGGCACTGAGGATTTCACCACGTCCCCTTTTTATGCTCCAAACCGGTGGGTCTGAAAAGCAAGGAAGGCTTGGTCTAAAAACGAGCCATCAAAATTTGGCCAAAATTAGCAATATGTTCTTTCTTTGCTATGCTCAAATGTTTGATGGAAAACAGAGAGCTCCTGCTGAAAAGCCCATGCTAAAAAAAAACCAACTTACTTTCTGTGGGAGAGGGGAAAAGAGAATACAATCTGTTATCAGCTCAACCATTATTAAAAGGAGAAATCCTAATCCCATATGCTGCTGTTTACTCAATGATCTCCACCACATGTACACAGTGTCCTTACAGAGGAGAGATGAGAAAAGAGACCCCAGAAAGACAAAACTAGCTCCCCTCCAAACTGATTCTGGTAATATAAACTGAGCAGATGCCAAGACTCTGATCCTTGCCCTGACCTGGACAGTCTGGAGCTGTGGCCTTGGGGAATCTCATGAGGTTCAACAGGGCCAAGGGCAGCTGCTGCACCTGGGTCAGGGCAACCCCCAGGATCAATTGGGGCTGGGGATGAAGGGATGGAGAGCAGCTCTGGGAGAAGCACTTGGGGCTCTGCTGGGTGAGAGCTGCACAGGCCCTGGCCCAGAACCCCCCTGTGCTGGGCTGAGCCCCCGGCGTGGGCAGCAGGGGAGGGGGGATTCTGCCCCTCTGCCCCACTCAGGTGAGACCCCACCTGCAGAGCTGCTCCAGCTCGGGGGTCCCAGCACAGGAAGGAGCTGGAGCTGCTGGAGCCAGGCCAGAGGAGGCTCCAGGATGATCAGAGGGATGGAGCAGCTCTGCTGTGGGGAAAGGCTGTGAGGACTGGGGGTGCTCACCTGGAGGAGAGGAGCTTTGGGGTGAGCGAATTGTGGCCTTCCAGGGCCTGAAGGGACTGACAAGAAAGATGGGGAGAGACTGTGGACAAGGAATGGAGTGACAGGACAAGGGGGACCTGCTTCCCACTGCCAAAGGGAAGGGTTAGATGGGATATTGGGAAGTAATTCTTGTCTGGGAGGGTGGGGAGGCCCTGGCACAGGTTTCTCAGAGCATTCCCTGGATCCCTGGAATTGTCCAAGGCCAGGTTGGCTGGGACTTGGGACAACCTGGGATAGTGGAAGGTGTCCCTGCCCATGGCAGGGGGTGTGACTGGAGGAGCTTTAAGTTCCCTTCCAACCCAAATCATTCCAGGATTCAATGATTCTATGACTTCTCCTCACTGTATTTCTAGGCATTTTTGCTTGGCCTTTTCTTTGTCTGCTGTACCACCAGGGTTCAAAAAGCCCACAGAAAAATATGATAAATAGGAAAATATCTCCATGGCATTTGAGATGTGATGCTTCTGGCAGTAAGATCCTTTATGTTCTCTTCAAGTTTTTAGAAATCTGAGCAGAGGCTGTGTTCTGAGGGAAGAAATCAAAGAGGTTTTAAAAGCCCCAACGCTGCTGTGGGATAACTCCAGAAGAAGGAGTGCACACGTGTGCCAGGGAGAGAAGCCTCCCACATTGTGTTCCTTGCAGGTAACAAGAGGATGGTTCATTACAGGCAGTTTCACAGAACTTGACATCTTAAATTTTTTACAGCAGCCATGGGCATGGCAGGATCTGGTGATTTGCCACCTGCACTGAATTTGTTACCTGCAAAGACGATACCTTCCTAAAAGCCAAAAAAAGAGAAGGAAATGGAAAAGGAGGAGTTCCTCCAGCAGAGACACACTGTGTGGCCTCCTCTGTGAGCAGCAGGCCTGGCAGGCAGTGCTGGATGAATTAATGCTTCATTAAGGACCTTTCCCAATTCCGGGGCTCTGGCGTGGTGCTGAGCACGCTGAGCTGGAGGAGCTGCATTCCTGATGAGCTACAACCCAGTGCCTTGAACATTTGGGTTATTAGAGTCGGGAGAGCAACTCCAAGGTTATTGCCTTGCTCCAAACCAGCTCTGCATATTTTGTGAGTGACTGAAGACTCTGCTGCTTTCTCTCTGCCTCTCTCTCACAGCCAGTGGTCCCCACCGAGCCCTGGAGTGGCTGCGTTTGGCGGTGACAAAAAGCTCACAGTTTAGCTCCGGTTGGTTCCGTCTCGTCATAAACTTTACAGGCTGCTGGAGGGCCCTTTTCCCATGAAGAACGAGTGTGGGAGCACAGGCTGCACACAGCAGTGAGGCTGAGAACACAAACTCCAGTTGAGATTTGCAAGAGATGATGGGGAATTTTGCCTTGCAACTCCCATTAATTTCTGTTGCAGCCGGGTGATGTTGAGCACATGATTTATCGTGAGTCTCACGCTGGTTTGTGTTGCTTTTCAGAGTAAAATAGCACCTTTCCTTTAGATAAGAACAATCCCCTCTCCCAAAGTCCTGGCTCTGTCAGTGGCACATTAGGAGCATTAATAAAAGTGAGTGGAGCATTAATAAATTAGCAGGTACCTCACAAAACTCAGCACAGAACCCCAGAATGGTTTGGGTTGGAAGGGACCCTAAAGAACATCTCATTCCACAAGCCTGCCATGGGCAGGGACACCTCCCACTATCTCAGCTTACTCCAACCTGGTGTTAGATACTTCCAGAGGGATGGGGCAGCCACAGCTTCTCTGGGCAGCTTGTGCTGGGGTCTCACCACCCTGACAGGAAAGCATTTCTTCCCAAAATCCCATCCATCCCTCTTTCATCTTAAAGCCATTCCCTCTTGTCACTCCAGGCCCTTACCCAAAGGTAATGGGGAACTGCAGGGTTGTTCCTGATTTTGACTGAGTAGGGAGATAAAGATGCAAAATCAGCTTTGGGAACCCAAACTTCAGCCCAGGCTTAACACCCAACACAACGAGAAAAAAGGAAAACAGAGAGAAAGTCAGACCTCAAAACTGCAGTTTCCATTAAATCCAGACAAACAGGGTGTACATGGATCCATTCCTTCTGCAGGCACCTCTCAGCAGATGTGATTAAATGGAATAACCAGATTTGTGGCATTAGAACAGCCCAGTCCAATCTCAGGTTGTGCTGCCACTTAGGAGGAAGAAAGGAGGTCTTGGGGAACTTCTGAAATAATTTTAATAATGAAGCCAAGCCTCAGGTGAAAGGTTTTCAGCAGCAATCACTATCCACACCTGTTGGGCACTTGGAAAGAGCTCATGCATCTCACTGTCCTGCTTGCATTTATAGAACTTCCTTGCACTCAGAAGGGTCCCAAAGTGATTAGAATTGACTGCCTACAGGATTCATTTCCCTGGGCCTGAACTGCATCGATTTTGGTGTAGAGCACAGCAGCTCTTTAATGATGAGCAGTAACAAACCATGAGAATTCGAGGCAGGAGGTCAAGAACAACTCAGCCATCCAAAACCGCCCCCCAAAAAAAAAAAATAAGGATTGAGGGAAAAGCACTGTAGTTAAAATAATCTAAAATTTGAGCAGAGCCCATGGCCAGCACCTTCAAGCTTCTGGAAATTTCCTTCAAGGCATACACAGACAGGTGATTACTTTCTCAGTTTTGGTTGAAAAAGCCCAGCATGGATGTATAAAAACTCCCATTATTTGCTGGGTACAACAGAGGGAATTACCAGCCTTATTTGACAGCATCTTGAGCTTTCTGATTGATTTCCCAGCTAAGCTGTTGACCAGGGATGACCCAGCGAGGATGGCAGCCCCGGCTCGTGCAGCTCCCTCCCAATCTGCCTGGAGAGTGAGTGATCTCTGTGCACCAGCAGTGACCCTGGAGGCAGAACAGTTTCTTGGCACCTTTATTAGAAAGCAGTAACGATATGAGAGCAAAGACCCCTGGTTTTATTTGAGGGTGCAGTAAATAATTTATTTTCCAGTGAGGCTTTCAGCTGGTCTGTCTGCCTTGCTCTGGGAATCACAAAATCCTAGAACAGTTGGGGCTGGAAGGGATCTCTGGACATCATCCAGTCCAGCCTCCCTGCTGAGGCAGAGTCACAGGGAGCAGGTGACACAGGAACACATCCAGGTGGGTTTTAAGTATCTCCAGAGACAGAGACTCCATGACCTCCCTGGGCACAGGAGATGCAGCCAACAGGAGACATTAACCTGGATTTCTGAGCATCATTCTCATCACCTAATTCTGGCAGCAGGGACCAACTGAAAAAGCCCTTTAATACTGAAACCCTTTACATTGGCCATGACCTCCAAACACCCTGGATCTCTCCATAGTTCCTACAGCTCGACAAGAGCACAGTCACACCTTGGACTTCCCTTCTGGCCAGGGCTGTGCATTAGATGTGCCAACCTCCTCCCAGCCAGGCTCACCTCCTGGACACACCATTCCCAGGAATGCCTTGCAAAAAGATTTCATGCTGCTGGGAGGACCATGGGGAGAGAGGACAAAGCCTGTGCTGAGCCTGCCATTAGCACAAACCCTGCAGATCCAAAAACACTGAGGCAGAATTACACCTCCCACAAGGCTGGACCTCTGTGTGCCACAGGATTTATGTGCACACACAAACTCTGGAGTGGGGTCCCTCTGCAACCTCTGTTGCACATTATATTAGGAATGGTGAAACGACACAGACTCTCTAGCCTTGGTTGCAAAAGAGAGCAAGTTTTATCCTTCCAGATCTTCTTTTATAGACAGTTCTGAGAAGGTCTGAGAGGTAAAACTCTCATTGGTCATGGAACCAACACATCACCATCATTGGGCAGTTGGAACAACACCCCTTGACTGTTTCTTACAAGTAAACAACAAGGAACAAACAACACCTGCAGAGGTTGTTTTCCTTCTCCAAGGACTGTTTGGATCCCTCCTTATGATTTCTCAGGCCAGAGTGAGAAAGTTGTGTAACTTAGTTTCCCACAGGTTCAAGCTAATGCCTGAAGCCTAAAAATCTCTTATTTGACCACTGTCAGTTCCCACAAACCTCCATAAGCATTCCCATTCCTGGCTGTACAGCTCCTTCCTGGGCCTTGGCTTCACAAACACCTCAAACCCTGTGGTGTGGAAGGACAGTGTCCCCTCTGCTCCCCGGCTGTGCTGCTCCCCCAGGTTCCTGGGAAGCCTTTTGTCACCCTGAAAACTCAGCTTCTGAGCTTGCTGACATGGTTTTCTAAAGCCTTTCCCAGGACAGTAACTGTAAACATAGATATGTGTACATTCCTTCTGTTCCATGTCTTGTGATGGGCATCTCTCATGGCCAGTGCAGTGAGAAAGTGTTATCCTGACCATCCAATCCCTGGCCATGGGCAGAAACCTGTAAATCCTGGGGGGAAAAATAAACTCTGCTCTTCTTTTCACCACACCTCGAGCTGTGTCTGTGTGATCTATTCATCTTCAGCAGTAACAGCCTTTCCCATGTCCTGCTCTGGGCAGGCAGGGCTGTGCCTGTCCCATGGGAGCAGGAGGTGAAGTGTGGTTAGCACCAGCTGGAATGTCCTGTGGTTCCTCAATGGATGAAGGGTGGGAGAGGTGGCTTCCATGGCACACAACTTTTCTAAAAGAGCCAAAACATCTGCTGCAAACATTTGTAGCCAGCTAGCCCTGGAGAAGGCTGGCTAAAGGATGCATGAGTGCCTCAAGGGACCCAAAACTTCCATAAAGTGTAACACTGCCTGAGTGGGTCTGTCCCAATGACACCAAAGGTCTCTCAGCCAGTTCAGAGCTGCTGAGCCCTGGGAATGAAGATCCTGCTCTGAAGGTAATAAATCAGAGATGACAGAGGGAACACTGATAGGGAACACACGAGGCAAAGAGCACGGGAAGTTGGCTAAGAGATCCCAGAGACCACATGGGAGAGAGTTCATTACTTTTCTCAAGTCAGTGCTGTTAATTACATTCAGAACTCAAAATAAAAGTCATCTCTAGGTGAGGAAGCCTGACAGGGCTTCGTTGTATTTTGTGTTTGCTGAGTTACCTTTCCTGCATCGCTCACCTGGTGGGGAAGGTTTGCTCGGACTGTGGTGACAGCAGATAAATCACTGGCTTTGCTGCCATCTTTGAAAAATGAATTTCAGCCCCTGCATTTCTCATCAGTTCATCTCCCTTCCTGCTTCCTCCTCGCTGGCACAGGAGGCCTGGAGGCTATTTTAAATGGAAAGCCAGGACAAATCTGTGGCTGAGCTCCTCTGGGCAGCTTCCGAGGTGAAGTCAGAGCTCCTTCCCCGGGGCCTGCTGCAAACCAGGACCTGGTGGGTGCCCACCAGCAGGCACTGAGCCCTTACCTGAGCTGGGAGCACTACAAATCATGGTCTGGGTGTGCTTTTAGGAGCAGATAGGCAGCCAGGTGCCCTCACCTGAGCCAAACTAAGCCTGGAGGGTCACGCCAGAAGCTGAGCGGTCACCACTGCCCAGCACCTGCTGTGGGCACGTCGGGATGCTAAGGGAAGGCTCTCAGGGGCTCCCCAAAAGCCAAATGCTGGGGGCTGTTCTGCAAGGCCCATCCAGGCCACCGGGCTCAGCCCTTCCAGGAGGAGCCGGCCTCCCCCACCAAGTAAATCCAGCCGCTGTGAAAGAGCCGGATCCGCTGGCGATGCCGCAACCAGGTGTTTGAAACAAAGGCATGGGAAGAGCAAAATTAGGTCAAATCTGCTGATGAGAGATGAGTAAATAACAGTTGCTATTCCAGGGAGCTTTTGTTCTTGCTAAAAGGAGAGCAGGCAGCTTTGCAGATCTGTCTTCTCTCATTCCTGCTGAAGCAGGGGTTTAGGCATCCTCAGAGTTTCATGGGAGCATAAAAGGAGGCTGTGGGGAGGGAGGGGGGTTTCAACTGTGCACACTCATGGAAATGTGTAGCTGAGGCTGTGAAAAGTGATTAATAGAGCCAATCAACAAACAATAGTGAGAATATTATTGAAAGACTTTCTTTGCGAGTGTCTGAGCACGATGGACCAACAATATAGAGGAGTGCTCTGCTTTATAACTGGAATTTTTTCTTTGCAAGTCTAATAAGAAAGTGGCTAATAATAGGATGGAGAATATTTTCAAGGTGTGTTTTATTATCCACTTATCTCTGACGCTTGCCAAAAGAGGCCTGAATATTCCCCAGTACATTGGAGACTTTCTGGCAGGGGAGAAAGACTGATGAGCACTATAAAATAGGGAGTTAATGAAAGCAACTACATCTAAATGCAATATCTGGGTCCCATGGCTGAGATTTCCTGCGGACCGACACCGTATCCCTCTGTGGCTCGGGCTCTGCAGCCAAGTGAAATGATGTTCTCTGCCACAGGAGGTGGGGGAAGCTGAGAGTCATTGCCAGCATTTAATGACACAAAAGTAAGATCGTAGAACCATAGAATGGGCTGGGCTGGGACCTTAAAGATCATCAAGATAATTGCCATTATCTAATTTGCTGATAAAAAGGAGTTCCACAAGCCCCTGCTTCCCCGAGGGATGCAGGCAGAGAAGCTGGCAGTCTCCAGGCAAAGTAATTCAAGAAAAAAGCCCAGAGTGCTTTTTCTCTCATACAGAGGGAAATAAGGGGCCATAAATGCTCAGTTACACATATTCCCTACCAAAGCATCTGGGATTACCTGAAATCCCACAGCTACCAGCAGCATCCCAGAGCCATTCAAACAGCAGGACCCCCCAGGTGTCCCCTGCTGAGGGGAAATGTTGGAGTTTGGCTCATTTGTCCTCTCATTCCTGAGACGTGATCCCAAGCAGGCTGAACATGCAGGAGCTGGAGATGTGCTTTATGCTCTTTGTAATACCAGCTGACAGGAGATATATATATATTTATATAAATAAGTAAAAAAACCCCTCTGTACACAAAAATCTATCTATATTTGAAGCATCTAAAAGAATTACTTCTCTGAAAAACATGGGAGATGTTGATGGCAGTAGAAGCTGTCAGAGATGTGCAGAGATTTAGCACTGCTGGGCCTTAAGAAATGCAGTTTTTGTGGATGCTCCTCATGTGCTGCAGCTTCCCCAGCTCAGCTCCATCACTTCCCCTCATCTCCACAGCCACCAACCCTGGCATCTCTCACCTCATTCAAATTCCAGAGGTTCATCTCTAACGTGCTGAGCAAAAGCTTCCCACCTCTTATCCCAAGCTTTCAATCTCATGAGAAATATTAAAAGGAAAACATGAAAATTACAGGAAAAGTATCCAAAGGATCATAACCTGCCACAGCAATGAAAAATCCAATTGGGCTTGGAGTGGAGCTGGGCTGATGTAAAATAAAGAGGAAAATGAGGGATGTTTAGTCCTGCCTGTGGGAAGTGCTGCTGTGTGGGGCAAGAAACAGAACTCTATAAAAACCCACAGATGAAACATTTCTTGGGAATCACAGAATTATGGAATATTCTGAGTGAGAAAGGGACCCACCAGGATCATTCAGTCCAACCCCTGGCCCTGCACAGATCAACAAATCCACAGACCAAAAACCCCACCCTGGGCATCCCTGGAGCTCTGTCCAAAGGCTCCTGGAGCTCTGGCAGCCTCGGGGCTGTGCCCATTCCCTGGGGAGCCTGGGCAGTGCCAGCACCTCTGGGGGAAGAACCTTTCCCTAAATCCAGCCTGAGCCTGCCCTGGCACAGCTCCAGCCATTGCCTCAGCTTCTGGATGCACTGGAGAGGGAAGATGATGGGCTCAGATAATTCTGGGAAAACAGCAGGACCTTTGGAAACTGTCAGGGGTAACTGGTAGGGAAGGAGAAGTGTGTGTTGGGGTGCCAGTGCCAACAGCAGTGCCAGGCTGTGTCCTGGTGGACCATCCCTGGTTCTGCTGACAGCCCCTTCCCAGATTGGCTGCATCACCCTTTGTGCCTCAGTTTCCCTCTCACCAAAACCACTGCAGCACTTTGGATACCCCTCTTTTCCAACCCCCATCTCTCAGCCTGAGTTAAAGCAGCAAACTCCTCTCCCAACCCCCATCACTGCCTTTGCCAGGCGTGGAAAAGCGACTTCCCTGTCAAGCAGTGCAGCTCTGGTTCCCCATGACACCCAGCACTCCAATATTCACAGAGCCTCTCAGAGACAGGCAGGGTCTATTAGTGCTAATGAAACTGGGGAGCCCAATTCCCCACGCAAATGAACTTGCAGGAAGGGGATTACATCTCCTGCCATGCACGAGGGTGAGATCTGGCATCCATGGCTCTCTTTTAAAGTCTGACCTCATTCCTGCCTTGTGAACACCCATCCAGATATGAATAATAATAAAAACCCCTCACATTTCTTGCAGAATCATTACATTGTTTTATTATTTTCCTATTCATGCTGTCAATAATAAATCACATTACCCGAGATGTTCACATTTATTAGACTATTTAGAGCTCAGCATCGCTGGTGTGGATTTGTGTTCGTGCTGTTACCAGAGCTCAGGGTTTGTTAATAACTGGGTCCCCAGAACACACCTTTCATTAAACAAGGCAAGAAGCTCCTGAATTAGCAACACCATCCAAAAATCCCAGTGTCATGGGAGGCTCAGGAGAGCGACTTTGGGCTTTAGGGCCAGGTTGAACAGGGCTTGGAGCAGCCTGGTCTAGTGGAAGGTGTCCCTGCCCATGGTAGGGGGTGGGATTGGATGAGCTTTAAGTTTCCTTCCAACCCAAACCATTCTGGGATTCTACAGAACTCCTGCAGACTTTGGTAAAGGGGAAGGAAAGAGTTAAGGGGGGTAAGAGATGCAAAAGAACAGATAGAGCTTAAAGGCAATGCTCACTCCTTTCTCCAACACCAAACTAATCCAAGAAACAGCAGGGAAAGAGGAATTCCTACAAATTATTTCTCTGCTCACTTAAATTGCCCTTTTACTCTGAGTGATGCACAGACCCATGAGATAATTCCTCACTTCCCAACCTGAACCTGGAATTTTCAGCCCATTTCTAGGTTCACCCTGGGCACACTGAACAAGCTGGAGAAGGCCACACAGAGCCCTGCGAGATGAATTTCTACCAAGTCTGCAGCCCCTTCCCTGGGCTATTTTGGGCCACAGAGAGTTTTAATGGTGACACACAAAGTGTCACCCATCTGTGTGAGTTTGCAAAGCCTGGGATCACCAAGAGAAGCACAAGGGCTTTGTGAGGAGCTCAGTGTGGAGACAGAAGGCCTCAGCCAGGGTGTACTGGGAGAGAAATTGAGGGACAAGAAGAGGAGGAATTTACTCAGTACATACACACAACACAGGCATGACAAATCCAGGGTCTTTACTCTTGACTTCACTGCTGAAGCCAGAGAATCACCATCCCTTGGTGCCAGTGCAGTGGGATTTTGGGATGCACCTTCTCTGCCAGCTTCCTTGGATAAAGTGCAATTTAGCACTTCAGGTTTGTTTGTGCAGGCTCAGCCTGGGGCTGCTGCACAGTGAGGGTGGGCAGAGCTCCCAGGGCAGCAGTGAGAAAACAAACCCAGCCCTGGCTGGTGCATGTGAGCAAAAGGGAATCATATGGTTGAAGAGAAGAGTAATTGTAGTGGAAATTCAAAATCACTTCACTGAGCCCATTTCATGCTGTCCTTGTTGTTCCTGTAAATCAGCAGCGGCAATTTATTCCTAAACAACAACAATCCTGAATGGGGAAGAAAATGAAATAATTGTGTTTTGACCAGCTTGAGACAATTCCTCCATATTTATAAACACAGGTGTCGAGTGTAAAGGCCCTGTCACGCTCATCAGACAGCAGCAGGCTGGGCTGTGCAGCATGGATAGGGCAGGAGGCTCCTCCTGCAAAACTTGGCCAAGGCTTTGGGATTCCCATCTGGCCTCCCAGATACCCAAAGTATTTATCAGTGTTTTAGGGAAAAGCAAAGCCAAAACAGCCAGAGCAAAGCTCCCCCATGTGTGCATCCGAGCCCCAAACCAGGACTGTCCTGCTTGTGGTGTTTTCCTGGGCCATCCCAGCCAGTCCCCCTCATTCCCACACTGAGCTGTGCTGCTTCACCTCTGTCCTTGCTCACAAGAGTCCTCACTTCCCTGGGACATGCATAAATCACACAATCCCAGAATGCTTTGGCTGGGAAAGGAACACAAAGACCATCTTGTTCCACCTCAGGGACACCTTCCACTGTCCCAGGCTGCTCCAACTCCCATCCAGCCTTGGGCACTGCCAGGGATCCAGGGGCAGCCCCAGCTGCTCTGGGCACCCTGTGCCAGGGCCTGCCCACCCTGCCAGGGAACAATTCCTGCCCAATATCCCATCCAGCCCTGCCCTCTGGCACTGGGAGCCATTCCCTGTGTCCTGTCCCTCCATCCCTTGTCCCCAGTCCCTCTCCAGCTCTCCTGGAGCCCCTTTAGGCCCTGGCAGGGGCTCTGAGCTCTCCCTGGAGCCTTCTCCTCTCCAGGTGAGCACCCCCAGCTCTCCCAGCCTGGCTCCAGAGCAGAGGGGCTCCATTCTGGAACATCTCCATGGCCTCCTCTGGCCTGGCTCCTGCAGCTCCACATCTTTTCACATGCAGAGAAAATATTCTGCTTCCTGTCAAGCTGCCCAAGGCAGATTCAGCCCTTTGCTGCCCTCCCACACAGAGCAGGGGATGCTCTGCACTCAGGGAAGGGATTGGTTGGAAGGGGCACTGCTCAGACCCGCTGCAGCCTCCCGGGCTCTCCCCAAACCTCAGATCCATCGGCGTGCAGGGGCTGGAACAGCCTGTATTGCCTTTGGCTATCTCACAGCCCTTCATCCTTGATCAGAAGATAATCATTTGGTGCAAAAAGAATCTGACATCCAACCACCTTTGCTTTTAAGCATCCTCAGGATTGTACCTGTCAGTCTCCCACACTACTCCTTGAATCCCTGGGGGGTTTGGGACTCCCTCAGCCTCTGTGCCACCTTCCTCAGAGCTCTGACAGCCTCTGCATCACAGCAAAGAGGAGCCAGCAGCCAAGACCCATTTGCAGAGGAAACCAAGGTATAAAAGCTCTCCAGGTACATCAATCAAAGTGTCTTCTAGGGGAATATTCAGCCTTTTTTCCCTAAAAAATGTATTTGGCAGATGATGAAAACAATGTCAGACTTTGTCTGCCTCACAGTTCTCAGCAGAAGACCTCTCAGCTCATTTTCTACATTCTCTACTCCAGGTGCCGGATCCTTTATGATCCCCACTGGATCTAGCAGCTGGAAAACCTTCCAGGCTTTCTCCTTATCCGTTTCATTAATTATTATCTTTAGTTTCACCCTCATTTCCTTAAGCTGTTTTGACAGCCTTGTTGGTCCGTCAATCAAGTGTCTTGTAAGTACTTTTGAAATTCTTGGTGAATCTCAACCAAACTTGACAAGGGATGATGAGACTTCACTGTTAAAGGGAAAAAGGAATATGAGAAAACCTAAAATAACAGCAACAAAAAAAGCAAGATGTAAAAGGAGGCCAGGTAAAGGGAAATGCCCCCTCTCTCTGGAAGTAGAGAACATAAAACACAAAATATAAAACTTCTTCGCCCCTCAGCACAAATTCCTTATTCCTGTGCCCTGGGAAGGGGGAAGGCAACACTCTCCTCCCAAAAAACCCCAGCACAGGCCATGAGACAGTGCCCAGGGAAGTTTAACTGTAATAAATGGAAAAGTTTCATCAGGATGTTTGTTTGAAATCTATATCACAGACAGGGAGATGTGCCAGGGGGAACAAACATCATCTTGATTAAGATTCTGCTGCACAAGAGGATCAGGAAATGCCTCCTGTGAGAAGTTTGCCCTCTGAGCCTGCCATGCCTGGAATCTCAAGAGACAAAAGACAATTCCAATACATTTTATTCCTTCTTTTCTCTTCTCCTTTAAGACCAAAATACCCCCATGGCACTTTGACCTTCCAGTTTCACTCCCACTGTAATGAGCCCCAGGCATCCCTTTAGCAGGACCCATGAGCAGCCCCTGCTGTGACATTCCTCTCTCTGCCTGATGACAAGGACTTTTCCTCAGTGTTTTTCAGGGATCATTCACAAACCTCCCCTTTCCAGCTACATTGGACTGCTCATGCTCAAGTTTAAGGATGCCTTGAGCTCCAAAGTCCAGGGAGATCATTTTATGGAGTTGTGGATGATGGATTGATGGAAGAAGGAAGGGGCCATCCCACAGTTTGCCAATGCACTCTGTAGGAAATGTACTTTGGCTGTCATTTGGGCTGAGATGGACAGATGGAACAAGGGCATCACTGCAAGGAATATTATGTAAATATGAGGTAATGCCAGCTTTTGCTTCAGCAGGTTCAAGTAGATGGTGCAGGATGAGAGGAAAACTCAGGGAAGGGCTGGGGGGATGCAAAGCAGCTTTAAGAGGAGGGAGATTAGGGGCAGGCTACTGTCTCCTGAGGCAAAGGTGGATTGCTGGACCACTGGAAGTTCCTCCTGTCCAATTAATGTGCTGACACAAGGGCTCATGTTAAATCCAAGCTCTTGCCACTGCCCTCATGACTTGGTCCCTGATCCCAGGATTACATCTGTCAGAGTCTGGCTTTGAGCACCCTCATCACTGTCCTGTCCTTGCCCTCCAGCCCTCAGGGAGGTTTTAGCCTCTTCTCCAAGGTGTCCAACACCAGGCACTTGGCACCTAACAGGGATTTTTGGATTGCATTTGGAGGCTGATGCCCACAGTCTAAACCACAATTACCTGAGATGGTTTTGCTTCACACAGTGATAACAAAACCTCTCTCTCTGCTCCTGCTGCTGCCCCAGACTGATCCCTGATAAAGGTGAGAATACCTCAGACACACACAGAGCTGCACTTCCCATTACTGCTGTTGCTATTGAAGTTATTAAGATAATTGCTGTGCCAGACTTGCCACAGCAGCAGCTCTTGGAGCTGGTAATGCTGCCTGTTTTACACTTGTGGGGATGGGTAAGTGGGGGAGATTTACACACAGCCTGACAGTCAGCTGCATTCCCACTCCTGATAATTTGCACCTGGAGCCTGACTGGAGCGAGAGAGGCCAGTGCCTCTTTTCCAAGCTGCTTGTTTTACGTTTGCTTTGGTTTTGCTATCAGCTAAATGCACTCAAGGGTAAAGGCTCCTGGGGGACCTGTGAAACGGTGCTACTGCAAACACAACAGCCAGAGTTGTTGCCACGGCGATGGTTAATAACATTCAAATGGAACAGGGACCCTTTTTGCAGCAGGACATGTGGAATGATGCCTCTGCAAAGTGGGGGAGATGGAGGCAAGGGGGGATGCAGAGCTTGGTGCCTCCCTCTCTGGGGGGTTTCTGTGCTGGGAGGCCCCTGTGCCCATGAGGAGACACCAAGGACAGCTTTGCATCCCAGCCAGGATGGAGAGGATGGAGAAACCTGGAAAATGTGAGAGGGGTGGTGCTGAGGTCTTTATAGCTGGAGAAAATGCCAGCTTGGGGCCACACCATGTCCCTCTGGCCACCAGCACCGAGCTCTGCAGTGCAGAAGTCTCCAGGATGACCTTTCCTAGACAGACACTAGAAAGCCATTACTGAGCACAAGCCAATTTGCTTTGCAAGTCTAAGTGGCAATTTTCCTTCTTAAATACATTACAGTTGAAGGTAAATGGCTATAAACAGAAAGTTACTCCTCACTCCCTCCGCAGAGACCTCTCCCTGTGGTTATGAGCTATGATCTTAAAAAACACTGTAGCGAGGCACTGGCAGCACAGGACACGGTTGTTTTCAGCAAGTGACTTTTGTGCCAGGCTTTTATTAAGAAGGAAAAAAGATTAAGTGATAATATCCGCAGGGGGCAATGACTTCTTCAAATATCCTTATGCAGCAATTTTACCAGGGAGTGAAAAATTAAGAGCAAGGTTTAAGGTCTCTTGGATTTTATTCCAAGTAGGTGCACTGGCTGAAGAACAGCAGCTTGCTGAGCACCTCATGAAAATTCAGCAGGACAGGGTCATAAGCTCTGGTTATGTGAGGAATTTCAGTACCAGGAGGAGGAGGAGGAGGAGGAAACAGAGGGGCTGAAAAGAGATTCCCCCCAATCCCACTGCAGGCTCCAGAGATCTCCCACTGCTGCCTCAGCCATGATGATAAAAAGGGGAGGTGGCATGTACAGCAAGGGAGATGAGCTCTGTATTCCCACCACTCATCACTGAGCCCAGGAGAGCTGGTCCTGCCCATCTCCCCCTGCAGGTCTCACCTGAACCCCAGGAGAGCTCATCCTGCCCATCTCCTCCTGCAGGTCTCACCTGAACCCCAGGAGAGCTGGTCCTGCCCATCTCCCCCTGCAGGTCTCACCTGAGCCCAGGAGAGCTGGTCCTGCCCATCTCCCCCTGCAGGTCTCACCTGAGCCCAGGAGAGCTGGTCCTGCCCTTCTCCCCCTGCAGGTCTCACTGAACCCCAGGAGAGCTCATCCTGCCCATCTCCCCCTGCAGGTCTCACCTGAGCCCAGGAGAGCTCATCCTGCCCATCTCCCCCTGCAGGTCTCACCCGAGCCCAGGAGAGCTCATCCTGCCCTTCTCCCCCTGCAGGTCTCACCTGAACCCCAGGAGAGCTCATCCTGCCCATCTCCCCCTGCAGGTCTCACCTGAGCTCAGGAGAGCTGGTCCTGCCCGTCTCCACTCAGGACTGCAGTGGCCAAACGAAGCCATTTCCCCTCCCAGCCCCTCCTTGTACCTCTCAGCAAACAACCTGAGATTAAACTCTTTAATTAGCAGCTCTCAAAAGCATTGTGGGATTCCCTTATTTTTGATCAACTCGTTGGTTTTTCCTGTCCAACACCTGCCTCCAGCTGCAGCACGGTGGCTCCAGACAGCCTCACACAAAGGCAGGGTAATCATACAACCCACCTTGGAGAATTTAATCCTTCTCATCTCTTATTTTGGCCTGACATTTCTGTTCATTAGGAGCACGCTGTGTACAGCACTGTACATCTTCATTGGGAACCCACCGTTTCTATTAAATGTAATTATTTCTCCCTGCGGCTTGCATGCTAAAGATGGGCACTAAAAAGCAACTGGCTGCTGCAGGAAGGCATCACAAAAGTCTTTTACAATCCATGTGCTTTGCAGCAGCATTCATGGACTACCTGAGGCTGGACCCACAGGTTTTGGAGGTGGGCAGGACCATTGGGATGAGTTATTTCCTGCTCTGGGCTCAGCAGGAATGGTTTGGGGTGGAGGGACATGAGAAAACACCAAACCATGAGGGCTTCCCCTGCCAACACCTGGCTGAGCTACAACATCTGGGGGTGAGCACAACATCTGGTTTGCACTGAAACTCCTCCAGGAACAAAAGATCTACTGTAACCCCTGCACCCTGTGCCAGGAGCTAATTAGGCTCCTGGTGAAGGTGTTGCTTATTTTCTAGTCTGAAATTGTTTGTAGGTTTCATCTTCCAGCTACTGGGTTTTAGTGCCTGTGTGATGGCCAGACCAAACCACTCTCCTAATGCTCTCCTGGGATCAGCCTATCCCTGCCTCTCACCTCTCTATAAGTTATCCAAACCCAGAAGAGTGAGAAAAATTAGGGCCAGACCAACCCTAAATTCTTCCTTTTTCCCCCTAAATATTTTCCCACCTTGTAACATTATTTTGTCTGAAACATTTATTTATTTATTTATTTTATTTTCAAAACTATTTTCATCTTGACCAAGCCAAAAAGCATTTATGGAGTCATTTTCAAAGCAGTGGCACATCCTATTCTGGCAATTTGGTATCAGGCTTGTGCTCCTTTGAAATGAATTGGTGTTTTAGAAGTATTACAAAAGTAAGTAAAAGTAATTTCAAGTACTTCATTTGAAATTAAATTCTATTTCAAAAGTAACCAAGAACCATTAGAGCACAGTTTTCATATGTTGAATGAAAGAAAGAATATGAAGGAAGGGGTTTTTCTGGGTGGGGTTTGGGGTTTTTTATTTGTTTTTTAGTGACATTTTCATAATGTTTAAAAATGTTGTCATTTTGTCTCATTTCAGGCTGAAATTGCCATTCTTGGCTAAAGAGGGAAGCCCAGGTAACACCTTAGGGGTGGAATTTGAGATGGCCAGAGCCAGAGGGGATAAATTCCACCCTTGATTCCAAACGATGGCCAAGCACACAGAAAAACAACCTCCATTAGCAGCTCCCTGGCATCGGGACCTGTGTGAGCCTTTTCAATTCCCAGAGTCTCAGAACTTGAAAAAGCCATTCCACACTTATTTAGTGGAATATCTTTATTCAACCCTAAATGTACGCAATCAGCATTAGGTTGATGTATTCCAGCCAGCAGCGACTTGGGGGACCCACTTGAACAGGAGACTTCATGAATATTCTACAGACTGACATTTGTTTGCAGTATTTGAATATTTCCTAATAACCAGGGGAAAAAAATTGCATTCCAGGAGGCCAAGCTCATGAATGCTTTATAAAGTCAGGTCTCCCCTGAAATATCAGAAATGGCAAACATTGCTCACTACACAGAGATATGCAAAAAGCACTGGGCATTTCCAGCACCTGAGCTCCACTGGGAGCTCCCCTTTGCAGGCTGGGGCTGCTGGGCAGCGTCTCCCAGCTCCAGGTTCTTCCATGGGATGGAGGGGAGGAGGTGCCCACCACTGCCCCACCCTCCTGATGTCCCCAAAGGTTGTTTTTTCATGGGAGCAGAAAATAGATGTCTCACAGTCATTGTGTTGGCAGTACCACAGAATCACAGAGAGCTCTGGGCTGGAATGAATCTGAAAGATGATCCAGTTCCAGACCCCACTGTGGGCACTCTATGGTTGGAGAAATCCCTTAAGGGAACTCTTATCAAGGATTATTAGTATTTTTTATGAGTCTCAGTCCTGCAGCAGCACTGCAGGAGTGCTTTATTTTTTACTGCTGTATCTTTTCTCTTTCACATCATAAACTTCAACCCCTCAAAATATAACTTTCAATCTATGCCACCCCCAGTAGTTGAACACAAGGAGGAAAACCACACTCGAGGTAACTGCAGCCATTAAGGATGTGAACACTTATTTCCTCCAGCTCCTCTTCAGTGACCCTTATTTAAAGCATTCCAAAACTCCAGCCTTTATCCAACCTTGGCCTGTGCTTGTTGAGGGCAAGTGAAATGGATTTTCATTTGCTACAGAGTTCTCTCCAACCATTCAATCTTTCTGCCCTTATTTATCCTTTTACAAAGTCATTGGGTCTCTATCTAATATTAACATTTCTTTGTGTTGAAGAAGTACAAGGATTACTCATAAAATCTCTGCTCCTGCATATTTTGAAGAGTAAATAGGGGGATTTTGAAAGCTTATTTGGCACCAGCCTAAATCTGCCTTTCAAAGCTCGTTTGTGACCAAACCAGTTGTCCAACACACTCCTCTTTGTCTCAACAGCTTCACAATTCTGATGGCGCTGTCTCACTCCAAACAGATTGTTTTCAGCTCCAGGATTAGTCCAGTGACGTACAGCCAAAGTCAGGGAATTCAATTCCTCTTAAAACACTCAGAAAGCATCAAAAAGCTTCAATGTTGTTTGGAACAAGCAGGCCAGATAGCTGGAGTCAGACACTGAGGGATGAATCCATCACCTGAGATTTCTTTTACAGCCAAAGAGAGGAATGAGCACTTTTAGCAGGCAGGTCTCCTCAAATGCCCATTTTCAGCTGAGACAAATCATCCCTGAGGTTGTCTCTTTCCATTGACTAAAATCCCATGAATCTGGGAGCACAAGGCTCACAGTTCATGCTTGGAGACTCCACCTGAAACTTTAAATCTCAGAAACACCAGCCTGACACAAAATCCTAACAAACCACAGGGACTGCCTTCCATCCCAGCTTCATTTCAGCTTTTTTCCCTGCATTCAAGAGATTCCTCAATCCAATCAAGGGCTTATTAACTGCCCTGAGCTCTCATCAGCAGAGATGTGCTGCTGCTGTCAAATTAGTGCAACATGGATTAAGTCACTCCTAGAATGTTTTATCCCATAAAACCCATGTGTGCAACCAGGTGAGGATGTCCTGATGGAGTCCAGGTCATGCTCCTGCAGAGCCAGTGGAGGTCCTGGTCTCATTTTGGGCCTGATATTTTCACCATCAACCATATGGAAATGTTTCACTAATTAAAGGCTCTTCCTGAAAACTAAATTTGGCTGAAATCCTCCAGCTCTGCAGGAGATTTGACCTCGGTGACCCCGACCATTGTGCTCTGCAGGTTGACAAGGCACTGAATAAACAGGTAAGCACAGATTTTGTTGCCTTTACTAATAAATCAATTTTAATTACGGCGACAACATCAGCAACAGAATCGAGTCAAACTGCTGGGCCCATTCTTCTCCCACGCTAACTATCCCAAATTAAAGGGTGAATTGCACTGTGCTCGGGGTATTGTCATGCAGACGAGGGAAAACAACTCGCTTTCCAATTTCCTCATGCAAATGCAGGCAGAATTGTTGAGACAGAATATATTTTGCCATCTCAGTGGTTCTCTAGAAGATAAGAGGAGCCGCGAAAGTTTTGCAATTTGTAAGCTGGCAGCTTATTAAATAAATAAATAAGAACCCCCGCCCTGCAAACCCAAATGTTTAAATAACATTACAAGTAAACTGTCAAGGTCAGCAAATAATGCGTTTAAACAATCTTGTATTCTTTTTGCCTTTCTGCAAAGACTATGCTATAATTTATGGGTTTATTTCCTTTTCAAAAGAAGTTTCTTGATACAGTCTCAAACTCTAGTGGAATATTAAAAAAAAAATAGCAAAATATTCCAGCCTGAAGGCTATTGCAGGGTGTTCTGAATTCCTGAGCTGGTGCCTGTACCTCCCTAGCACGAGGCAGGCGGCACTGCAACATCAATTTCTGTGAAGTTACACCCTACAACACCAATTTCTGGGAAGTTACAACCTCCAACACCAATTTCTGTGAAGTTACACCCTGCAACACCAATTTCTGTGAAGTTACACCCTACAACACCAATTTCTGGGAAGTTACAACCTCCAACACCAATTTCTGTGAAGTTACACCCTGCAACACCAATTTCTGTGAAGTTACACCCTGCAACACCAATTTCTGTGAAGTTACACCCTGCAACACCAATTTCTGTGAAGTTACACCCTGCAACACCAATTTCTGTGAAGTTACACCCTGCAACACCAATTTCTGTGAAGTTACACCCTCCAACACCAATTTCTGTGAAGTTACACCCTGCAACACCAATTTCTGTGAAGTTACACCCTCCAACACCAATTTCTGTGAAGTTACACCCTGCAACACCAATTTCTGTGAAGTTACACCCTCCAACACCAATTTCTGTGAAGTTACACCCTGCAACACCAATTTCTGTGAAGTTACACCCTACAACACCAATTTCTGTGAAGTTACACCCTACCCAATAATTGCAGGAATCCAGAAAAAGCTTCAGACCAGAGCTGGAGCACAGCACCCACCACAAGAAGAAATAAGCTTGTGTGGATATTCAGAAGAGACAAAGCAAAGGGAAAAAAAGGTGACTCAGTCATCACCAGTAAGACCAGATGTTATTTTTAGTTTTTCAGGACCAAATGAAAGCTCAAGAGTAATTATGTGAGTCTGAGCTCTCCTCCCAGGCTCCTGATGTCTTTCATCTCCATGACTCCATGTGTCACTCTTTCCCTTTTATCCCACATCTGAGAGGATCTCCTGTTCCTACAGGAATGCTCCACATTGGGCTGGACCACACACCCTGCTGCAGGACACCCTGTGATGGGGACATCTCCAGGGTGTCACCCACAGCTGTGGCCAGTGACAACATAAACTGTCCCCACGTCCACACTCCCCCAGCTCTTGTGGCTGTGGGGCCAGAGTTTGGTGCTTTCCATGCTGAAGTCACCCCCAACAGCATTTAACTCAAATCTCCAGTGCCAGGGACAGCAACAGGAGCCAAAGCCCAAGGAAGTGAGAATTGATCCATCAGGCAAGGAGATCACAGAATTAATGAATCATTAGGGTTGGTAAAGACCTCCAAGATCATCAATCCAATCTTTGATCAAGTGGAATTCCAGGCCCACTAAACCATGTCTTGAAATGACACATCCACTTGTTTTTCTGAACACTTCTGGGGGAATGACTGCTCCACTTCCCTGCTCCAATGCTTAACCACTCTTCCTATGGAGAAATTCTTCCTAATAATGAACCTGAACTTCCCCTGGTGCAACTTGAGGCCACTTATTCCCTGGGAGCAGAGCCCGACCTCCCCCTGGCTGCCCCTTCATGTCAGGGAGCTGTGGAAAACCAGAAGGACACCCCTAAGCCTCTTTTTCTCCAGTCTGAAGACCCCCAGTGCCCTCAGCTGCTCCTCCTGGGACTCGTGTTCCACCACAAGCCTTCCCCTTGCCTGAGCCCCCTCCTCTGCTCCAAACCCAGCCCAGCCAAAGTCACGTAGGGATCAGCAAAAGGCGCTTCCCTCTTCTCCGTGGTTCCATCTCAGCTGCTCTGGCACGCTCTGCCACTAGAAATAAATGGAAATAATCCCAAAAACAGCCTCATGGGGCTGGAGGAGGGAGCTGAAGCCGAGCTGCTGACCATATGCACTGAGCATGGAGAGGGATGGGAAGCAGGATTGGGAAGAGGCTCCCGCCAAGCAGCTGTCAGCCCACCCTGGCTCTTTGAGGGGACTAAAAACATGTAATTCCCAACTCCTGCATGCTGCACAAGTTATCATTTGGAAGTTGCTGCTCTGCAGTGACTTGACAGTCTAACAATGCAAAATAAATCTATTCACGCTGCTTTGGCGAGACCAAATCCCGGGAATGTGCCGCAACAGCAGAGAGCAGTGATAAGTTCTTGTAACTTACAGCAACTCGGTGCTGTCCTCATTACCATAAATTATCTTCCTGCACACACAGGAAACCTTTCCAACGGACTCCAGCTTTTATTCCCTGCTCTGTGTTAAAGCTGGGAGTACTTTGTGTGAGCCCAGAGCCCTCCTGATAGCGCCGGGTTTGAAGTGCCTGGAAGCTGCAGCGCTGTTCCCGGTTCTCCGACCGGAGCATTGGTGTTAGCAGCGCTTTCTGGAGGCTTGTAAAGAGGATTCTCAGCTGGATTCTGTCCTCTGGAATGCACAGGGACTTTGCACATCATCTCCTGCTGGTTTCTCTGTGCAGCCTGGGTAGGGCTTTGTAGCAGAATGTGGTTAAAAGGAGGGGGAGAAAATTCTACCTCAAGGGGAAGAGCAGAACTGAGACAAATTCATAGAGCCCAGGAATGAGGCACCGAATTAATCAAAGTGGACAGGTGAGGGAACAGTGCTCTGCCTATCAGTGGGATCTCAGTTGCATCAGTGTTGATGAGAAAGGACAGAGACATCTTCATTTCACTCAATCCCTCATGGAGGCAGCTGGGGCGTGTGCCCACGGCCAGGACTGGGGGAACACGGATCCCCACGGGATGCTCCCAGTCTGGCACCAATTCCTTGCCTCATCTCCTGCACCCTGTGCATGCTGGAGCTCTGGAAGGAGCTGTCCACGCCCAATGCTCCACCCAGGATGTGCTGGCCAGCACACCCTGGAGATCCCCAGGCCCTGCCCTGCAGCAGGCAGGGACACACAGCGCCTTTACTGAAATAAAAGTGTTTTTTTTAAGCTTTGTCTGGATTAGCATCTCAGAAAAGTTGCTCTACAAAGATGTTTGGGGCCCCAGCCTGAAAGGAAACATTTGTTCAAGATGAGACAGGTGGAACTTGGACAGGGTGGGAGAGCTTTGTGTTCAGCCTGGAGAAGAAAAGGCTCTGGGGAGAGCTCAGAGCCCCTTCCAATGCCTAAAGGGGCTCCAAGAGAGCTGGAGAGGGACACTGGACAAGGGATGGAGGGACAGGACAAGGGGGAATGGCTTCCCACTGCCACAGGACATGTTTAGATGGGATATTGGAAGGAATTTTTTCCTGTCAGGATGGGGAGACCTTGGCACAGGGTGTCCAGAGCAGCTGTGGCTGCCCAATCCCTGGAAGTGTCCAAGGCCAGGTTGAACAGGGCTTGGAACCCCCTGAGACCATGGAAGGTGTCCCTGCCCATGGCAAGAGATGATATTTAAGGTCCATTCCAAGCCAGCCCATTCCTGGGTCCTATGATTTCACAATCCACTGTGGTGTGTTGACCCTGGCTGGACACCAGGTGCTCCCAGAGCTGCTCCTGCACCTTTCCTGCTGGACAGTGGAGACAAAATAAGATGGAAAACAGCTCACAGGCTGAGACAAGGCAGTTTACTAAAGCAAAAGCCAAACTCTGCATTCACAAGTAAAGATTAAAAAAAGGTTTATTCTCTCCATCCCATCAGTGAGAGATGCTCAGACACTTCCTGGGAAGCCGGGCTTCAGCACAGGGAGTGGCTGCTCCAGAAGACAAATTACAAGTGCCCCTGTTCCCTGTTCCTTCCTTCGCTCTTTGCTCTGAGCTGGGGGTCTGGAACATCCCTTTGGTCAGCCTGGGTCAGCTGGTCTGGCTGTGTCTCCTCCTGGGATCTTTCCCACCCCGGTCCCTGGATGTGGGCAATGTTGAGAGTCAGTGCTGAGGCTGTACCAGCTGTGCCCAAACATGGGTGTGTTACAAACACATTTCCACCTCCCACCGGGGCACAGCACCGGGACAGCTCCTGTGGGAAATGAACTCCAGCTCAGCACACCCAACACATCTCCTCCCACCCAAAAATGCACCTGAGCTGGCACAGGAAGAGCATCTCCCTCCCCCTGCAGCTCAGCAGAGATGGCAGAGTGGGAAGAGCACATGAGGAACTTCCACAAAGGAAGATGCAACTACAGAAGGCTCCAAGCACCAGACTCAGCAGCCTGACAAAGCAATTCTGCACCTCAATACCGTGGTTCTTCCCCACCAGGTGGATTTTGGCTCTACAAAGACTCCAGTGGGGCTACAAGTCCATACTAGCAAATTGCCAAACAGCAACTTATCTCTAAAAGCCCTTTTTGGGCAAAGGCTTTTGGAGATTTTCTGTTTGGGATTTAGGGATTTCTCCCAATTTTTCCTTAAAACAGAGACTGCTTGCACTGATGCAGGCAGAACTGACTGGGGGAACAGATTTAGGGAATGGGAGGCACAATCCCAATGGCCAGTTCAGGTGTCACACACAAAGCATGAGCCATGTGCTACATATTGCACACCTCTCTTCACCTGGAACTGGGGACTTCCAGTTTATTCCCTTGAAATATCCCAGACACAGATACCAGCAGGAAGCAATTTTGATGTTGAAATTTTTTTTCCAAATCACAGGGGTCAAATTAAATTTATTTTTCTTCTTTATTCCATCCAGGCTTAAAACCAAATTTATTTTTCTTCTTTATTCCAGCCAGGCTTAAAACCACGCTGCTGAAATCCACATTGTCATGAGATGAGGGAATCTCACCCAAATCCCCCACCCTCCAAAGCCACACTGGAAGATGTGTTCCCATCCACGCCTCCACACCAGGGAACATTCACACCTCTCAATCCCCCAGGTTCCCTGAGCTCTGTCCAACACAGATCCAAGCCTTGTGTTTGGCTGGGGTTTAACTGAGTGGTGTCTCCCGCCCCCTTGTTGGGGGCTCAGCTCTCGGGGAGCTATTCCCAATTTATTCCTCAGGCTGGATGCTCCCTAAGCAGGCGACAGCCGTAAGTGTTTCTTGACAGGCGCTTGGAAGTATAATGTGCCGCAGGTTGTGTTTCCTTCCTCTTAATAGGATGCAAAGCTCTGTTTTCAAAAGGATATGCTAACATTTTAAGCTCTTTTTGTTCGTATAAATGATAATGTAGTCAACACAAGGGCCTCATCTCTTCTTGAAGTGAATATTATTCCTATTCACCTTAACATATCAGCACCAGGCTCAAGAATAAACCTCAGCCAAGCTCCCCCTGAGTGGGCTCATCCAAGGCTTTGCTCCCAGAGAGGAGCTGCTGGAGGAGAAGCAAATCTGGCCACTGACAGAAAACTGAAGGATGGACTTGAGGCCTCCTTAAATTGTACAAGCCACTGGAGCTCCTTTGGTGCTGTGCAAAAGGAGATCTCCCAGTCCCAGAAGAAGGATTTCCCAGAGGAAGGATGCAGTAAATAATTTGTCTGATATAGAAAGGCCAGGGCATTGTCCAAGATGTGAGGAGAGCTTTGCTGTGGGCAAACAACAGAGCAGGTGTGGAGTGAAGCCATAAAAGACAAAACCCATCAGTTTTCAGGAGCACAAACCTCTCCAAGTCCCTTCATCATCCTTCCAGTGCCTGAAGGAGCTGACAAGAAAGATGAAAAGGCACTATTTACAAGGGCCTGGAATGGCAGGAAAACAGGGAATGGCTTCCCACTGCCAGAGGGCAGGGCTGGATGGGATATTGGGCAGGAATTGTTCCCTGTGAGGGTGGGCAGGCCCTGGCACAGGGTGCCCAGAGCAGCTGGGGCTGCCCCTGGATCTCTGGGAGTGCCCAAGGCCAGGCTGGATGGGGCTTGGAGCAGCCTGGGATAGTGGAAGATGTCCCTGCCCATGGAAAAGGTGTGGCACTGGATAAGCTTTAAGGTCCCTTCAACCCAAACCATTCCATAACTCTGACTGTGACTATTTAGGCTCGTGGTGCTTTTCCACTCTTAAGGACCAGGATTCCCTCCACATGCCAGCTCCTCTCTGAAAATCCATCCTGTTGTCTCCAAAAGCTGTTCCTGGCACAGCACACGAGCAGCACTCAGATACAGGGGGGGAGGAGTTGAAACCCTACAGGTTTTTCTGCTTGTGAGGTTTTGGAAGGTGCTGTTCACCTTGTTTTCAGCGCCTGGGCTCCTCATCACACCTGTCTTACACACAGCCCCTGACAGGTTCACAGACAGCCCTGTCTGCCTGCTCCCAGATCACAAAGGAAGGATCAATTCCAGCCTGTCAATCCCTCCGTTTCATTAGCCACTGATTGGGAGGAATCACATCCTGTCTTCCAAGAGTCAAACCCGTAAACAAGACAACATTGTTAAAAAAAATACAAAAAAAAACCAAACCCAAAAACAAACCCAAACCACTAAAAAAACAGCTAATAAAAAGCTCTGCTTGCCAGATGCCAAGGATCGCTATGAGACTGCAGCAGGAATAACAATTTGGGAGATAATTGAGCTATTCCTGTGGGCCATGAAACCACAGCTCTGGTGGGACAGGCAAAAAGAGGTTTCCCAAAGTTATTGGACACCTTGGAAGATTCTTTCCCTTTTAGGATGAACAGGAAAAAAGCTGCCATAAGGAGAGAAGGGGAATTGCTCAGAAAAGCATCCCTCTCTCTCTAGATTTTTGATATAACCTCATCATTTCCAAAGCTGGGGAGGTGCTGGCTGGGTTCCTCAGGAAGGACTAAACTCGTCCATGTTTTTTCCTAAAGCACCAACTGTCACGACTGTCAATTCAGCTCCTTTCATGGAGATTAGAATTCATTTGCAAAAGCAAAAAGAAAACGGGAGAAAAAAAAAAAACAAAAAAGGAAAAGGAAAGAAAAGGTATTTAATTGGCAACTGAATTCTTCATGAAACAAAGAGATGGATTCATGCAAAGAAGAATAGGGAGAGCTGTTTTGATATCTGAATTTTAATGACTCCATGGCATCCCTATTTGTTATGTATCTGCTTTCGAAATGTCACGGCTGGCTCTAGTGGTAATTACTGAATTTCAACATTTATAGAAAAGCAGCACATACAGTATGGAGATAATTGCCCAGTTGGAGAGTTATTGAAGGATCCAGGTTCCCCCCGCCCTCCTCCCTCCTTCTGTGACTACAGAATTTTGGTAATTATCACTAGAGCCACTTGTTAAAAAAATCAGAAAGCAGGTAAACAACAAACACCAGTGTAGTTTATTCATTAAAATTCAAAAAACACATCATCATATTGATCTTGAAATTACAAACTGCTGCAGCTTGCAAAAAGCAGGGCCCTCCCGCTACCCCGGCATTTAGTGCTGCTGTACATCATACATTGAGACACTTTCCTGATAGGAATTGTTATGTAATAAACACTATTGTGGGGCACTTACAGGTAAAATAAATCGATTTATCCAGGTTATAACATCAGCTCCGATCAGACCACAAATCCCAAGGCTTGGGGTGGATCTGATGTCAGCACAAAGCAGGGAGCACCCACCAGGCTGCAGCTCTCCAAGGAGAAACACACTCCAAAGCACCCAGGGACTTTGATGTTCGTGTTTTGGTTTAAACTGTGCTCAGCCCAAGTCACCTGTGGCTCCACTGAAGTCTCTCCCTGCCCACCACGGCTGTGGGCTGCCTGGGATGGCTCTGCTCCCTCTTTCCTGTTTCCCAGCCTGGGCTTTCCTGTGTTCTGGCTTAAACTCCACATGCCTTTTGTTGTGGTCTGTCCCAAAATGCTCCTGCACCCATAAAAAAATCACAAAGGAAAGGGCAGCTGAGCTCTGCCTCTGCCCTGCTTTCACCCACACAACTCCTTCTCTTTGGAGAAAGAACTCTCCCCACGTCACAGACAGGAAAATCTAGACACTCAGCTATAAATCCCCCCTTGATTTCTCTCAGCTCCTCACTCGAGGGCTGTGTGATGTCCCCCACCCCCTTGTGCCCCACTCCAGGAGTCACAGCAGCACCCACGGCAGAGCTGGCTCCACACAGAATCCAGGCTCAGCTTCAAACAGCCCCAGGTTCTGAGTTGCCAGAACATGGGATTTTGTGACGTTCCGATCTTTAATCAAAGTCAGGTACAAAGCAAACTCGCCTGCTTAGAAGTGGAGATGTGTTAGAAGCGGGGGCATGGGTTGGGGAAGGTAAACACACGGGGATATAATTAAAGGAGAAACGACAGTTAACTACAGACAGAGAATTTCCTGGCTTTTACAAAAACACAGAAGGAAAAGACCATTATACAGACACAGGAGATAAGTGGATCCAGCACAGATAAGACTGACAGAGGGAAATTGGAGGCAGAAGAGGATAAGAAGCTGACACCGACACTTACAATATTTACTTTTGCATCTGTGTTCACAAATGAAGAGGATGAGGATTTGCCTAAGTCAGGGATCAGATCCCTGGGGAGAGGAGAAGAGGAATTAGGGAGTGTGCAGATAACACAAGAAATGGTCAATAAGATCTTAGGGGAATTTAAACAAAGCATTAGGGACCAGATGGCAACATGTGTACGAGGGATTTACCAAACAGGGGAAGCAATGACAGGGCAGGACTTCAGCCCCGTGGATTCCCTGAAAACGGCTGAGACAGGGAACAGAGGGTTCCAACAGCAGGAGGACATTTACACCAGAACCAGCAGTGATCTCTCAAAGACCCCATTACTCTGCCAACACTCTCCTGGCGACGCTACAGACAGCAGGGTGGATTATCCCAGCTGCCTAAGGCAATATTTTTTTTGACAAAAATGTCACTAATTTCATTGCACTGAGGACTCCTCTTGAACTGCTCTTCCCACCTTTATTTTTACTATTCAAGGCTTAGACTGTCCAGGAGAGAATTAAAATTTGAGTGTTTTCTGAGGGCTTACAACTAAATCTTAGATAAAAAAATCAGGGCTGAGCCGGCTTTCTCAAACCACCACTCAGTGAGACAGTTAATTGTAATTAAATCCATCTTTATTTAAGACCAAATATAAGATTTGCTTAACTTAAGCCTCCCTCCAAAACCAACACACGTGACCACTACAAAGCTGGAGGGGTGACTCCTTCAGTCCTGGGGGAGTGCAGAGGGAATCAGCTGCCCATCGACTGGAAGAAGAGTATTTATTTGGAAGCTCATTTTTAAGAGGAAAGAAAGGCTTGAAAATGCCCAGGTTCATTAAGAACAGCCAAGATGATCTGATGAGAAGCAGATCAATCCTTATTAACTTGTTAGGAGCCTTGTAAGAGATTATTCTGTGGGTGGACACAGGAGCTGTGATTGGCACCTCTCTCTGGCCAGGGAGTCACGGACAGTGTCCAGCCCGTGGGGCTGGTGGGAACCACTGGAGACCCTGGGAACCACTGGGAAGGTCTGGGGAGAGAAAGGAGATCCACAAGGACACCCCACAGTGTCAGGGGCTGCCCTGAGATCCTGCATGAGGCTCCCTGGGGAGGTGGGGAGCAGTTTTACAGCTCACTCTGCCCACAGCCTGCAGGGCAATTTAATGAATTTATCATCTGGACACACACTTGTAGTGTAACCCCCAGCTTTGCCCATTTTATTGCACTTCCAGCTCTCTGCCTAAGCCACAACTCAGCTCTACAACTCCCTGGCAGGTCTGAGCACCCTTCTCCTACTAAAGCTTCTCCTGGAGCCAAAGAAACAGGAATCTGGCCAAAAACACCGATGGAAAGGCTGAGTTGGAAATATTACACACACCAGGCAGCACATCCTACTGGACATCCCTCACCCTCAGCTTGTACCCACCAGTCCAGACTGAGCAAGCCATGATGTCATGGAAATATTCCCCATTGTCATTCCAGAGGGAACCAGGCTGGGCTGGTAATAATCAAATAACACTCCAGGAAATGAATATCCCTCCGCCATCATTAGGGATGAGTGCTATGGAGATGAAGCAGTGGAACGGGATAATGAGGTGTGCAGTGGAGGAGGCTGAGAGCCTGCCAGACAGGGAGGATGCCACTTCCTATCATTTTTCATTGGTAAAATTGATAGCTTGTGCCACTAGCCTCTCCCCCAGTTCCACTTTCAATCCAATTAAGGAATCACGACTGATCTAGTTGAGGAACCAAAGTGTCACAGTGTTCAGCTGGGGCGGAGCAACTTCACCTCCCGACTCCCACAGCTGCTGGACAAGAAGCTCCCACCCCACCTGATGTCCTGTTTCTTCCACACAACAAGAAAAGAATGTTTCTCATGTCCCTGGAATGTTTTCTTGTTCTTGAGCAGGTGAGGAGATGAGCTCACACCTTTCCCCCTCTGTGTCCACCTCTGCAGAACGAGGTCTACATCCCACAGGGAGGACGATGCTCCACCACAACCCTGCTAAAATCCCAGGCAGTGTCTGGAGCTGGCTTTGCCTGTGGGTGGTGACACACACAGTGACGGGTGCCAGATGGGATAAAGCAAACTTGGGATCTCATGCATGGAACTCATTAAGTTGACTTTGTAAGGAACACCCCGATAACACCCCTCGGAGAGGCGCTGCAAACCCAGATCTCACGAGGCAGCAGAGACTCCCTCTCTCACACCTGACTAAACCCCCTAATCACAGGCAAAACTTCAATCAGCGCTTACAACAATCCCACAACACAAATCCATCCGACGCTCCATTAATGCTCACAGTATGACTTGTTATCCACAAAGGAAACACTGCTGGGTGATAATGAAGGCGTTCGATTGGGATTTCGAGATGAGCAACAAGAAGTGCCTGGTTACCAGAGCGTGACACTCCAAGCTGGGATAAATAAGCTCTTGATTGCTGTGCTCAGCCCAAGTCACCTGTGGCTCCACTGAAGAGTCTCTACCTGCCCACCACTGCTGTGAACTGGCTGGGATGACCACAAAGCCATGGCTCTGCTCCCTCTTTTCTGTTTCCTAGCCTGGGCTTTCCTGGCACAGGACTCCCGTGTTTGTGTCACCATCAATGCCATGAAACTCAGCGAGGTCACGGGAAGCAGCAAGGCAGAAGTGGCTCATTGCGAGTGGAGCATTATCTCTGTTAATTGAGCTGGGTAAGAGCTGTACAGGCCAATTTTTACCCATCACTCTCTCAAGAGGACCAGCTCACCTCTGTGGGCTCTGAGCCAGCATTAATGTGGGGGTTTTTATGCCCTGCTCAGGATTCTTCATTAAAGCGCCCTGGCATTTCTGCTAGCACAGGGTCACGATGGTGCTGCACAGCCTCGTTGTCTGCACCAGAGCAGCACGAGCTCTGCAACAAAGGAGAGGAAAATCTCAGAAATACACTGTTTTTCCTGGCATGAGGCTCAGAGAAGGGCTGGCATCACTGAGGACTTGCTCTCTTCACTGCTGGCTGCAGCTGCCCTGTGAAAGGCAGCCCTGCCCTGCACCACTGAGCACCAGTGTCTCATCTCACCTGCCTGGCTTGGGATGGAAAAAAGCCCTTCCTGAGCCTAGGCTGCAGAAGACTAATAATTCTCCTGGCAGCTGGAGTCCTGACTGGAAGCCTTATTTTATTGCTTTCCTGCTACTTTTTTGCTCAGAAGGCAAGGAAAACGTCAGAGAAGGCTAAAACCCCTCCTATTTTCATATTTGTTGGCACAGAAAGCAGTGAACTTTCATCTTCCCTCAGCATTGATTTAGGGCAGCTTTGCTGGGACAATTCAGAACACAGTAATAATGATGATGATAAAAATATAAATATATTATAGTCTCACATATATGCATATGACCGTCATCAGCAGGGAAGGATTTGGGCTGAGTGGAAGCAGAAGAGAGCAGAACTTCTCCAGGCAATGCTCTGCCTCCCACAGGTTTGTCTTCCTTTCTCTCACAGATGAAAAACTCGAGGGCTACGTTTGGAGCCAGCTCCCACTCACTGCCTATAAAAAGGGGCTGTGACTTCCCCAAACATCAGCTCCCCTCTCTTGGTGTGTGTGGCAGCAGGAACCTGACCCTGGTGGGTTTGGAAGGAGCCACAGGTTGGTTTGGGTACTGAGGGTGAGTGAGGGCAGTTGTTGAAAGGGAGGAGCAGTTTGGGACAGACAATAATTACCTCAGGTTTCAGGGCTCCTTAAAGCAGTTTTTGGCAATTAGGAGTTAGGGTAGCACCTGTCTGGAGGCTGGGGACCATTTCTTCCTTAGAAACCCCTAATGGTGGACCCAGGCAGTAACAGGAATGCTGGAATTGTTCTTGCTGGCAGCTGTGGGCACTGCCCCACACACTGACAGAGTGAAGCAGCTCTCCCAAGGATTCCCCTTCCCCCTACAGCACACTGCCCATGGCACAAAATGTTCCCAAACACTGCAAAATGCAGGATATTGGTGAGCCAACAGATAAGTGTGGCTATGCACAGCAAAATATTACACCTGTGGCCCCACACACCTTGTCAAATTTCCTATAATCAGCTCTAAAAAGCTCTGAGTTGGTCAGGAAGGACCAGCTGAGCAGCTGATGGGGGCTCTACCCCATGTACCTGTAGGTGCTTTACTCACCCTTCCCTTCTTTTTATTTTTAATATCATCACTGCTCTAAAAATAAAATCAACTTGACACTGATGAAAGCTGAAAAACCCCACCAGACCAGTTTCTCCATGTGCCTGACTCCAGGGCCCCTTGATCAAATTGTTTTCCTTCTCCCTGCTGATCCCCACGATCTCCTCAGCTCTGCCCAGGGGGGACAGGGCTGGAAATGGAAGCCCAGGTTTCCCTTTGGCATCGAGCTGTCAGAGGCAGCTCCGTGAGCATCATCAGTTCTGCGCCTGCTCCTCGGGAGTGAAGCATGGCTTTGGAAATGGAAATGAAAGATTTCTTTCCCATTCTCTTTTCTCTGCCAAGCCTGTAACAAGCTGAAGATGGGAAGTGCCAGGAGTGGATGAAAATAGAAGGAAAATAGCTGATAGTATTTCAGCCAGACCAGCCCTAGGATGAGGGGGGGAGCATCTCCTAAGGGACCACTGACCCTCACAGTAAAGTGAGTTTTTTTCCTGAAAACAAGAAGGTTATTTCTGCCACAGGGAACAGTCCTGCCTCAATTAGCAAATTTTTCAGCCCAGATGGAGCAGGGTGATTATCTACCATAACATCACTGTTGCCTTCACCTTCAAAAAACCCTGCCTGGCTCCACAGCCCTTCCCTCTCCGCCCAAAGCACGTCCCAGCTTTCGGGCTTCACCAGCTCCTTCTCCTTTCAAGGCTGATCAACCTTGGCTTGTAAACAAGGTGAGTGGCTGCAACACTTGTTCCTTTATGAGCTCACTCCTGCAGCATCTTTAGGAGGTTGGTGGGGGAGAGAGGGGAGAAATAACACATTCTGCTGCCACTGGAAACCAAATTATTCCCCAGCCAACATGAAAAACCCACTCATGAACTGACCACGGATTGCTCATCGCTCCCACTTGGGATGTTTCACCAAATGAATCCTGTCACCAGCCTTTGCAGGCAGTTGCCAAGTCCCAGGAGCAGCTGCAAATCTTCATTAATAAAATTTCAGGATGTGCTTTGTTTGGGCTGGAGACTGCCACATCCCATTCTGCCACCCTGCAAGTGTGAGGTGGCACCGGCACCAAAAGTTGTGTGCAAAAAAAGGTGAATTTTAAATGAAACCAGATGTTGGGAAATATCCAGCATGTGCTCCAGAAAACAACATTGACATTTCCCAGTGATGGGCCTTGGAAACTGGGTGCTGCAAGGGATGTGTTCACAGCTAATGGGGTACTTCCATGGGTGGTGGGACAATGGGGTCACAGCTGCTGCTGGTGGGGTGGCTGTGAGGGGTGAGTCTGAGAGATGCCACAGGCAGCACCTGGATCTCCTCAAGCCAGGAGCTCTGTGGTCCCAGATCATTGACTGTCCTGCAAATTCCCAAAGTTTGCTATTCCCTTCATGTAGACGCAGAACAATGACTAGAGGATAAACAAGGCTTATCCCAAACAGCTCAGAGGGAGATAGGAAAAAGCTAAACCAGCACAGAACATTCTCCCTGTGCCATTCCCAAAGCTGGGTGTGAGGGGCAGGTGAGGTGGAAGCAGACTGCTGCTCTCAGTCTGAGCCTCCTGCCGAGGTGTCTTTGTGCTTCTGGGAACACACATTCCTGGTACTCAAAGGGCAGGAGAGAGTCAAAGCAACACTTCCAGACAACCAGGAGGGTTCCCAGAATATCCTGAGTTGGAAAGACCCACCAGGACCATCCAGTGCATCCCCTGGCCCTGCACAGATACCCAACAATCCCACCCTGGGCATCCCTGGAGCTCTGTCCAAAGGCTCCTGGAGCTCTGGCAGCCTCGGGGCTGTGCCCATTCCCTGGGGAGCCTGGGCAGTGCCAGCACCCTCTGAGGAAGAACCTTTCCCTAAATCCAGCCTGAGCCTGCCCTGGCCCAGCTCCAGCCATCCTCTGGGGTGCTGTCCCTGGTCACAAGGAGCAGAGATGAGAGCTGTCCCTCAGGAGGAGCTGCAGCTCCTGGTGATGTCTGACTTCAGTCTCCTCCAGCTGAACAAGCCAAGTTTCATCAGCTGCTCCTCGTGTAGCCCCTTGAGATTCTTCACCATCACAGGCTTGACTTGGCTTCACTTCAGTGGCAGCAGAGGACAGGGGGTGAAACCCTGGCACCCACTGCCCCTGGGTGCTGAGCCTGGCTGATGCACCCCCAGCAAGAGCCCAGGGCAAAGGTGCCTCTCCCGAGTCCCAGAATTTGGGTGAAGGTTCCAGTCTGGGAACACTTTGCAAGTCATGCCCAGTCTCCCCATGGGAGGATTTGCTGTTCACTGCAGGGGTGTCCCTGTGCTGGGGCTCAGTTCCTTTGAGACATCGCTCTCCCCTGCCAGGTCAGCTCTGTTCCCTCGGGACACTCGGGGTTCCCTCAGGGCACTCGGGGTTCCCTCAGAGCACTCGGGGTTCCCTTGGGACACTCGGGGTTCCCTCGGGACACTTGGGGTTCCCTCAGGGCACTCGGGGTTCCCTTGGGGCACTCGGGGCTCCCTCAGGACACTCGGGGTTCCCTTGGGGCACTCGGGGTTCCCTCAGAGCACTCGGGGTTCCCTTGGGACACTCAGGGTTCCCCTGGGGCACTCGGGGTTCCCCCGGGGCACTCGGGGTTCCCTCAGAGCACTCAGGGTTCCCTCAGGGCACTCGGGGTTCCCTCAGGGCACTCGGGGCTCCCTTGGGACGCTCGGGGCTCCCTCAGGACACTCGGGGTTCCCTTGGGGCACTCGGGGTTCTCCTCAGGGCACTCGGGGTTCCCTTGGGGCTCTCGGGGTTCCCTCAGAGCACTCGGGGTTCCCTTGGGGCACTCGGGGTTCTCCTCAGGGCACTCGGGGCTCCCCTGGGGCACTCGGGGTTCCCTCGGAGCACTCGGGGTTCCCCTGGGACACTCGGGGTTCCCCCGGGACACTCGGGGTTCTCCTCAGGGCACTCGGGGTTCCCTGCTCCCCACAGCCGCTGCCTTTTCACCTCTCCCTGTTCAGAGCAGCGGGATCCTCGCTGTCAGTGACGGTGCTCTGGAGCGGGGCCGGCCGCGGCCTCCTCTGGCAGCACCCGCAGCTCTTGCTCAGGGCTGAATCAAACCCAGAGAATTCCATTTAAAGCCACAAACACTGCCTTTAAATCAAGGTAATGCCGGTTCGTGCAGCCAGGAGCTCTCTCCTCGCCACAGTTTCCCTGATAACGGGATCATTCAGGGCTCCTGGATGCTTTGTTCTCACCAAAGAGGAGCTGTCGGTCACCCTGCCCTGCAGAGCTTCACCCCTCCCTTCCCCACCTGCTCTGAAGGATGAGTCAGAGCAGAGCTGTAAAAGCCCAGCAGAAGAGGAACAGACAGTGGGGACAGCTGGATCCAGCCCTACAATCCCATCCCGAGCTGTGGCCTCCCCACAGCTCCTTCCCCTCTCACTGCCTGCCAACCTCGAGCAGCTTCTGCTCTTCCTGCTTGCACTCAAAAAGCTTGGAAATTGAGGAACAGAGGAAAAATATTTGCTCGTTATCCAACCAATTAGTTGGTGGTAAAGACAGCAAACAGAAGAGAAGTCTCCGAAGCACCACATTTTTCTTTTAAGTGCTGTAAGCAGCTAATGACTCTGCAGAGCTCTGGGAAAACAGACTGGGAGCTCCAGTGTTTTTGAAAATGTGAAAATAATCTGGAGCTCGCTGTGTTGTTTAGGTCTGAAAAGAAAAGGTTTGGGAAGGACATCCCAAAAGCTTTCCTCCTCTCTTTCCTTCACAGGCCTTGGTAATATCCAGCAGTCTCTGCAGGTGCCACATGCACCTTTTCACCTGTTAAATAAGGGACCATTGATGTTCCCTGAGGGACAGGATCATCAATGTCCCCAAGGATAAGGAAAGGGTCCTCCTGCTCCCCAGGTTCCATCTTGGAGAGGAAGGTAAATGAAAATACACATCAAACTCACCAAACTCTTGATACCACCACTGTCAGAAGGGTTGAAAAATACCATGAGCACACTGCAGCACCTAATTCCCAGGAGAAAATTTGCTGTGGGTTCATTATTGGTTATTCAGTGTGGGAAAACACTTCCTAAGCAGATCCAGATTTGATACCACAAACCCCCACGCTTTTCCCTGAGGTTCTGACCAAAATGCACACCCAGCACAAACACTCCTGTAATCCTGATGGCTTTGAATCATGGGTGTCACACAGAAATCAAATTATTTATTTTACTATCCCCACATCCCTCCCAAGCTGCTTCTGTCCCAAAATTGCCTCTTACATTTTCTGTATACAGATAGTAATAACTAAAATAACCATGTGGATGGATATCACAAACCTGGAAGGTAATAAGAGGCAATGACTCCAGTGACTGAAATGAAGGAGAAAGACAGTTAATGAAATAGAGATGCCTTCCAACAGCTTTTAAATCAATTCACAGAGGCAATTTAAACAGCCCATCCTGTCATGATGTTTAAAATATGTCAATTCTGCTACTTTCTCCCCATTTCCCTTTTTGGCTGAGTTTCTTCCAGTTTTCCCTTTTGGTTTAAAAAAAAAAAGGGGGGGGGGGGAAGAAAAATTCACCTTCTTGGCTACACAGCTTGAGCTTGCAGAAAGACAAAAATCTACTTGAACACAAGTGAAGTAACTCCAATGACAGAGTGCCCTGGTTAGAAAATTCCTAATAAATCACCAAAACCAATTGCTGCTCCAATGCCACATTTGACAAATTGAAAATAAATTGCATCAATTGCATGGGAGCAAGGAGAGCCCAGTTCAATATTTTCTCCCTAATACATCTACAGGTGGTGTTGGGGGGGACATTTCTATTATTTATTTATTTTTCACACCGATCGATGTTGTGTTCTTTTCCAATACACCCTGCTCAGTGCTGGTCAGTAAATATTCATCTCTTCCTCTAAATAATGTGTGTTCAGGAATAGCCAAACACTGCATCTTCCCCTTCTGCACAGGGCAGGCATCAAGGTAGTCAAACTCACACAATTATGAGCTATTTTAGTGAAAAGATTTGAAATCTGAAGTTTTTGCTCAGACAGTCTTCACATATCCCACTCCTAAACACAAACTCCCTCATCTCAGTTCCCTCCAAAATCATGGGGAGGGCCAACATCTTGAACACAAGTTTTTGAGGAGTGTTTTTCTTCACCTGTATGCCATGAATAAAAATTAAAATTACTATAAGCTGAAATAAACTAAAAGAGGAGACATTTAAATATTGGGAAGGAATTCTTCCCTGACAGGTTGGGGATGCCCTGGCACAGGGTGCCCAGAGCAGCTGGGACTGCCCCTGGATCCCTGGGAGTGTCCAAGGCCAGGCTGGACAGGGTTTGGAGTGACCTGGGATAGTGGAAGGTGTCCGTGGCAGGGGTGGCACTGGATGGGCTTTAGGGACCCTTCCCACCCAGTCCATTCTGGGATTCCATGATTCCCACCAGCCTAACACCACATGTAAAATTCTGCTGCAATTCTACAGCTCCAACAGGTCCCAACAAAGTCAGAATTTGGACTTTTATGATGAAGTCTGCCCACTCCATCATAAAATTCTCACTTCAAAGCACAACCTATGCAGGAATTCCAGGCAATGCTAGGTGAAAAAAGGACAAAATGGGGATTGAGGCTATATAAAAACACCTCTGATCCTCCTATGAAACCTCTCTACACACAGGGATGCAGCAATTGGAAGATTGTGATCAGATAACACCATCTCTGACTAAATTAAGCATTGCCAGGTTAAGTCCACTAAAGCCATCCCTGCTTCATGCCAGGATCTCCAGCCCACACAAGAGGCAGAGCTCCTCTCATCAGGAGCTGTTTAATACCAGCATTTCTCCTTAGCTCTTATTTTGCTTCCCATTGCTCTGAGACAGGGCTTTTTCCTGGATCACCACAACCAGCTCAGCTCCTTCGGTGAGTTCTGTCCCCCCAGTGAGGCCATGACCTGCTGGCAATCCAAATATGCTGTGACTATGTAATTAAACCTCTGTAATTAAATTTTCTTATAAAGCAAGTGCAGCAGAGCCACCTCCTCCTCCTCCTCGCTGCATGACCCAGCAGGACCATGGAAATAAGGCTGGGCCTGCTCTGGTTTTCCTGGCAGCCTTGAGGCTGTGAGGATGACATGACACAGGGGACAGTGCCACCACAAGCTGCTCCCTGGGGGGATTTCCCCAGCAGTTTCTACCTGCCCTATCCACCTGCACACTCAAGGCTGTTCCCAATGCCAGAAAGAGTTTTTTCCCCAAGGTGGAAGGGCTTTTCCAAGATTAAAATAAGGCATTTTCATGATCCACCAAAAACACCTGTCCCTGTCCTGAAGCGCTCAGGCTCTGGAGATACTCATTAGTGATTTTTGCAGCAGGCAAACCCAGGGAAAATGTATTTTCCCCATTAAACTCAGCCTTGGAAACGATGGAAACTGTTGGCTCTGATTTCAGCTAGGAAAAAGCAAAAGCACCAACCAGCCCTGCTGTCCCCATCCCTCCTCGTCCATCCCTGCAGAACAAACAAACAAAGCCTGTGAGCCCGGGAGGACATCTGGCCCTGGGAATTCCAGCCCAAACATTGCAGCCTGGCACAGACACAGACAAGGGAAAGCAGAGTCTCGTGGGAGGTGTCACAGAGCCTGAATTACAGGTTGTGGATAACACAGCCCTACACAGCAGGATCTGCCCCAAATTCACGTCTTCGAGAGATCTCCTACAGCCTTCACAGACACAAACCCTATATTCCATATATACAGCTGCAAACATCTCATCCCTGACCGGAATTGCTTCTGTTAGGAACAATTTCTAACAGTGCTGAGAGCAGCCATGCTGCCAGGTCAGTGCCTGTTGCCCAGCTGGCAAATCTGGAGCCCAAAAATCCCTGCTGCACCTCAGTCCTTGTGCTGCCGTCCCGTGGCACAGGGGCTGGAGATCTGGGAGGAATCCCAGCCTGCTTTCCCCAGCCTAGCACATTTTGTGGTTCCTAATTTGTGCAATTATTAACTGGAAGCAAGTAGAAAATGGGATATTTGGGGGCTGTTTGGGCCGTTTGTTGCTCTGCCCTAAGGAAGGCAACAAGCGGCCGTATCACCCCGAGGGGTGCAGGGATTAATTATACTTATTAATTAAGGATCAAGTGGCTGCACTGTTGACTCCAAGGAGGTCCATCACAGGAAGAGCAGATCCCACATTGCCAGAGGATGGTGTGGAACAGGGATATCTGCTCCCTCCATCACCCCCCAGGCACTGCTGAGACAACGCCCTGCTAGAAAGTCTAACCCCATCCCAAGGAAACAAAAAGGAACTTCGAAATTTAACACAAACCCAAATTGAGTCTCTGGAGAGAGGACTGAGGGGAAAAGAAAAAAAAAAAAAAAACAGCAAAGGGCTTTGGCATTACTACGGTTCACAGTCCAAGAAAAGGGGGCTTTGCCATGGCCCTGCTCTAAAGCTGTGCCTCTTGCATTAAAGGAAGCATAATTCAGAGTCGCCAAATCCCAGGCAACAAGCCCAGGCAATTGTGTTTGTGTCTCTACTCAGGGTAAGAAATTAGTTATCTGCCTAAAACAAGCAGGCAGTTTCCAATGCTGTATTTGTGCAATTTGCATGCCTCAATAATGTTTTATGTATTACGCTACTTATAAGCTAAAATGTACATGCACGCTCCTGCAAATTTAGGTAAATTATGAATAAATTAAATCTTATCTAAATAAACAAGTGTCTTTTTGAACAGAAATGCGAGCTGTCATGAATATTTAAGTGGACAAGGATAAATCCTCTTCATACAGTGTTACTTCAAAGAGGATTTTAGAGCTTCCTGATTTTTAGTTAGGGGAAAGTAAAGAAAAGAAAAGAGGAGGGGAAGGAAACCTCAGGCCCAGCTATTCTCCAGAGAAATCACTATTGAAGAATCTGGCCCTGTGGGGAGAGGCAGCAAAAGCTCTTTTTTTGGAAGCCTGTGAGGGGTTTTGTTGTTATTTTCAAGCAAAGGAAGACTTGGAGGTCGGGTTTGCAGGGAGGAAACTCGAGCAGAGCCAAGGCGTGGAGCCCATGGAAATCCAGCGCTGGGAAAGGAGGAAAGGGAGACTTAGAGGACACAGTCAGCATCGTGCACTGCTGACGTATCTCCACATCCAGCTCATTCTGGGGCTGGAAAAGGGGATCCTGAAGTTTTCACTCTGCTGCAGCACCTTATGAGAACTTTGGGCAGGCGGTGCAACCTCCGGGTTCACTGTTCTCAACTGCACAGGGGAGATAAACATGCAAATAAGACAGCAAAGATGAGGCAGGAGATCCTGAGTCTTATCTGCCTGCCGGAGCCGATCCCTCCTAATTGCAGCTCCAGCGCTCCTCGCCCGGGCCTCACCCGCGGCTCCAGGGGGCAACGTGAGTCTTAATTAACTGAGTCTGTGAAGAGCTCCGAGATCCTCAGATAAAAGGTGTTATGGAAGGGCAGAGTGTTATCAGCTGGAAATAAACCCTGGATAATCTTCTCTCATCCAGAACTAGATGTCTCTTAATAATAACCCTGCGGCGCGGCGGCGGTCCCGATTAAAGCCCATCTGGTGCTCCAGCAGGAGCCATGCGGGAATTGGGAGGGCTGGAGGTGCTGGCAGCAACTTCCCTCTGGAAACATCCACTGGCATGTCCGTATTCCCTCACTGCCCGTCACCTGGAAGTGCTCGGTCCTGCTGATAATCCATGAATTCCCCACAGGAGCAAAAGATGAGGAAGGGCGCGCAGAGGAGGTTCAGCTGGGAGGAGAACCACCAGTGGCACAGGGAAGCTGGAGAATGTTGTTTTACACATTCTCAGGGAGAAATGCTCCAGGTTTTTACCTGGTGAATTGGAGAAAGTGTAGACATTTTTATTCAGAGGAGGAAAAAGAAGAAAAGGAGGAATAAAGGACGTGTTTAGGTGGATTCTGCTGTAGGACATGGAGGCGTTCCTGTATTCAGGTTGGGTCTAAAGCAATGTTTGCCCTCAGGCCATGGGAAATACTCTGCGGGTTTTCAGCCCTGCTCCTGCCTAAAACATGGCACTGCCTCTCCACAGGATGAGGAGCAGGGAGCTCCTCATGGAGCCAAAGATGGCACAATCAACCCAGATGCTGATGCCAAGGGCCAGAACGAGGGCTCCTTCCCCCAGTGCCAAGGTTGGGACACGTCAGTGGAATTCCCTGGGTGCTTCCCCACCAACTCCACTGACCCTGAGGGAGTTTGGCCCTGATCTGCTGCTCCATCTCAGTGGAGACCTTTCCCTTCACACCTGGGGGCCTGGCAGCCGATTCCTCTCCCTGATGGCAAATCCACCTCCCCATGAGCAGGGACCCTCCTGGCATGAGAGCCTCGGGCACTTCTTTGTCCATGACATTCCCACCTGCCCGTCACCAGGACAGCTTAAGGAACAAGTCAGTAGGGCAAACCAAAAATGCCCCTAATGAGGCTCTTCAGAGCCCACCGGGCTGGATTTGTTAAGTGTGCAGTAATGTTATAATTTCAAGGTGTAATTCATAATGGCTGTGTTTGTTATTAGGAGATAATGGCAGTGTCACTGGAACATGCAACGCCACTAAGGCCATTTCAGGCAGAGAAGCAGCAGCAGGAGCCACTTAATGAGCTGCAAAGATGTGGCTGGGAGCACACCCCGGCTCTGAGAGGGGCCTCCTGCAGCCAACCATCACATCAAATCACTGTGGACACATCAGTCATCCTTCCAAAACCACAGCTCCAAACCCTGCTCTGTCCTTTCCTGGCACTCCCTCACCCCCTCTACATTTCCCCCATTGGGTCACTCAGCCCAGGCCTGGATCTTGCTGGGAGAGGGACCAGAGGCTGATGCAGTCTGGGGAAACCAACCTTGTGTGACCAAGGTGTCCCCAGCCGGCAGTGGAGGGGCACAAGGAAGCACTTCCCAAAGGAATTGCTGCTCTCCCTCCCCATACAGATGGTCCTACGCAGATTTTCTCATCTTTCAGGTTTTGAATGGAGGAAAAGAGGAGAGGAAAGAAAAGATCTTTAAGATCTGTTGGTTTGTCAGATCTTAACCTGTAAATCAAAGGCAATTTTTTTGAGTCATACAAGAGTAAAAAGACTTATGAATATTTATTTTTTTTTTTTTATCAGTGTGTTCTGCATTTTTCCAAGTCAGACAGATCAGTTTTGGTCTGAGACCAAAATCTTGGATAACAAAAGCAGAGGTCGCTGCCTCATCCCAGCATCCCGGGGAAGTTGTTGAGTTTTGCCCTTCTTGGAGGATCTGCAAGACTCATTTACAAAGGCACTTGGTGGCCTCCCACCTGCGCTGTTGCAATTCCACGCTAATGAGTCAGTCCCAGCGCTCCTGCAGCCCCTGGGGAAACAATCTCATCCTTGTTCCAGCTCAGCTCTTTATGAAAGCGTAATTACAGTTCTAGCTGAGGATTTTAGCCCAGGATACTCATCTTCAGTGCCATTTGCTGCTGCTCCCAGGAGAAGATCCCAGCACGTGCCTGGTAACAGCAGCTCAGAGCCAGCCCTGCAAATCCCTGCCCTTGGCGGCCAAGGGGCTCCTGAGCCACCCTTGGAGAGACTCCCAGCAGTGGGATTTGAGCTTGGCCAGGCAGCACAGGGCCATCCTCCAGGGAAAACAAACTGTTGTGGTGAGAGGAGATATAACAACACCTCTGACCGTCCCTGAAAACTCCTGATCAGCCAGGCAAGGCTTCACATTCCCATTAACTCCCTGCAACCTCACGGAGGAGGGACCAGGACTGGCAGTGTTGGGTTTGCTCAGCTCCTGCTCCCTTCGGAGAGGTTGAGGGCTCCCACATCCACCTCTCCATGCAGTCCAGGTAATTCCATCCCTAAGCCCCAGGGAAGAGCAGTGTGCCAGTAAAAATGCTGACACAGCTGTAGTAAGAGGGCAGCACGTGCCATGTTCGCTCTGGAAAGGTGTTCCATAGCTCCTCTTACCCACTCTTGTCCCCCATGACATTTAATCCATCAAGCTAAGTTGGAAGCAAGCTTGGGAGGGGGACAGACAAAAAAAACCCCAACCCAAACCCTCTAAGATGTGTCCCATTTAGCATCCTCACAACTTCCAACAACAACAAATTTACAGCGGAGAGAGGGCAGGCAAGGGAAGATGAATGAAATTGCCTAAGAGAGGGAAATGAGCAAACCCAAAAAAGAAATGCCTTTATTTAAAAATATATAGTTGAGAAGTCTAATCACAGAGCATTCAGCTGTGAGGTCTATCCATTATCAAGAGACTGACAACACACACCAGTAGCCAGTCGGGGAACGTTACTTAATAAATCAAAGCTGACAAGCGCTCCCAAACTGATATAAAAATGCTCTTTAATGTCTGTGACCTGCATAAGTTTTATTCATTTTACTTTCTAAAATAATAGATGAATAGCAATCGAAAACAATCTATTCTGCTCAAGTAGGCATCATACATCTTTATTTTTCAAGTGGTTATGGGAAAGAAAGAGAAGTCCCTGGGTGTGGAGGCACAGGGCAGGGCTGTGTGTGCCACAGGCACCTCTGAGGTAAATTACCCTTCCAGCTGTTTCTCTGTCCCCCTGCCTTGTTTCTCCCTTCCTGAGCAGTCAGCAGCCAATTGATGTGAATGTTTTTGACACATTGGAGGGGCTGAAGGATGCTCAGCTCCACAGATTCCACAGCTGGGCTGAGACAGGCCCCACATGCCAAGTGCACTCCTGAGACCTGCCCGTGCCCTCCTCTCTGCACAAAGCTCCCTGGAAATCTCCAAGCTCAGCATTCTGAGCCCTCATCCATGCTGCAGCTCCCCTGCAGCCCCTGATTCCACAGTGTTCCTGTGAACCTGCCTCCCTGAGCTTTTATATCCTACATTCCAGTGTGAACAAGGCTTTTAGGAAGCCAGGAGCATCCACGAGTGCCCCAGTGACCATCACGCCTCCAAAAGGCAGAAGCTGTCAAGGGAAGATGCTGTGAGAGCCAGAACTGTTGCTTCCAAAAATTAGCTATGGCTGCTTTGGAATCAGCCCAGACTCCCTGATAATTCAGACCATCAGCTTCCCTGCAGGGTGATTGTTTAAAAAGCAAAATAAAACACAAGGAAGCAGTTTCTCCACTGCTCTCAGTTTCCATCAAATGATGATCTTTCAGGAAAAGGAAGATTGAAATTGCTGTGTGTGTGTGTGTCGTCTCCATCACCCCACCTCTCAGCTTTCAGGAGAAATAAGGTTTGATCTTTTCAAATGGAAATTAAGCAATTTGCAAAATATGTATTTTGGCATTTCGGCAACTTGGCTTTCAAAACAAACTGGGGGTTTATTGATTCTGTGAACCACCACCAGAGTTATCTGCAGACCATAATTTTCAGCTTTAATGAGAAGAGCAGCTTTTCATTTGGAATAATAAGTGCCCTGCTCTTGTGTTTTGGCCCATGCCCTCCTCTCCCATCAGTGCCTGGCAGCCAGGGACCTGGTGGAGCTCAGGCAGGGACGGATGCTCCTGACATCCCAATCCAAAAACCCAGCGTGAGGCAGAAGGGAACCTTCCCTCAATTTTAATCAGCCTTAATTCACACTGTGGCTACAAAGTGGTTGGGAGGACTGGTCAGGCATAAATCACAATCCTTCCCTGCAAGTTTAATCAACTTCCAACTGAACCAAGCACCTTTCTGGTGATGAAAAGGACCATAAAACCATGGAGAGTGATATCCTGCGTGTTATTGCTTCCATGGCCTTAGGTCTGGGAGCAGCAGTGCCATAACCCTGACGGGAGCATCTTCCATCATCTCAGCACCGATAAATATTCATCACTCCCTTCTCTTACACAGGGAAAGGGGATTTGCAAGCAGCTTTCCATCCTCTGGGTGCCCCAGCAGGTGTGTCCCAAAGAGGGAACAGCCAGCTCTTTCCCAGGCATTGCTCCAGGAAGCACAGCTTTAGTGGGATGTCGTCCTGCTTTGGGAGAACAGACTGGCAGGAGACATTGCTGGGGAAAATGTTCTCTACCTATAAAACCAGAAGAGTGATTCTGCTTTTATGTACCAGGAACAACAAGGATAAGCTTCTTAGTACCTGTGGAATGCCCAGTGCTCCATTAAAACAATGTCCCAGCAGACAGAAGGGTCAGACTGGATGCAGGAGAGCAGGGAATGTACTGAGCTTAAAATAACATCCAAAAGGAGCAGTTTGTGGTTCAGCAGGGAGACTGGGGTCTGGCTCAGTATTTGGGATGTTACATCCTGCCCTTCCACAAATCCTGCTGTGATCAAACATGTGAACAGCCATGGAAACAGCAAAAAGAACAAAAAAAAAGAGACAAAACTCAAAAAAATGGGAATTATGCATGGCAGACCTCTGAGATGTGCCAACAGGGCTCCAGCAATCGGCTGCTCCCTGCTGATCCACAGCCCAGGAAATGAGGCTGCATGAGACAGGTGAGAGTCAGAGCTGCACATGGTAACAGGAGATGTTTTACCTCCTGATTTACCCACCCCAATTACTGAGACGTGGCAGCTTTGCTTCTGCTCTGCCTTTCCCCCAGGGAGGCTCCTGCTCCATTCCCTGCCCAGGTGGGACGTGAAGGTTCCAGCAAAGCCAGAGCAATCTGGCACAGGCTGGGGAAGAGATTTGGCCACTCCAGATGGAGTCTGAGCAGGCTGAGAGGATGAGTGTGCAGGGGATGAGCACCAGACACACGAAAAGCCATGAACAGAGTGCCCAGAGCAGCTGTGGCTGCCCCTGGATCCCTGGAAGTGCCCAAGGCCAGGCTGGACAGGGTTTGGAGCAACCTGGGCTTGTGGAAGATGTCCCTGCCCATGGCAGGGATTGAATTAAGAGTTTTAATGTATTTTCCAACCCAAACCATTCTAGGATTCTGTGATTCTGTGAAATCCCATTTCCAGTGAGCCCCAAAAGCTGTGAGCATCCTGGGAATTGCTTGGTTTGGGGACATTCCCTGTGGAGCTGCAGTGCTCAGCCTGGTTCCTGGCTACCAAACCAGGCAGGACATAGGAAATGGATGGAATAAAGAGTTTCAGAGAAACAGAAAATATCCGTGAATGTCACCAATGCCAAACTGCTAATGGAGTTTGCTTTGTTTTTTAAAAGCCAAACGTTTTACCGTCAGCACTTCTGGAATAAAGTAATTTGACATTTTGGAAATAAATTCCTTTTGATAGAGCATTTTAAATTCAAATTACTCTAAAAACAGAACACTAAAGCAAACATGAGGGTTAAATAGTCCCAAACCCCACAGACGAACATTTTGCATAGTTTTACTACAATCTGCTTTAGATTTTCCTTTGTGAAAAAAAAAGCGAGCAAGAACTCCAGCGCTCCTAGCATGGTTTGACCTGAGTTATTAGTTTTTTCCTCCAAAGCTTTTGGCTCAGGCACAGCACTGATCCAAGCTCTATTTAGAGAGACTGACACAGGCAAACCTCCCGTGGTCAGTGCATCCCCTTTGCCCAGGCATAAAAGAACCTATTTTCAGCCTGGCCCCATTAACAGGGGCACGGCCCCCCCGCTCCACCTCCCACCCCAGACTTCTTCAATAGGAACATGAATATCAATAAAGCATTAATGAGCAATTTTCCCAGCTTCACTGGCTCTTACTGGAAATAAACCCTGACATCTCTTATGTCATTGACTACCTCTCATCTCCCGGCTCGCCTGCCCTGACAGATCCCCAATAGAGCCTCGCCTTCCTTTGCCTCTCAGAATAGCAGCTTTGCTCCATGGGGGCTGTCTGGGGGCTTCAGCTCCCACTTGGGCCGGTCTCAGACCATCTGAACCCATGCCAAGGAATAGTCAAAGGCCTTGCCTTTTTTCTGAAGTAACTGCTAAAGGGTTGGTGATGCTGCCCTGGCATCAGCCAGCTGGAAGGGAGGCAGACAAGGGAGATGCAGCTACCAGGTGTACATCAGGCACTGGCACAGGCTGTACAGAGCAGCTGTGGCTGCCCCATCCCTGCAATTATCCAACACCAGGTTGGACAGGGCTTGCAGCAACCTGGGGTGGTGGAAGGGCACCCTTTCACCAGCCTCCCAAATGGGCATCTCCACCTGCCACAACCAAATGCTCCTTCCAGTGAGATGGTCCCTAATCCTTGATGAAGCCAGCACTGCCTAAGCCAGGACTTGGAGGAAAATGGATGAGTTATGTGATCTCTCCAGGTCCTTTCAAGCCATTCTTCTAATTCTGCACTTCTCCAGTACCAGGAGGAGCTGTGCCCCAATAAAAACAGCTCATGTGTGTCTGAGCTGGCTCAAACCCCTCCAGGGCTCTCTCTCCTCACAGAGGAAAGGATTTTCCAGATGCTAAAGCTAAATGTCCCCACTGGAATTAAAATATGGGATTATGACTGGTCCCCACTGTGGTCAGTCATGATTCCCCTCTGCTTTGCAGCAGTTTTTGGCATGGCCAAGGCTGTTGGTGCTGTTCTCCCACTCTCTCTGCTCAGCTGCTTCCAGAAAGGCACAAGGGAAGGAGTTAGAGGCATGGGAACTGCATCGCCTTGCCAAATAAAAAAAACCCAACATAAGAAACCCCAAACACCCCAATCAACCCAAAACAAATGAAGGAAAATCCCAAAACAGCAGAGGAAAAATGGAATTTGCTTTGAAACCTCTCTAAAACCTCAGCAACAGGGAGAATGGGGGGTGAAAACATGGTAGTAATGTATGAAGTGTGGCTGACCCACGTACTGGCTGGGGGGGCCTAGGAGTATTATGTGAGGATGGGATTATTATTATATCTTATTTCAGGGAAATAAGATAATAATAAAACCCCTAAGATGGAAATAAAAGCAAAGGGGGAATCTTTTCACCCCTTTAGAGCAGAAAGTTTTCCTGCCCTGTCATTACAGGGCATAAATTGCCCCCAACACAGATTTCCCTGCATGAAGAAGGGATTATTTCTGCCTTTTCCCCTTCCACACATCATTCACAACATTCTGCAGAGATTTACCAACATCAGCTGCACTCCCTGGCACCAAAGCAAGAGAAGCAGCTACAGAAGTGTTTGTTCTCCTTATTTCCACAACCTGCCCCATGGGGACACAGGGAGCAGCTCCCCTGGCTCAGCCCTCGGGCTGAGGATCCCACCTTGGAGGTTGTTGGAGAGCTCTGGCCACCTTTCTTAAACCTGAGCTCTGCTGCAGTGCTCTCAGAGCCCCCTGAGCCATGGAATGTGTCTGAATTAATGCACTGGGACCTGCTGCCCTCAGCAAGGCACGCCACTTCCACTGAAGGCAGGGAGAACATCAATCAATGTAAGAATAATAAAAAAAACAGCCCTGTACGGTTCTAAGTCTCACATTCAGTGGGACTGGGTGAGTGAACACTAAAGCCACACTCCCAGTGCTGCTCTTGGGGTGAAGATCAGGGAAGCTGGGGTTGCAACCAACTGTTTGCTCAGATGCTGCTCTTTATCTTCATGTTAACAGCCACACAGTGAGATAAAACAAGATGAGGAGAAAAGCTGCTGTTTCAAAGGCTGACCCAAACAACAGCAAGTTGGGGGCACTTCTGACTCCCTACAAGTCCCTGAAAGCTGTGGCCAGGTGGGGATTGGGCTCTTCCAGGTAACAGAGACAGGACAAGGGAAACAGCCTCAAGTTGCACCAGGGGAGGTTCCAGTCGGGTATTAGGGAAAGTTTCTGCCCTGAAAGAGTGCTCAGGCATTGGAAGGGGTTGTGGTGAAGCTCCCATCCCTGGAGGTGCTCCAGAACAAGCAGACATGGCACTGCTCTACATGGCTTAGTGGGTGGGGGGATATCCCATCCAAGGATGGACTTGATGATCTTTGAGGTCTTTTCCAACCTTAATGATTCTCTGATCAGGCATCTCCACTTTTCCAGAGCCCAGTGGAAGAGAAGAGACATTCCTGGGGTTCTGTGTCCCAGGCCACCACAGGAAATGCTTGGGTTGCTCAACTGCTTTGGAAATTTGCCTCAGTTTCTAAACAAGAAGCCAAGCCAGCACAAAATAAAGATTTATATATATTTATATAAAATCATGGAATCCCAGAATGGTTTGGGTTGGAAAGGACCTTAGAGATTGTTCAATTCCAATCCCCTACCATGGGCAGGGACACCTTCCACTATTCCAGGCTGCTCCAAGCCCTGTCCAACCTGGCCTTTGACACTTCTAGGGATAGGAAATGTACATTAATATGCAGCCAGGGATGCAGAACCATCCAGTTGCCCATCCAAAGCTTCCTCCAGTGCCTTTCCACACTGGTTGGATCCTCATAGGATCCCCCCAGGGGCTAGCCTGGCCCCACAGGAGAACCAAACAATATCTTATCACAGAAAGAAATCCATAAAAGTCAAATTTTCTCCAAGCAAAAAAAAAAAAAAAAGAGGAAAAAACAGTCAGTTTTGACACAACTTTCCTTTAAACAACTTCTTTCCCTTTTACAAAGGAAGAGTGCTTTAAAAATGTCAAAACATTGGATTTATTTATTTATTTATTTGGAGCAAAATGACATTTCACTTGGAAATGTCAGTTAATTTTTAGCTTTGAAAGTTTTACAAGATGAAGCAGTCAAACTGATTTTTCTGACAATACCAAGACAATTTCAATGAACTTGACTGGAACATGTTTTGGGAGAAAAGTGCAGGGCTTGAAGAGGTAAAAAAAAAAAACAAAACCCAAAAAAAAAAACCAAAAAAGAAAGAAAAAATAATAATCAGTGCACTTCCAAAACCTTTAGAACAACAATAGGGAATGAAAAATATCATTTGAATCCTCAGAAAGCAGTGAAGAAAATTGCCAGCTCAAGTGCTTTGTGCCCTGTCGGTATTTACAAGTTTTACTTGAAGCAATTAAACTTCCTGAGTGGATTTTGGTGATTGCTCAGAATAGAAAGTCTAATGCTGCTCCTCCAGCTCTCCTCACCTCCTTAATCCGAGGAGAGGTGGGAGAGCAGCCACTGGAGAAGGAGGTGCATGGAATAAACGCTCCTGGCTCACTGAGGCTCCAGCCGCGGCTCTCAGGAGCTGCCGGCGCCCAGCGGGGATGGGGAACGTTCCTTCCCCTTGGTGCCACTTCAGCTGAGACCTCCCATCCATGGGAGCTCATCGGGGGAGAAGCTGCTGCAATTATTGGGTGTGGGAATGGTTGTTGCTCTGTTCATTTCTCGCTGTTAAATAGAAGGAAAAATGACCAGGGGTGCCCCAAAAGCTGCTCCTGCCAACCCCGAGCCTTGGAGCTGGCATGGATTCGTGGAAGAGTTTGTAAAGGAAGGATGGAGAGGACATCTTATGCCACTGGCCCAGCTCTTTGCAGACCTTAGGTTGGACATCAGGAAGAATTTCTTCATGGAAAGGGTTGTCAGGCACTGGAAGGGGCTGCCCAGGGTGGAGTCACCATCCCCAAAAGTGTCCAGTTAGGGTTATGGGCTGGGTGACAAGGTGGTGGTTGGTCACATGCTGGACTTGATGATCTTGGAGGTCTTTTCACATCTCAACAAATATTTGATAGAACAGCAGAGCCATGGAATGATTTGGGTTGGAAAGGACCTTAAAGATCATCTTGTTCCACCCCCACTGCCAGGGCTGAGTGAAGCTCTCCCATATCCACATGTTGATTTACTGGAAAACAGAATTCAGGATGAACACGTGGCTTCCCTTTGCAGCAGAACCATTCACCAAGAGTTTGGAGCAGTGTTCAACCCCTCCACCAGGAAATCCTGAACTGATAAAGATTTACCACAAACCTCTTTTTTGGGCATTAACCCCCAGAGCCCAGGAGGGGCACAGGCTGTGCCTGTGGCCATGGGAATGAGCAACTCCATGGGCAGCCCTGTGTCCCCTCCTGATGCCCAATCCTTGGGACACCAAAGACAGCTCCAGCCAACAGGACAGATACCTCCCCTACTCTGCTCTTCTGTTGGAAAGAGTCCAGAGAAAACCATGGAGATGTCCTGGAGCCCTCTGCACTGGAGCCAGGCTGGGAGAGCTGGGGTTACTGAGACTGGAGAAGAGAAGGGTCCAGGGAGAGCTCAGATCCCCTTCCAGGGCATAAAGGGGCTGACAAGAAAGATGGAGGCTTTTTACAGGGGGATGCAGACCATCCTCACAAAGGGCCTGGAATGACAGGACAAGGACAGAGTTAGATGGGATGTTGGAGAGGAATTGTTCCCTGTGAGGGTGGGCAGGCCCTGGCACAGGGTGCCCAGAGCAGCTGGGGCTGCCCCTGGATCCCTGGAAGTGTCCAAGGCCAGGCTGGACATTGGGGCTTGGAGCAGCCTGGGATTGTGTCCCTGCCCATGGCAGGGGTGGAACTGGATGATCTTTAAGGTCCTTTCCAATCGAAACCATTCTGGAATTCTCTGATTCCTATAAGCAAAATCACTCTGCAAACAGGGTTTGTGCTGCACCAAAGAACTTCCCTTGCATGCTCTGAACTCCCACCAGTTTCCAGCACTGAACAGTTTTGTTGCTGGACCCACTGAAGATTTTTTTGCCAGGCCAGGTCCTTCAGAGCATTTGGGATGTCCTGTAGGGGATCACACTGTGGGCACTGGCACAGGAATGGGCAGTTCTGTAAACTTTGACCCTGAATAAAAGCCAGGCAAAAAGCTCCAGCACTCTGTACCTCCAGCTGCTCTCCTGAATTCCAGCTGCAATCCCAACACCTCCAAAGCCACGGAAATGCTGCACGCGGTAATCGCCCGCTGGAAATTTAAAGCCAGCAAGCTTTGTCAATGAATAAGTGTTCCAAAACAGTAAATTAATAAATTCCCTCGAATCCATAATAGATACATCTTTGTTCAGCCACAAAGCTTTGATATAAATTGTAGCTTTTTAGGACTGCACTGTCAGAAGCGTAATATATCACCCGAGAGTGGATCCGAGTTCAAAAGTACATATAATAATATAATTAAGATGGCTTGACAAGAATGTATTTTAAAAGTATAAAATACCTGCAGGTATAATGGCTTCATAAAGTCTGTCAGATTTACTTCTGCTGTGAAGAAATTTAAAATGTTTTACTCTAATGCAATGCAAATTACGCCAAGGATATTCATATAACAGAGTCCTGAAGAAAAAATAAGGTGGAGAGAGGGAAGAATCAGGAGTCAAGAGCAGAGCAAACAAGGTGCTGAGCTTTCCAGGCAACTGGGCTGCTCAATGGAACAGCCAGGAGCCAGCAGAGCTGAGTTTGAGGCATCCCTTTGCCACCAGGGGGGTGGAGGTGAAGTGATGAGTTTCCTTCCAGGTTGTTCTTATCCCAGATTCCTCACCTCACACTGCAGCACTGATGTGCTTTATGGAACCATTTGCAAATGGAAAGTGATTTTCTTTTTTCTTTTCCTTTCCCTTGCTGCACTGAAAATTTAAAATAACAGAGATGTTCAAGGGGGAAGGAGGTGAAAACCAAATCCAACCTTGCCAAAGCTCCTGTACTTTCTTCACTGGGCATTTCCTCCCCTGGGGCAGGTTGGGACTCAGCCTTGGAACCTTCATGGCACCTCACACCCCCTGCCCCACTGCCAGCCCCTGCCCCAAGCACCTTCCAAGCACAGTGAATATTTGCCTGTTTCCAGGAAGAAAAGCCATTAAGAAATCAATAGCAGAATGTTAATAAAATACTTTCCACTTCTCAATTTCCTTGGCTCCAATGGCTGTGTTTGGATTTAACTCTGACAGCTCTGCTGAGACACACAAATCCCTCTGACAGCACAGGCAGGGAGAGACTTTTCCCCTCCCTTGCTTCACATGTGGAGATTTTTTAGACAATATGAATTAATCTCCTTTCTAACAGGAAGACACTGCCTTCAAAGGCCACTGTGTGCAGCAGGTGAGACTTGGCTTCTCTCCTCCTCCACCAGCTTGGTTTCGTGCCTCAGTTTGCCCATCCAAACCACTTGAAGACCCTTAGCAAGATCTATTCAAATCAGGACTTTTGGGGTCATCCTTCCCATGCAACAAAACTCCTTTGCCAGAGCTTTCATTCATTTTCCCATCTCAAAGGGAAAGAAATCATCTTTTTAAGCTTTAACATAGTGCCTGAGGGCATCTGGGATTTTTTTTTCCTCTTCTGTTCCCTGCTGAAAACAGCTTTAATGTTCAGTAACCAGCTCCATAAGGTGGGTTCCAGGAACACAAGACATGAAATATTAAGAAGTTTGCAAGGAACAGCAACACCTACAAGGGTGGAACAGCCCCACTTTTAACAATATTTGGGACAAAGCTGAGCCTAAATATTTTTTTAAAGCTGGGAAGAAAGAGAGGGGGTGTGAAAATGAACCAGCATAAAAAGCCAACAGTCCTGGCACTGGAGCAGCTGTGCCTCATCCTGTTGTATCTCTATCCCACTTCCCCTTGCTCCCCCCCCAAAAAAGCAGAGTCAAAAAATCAAAGAGCAAAGCAGTGACAGCCAGGGAGGGACCGGGCTCGTCCCCACGACAGGTGGCAAAGTGCTGGGCTGCAATTGCTGCTGTTGAGTCGCAAGAAAACAAAGATGTCAAGAGTCTACGGGGAGAGCTGGGAGAACGCAAATCAAGATCCATTTCCCGGTGTCTGTGCCAGGTGGAAAAGGGAAGTGTGAGCTGATTAAATCTGCACTGGCGTCAGATGGGGAGAGGGCTCCTTCCATCTGTCTGCTCGCCAGCGATTCCCGGGGCTGGCAGCTCCGAGCGAGCTCAGCAGCCACAGGTGAGCAGAGCCCAGCCCTGTCTGTGTGCAAACTGCTCCTGGCTGGGCAATGCAGGGACAGAACAGCGCTGCTCCGCTCACCTGCTGATCCCTGCATCCTTCCATCCCCACCCAGAAAGTTCTTTCACATCCAGAAATGCTGGGTGCTTCCCTGAGTGCAGCCAGAGTTCCCATTTCTGTCTGCAGAGCAGGAACAGGGATGCTCTCCACACTGCAGGGTAAGTTCAATACAGGGGTGTTGGTCACTGAAATGATAAAATTCAGGATTGGTTTGGGTTGGGAAGGACATTAAAGGACACTCATCCCAGTCCTACCCCCTTGCCATGGGCAGGACACCTTCCAGGTTGCTCCAAGCCCCATCCAACCTGCCCTTGGACACTTCCAGGGATCCAGGGGCAGCCCCAGCTGCTCTGGGCACCCTGTGCCAGGGCCTGCCCACCCTGCCAGGGAACAATTCCTGCCCAATATCCCATCCAGCCCTACCCTCTGGCACTGGGAGCCATTCCCTGTGTCCTGTCCCTCCAGGCCCTTGCAAGGAGTCTCTCTCCATCTTTCTTGCTCCTTCAGGCACTGGAAGGATGATGAAGGGGCTTGGAGAGGTCTGTGCTCCTAAAAACTGATGGGTTTTGTCTTTTGTGGCCTCACTCCACACCTGCTCTGTCATTTTCCCACAACAAATATCTCACATCTTGGACAATGCCCTGGCCTTTCTATATCAGACAAATTATTTATTGCATCCTTCCTCTAGGAAATCCTTTTCTGGGACTGCAGGACCACCAGTCCCTCCAAGCTTGTGGCATCCAGCACATCACCAGCCCTGCTGAATTTATCCTCTGCCTTCACCAGACAGACCTGCAAACTCAGGAGTTTCTCCAAAAGAATTCCCAGGTTTTTGGGAGTGATCCAGCTCCACCTCTGCAATGCACACATCACACTTCACTTCATCCTTTTGTTGGTTTTCTCAGTTTTGCAGCCACCTGAGGTAGTTTATTTTTAATCAAATAACCACAACACTCCGGAAGCCAATGCTCCATCAACAGACTAAAAAGACTCTTTGCATCATGGCTCTTTTCTGCTGCACACTCTGTCTGACAACACTTCCTACAAGGGCTAATGCTAAAAAAAAAATAATAAAATGCTTTCCTCTATTTCAGCTTTTATTGGCAATCCATTCTCATTAAGCCAAACACATTTGTCTTCATAACGTGTACTTCACAATTACAATATCAAAGGGTTTGTATCTACATAATAAAAATGATCTATAGAATAATACAAGGGGAAAACATCGTAACATAATGTTGTTATTAATGAATCCAATGGGACGTGGGAAGGAGATATTCCCATGGGGCAGCTCCACACCCTGCACTGTGAGCTGCTGTGGAGAGTGCTGGGGTCTGGGGCCAGCACTGGGAGGGGACAGAGTGCAGGTGGCAGTGGAACAAAAGGACAGAGGGATGGCAGCTCCCAGGGCTGTGCTAGCAGGGTGATTGCTCAAACACCTTTGGGGTGAGAGGCCAGCCCCAGCCCCAGCCTCCTCTCCCCGTCCTGCTGGGGCACAGCCAGCCAGAGTCACAGATCACAGAACATCCTGAGCTGGAGGGACCACAGGGATCACCCAGTGCATCCCCTGGCCCTGCCCAGACACCCCCAAATCCCACCCTGGCCATCCCTGGAGCTCTGTCCAAAGGCTCCTGGAGCTCTGGCAGCCTCGGGGCTGTGCCCATTCCCTGGGGAGCCTGGGCAGTGCCAGCACCTCTGGGGGAAGAACCTTTCCCTAAATCCAGCCTGAGCCTGCCCTGGCCCAGCTCCTGTCCCTGTCCCAGAGCAGAGATCGGAGCTGCCCCTCGGGAGGAGCCGCAGCCCCGCTGAGCTCTGCCCACATCTCCTCTGCTCCAGCTGAACCAACCAAGTGCCCTCAGCTGCTCCTCCTGTGGCCCCTCCAGGCCCTTCCCCATCCCCATGTCCCTCCTTTGGATGCTTTTTTAACAGCTTTTGATCTTTCTTACATTGTGCCCCCAGCACTGGAGGTGAGGCTGCCCCAGCCCAGAGCAGAGCAGGACAATCCCTCCCTGGCCCAGGCAGGGCTGATGTCCCCAGGGCTCGGTGGCCTTTGGGCTGCCAGGGCACTGGTGACTCGTGTCCAACCTGCCCTCACCAGAACTGCCAGGGCTCTTTCTGCTTCCTGGCAAAGCTCCCTTGGTGCTGTGCAGGGCTCTGGGTGGGTCAGCCTGCTGCTGGGAACATTTCTGGGGTGTGAGGCTGGAACAGGAGCAGGGCTGGCAGAGCCCTGTGCCCAGGCGGGTGCTGAGCCCCAGCAGGGCCCTGCACAAGGATCAGCTCTCCCGGAGGCAACTCAGACGCTGGAAAAAGCTTTTCAACACTCAACCTCTTTAATTCCTTTGTGTCTCCCAGACAGGATTCAGCAGAGCACCAGTGGGTTGATTAAGCTACATTGTACGAGATTACAAAGAACAAGGATAAATAGAAGGGGGAGGTTCCTGCAGTCAGCAAAGACATTTTGGTCCAGAAAAGTGGAGGAGGAGGAAATAACCCTGAGCAAGAAGGCAGGAAGACAGAGCTCATCTGCAGCAAAAAGGGAGAGACTTCAGAGACTCAGAGTGAGGGGGAGGACATTCCACAGGCACCTAGCGAGCAAAAACCATGATAAATAAAAATAAAAATAGAAATGTTATTATTTAAAATAACATAATAATTACTTCTATGTTATCTAAAATAATGTAATAATATAATTATTTAATAATAGCAGCAGTATAAAAATGGGGAGGAGGGGAAGGGGAAGGTGGAACATGAGGTTTAATTCAAAATTTGTGTTATTTGCCCAGTCCGTTTCCAAGTGCCCAAGGTGGGAGCACAAAACCACTCCCCTGCCTGACCCCAGCTCAATATTCCCAGAGCCAAACACACAGAAAAGGGAGCTGAGCCTCTGAACCAAACTTTGTCATTTGCAATGACAAACAGTGTGCTCCTATTTGTGTTCCACCAAAGTGAGAAGGCAGATTTTGTATAAAAGGGCACATTATTGACTATCATTGGCAGCTGCTGGCCAGCTCCAGGAGTTTAACCAAGATACATGGCTGGCTGCAGCAAAATGCAGCTACACAGAGGGCCTGGCATGTTTTTTTCTGATGCAGCAAAAATAGTGATGCTCACAAATGCAAAATACCCACCCAATACTATCAACATTTCAGAAAAGTCCCAAATTGGAAAAAAGCCCTGGGAGATTAGGCAGGCAAGGCAGTGACAGCAATTCTTCTCAATAACTTTGACATGCTGTTTGTCGTCCTGTTTTTTCTCCCTTTCCTTCTTCAAACAGACCAACACAAACAGCATTTGAAAACAGCCATTTCAAACCAGGAGCTGGAATTCTGGACATCAATGATGTCAAACTGCTGCAATCCAGTGCTTACAAATCAGTTCTCGCCTCCTGACAAGAGAAAACTGATTTTTGCCTACAAGGTGTTTGTTGAGGGAAGCGCTGAGCTCCCTCCTCACCGGCTCTCACACAGGGGCAGAGCGTGGGATATCAGGGAATATTCTTCAGATATCAGGGAAAGGTTCTTCCCCCAGAGGTGCTGGCACTGCCCAGGCTCCCCAGGGAATGGGCACAGCCCCGAGGCTGCCAGAGCTCCAGGAGCCTTTGGCCAGAGCTCCAGGGATGGCCAGGGTGGGATTTGGGGGTGTCTGGGCAGGGCCAGTGATAGTAAAATGTCTTAAAATCTTAGAAAATTCAGGGACTTAGAAAGAAAGTTAGGTTTGGAAAGCCCTGGGAAAAGCAGGCCCTGGGAAATGTTAGACCTTGTGCTTGCTAAAGACCAGGTCAAGCTGCACCTGTGTAGTCAGTAGATGATAAATGATACAATTGTTAGATGTGATTAGATATAATTATTGTTTAGAGAACATGGGGAAAAATGTTAGGGGGCTAAGGGGGGATCACGAGAAATCCATGCTTGGGTAAAAACAATGCATACAATAGAACAATGTAAGTTTAATAATTAATATGTAAGTTGCATAACGATAGAGTATAAAACATGTTCAACTCAAAACCCAAATGGGGTCAGATTTGGGTCTGTGTACCCCTGACACCCAGAGCTCTTTGAATAAAGCACCTTCATATAATCATTCGTGGTTATGTGTGTTCCTGAACACTAACACCAGGAGTGGGACTGGATGGTCCCAGTGGTCCCTCCCAGCTCAGGAGGATATTCTGTGATTTCATGGAAGTGAAGTGCATTGCCCATCACCAACACTCCAGGCAAGGGAGAAACTCAGGATCAGAACTCTCTGCTTGGGAACACAGCTCTGGAGCTGCCTGCTTTTCACCATATTCATTTTATTGGAAAGGGAAATTTATATAAATAGCCCTCCCTCCCAAATTCTGTTTGTAATCTCTGTGAATAACTATTGCTTTAGGAGGGTAGAATTGCTGACTCCTTTATTTCTGAAAAATGTATTAGAAAACCTTCTCTTTATAAGAAAAAATGAGAAAAACAAAATCAATAGAGTATGAAGGAGCATGAAAAATGCATTTTAGAGTCTCTCTTTTCTTTTTTTACTTGGTCCAACATTGCTTTCCTGTAAACCTTCTGCAGAAACACACATTTAAATGTAAATGTTCTGAAAGTAAATGGGTAAGGACGGAAAAGATGAAGAGGAATCGCGAGCCACTCGCAGCAGCTCCTTGGGATAAGTAATGCAATAAACAGTGACAGGCCAGGATGGCACATGGGACTTCCCTGGCTCTTCCTACGTCAGAGTGGATGTGTTCCTGCTAGAAGAAAACAGTCAGGCTCTGCTGCTGCCCAAATCCCAGAATCCCAGAATCAGACACTGGCTTGGGCTGGGAAGGGACCTTAAAGCTCATCCATTCCCACCCCTGCCATGGCAGGGACACCTTCCCCTGTCCCAGGAGGCTCCAAGCCCTGTTCAGCCTGGCCTTGGGCACTCCCAGGGATCCAGGGGCAGCCACAGCTGCTCTGGGCACCCTGTGCCAGGGCCTGCCCACCCTCACAGGGAACAATTCCTTCCCAATATCCCATCCAGCCCTGCCCTCTGGCACTGGGAGCCATTCCCTGTGTCCTGTCCCTCCATCCCTTGTCCCCAGTCCCTCTCCAGCTCTCCTGGAGCCCCTTTAGGCCCTGGCAGGGGCTCTGAGCTCTCCCTGGAGCCTTCTCCTCTCCAGGTGAGCACCCCCAGCTCTCCCAGCCTGGCTCCAGAGCAGAGGGGCTCCACCCTGGAACATCTCTGTGGTCTCCTCTGTGGCCTCCAGTGGCTCCAGGTCCTTCCTGTACAGGGAGCCCAGAGCTGGAGGCAGCTCTGCAGGTGGGGTCTCACCTGAGAGAATCAAATCCCTCAGCTCCTCCTGGCTGCCAGGCTGAGAGTTTGGGGACCACACTTTGAAGATTTTGGGCAAAGCAGAAGCTCACAGCTCATTGGGATGGAAAAGAATAAAATCCAGGGAGCCATCCCTCACAATAGGCAAGAAAGTGTAAGGTCAAACACAACAAGAAAAAGGCCCCCCTGTGCTGTAATTCAGAGATTTCCATACATTTCCCTGAGTTGGAAAGGAACCTACATGGATCATTGGGTCCAACATTTGGCCCTGCACAGGAGAATCCCAAAAATCCCACCTTATGCCTGAGAGCATTCCTAACACTTCTGGCTGACCTTCACTTGCCCAGAAAGTTTTTGTCCTTCAACAGAGCAGGTCAGAGCCTGGCATCTCCTCTGACCCCCAGAACCATCCCCAGCCCTGGCAGCACAGGATCCCTGAGCATCTCCCAGGGTCCCTCCTCCAGCCCTTCCAGCCCTCATTAGCAGGAAGAAGAGGGAATTAACCCCCACAGCTGCTCGGGAGGTATAATACCAGATCTAATTTCATAGACACTCTATATAGGCCACAAGCCTGTAATCATAATAATACAGATGTGAGATACAGATGTTCCCAGCACCAGCCTGGGCACATCCTGTTAGAGCAGTGACTCAGTGTGGTGCTAAAGCTGAGCTAATACCAAGCTCCTGAGAGGATTAATAGACATTAACGGGGCATTATCCAACCATTAAACACACTTGGGACTGTGCTGGCCGGCCCTAATGCTCCCCATGGCCCGGACATTCCCAGCAAGGTCAGGGATTCTGAGGGATGCTGAGCTCCCTGGCTGGCACACAGCAGCCAAAGAGCTGCTCCTGAGCAGCAGTCCACACTCCATCCATGCCAGCATCTCCTGGAGAAAGGATATCCCCCAGAGGGCAGGGATTTGGGGGATCCCAACCTTGGGAGTGCTGCCTTGCTTCTGTAACAGCAGACACCCCTGCTGGAGCCAGCAGCCGGCCCAGGCAGGAAAGGAAATTGTTTTTTTGGATAAGCCAATATGCTCAGGGGGTGGCAGCTCTAAGGTTGGCACAATTCCTGTCCCACCTGGCAGTGACAGGCTCAGACTGAGAGGATGAGAGGAAATGGCCTCAGGTCATGCCAGGGGAGCTTTAGATTAGAAAAAATTTATAATAGGAGAATTTTCTTCATGGAAAGGATTGCCAAGCATTGTAACAGGGATGTGGTGGAGCCACCATCCCATGGAAGTGTTCAGCAAACACGTGGATGTGGCACTTGGGGACAAGGGTTTGTGCTGAACGTGGTGGGGCTCCATTGATGGTTGGCCTTGATGATCTTAAAGGTCTTTTCCAATCTTAGTGATTCTGTGATTGCCTGAGCACCTTGGATGAAAAGAATCAGACATTATTTCCCGGACATCTCCAGAAGAAAGTGGAGCAAATGTGTTGCTGCCAAAGAAAGGGGAATATTTTCCTTTGGAAAGAGAAGCCCTGATAAAGGCAGAGGACAGAAGATGGGAAGCAGTGACTGTTGAGGCCATTCCTCACTCCTTTCCCTCATTGCTGCACTAAGGGAGAAGAGGCTTCCCAAAGGATTTGTTCATAAGGCTCCTGGATTTGAACAATCCGAAGAATTATTCCCCACTCCAGAAGCGGCACTGGACCAATTTTGCACTGCACAAGCCTCCACATCTCTTCAGTAACCACAGACCTCAAAGAAACCTGGTAATGTGAGGAGTGAACCGCCCAGACCAAACATTCCACACTTCACCTGCTGGTGGGAAATAAAATATCAGGGTTCAGTCCCATCAGAACTGGGGGCACAACATGAAACTTGTAATTCCAGAGCCCAAACAAGCACTGCTTTAGCAGAATGGATAAAATCCCATCAGCCAGCAGTGGAAACAGGCTGGTATTATCCTGGTTTCCCAGGCAGGAGGGATGTGCCTCAGCCAGCACAGAGCACCTTAAAGAAAAGAATTTGAAACACTCCATGGCCAGCAATTGTCGCATTGACCACTTCACCTGGTTTATCATCATACACTGCTTTTCCTTTCTACCTTTATTCAGGTCTTTCAGCACCTATCTTGCAAGATTTATTGACTCTACATCAATGAGGTTTTCTCTTCCTTACCCGGCTCAGAAGGAAGGGGAAAAAAAAAAAACCCTCTTGAAATTATTTGTATTCTTCCATATAATACCTCTTTCAGAGACCCATCAGAAAAGTCCTTTACAAGCAAGGAAATAGCCAATATTTTAGAATCTGCAGCGAGGCGCTTCAGCTAAGCTCACTTTATTGTAAAATTAGATGTCATTGTGAGAAGTACCCATATAAATACAAGTGCAAAGGGCCCTTGTGCTAATGCAGGAGCCAGGGTAACAATGTGCTATTTCTACCTGTCTGCAAAAAACTTCCCTTGATAGCTTTGCCCATATAATACACAGCATATTTACATGCAGCATTAAATAAATATTATGCAAAGAGTACCGTGCTCTAATATCCAAGTGTATTTATGAAAAGCTAAATTATATTGCTGAGTTTATTTTAGCCCTAGAAAGCCCCGTGGGGAAAAGATATTGTGCATCTTAAAAGGTAAATGTAAGCTCTTCAAGAGAAAGGAGCCTTTACTGGAAGCAGCACATTGTACCTGGGTAAATCTTGGAGCAATTACACAGCAAAGTTTTCTTTGATGAGGCAGAGATGTGATGACATGTAATTACTTTTTCAATGCTGCACCGTGTGTTTATCAAAATGTTAATGCAAGCATAATAACAGGCTGTATGTTTGTGCCGAGAATGTCAGAGCCTCCAGATGTCAATCACATCTGAAAATAAAATTGCAAATAAGTAGGAAGGCTTGATGGCACAAGTGACAGCCCGGTCCTCGGGCGGCTGACAGGCACCAGCTCCCTCTCCCTGGGCGCTTTGTCACTGTAATGCACCTAATGGAACAGAGATTCCTTCTATTAACCCAAATGGAACAGCCTGGCTCCAAAGTGAACTAAGCCATGCATGGCCATGGGCAGAGGGAGGCTGCTAATGAGCACTTCTGTAGGCAAAGTTTGATGGGTTTCTCATTTCCACCGTCCCTCTCATTCTGTGCAGACCGGCACGGACGTTACTGGGCTCCTGCGGCAGAAAAACAACCGGGAGCAGCTCCATTCCCAGGTGAGGATGGAGGATTGGAGCCTGGCAGAGGAGCCAGCAGCACCCCAGGAACCAACAGCACCCCAAGAGCCAGCAGCACCCCAAGAGCCAGCAGCACCCCAAGAGCAACAGCACCCCAGGAACCAGCAACACCCCAGGAATGAGCAGCACCCCAGGAACCAGCAGCACCCCAGGAGCAACAGCACCCCAGGAACCAGCAACACCCCAGGAATGAGCAGCACCCCAGGAGCCAGCAACACCCCAGGAACCAGCAGCACCCCAGGAACCAGCAGCACCCCAGGAGCCAGCAGCACCCCAGGAGCCAGCAACACCCCAAGAGCCAGCAACACCCCAGGAACCAGCAGCACCCCAGGAGCCAGCAGCACCCCAGGAACCAGCAGCACCCCAGGAGCCAGCAACACCCCAGGAACCAGCAGCACCCCAGGAGCAACAGCACCCCAAGAGCCAGCAGCACCCCAAGAGCCAGCAGCACCCCAGGAGCCAGCAACACCCCAGGAACCAGCAACACCCCAAGAGCCAGCAGCACCCCAGGAACCAGCAACACCCCAAGAGCCAGCAGCACCCTAGGAACCAGCATCACCCCAGGAACCAGCAGCACCCCAAGAGCCAGCAACACCCCAGGAGCAACAGCACCCCAAGAACCAGAAGCACCCCAGGAGCCAGCAGCACCCCAAGAGCCAGCAGCACCCCAGGAGCCAGCAACACCCCAGGAACCAGCAGCACCCCAAGAGCCAGCAGCACCCCAAGAGCAACAGCACCCCAGGAACCAGCAGCACCCCAAGAGCCAGCAGCACCCCAGGAACCAGCAGCACCCCAGGAACCAGCAGCACCCCAGGAACCAGCAGCACCCCAAGAGCCAGCACCTGCCACAGCATCACAGGGCACTGCAAGCACCAGCTCCATGGCACTGATGCCTTTCAGGGTTACTGAAAAACAGACAAAATTCAGGGAATAAAAAGCAGTTCTATTTATTGAAAGCCCTTCAGGTACATTTATGGTAGACAAAGCCCCCCAGGGGCTGCACCCAAAATGGACCACGGGTAATGAGTTTTCACACTTTTCTAAGTTTGGTCCATTTGCACATTGGGGGTTAATTTCCTAATTCCATCTATTCCAATTTCCCAATTCCAGGGTAATGAAGTCATTTACCCCCAGTTTGCTCCCTCCAACTCACTTTTGTTTCCATTTCTCAGAGCCTGAGGCAGTGAGGTGTCCCTGATTCCCTAGAGAGGATTTCTAGAGAGGAATTGTTTTGTCTGACCGAAATGGGGAAGCCATAGTGAACACCACATATGGAGTTTAGAGTTTTCTAGTAAAGAGTTACTAAAGGATTACAAATATATGAAAACCATAAAAGCTAAAATCCTAAGGCATCAATGCAATCACAGAACCATGGAATGCTTGGCTGGGAAAGAACCTTTAAGCCCACCTTGTTCCACCCCCCTGCCATGGGAAGAGCACCTTCCACCACACCAGGATGCTCAACGTGGCCTTGGACACTTCCAGGGATGGGCAGCCCACAACCACTCTGAGCACTGTTTCTCACCACTCTTACAGTAACAAATTGCTGTCTGATATCTCATCTAAACCTACACCTCCAGCTTTTCTGTCTTTTAATTCTCTTAGCTCCTATTAGCTCCTTACCTCCTAAAAATTTGCTTTTTTTTACATAATAAGAAAAAAGCAAGGCTGGAATGCTTTTGCTAGTGATGAGGTGCAACATCTGGATTTCCAACACTCTCTCACACTCAATGCCATGCCAGATGTCCAAGCACATGCTGGAGGGAGAGCCAGGCACCACCTCAGAGCCCAACCAGCAGGATAATCAATGGGATGAGTGGGCAGAGAGCTTTGGGAAAACATGCTAATAAAGCCAGGGAAGATAACGCCAGGATGGGAAGAACACTACCTGGTCTTCCCAAAGCTCCCTGCCCAGGGAAAACAGCAATTTTGGAGAGTGGAGTGGCAGCATTTGGGTCCAAACATCTTGAAGGAGGCCTGAGCATCTTGGAAATACAGCTGACAGTTGCTTGGCAACTGCGGTTACAGAAAGATTTTCCAAGTAAGCAGCAGGCTGAGGGAAGTTTAGCATCACAGGCAGTCAATAATCCCAGTTTGCAGAGGGTGAGAGGAGCGCAAAGGGAATTTCTAACAACCCCTTCCCCAAAATAGTGCAGCCACCTCGTGGGGATGCACGTGAGGCCATTGGATCAGGAGCAAGGGGAGAGGGCTGTCGGGACAAGGCAGCGACAGAGAAATTGTGTCTGTCTTTCCAAGAGAGCAACAGGAGAACCTGGAGTCAGGATGGGACTCCAAAGAGGAGATTCTTTGCTCTGCAGACACCTGGCTCAGTACAGTCAAGAATTTTGGATTTCAAGGCTTTGTAGATCACAATAACCAAAAAAGCAGTGTTTTGAGAGCAGGAGGCTCCACAACAGCTCCTGCCTTTCAGGAGGGATGGAATAGTCAGTTGTCAGCACAAAAGCATCCAACCAGCTCCGTAACAAACGGAGACAACACTACTGAAACCATCAAAACAGCCAACAAGTCTCATGTGAGCAAATATACTGAAAAAAGGGGGAGGAAATAGCAAAGCTCACGCATTTGCCATGATAAGCAGCTTAATCCTCAACCAAAGAAAATAGGGAATAACCACTTGTTGAGGGAAGATGTGCCACGTGCTGATTCCAGGCTGGACAAAGCACTGAAACATTGGTTTCATTTATCCTTCCAGCACGGTGACAAAATTGCTTAGCAGAAAATTATTGCCTTCAGAGGGCTGCTGGTGACGGCTGACTGAGCTGATGATGTGAAAATCGCACCTCTGATCAGTATGCAAAAAAACCCAACAGAATGGAATAATAATAATAAAAAAACTCCAAACCAGCTTTTTCTCTCCCCTCCCTTGTTCCTCCTCCCCATTTGGCCACAGCCCTTTGGTAGATCCCTGCATGAATGCCTGGGATACTTAACCTTTGTATTTGCCACTCAGCAGCTGAAAAATGAATCCTCTTTTTTTATCACTCTTTTTTCAGTGTAGCTTTGGGAGCTGCCAGCAAACTGAGTGTCGTTTGGACACTGACATGAAACTCAGAGCGCTGTAAGAATTCACCGGGGCTTTGTGGAGGATGTCATTGTCATCATCATCATCATCATCGTCATCCTCAACGCCACCTTGGGAGCATCTGAGTTAATGTTTGGAGTCCTGCTTAATTGGCTTCTCTCAAGTTGAGCCCTGCAACATGACAGCCTCACTACCCTGCCTAAAAATAAAGGATAGAGCTTTTCCAACGCCTCTGGGAAGCTGCAGCCAGCGTGAGGGATCTGAGATGTGTCTGACAAGGCAAGATCTCGCCTTCCTCAAAGCAAGGGCCTTACAATGCAAAATGTATTTATATTTTGGTGCTGCTCTCCAAAGCAGGTGTTAGATAATTCAGTAATTAGTATGCACATCTAACTTCATTGCAGCCTCTGTTGATCTCTCAATTAGAGTTAGCTGGGTCCTCTGAAGTTTGCAGTAGTTAATTAGAGCATTATTGAACAGCCAGGCTCTGCGGGAGAGCTCTGCTGGCAGCTGCTGGCTCCGGCTCTCGCGCTCCTGTCCCCCTCGTGTCCGGCTGCAGGGGTGGGAACTCTGACCCACACTGCTGTGGGTGTCCCCTGCCACAGCCAGCCCCCTCAGGGGCTTGGGACTCCATCATCCTTCCAACCCAAGCCATTCTGGGATCCTGTAAGATACCCTGAGAAACTCTGCATGCTGCTATTAATGTTTGGGGGGAAATGGGGTAAAACAAAAGGATCTAATCCAGCACCAGTGAGACCAACAGGGAATGAAAAACCCCATCCCTACAGCTTTCAGTGCAGAACTCAGACCAAACAAGGCAGGGAGCACAGAGAGGAGCAGTTTAACAGTGAGATGCAACACAAAAAGAAGTTTAAAACATGGGCAACACCTACTGAAACTGTTTTCATAGAATCGTGGAATCACAGACTGGTTTGGGTTGGAAGGGACCACGAAGACCATCTTGTCCCACTCCCTAACATGGGCAGGGACACCTTCCACTATTCCAGGTTGCTCCAAGCCCTGTCCAACCTGGCTTTGAACACTCCCAGGGATCCAGGGGCAGCCCCAGCTGCTCTGGGCACCCTGTGCCAGGGCCTCACCACCCTGCCAGGGAACAATTCCTGCCCAATATCCCATCCAGCCCTGCCCTCTGGCACTGGGAGCCATTCCCTGTGTCCTGTTCCTCCATCCCTTGTCCCCAGTCTCTCTCCAGCTCTTCTGGAGCCACTTTAAGCCCTGGAAGGGGCTCCAAGGTGTCCCTGGAGCCTTCCCCAGGCTGAACTGCTCCAGTTTGTGAGCCTCTGAATACCTGAACAAACCACAGCCAGCAGTTTGAAACCCAGTTCCCAGTAAATAATTGAAGGTGTCATGTCAGCTGCAACACCTGAAACCTGTTTTTGAGAAGCTCCTGGTAATCACTGAAGTACAGCTTAGCATTTATCCTATAAATATTAGAGGAGGCGTGTGTGTACATCATTTCACATTCCAAATCAAGCCTGTGAGCTGAACTTAAGGGAAATCCATGGGAAGAATAGATGAAGCACAGAGAGGCGCATGATGCAACATGATCAAAACAGGGAGGTTTTTCAAACACTTGTCTCAAACACAGGTGAGGATTTTTACAAGAGCTTCCTGCAGAAACACCAGTCTCAGGGGACTCAGCAGAACGAATTGTCCAGGTCCAAGGTAAATAAACACCCTAAAAGGCGGTGCCCATGGGAATCTCTTGGAGACTCCAGAAATTTCATTCTGGAGGATTACAGTCTTTGATACAGATGCAGAACAGACGTGGGGCCGTAGCAACGCTGCCGAGTGAAACCCAGAAAGGCAGAAAGCAGCAAAACACAGAGCTTTGAGGCAGCAAAACTCCTGCCAGCCCTGAGAAAAGAACCCACGTTTGATGCACATCCCCAGCCAAGCTCTGGGGCTGCCTCCCAAATTTCCAGAACCGCCAGAGGACTCAGCCTGAGGAGAAGCCCCCCTAGCATGGCCAAAAGGCCCTGTGGCACATTGGGAGCTCCAACACCTGCTATCAGGAGCAAGTTCCTTTGCAGGTGGCTTTATCACTGACCTCCAGATGGAGGTGAGCTCCATGGCAGGCTCTGAGCAGGGCTCGGGGAGAGGCATAAACAAAAAGCCATGTTTTGAAAAATTAAGGAAGCAATTTAGAAGTGGATAATTAGATCTCCTTTTCGTGCTGCACTGGGAAAATTAAATTACTTTTTTATGAAGGTGTGTGTATCAGCTCTGAGAGAATTGTAAGGAAAGATTATTTTTCTAATATTCCTTCTCCCTCCCCCCCGCCCCAATTCCCCAGCTCTCTGCTCCTCACGCATCCAAGGAAGTGGCACTTGTAGCCTTCAGCTGTGGCAGGCGTTCATCTCCAATAATTGCGTTTGCTGCATAAATTGCCGGTGACACGGAGAATAAAATTAGTTTAAAATGAACCCAAATGACAAATCTCAAACAAGTATCAGATGGAAGAACTCATTAATCCTCATTTCAAAATGGGCAGAGTGTTGGGGCGGCTGAGCTGGCCCCGAGCCTGATGGGAGGGTGGCTTCTCTTTGGAGATGGAGCTCAGTGAGGTGGACCCGGCTTTAGCAGAGGTTCTGGACGATGTGGAACTGCTGCCTGTTGAGACACTGACTTCACTCTGCTTAGAAAACCCTCCCTGCAACCCCATGGTGAAGAAAGAGCAGGTGAGCAGCTCCACCCTGCACTGCCCAACTCTTCTCTGAGACAAGAAACTCATCCAAGCCCCTCAACTGCCCATGAACCACATCCCACCAAACTCCTTCTGCCTGGCAACAGCTCCCCAGAGGGAATGTTACAGCCTCAAGGCAATGGACACTCACAGAATCATAGAATTGTTAAGGCTCAAAGAGAACTTTCAGATCATCAAATGCAACCTTCAACTCAACACCAGCACCATATTCACCCCCAGACCATGTCCCCATGTGCCACATCCACATGTTGTCTGAACACTGCCAGTGATGGGGACTCTGCCTGGGCAACCTGTTTCAGTGCTTGACAACCCTTAGGGTGAAGAGGCTTTTCCCAATATCCAATCTAAACTTCCCCTGGTGCAGCTTGAGGTGGTTTCCTCTCATCCTATCATTTGTTACTTGGGAGCAGAGCCTGGCCCTCACTGGGCTGTCCCCTCCTGTCAGGGAGTTGTGCAGAGGCAAAAGTTCCCCCTGAGTCCCCTTTTCTCCAGGCTGAGCTTCCCCAGCTCCCTCAGCTGCTCCTGGGTCTCCAGACCCTTCCCTGGCCATGCTGCAGCCCCTTGATGTCCTTCTTGTGGTGAGGGCACAGAACTGGACACAGGATCCGAGGTCCCTCAGCAGTGCCCAGTGCCAAGGGACAATCACTGCCTTGGTCCAGTGCCCACACTGGGGCTGGCACAGCCCTGGGGCCATTGGCCACTGGTCCCCCTGGGAACACCTGGCTCGTGTCCAGCCACTGCTGACCACCAGTCCCAGGTCCTTTCCCATGGGACATTTCCCAGCCACTCCACCCCAGCCTGGAGCAGGGGGTTGGTGTGACCAAGGGCAGGGCTTGGCACTTCTCTCTCGACCCACATGTGCTTTTCCCTCACACTCAGAGCTTTTGGTACTGCCTGGCCCTGGACAGGGATCCTGGATCGTGGCCCCACCACGTCCGTTCCCCACACTGGGTTGCTGAGCTGCTTTTGCTGACTTTCTTTAATGAGGTTTATTGTTTGCGCTGCATAATTTTCAAAGGCATGTCACCCACTTGGAGATGGCCCTCAGATCTCCAGCTTGGGGAGGGGGAGGGTCCTTTGAAGCAGCAGTCATTAATTCAGGAGCTGGTTTCTGCAGTTAAGAGCACACGTGTTTGAAGCACACAGAAGCCACCATGGAGACATCTGAGAGGTGTCCCATGATACTGCACATTAGACAGAGCGATTATAAAACTGCCAGGCCTGCCGTCCTTCCCTGCTTTGTAACTTCCCTCCAGATATCAAAAAAAAATTGTCTAGAATATCAAAATATCACTGTCTGGCTCTGATGATGATCTTAGGAATAAAGACCACATGGAAGAAAGATTTCACTTTAATTATCAGCAGAGCCATTTCTCCTAACCCCGTTGCTGAAAATGAAAGAAAACCAAAACAAATCACAAACAAACAACAATAATAAGAAAATATCTCAAAACTTCATGCAGGCAGCTGGGAAACTGAAATGTTGTGAAGCTGAGAAGTGAATGTGTTCATAAGCCAGGAATGCAGACAGGCACAGTTTTGTTTTTAACATTCCCAGTTGCTTTCCACACCTTTACTTGTAGTTCCAGTAGAAAGAAAACTGTCCTGGTCTCACCAACGCTGTTCCTGACATTGCCACCCTTGCTCTGCTCCCCGAATTTCAAGCCTGCTTTCCTGTACATGTGCAAGGCAGGATGAGGACAAAATTATTCTCTTTATTAAGAGGGTAATTGATCACCTTTATACATGAAAATACTCAGAACACAGCCTTCTGCAGAGATTATTCCTTTGTCAACCCATCTCTTATTCTTGGCTTATCCAAAGAGACTGATCTTCCAAAAGTTTTAGCTTTGAGGAGAGGACTCACAGATGCCTGGGGATAAAAGCCTCAGCGTTTCTCTTTATTTTCCCTTTATTTCTTCCCTTTATGTTCTTTTTATGAGTTGCATCAGGGAAGGTTTACATTAGATATTAGGGAACATTTCTCTTTGGAAAGAGCTGTCAAGCACTGGCACAGACTGCCCAAGGTGGTGGTGGAGTCACCAAACCTGGAAGTGTTCAAAGAGCAGCTGCAGGTGGCACTTGAGGCCATGGTTTAGTGGTGAACAGAGAATTACAGAGTTATTAAGGTTGGAAAAGACCTCCAGGATCATCCAATCCCCACCTTGGCCCCAGGGCAGAGCTCTGATTGCCACCACCAGGCCTTGGACACCTCCAGGGGTGGGGACTCCACACCTCCCTGGGCAGCCCCTGCCAATGCCTGAGCGCCCTTTCCATGGGAAATTCCTCCTGATCTCCAACCTGAACCTCCCTTGGAACAGCCTGGGGCTGGTTTCTCTCATTCTGTGCTTGTCCCCTGGGAGCAGAGGTCTCTCCCATGATGGTGGCACTGGATCGATGGTTGGACTTGATCTTGGAATATTTTCCAACCTGAACAATTCCAAGTGGTTTATTGGCAGCATAGGTGAAGGCTCTGACCCCAAATCCTCATGCAAGAGCCACCTTTTTGGCAGAGCCACCACCACCAGCTGCTGCTGGAAGAATCCCCCTGCAGTTCCACCCAGATCCAGCGGTGTGAACCCGCCTCACAAAGGGCACTGGAGAACCCAACAGTCACAATCCCCCACAAAAACCCTCTTTACATTCAGCAGACAACAAGAGCCACATTAACAAGCTGCCAGCGAAGGGAACCAAGCTGCTGCTGCTCATTATGGCAGGAAACTTCTCCCCCTGCTCCAACACGGGCGCAGCCTCGGCATTGCTGGCCCCGGTATCACTCAGGCATTTATTTTTATATACCTCAGCAATATGTAGCAATTAGCAGAGGTAACACTAATTAGATGTTACATTGTAATGCAAGTCCCTCTAAACTTAAGTCATAACATACCTCTCTCCTAATGACTGCAAGGTCATTTTGGTATTCTGCGTAATCGCTTGGATGCTAATGAATCGTTTGCTATGCATGGAAACATCCCGGCTTTTTCCCGGCTTTTCCCTGGGTGGTTTTCACCATTTACCAATGGACACTTGCTTTAAATTGCTGCTGAGCCTAATGTGGTCTTGAAGAAGCCACCTAAGCACCCCGATTAATTGCAGCGTTTGGTGGCTCCCAGGAAAGCAAGACCCCATGGCAAACTTGCTCCAAGGGCAGGGAAATGCTTGTTTGAAGGGATTAGTTTGAGATTACGATGGCATGAGACTCCAGGAGGCAGAAAACCTGAATTTCCTTTGTGCCTCATAATGGAAAAAGCTGGAAGACAACAGGCTTACAGGCAGCTTAGTGCTGTTCCTGTGTCTTTTCCATCATCTATGTCCTAATCTCTTTAGGAGACAGCACGGCACCACGTCAGGAGCCCATACTTTGATTCCCTCAGTTTCCCAACCTACAGCCACCACCAGAGCTGAAAAAAATGGAAATGGCAGCATTTAGCAAAAGTAAATTCATTCAAAAATTTGAAAACAACATTTGTGAGCTTAATAATTAGCTTTTTAATTAATTTCCTATTCTCCTCTAATTACTCTGCTTGCAAAGAAAAATTATAAGAGCTATAATCGTTTTACTAAAAGCAACTGGGTTATTCCAAGACTAAAACCATGCATGCCATGGGCAGTGGGAATAATGGGAGCCCCAGGCTCGGACCTGTTGATAAGGGAAGCCACCATGGTCCCTGCACAGCTGGGATCTGATGGGATCCTGATGGGATCCTGATGGGATCTCCTGGTTTGGAGCACAGAGCGTTGCTGCAGGGAATTCTCTCAGGTACAGGCAGTGCCCCACCTGCATGATGTGCAACAGCTCAATCCAGGACAGACCTCACTTCCAAAGACTTTCCTGAAGCAAAACCCAAAGGAAAATTTGTATCATCTCTTCAGCAGGATGGAAACAGGATGGAAATGGAATCCTGGAATTGTTTGGCTGGGAAGGGACATTAAAGCTCATCCCATTCCAGTACCCTGCCATGGGCAGGGACACCTTCCACTACCCCAGGTGGCTCCAAACCCCATCCAGCCTGGCCTTGGGCACTTCCAGGGATCCAGGGGCAGCCCCAGCTGCTCTGGGCACCCTGTGCCAGGGCCTGCCCACCCTCACAGGGAACAATTCCTGCCCAATATCCCATCCAGCCCTGCCCTCTGGCACTGGGAGCCATTCCCTGTGTCCTGTCCCTCCATCCCTTGTCCCCAGTCCCTCTCCAGCTCTCCTGGAGCCCCTTTAGGCCCTGGTAGGGGCTCTGAGCTCTCCCTGGAGCCTTCTCCTCTCCAGTCTCAAAAGCCCACCTCTTCCAGCGTTTCCATGATGGGAAAATGCATCAAATCAGGAGGGAGGGAAGAGTATAAAGGAGTTTGGAACCGCTGGCTGCAGGCTGGATATGGCAGACAATAAAATCAGAGTGAACAAATGACTCACGACTTATCTCTTGAACTTTGGTCACTCACTAAAAATCCAAGGAGAAGCCATGCTGGGATGCATTTTCCAGGGCTCCAGAATCAATGCCTGCAGTAACTAAAGCACTTTAACATTAGCTGGAAAGAGCTGCTACCATTCCAGGCTCTGCAGTGTTCAGTCTTTAAGCTTTGAGCGTTCCTCTCTGCTGGAGTGGCCGGATGGATCCGGCCTGGCTGTTGCCACAGGGGTCACAAAGTCCAGCAGAAGCTGGAAGCATCTCCTCGCATAAATCAACGGGCTTGAACTTGCCGAGAGAAATTTGCCAACAAAGAAAAACACACTGAAAGCAGATGGAAGAAATCCTTCAGCCTCAGCTACAAGTCTCTGGAGCAGAGGCTTTGTGATTTTAAAAGCAATTTAGGCAGATTTCCCTGCCTGTTTGGATAGGAAGGCAGGGGCAGGTAGGCAGCTAAATCCCTCAGACCACTTCCTGCATCCCAACCCGAGTCTTTAGCGTGACTTAAGCCAAGACTCTGCACACTGCAAACGCCAAAATAATCACGCCAGCAGGATTTTGAAATTCAAAAGAGCCCTTTTTGCAACCCGCCGAGCTGAGGGAGTTCAGAGGCGGCTCTGTCGCTGCACTGGGGTCTGAGCGCCGAGGAGAGGGTGCTGCAGTGGATTTGTTGGTTGAGAGAACAGTCTATTCTCATGCTCAGATAATGCAGAAATAAAGTGCATTTGTAACAGACAACAAAAGGATTATCCCCCATTCATTTCAAAGCACCTTTCATTCCACTCAGGGATTACATTTTTCTTTACTTATCTTGCAAATGGTTTTTCATAAGAGAGCGTGGCTTATGGCAAATACCAAACTGTGGTTGGGACAATGGGAGCGCGTTCTGCAGGAGAGAGATCCAGCTCCAAGCACAACTCACTGCTGTAATCTACTGCCTCACAAGGGCCACTCTTCTCTGCAGAGGCAGATCAGCTTGGAAACCTTGGCACACTTCAGATTTGGGGGAAGTTTCTTAGAAGTGCAGCTTCAGCGTTCACATCTTGTCACTGGAGTAGAACAACAGAGCTTCACACTTCTGCCGGGTCCATCTGCCCAGAATCTCAAAGCAATTCTGCAAACACAAATCCCATCCAGTAAACAAAATCTAACCCTGCATGGCTTCTTGGCTTGCTGGAAAGTGACTGCTTCTGCAGTTCTCTGTGTCTGGGAAACCAGTGCACCACGGCAAAATTCAAGTGCTCCCCACATATGGGAGAATCCAGGGCAGAGACACACAAGAGCCTGGTGTGATCACCACACATCCCCTTTTCCAGGGCAAATCCAAGAGGATTGAGATGACTCTGCTCCAAAAAAGACTCAACACTTGAACCATCAAGACCAAACTAGGGACCACTGGCAAGAGCTGGTTCCTCCTGGATCAGCAATTCCCATCTCGTTCACAATTTAGGATTTACAGACTGTGAGAGAAGTTTGCTTGGTCTCAGCCCAGATGTGTGCAGTGAGTTGGGAATACCAGAGCTGGGCTCTGCAAGCCAGGGGAGCAGGTCAAGGAAGGTGCAACTCACTGGTTACACCTGTCCTGCCTCTGTCTGCCTCCCACTAATGCAGAATTCAGAGTTCTCACACACACACACAATAACCTGAGGATGTAGTGAGCAGGTGTTTTGGTGCTGTCTGTAAATCAATGACTCTTGGAGAGTTATGATTGATTGGAGCTGGGGAGGGGACACTTTTCCATGCCTAAAAGACAGATAGTCCCTGCTTGCTGCATCTTAGCTTTCCAAATAAAAATGGAGAAGAATACAGTGCTTGCCATTATGGTGTCACTCAGCCAAAAAATAACCCCCCATGTTTGTCAGTCCCCAGCCTAACAGAAAGCATTCAGTTATCTCTCCTGTCCTGCTGCTCCTGATAAAGTAAATTACAGCATCATCGAGGAGCTGTAGGAGCAGCCCTGCTCTCCACTGCTGCTCCCTCATGATTTATTCCCCGTGGTCACTCTCAAACCCCCAAAATGCTGGTGGGTATTTCCCTGTCCCCAGAGAGATAACAGTGCCACAGGAACATAAATAGCACTGCTGGCAGGACTGGATTTTCCCACTGACACTTAAGCTGCTCCTTTTGAAAACCAAAGGCAGCCAGGGGCAGCAGAGTCACACAGGGGGCATGGAATTAAGGGAAGGGTGGGAAAATGTCCCACTGCTGTGGGAGCTGGTCCCCACACTCATGCATTGATCCCAGCAAGCCCAGAGTCCCCAGTGCAAATAGTAACTGGAGGCAGGAGCTGATGCACAATTGGCCCCATTTGCCTTCTCATTGATCAGCCACTTTCAGCTCTGTGTTTATGGGACTATTTGGTCTCATATAAGACCTATAGGCTTCCCCCCCTTCCTCCTCCTTTCTTTCTAATGGATTGAAATTTTTAAAGGAAAAAAGAAATCCAGACAATACGACCACACTGCAAATCAATGCATCTTGTGGATAATAACACCCAAGATTTATGTAACACTTAATGTTTGCAAAGTGCCTTGGAAAAAATAAATTAACCTGCAGAACTGCATTGCAATAGGGAAGTGTCATCATGCAGCTGTGCAGGGGGGGAAATGGAATCACAGGGATTCAAACAAGGCAAGTTTGAACTGATGCTGCTTTAACCACCGGCCTGGGCTGTCCTGGGGACCCTGCATCGATCTCTGCAAGCTGCACAAATAAAGATTATGCCACAGATGCTCAGTGACACTTGTCTGAGTCAGGAGACCAAAATCTTTGGTTTAAATCTTGCTTAAGACCAAACCCATGAGAAAATACCCAGGGCACTGGAACCCTTGGATGATTCAACATATCCTTGGGTAATGGTTGAAGTTGGGACCTCATTTAAAACCATCCAGGCCTGGGACAAGCAAAATGCCAAAGGTGGTTTGGCTCCAACCCTAAAGTTGGAGAAAAAAGGGCAGTGAAGTTGTGAAGGGTCTGGGGAGTCAGGCCTATGAAAGCTGGTGAAGGAGCTGGGAAAGGGGCTCAGACTGGAGCAAAGGAGGCTCAGGGGGCTCTTCTGGCTCTGCACAAGTCCCTGCCAGGAGGGGACAGCCAGGGGGTTCAGGCTCTGCTCCCAGGGAACAGGGACAGGAGGAGAGGGAACGGCCTCAGGCTGCACCGGGGAAGGTTCAGGTTTGAGATCAGGAGGAATTTCTTCACTCCAGGAGATGTCAGGCATTGGCAGGGGCTGCCCAGGGAGGTTTGGAGTCCCTGTCTCTGCAGGTGACCAAGGAAGGCCTGGATGTGGCACTCAGAGCTCTGGGCTGGGTGACAAAGTCGGGATCAGCTCCAGGTTGGACTGAATGGTCTTTTCCAACCTCAGTGATTCTGGGATTCTCTGAAGGAACAGACAAATACCAGCACAAAAGTTGCTCACACCATCCAGGCTGGTTCCTGAGCTCACGAGGCAGTGGTGCAGCAGAAAATCCCTTTGGCACCTTTGCCAAAAGCTGGCAGCTCCCTGCAGACACCCCTGACCCACAGGAGCAGCTGGGGCATCCAGAGGGGTCCAGGGAGATGTTCCACTCTGTTTCATGGCGAAGTCCTGACCTCCTGGATGGTCCTGGAAGGTCCAGGAAGGGCTCTAAGCTCTCCCCAGAGCCTTCACTTCTCCAGGCTCTCCCAGCCCTCCCAGCATTTCCATGATGAGAAACTGCCTCAAAGCAGGAGGGAGGGAAGAGTGTGAAGACTTTTAACAACTTTGCTGCCTCCATGGCCCTGGAACTGTGACTCTGTGCTGATGTTCATGTCCCAGGCATGGAAAACCACCACATCCCTCCCTTCTGCATGCAGAGCTCCCTGGCCCAGGAGAGCCCTCCCATCTGTAAACAGGGGATCAATGTGCTCGCCAGAAGATGGATTATTTGTGCAGATGTTGGTGCTCTTCAGAGCAGTTTCCATGTGAAGGTGAACAGAAGCACGGCACACTTCAGCAAAAGCTCATTTAATTCTCATCATTACCAGGTCTCTAATGTATAATTGATCCTTAGCTTGTCGGATAACTCTGGCTCCAGCAGCTACAGCTCCAAGGGATGGAGTCCTGCCTGCAGCCAGGAGGGCCCCAGAGAGCACAAACTGCTTCCAGTGAAATGGGAAAATCACAGCCCAGCTTCAGGACAGCTGAATCAACACAGCTCCCACGGCCCAGGGCAAAGCCTCTGCTCTTCCCTGCTCCAGCCCCACTCACATTCCAAGTTCTGAGCATTGATAAGAATGGAAGCTCCCAGCTCTGTGCTCCAGGAAACTGCATTTGGCTCTGAATTGGAAAATTTGGAATTGAGCCTTTCCCAGGGCTTCACGCCTCAGTTTTGCTAAAAAAATACATCATCTGCTGGAAGCTATTTGGGTTTTGGTTTGTTTGGGTTCTGTTTCTGGCGTAATCTAAGAGTTCTGTATGCTGTAACCCAAGGCTAAACCTATCCCAAGGTGGAATGAAACCCAAGGCAAGGCTTTTCGCTCAATTTTGATGCATGAGCACAATGCAGGCTTGGGATGCACCAAAAATTTCAAGGTTTGCTGAGCACTAATAACAGGAGGTTCGTAGACTCTCTCTGCTGTGATGGTATTGATGGAAATCAAATCCTCCAGAAGCCAAGAGCTGCTCCCAGCAGTGTCCACACATAAAACACATCCATGGACTCGTTCCTGCTCTGTTCTTTGGCACAGCTAATGAGAGCTCTGCAAAGGAGGGTCTGTCTGTCACAAACTCTTTTAGAGGAAGGCTCCCAGCCTGCAGTTGTTGACCAACACTGAGAAATCCCAGGTTTTCTGCCTGTCCTTTTGGCTTAGTCAAGGCTCACCCACAACACTGCATAACAGGAATGACTCTGCTTTTCTCATGGAAAATGAACCCATAACTCACTAATCCTGGAGCAAGGCAGGTTGGGAGAAGGGTGAGTTAAAAAATACCCCAAGCCTGGAATTGTTTGTGGAGCAACAGGAGCTGTGACGCCAAAACACCGCTGGCTGCCACCTCCCCCCAAGCTCACCTCCCTCCAAAGGATGAAAAGAGCAAGTAATTAAACAATGGGTTTGCCATAAGTGCTGGACTTCAGAGACTGCTTTTCCCTTTCTTCTTTTTGTACGAGAAGGAAAAGGGGAAAAAAAGATTTAAGATAATGGCCTTTTTTCTCTTCAGAATAAATTAAGCTCAAAGATAGAGAATCCCATTACTAATGCCTTTTAGCAAAGCCCAGACATTCTTTTAAAGTCAAACTTTAAAGTCTAACGTGCAGTGATCTCGTTGAAATCTTTCCTGTAATGATATTTAAGTGATGGCCAAGTATATCAGTGGGTTCAGGAGAAGTGCTGATTGCATATCTTCAAGGGAATGAGGCACTGCAGAGCTGTGGCAAAAGAACCCATGCTGCTGATATAAAAGTTGCCTTTAAAACTACACACACACAGTTGCTAGTAACTAATTATTCCAGGAGTCATGACAGAAGAAAAGAAAAAGGTAAAGAAATCAAGGCAAAGGATCCGCCTCGAGGAGGGGAATGTGGGACACGCGGCTCTGATGTGCGATAGGAAAACTTGTTCCCATCCCTTCTGTGCACCCTTCCTGAATTTAATATTCTTTTCAAATTCTTCTTCCCTTTTTGGAGCAGGAGGAAAGCTGACAAAAGCACGATCTTCACATCCGCTCAGGGAAAATAAAATATAAAAGATAAGGTGGTGATGGGGGGAGGATTGAGACTGCTCATGTGGCCACCCCTTTGGGAAGGGCAGCTGGGAGGGGACATCACCTCAGCACCTGTCTGAGGTGTCTGGGGGCCACAGGCTCAGGTGGTCCCTTGTGCTGCAGGTATTGGCCCTTCCATTTGGGACCAGGCTGCAGAACCCACAGCACCACCCTGACCCCAAAAGCCAGGATTTTCCGTGGAGACAGCAAAAGGCTGGACCCGGAGCGCCAGAAGGAGACGTTCCCTGTGTGGCAGCGAGCTCTGAGGGCACAGGGAATTTATAGCAGTGCCTCCAGCACCAGGGCAGCCTCTCCATCTGCTGCAGCCTCTGCAGCTGAACCACTGCCCCGGGCTGGGCAGAAAGAGGAGCAGGATCACAGCAAAGGGGGAGGAAGTCCCTCTGTTCACTCTGCAAACCCCTTCTCCAGCCAGCCCCCGGGGGATCGGGGGCTCTGCTCCTGCCCCTTGTGTGAGCATGGCTTCACAGGAAGGGAAAGGCAGCAGATACTGAGAGACAAGAGCTGGAAAGCACAAGAGCAGATCTGGCCAGGCAGGGGTGTCTGTACTCCCTGAGTGCTTCCCAAGCACCGCTCCAGATGGACACAGCTTTGACCCACACGTGCACCCTCATCCTTCAGCCTCTCTAAACCACGGGCCCAAAAGTTATGGCCAAAAGCTTTCAGGCTAATCCCACCTTTTGGAAACAGAAATGCAGCAGTGCTTTAGTCCTGTGCCATACATAAACATCCCCACACCAGCTGCAAATCTGTTTTCCCCCAGTGCTCTCTGTAAAGAAGCTGTTCTTGTTTTAGGCAGTGTGGTAGGAGAGGTTAGAAAAATTCCTGTATGGACATGGGGGTGAGGTGGCATCACCTGAGCTCCTGCAACCAGGTTCAAACCCTCCAGAGCTGGTGAGGTCCTGTCTCATCTATTTCAATCAAAGCTGTTTGCTGCCAAAGCAATAAAATCATATCATGTACAAAAATCACTCTGCCCATACCCCATCCCCTCATTTTTCCCTCTAAGCAGTTTTGCTACATGGACCACCCAAGCACAGACCCCAAAATGGAACAGAAATTCAAACAGCAGCAAACATCTTTAACCCAGTCTCAAGACAACAGAACATTTCAGTGCAGTCAGGAATCAGCACCAGCTCGAGCATCCTTCGGTCCCCTCGGAAAGGCTGCAGAGAATCAGGAGCTGGAAACAAGTGCCAGCAGCTCCAGCTCCTGGCCTCCCCTCCAGATGGATTCATCACCACCTCGCTGCCTGATGGGCACACACAGAGGCCTCCCCATCATTTTCAAAAGAAGCTTCTGATTCGAGGAATTGCAATTTAAAGGATATTGAACATTAATGGTCATCGACTGTGCATTTAAGGGGTAAAATAAGAGCAAGTCCCTCTGGCAATTACCACTCTCCAAGAACTTGGGGCTCTCATTTTTCTGTTAACAGTACAGAGATCAGACTTACACATTTATTAAGAAGAGGCCACTTATGTTCAGCTTGGCACAAACACGCTGTCAGCAGTGGTGTTTAATTAGGGATTACAGCCACGGAACTGGATAATCAGGCCTGCTAATGAATCAGGAAGCTCAGTAAAGTGCAGAGATAAAGATTTTGGCTGCTTTCCTTTACCTACCCATGCTCCTCCTTCACCATATCCCACTCCTTCCACCTAGAACTGGAGGTGTGGAGATTTCAGAGGAGAAAAACAAAGCTTTAACTTGTGGTGCAGCCCAGGTAAATGCAAAAAGCCTCCACAACATTACTGAATATTCACAGTTTGCTCTGGGATCCCTAAATAAACAAACAAACCCCATCATTATTGCCTTGCTTCCAGGGGACCCCGACCAAGAGAGAGTAGTTTCACTTTAGCAGCACTGCCAGCAGGAAGGTGCAATATTTAAGGTGATTTTTATTGGTTGGACACTGAACACGGGGTGATACATTTCAAGCCTCATTTGGCACAAAATTGAAATGGTTTGAGTCAACATTCAAGGTAAATGTCTGCATTTTTATGACCAAAGGCCTCGAGTTATTATTATTTGCTTCTGTGCTGGTTAAATTCAGCTTTGGTATATTTACTGCATCATCCTAAACTCCAATCAGACTGATTGCTGGAGGGGATATTATGGCTGGGAAAATAGGTCTTTTGCTGAGGCAGTGAGAGGGTAACAGACTTCCCTTTGCAAAGTTGCTCATAAATAAGAGGTCATATCTAATAATGTTTGCTTAAAACTTCTTAGCAGAGCTTCTGTTCTCAGACACTGCTTGGCGTTTTAGCTTCAGCTTTAAATAACTACATGGATTTGCTGGTGAGAGCAGAAATAATCCCCCTCAGCTGTTCCACCCCTGGATGTGCACAGGGCAGTGGGGATGTTGAGAGAATGATGAAGAAAGGAGGAAGTTTATTCTAGAAGGCAACAGAGCAAAATTTCATCACCCAAAGCCTCACAGAGCTGGTGGTACCCACCCCTCACCAACCATCCCCAGCAACAAATCCCTCCAGGCTGGGGATGAAGGGATGGAGAGCAGCTCTGGGAGAAGCACTTGGGGCTCTGCTGGGTGAGAGCTGCACAGGCCCTGGCCCAGAACCCCCCTGTGCTGGGCTGAGCCCCCGGCGTGGGCAGCAGGGGAGGGGGGATTCTGCCCCTCTGCCCCACTCAGGTGAGACCCCACCTGCAGAGCTGCTCCAGCTCGGGGGTCCCAGCACAGGAAGGAGCTGGAGCTGCTGGAGCCAGGCCAGAGGAGGCTCCAGGATGATCAGAGGGATGGAGCAGCTCTGCTGTGGGGAAAGGCTGTGAGGACTGGGGGTGCTCACCTGGAGGAGAGGAGCTTTGGGGTGAGCGAATTGTGGCCTTCCAGGGCCTGAAGGAGCCACAAAGAAAGATGGGGAGAGACTGTGGACAGGGGTTTACGGTGACAGGACACCAATTTTGGACACTACCACTCCCTTCCACAGCCCTGGTCTGGCTGCAGTGACCATGCCAAGGCTGGGGATGACTCTGGTCTGCAGGAGGTGACTCTAAACCATCCCTGAGCCCCTGCACTCAACAGTGACATCAGTCCTTAATCCAGAAAACACCTCTGCAAGGGCTGGGACACTTGCCACTTACAGTGGGTATTACAGGGAATTTTTAGGATATTGACTCTACAAGTAGATGGCCACAGAGCCTTATCAAAACTAGGAAGATGAGAGAGGATCTTGGATATAGAAACACGTGTGACAAACTGAAATGAAGGCAGAGCACAAGGGCCAGCACCCAAAGCTTTGTCATCCAGAAGAATTTGCCATTAGAATGACATCCCTGAATTACTCTCTGGCATCAGGATGGGGATGGAGCTAACTTGACTTGTGACGAGCTCTTGAGCATGGAAAGGTCAAGGAAAGACCCTGCTCAAAGCTTCAGACTGAAGCCAGCAACAAAGCCATTGCCTGAGCAGGGAGCTGCTAAAGAAACAGGGCTGGCAAAGCCCTTCCAAGCAGAGGTCGTGGCCAGGGCCCAGGGCAGAACTGGTGCACCAAGGCAGGAACATGAGGGTGGGCAGGGAGCAGCTCCTGGGGAAGGCAGGGAAGGGGCACTGAAGCAGTTTCCTGATGCACACACATAAATGTCAGTAAGCAGCATGGACATGAACCAGCCCTGACAGATGGAGGCATCCTGGTTTTTGTTTGTCTCCAAAGTTGTCAGTTCAGGTCTCCAGGTCAGAAATCATTTTATCTGTTAAACCATATGCTTTGTAGAACAAAACGCCTGGCAGACTTCAAGGCATATGTATTTTAAGGAGCACAGTAACACGATGAACATCAGCAGACACTTGCTTCCCAGTTGTTATTGCTGTGCTACAGGCGAGGCTTTTCTCCTCTTGCCCTGGCTGTGGCCTGCAAATCACTGAGAAAAAGAAAAACACAACTTCACTTCACTCTGAGTTAACCATTTATGAGTATCCTGGTCTAGAAATCCAGTAAAGAATCATATAAAGGCTTGTGCAGGAAGGGACCTTAAAGCTCTTCTTGTTCCACCCCTGCCATGGCAGGGACACCTTCCCCTGTCCCAGGCTGATCCAAGCCCTGTCCAGCCTGGCCTTGGGCACTTCCAGGGATCCAGGGGCAGCCCCAGCTGCTCTGGGCACCCTGTGCCAGGGCCTGCCCACCCTCACAAGGAACAATTTCTTTCCAACCTCAGCCTGTTCCAGTCTTTATATGAACAGCAGCCTTTTGGACTCAGCACATAAATCCCATCCCAGGCCACCCTCCCACTGCAGGACCATCAGTTATCACAGCTGAGGGGTCTCTGCCTGCAGCAGGAGGCTTGGTTTCACTCCAGATGAAACAACTACAGCTAAACCTCAGGTGAGGGGAGTTTTCCAAGCCTCATCTCAGTGGATGAGCACTTAGGCTTTGTCTCTGCAGATTCTTTCTCCAGAAACCCCACTAAAAACAGATGAAATTTCCTGCTTTGCATGATCCCCATTAACACTCAGCAGTGCTTGGGCTGGGACAGGAAAGCTCCCTCCCCTTCCTGCTTTTCCTCATGCCCCCCATGTCTATTTTAGGCTGCCCTAAGCCTGTGAGGGCCAAGCCAGATGCTGTTTTCTGCCACTGGCCACAGCTCTTTGACAGAGCCCAGGCAGCAAATTTCCCCAATCCTAAATGCAAATAAATAAAAATAAATGATAGACAGTCTATCAAACCGATTAAGCCAGACACAGAGAAAGCATCCCCAGCAGTCAGGTTCAGGGCCATCATCTCGAGCACTCAGAATAAATGTCCAGGAGACGTCTCCAAGCACTAACTCACTGCCTCAGGGTCAGGGGTTCAACTCACACACAGCATTTGGGGCAGGATAACAGATGCTGTTGAAGGTTCCTTGCTGAAATCATGTTAAACCATCTTTATTTTTCTTCAGCCAATAATGCAAAGTCTCTAATCCCAGCTTGCAGACAGCCTAATTAAGCAGTGAGCAGAGAAGGTTGGATTCTTATCTGACAAATAATTTGAGTTTCCCACCCCACCCAGCCCAGCCCCAATCCCCTCGGGCAGCAGGGACAGCTCTGAGCAGCACCCAGGTTATTAGAGCTGGACAGGGGCATTCATCATCCTTTGTCCAGAGCCATGGATCCTGCTGGATGTGCCTGCCTGGAGCTCCCAGATCCTGCTGGAGCTGCCCAGGGAGCACGGAGGGACAGCTGCTGCTCCTCCTGTGCTCCAGCTGTGCTGACAGGGAGCTGCAGAGGCAGGTTTTCCATTGCCATGATCAATTTCCAACCATTTTCTACTGAAATCATGGCTTTGACTAAAAAGCTGGCTTTTCACTAAAGAAAAGACTGGCTTTGTCCACCAAAGAAAAGATTGGCTTTTCCCACAAAACCCCAGAATCATCAGAGGGAAACCAGTGACAAGCTGGACTTTCTTTTGTCAAAGAGGCAGCAAAATCCTGAACTAATAAGCCAGGAAGGATAAACTGCTCTGTTCTATCCCCAGGACTCCTAAAAGCTTCACCTCCCATCCACTGCCTCTTACCTTTACACACCTATTGTGTCTTTGCAGTGAAAATAAAGGCAAGAAAAAAGGCTCAGAGGATTGGGGTGCTGAGTATTGCAGGAAGAGAGAAAAAAGCACCCCAAGGGCTCAGGCTGGCTGTGCTGGGGCTGCCTGGGGGGACAGAGCATCTCTCAGGGCTGATTTCTGAGCAAGGAGAGTCTGGAGGCCAGCACTGCTCAGGAAATGGTCCACAGGGACAGAGCTTGGAGCAGCCAGGGCTGGTGAAAGGTTCTCCTGCCCATGGCAGGGGGGGATGAGAGGAGCTTTAAGGTCCCTCCCAACCCAAACCAGTCTGGTGTTCCATGGTCTGCACTCCAACCCCAGTGCTGCTCCCAGACACACACACAGGTCTGAGAACACCAGCACTTGGGGCTTTGGCAGGAAGATTTCAGTGCCTTGCTTTATTTAACATTCAAACTCCTGCAGAGCAGAAAAACAATGTGTTTCCCCCCTCCTTGTTCCATTAGTTTCAAACAGACCCTGCAAATAGAAACATCTTTTCCTCCTGCCTGTCCTTACCTTGGACTCTCACTGCTCACCCGTGTCCATTTCTAATCCTCACTGTCAGCCCCTGTGCTCTGCCAAGACTCTTCTTGCTTTTCCCTAACAGCACTGATTTTTAATTCCAGAAAAATGCCCAACTAGAAAAACTTCCTCTAGTGGAAAGTGTCCATGGCAGGGGGTGAAACAAGATGTTTTTATGGTCTCTTCTTACCCAAACCATTCTGTGGATGTATGGAAATAAAGCAAGGCCATTTCAGATGTGCTGGATGTGAGGTGAAACATCTTTCCTCCAGAGTGGCTCCTCAGCAGCTCCCCAGCCCCAGCCAGCCCTGATGAGGAGCAGCAGGAACATCACAGGAGGGTCTGTGAGCACCCAGCCCCAGGAATACAACAGATCCAACAAAAAAGGTGGGAAAGCCCTCTCAGATCACCAAATTCAGCCATTCCCCCAGCACTGCCAGGACCTAAACCATGTCCCCAAGAGCCACACCTACCCACTTTTGAACATTTCCAGAGATGGTGACTCCACCTCTGCCCTGGGCAGCCTTTTCCAGAGCTTGACCATCCTTTCAGTGAGGAGATTTTCCATCATATCCAATGTAAACCTCATCAATCCCATCATTTTGCACTTGCAGAGGCACGCCAAGTCTGTTAAGTGCCACCAGAAATGCCAGTGGGATTTAGGCACAGGCCAGCCAGTGGTTCCCTGGAGATGCTGGCCCTTGGGAGCTCTGCCAGGGTGCTCCTGCAATCCTTGGATGGGCTGGACAGCAGCCCTGCCAGCTGGGAGGGTCACAGTGAGGAGAACACTGAACAGAGCCAGGGACTAAAAGGACCAGGACTGAACTCCAGGCAGCCAGTGAGGCTCTTTGCCAGTGATTTGGCAGAAATCTGTCAGAGCAGATCCATCCAAGAGGCACCAGATTTCCCTGGCATATGGGGTAAGCAATTTCTGCACTGCTGTGCCTGAACCCAGCAAGCTGAGGCTGTTTTTATGCACCCAGGATTGGCTTTAAGAGGATGTTTTCCCTCTCTTTGCAGGCTCTGAGGTAGCTGGAATTAATTACCAAGGTGCCTTTCCCAGGGCACTGTGAGATGCTGGGAATGGCCAGTTGGGATCACTGGAATCACACAGCACAATCCATCTGTCTCCCACACCCTGCAGCTCCCCTTGGAGAGCCTCTGCCATGGTGTGGAGCTGCATTTCATGGCACATTTCATCCTGGGGACACCCAGAGCTCCTCCTGATGAGTTCTGGGATACCAAAGCACAGAATATTCATTTTTCCAGGAGCAGAGATGCTGCCCCTGGCCACAGACCCTGCAGCACCTGGGATAAATCCCAGATGAGGGTTTCAATTCCATCTCAAACCTTCCACCAAAAGCACTCCTTGCATTGCAGGCCAATCCCACACTGTGGCTGTGACCCCAGATGGGTTTGGTTCTCAGGACAGAGGGGTGGGGCTGTGGTTAAAAGTCCAGGCTGAACACGGCTGCTCTGGACTGGGGCCCCACCTGAGCCGTGGATTCACTCCATGACCTCAGACAAATCCTCTCCCATCATCAAAATGTGGCTGTGGTGCCTTGAACCAAGGGGATGAGGAGACATTTGAGGGCCACAGCAGAGCACAGGGATAAAGGGGGGTACTGAGATCCTGACAGACATTTTCACAGGGAGATCTGGAATATTCTCTGGCCCAAAATTCAAAGCAGTGCTTCCCCAAACTGATGTTTTCAGAGAGTTTAGGTTTTTGAGGGAGGTTGACAAGTAAAAAAGTCAGAGAGGGGGCTTGAAGTAATTTTGCAAATCTGAGCTACATCCAGAGAACACCTTCGGCTCGTGAAATGAAAGTATTTTCAACCCCAGCAGTCTTTATTGCAAGAAAAAAAAAGAAATTATACATTTTTTAGTCACTCTGAGATTTAAAAATAAACATTTTGTTTGCAGTGTATTCCTGATAGATCATCAGGAAACTTCACTTTGGTGAATATAAACCTCCTGTATTTAATATCCAGCCAGAATAGACCCCCCAGCCCTCTGGGACCCTCAACCAGGTACCAAACCAGAAAAAGCTGTAATTTTAAAGTGCTGTCTGCATTTTACCTCTACAAAGGTTTGTCACTAAGAGAGCTCCAGGAAAAAGTACAGTGGGATACAGAGGCAGCCCTGGCCCTTCCTTCTGCAAAGGAAAGGGGGGTGGGGAAAAAAAAGAGAACTTTGTCAATATCCTCTATCCCTAAAACCCCAGGCTGGAGGTGTAGGCACACCTGGAAGCAGCACAGGCACTTTGCTGCAGCCCAGGAAAGCCTCTGAGCACAGATTAACACAAAATCCATTTGAAGCTGAAGACTGATGAGCAAAACCCCGTCTGTGGACATCAATCCCTGCGCTCCTGGGATGCTGAGGAAAGGCACATCCCCAAACCAGATGTGATTTCCAGCCATGGTGCTGAGGAAAGGGAGGATCACGGCTGCCTGTGATGGTCCTGCCCTGCCCTGGCAGGATCTCCCTCATCTGCAGGGAAATTTGCTGTTTTCATGTCTCGTTCATCTTCCTAAGCCATCAATCAGCGAGTCAATAATTGGTAAACATGCTCCAACTTTCAACTCCGGCTCCCTTGGAGGAACAGAGTCACCAGCAGCTACTTCAAAATCCATTGGGCACCTCCCTCCCCATTTCACATGTTTATCACTGTCAGCGAGCAGCTTCTAAAGGGTTTTTGCTGTGCCTTGAATTCAGTTGCTCCAAATTGTCTCTCAAGTATTGCATGTATGAGTTCAAAGCCTCGAGATGTTAACAGCAGCAGCACATCCTGGCATCTTTCTGTAGTCTTACAGGGGAATTTTATTCCAAAGAACAGAAACTCTATTTCTTAACAAGTTTTGCTTTTCTCCTGACGTGCAGCTTTACGCTCTGTGTCTCCTGGCTGGGCTGGATCACCGGTCAAGGAATCAAAGCCTGGCTCAGGCTCCTCCAAGCCCTCACTCTGCTGACACCACCGAGCAGCACAAATTGAGCTCTGGGGAAGCTGAAATGCTTTGGAGCTGTTGGCAGCCTCACAAACCACGAGCACTTTGCAGAAAGCTGAGGCTGGAAACCAGGCTGTGCAAGGAGCCCCAGCCAAAACAGGGCTCCCACAAAAGGGGAACCCAGAGCAAAGCAGAGCTGCTGTCAGCCCTGCAGAGGTGTCCAGGGGGACACACCTGAGCCACAGCCAGCTGGGAGCACACACCTGGCACTTGCCAGGAGGGCCCTGGGGACATCTGGCCCAGCATCCACAGCCTGGCCAGGAGGGGATGCTCCTGCTCTGCTCTGGGGCAGCCTCAGCTCCAGGTATGGGGCAGCTCTGGGCACCTCAACATGAGATATAAATGTTAAAGAGCATCCAAAGGAGGGACATGGGGATGGGGAAGGGCCTGGAGGGGCCACAGGAGGAGCAGCTGAGGGCACTTGGTTGGTTCAGCTGGAGCAGAGGAGATGTGGGCAGAGCTCAGCGGGGCTGCGGCTCCTCCCGAGGGGCAGCTCCGATCTCTGCTCTGGGACAGGGACAGGAGCCAGAATGGCTGGAGCTGGGCCAGGAGAGGTTTAAGTTGCATTTCAAAAAAGGTTCTCCCCCAGAGGGTGCTGGGCAGAGTCCCAGAGATTGTTCCTGGCCCTGAGGCTGCCCAGGGTGGGATTGTTGGGGTGTCTGTGCAGAGCCAGGACTGGGACTGGATGATCCCTGTGGGTCCCTCCAGCTCAGGAGTTTCTGTGATTCTGTCTCAGGACCTGTAAATTCACAGCTCTGAATGGTCAGGACCCTTCTGCCCCAGAGCAGCCTTTGCTGTAACACAGAGTAAGACTGAGCTCATCCCCAGGGGCTGGAGTGGGGCACAGCCCAGCCTGGATGAGGAAAGTGTTATTTCCACCCCATCTCAGAACTGCTGGGTTCCCTCTCTTTCCTCACTGTTCCCTCACCAGTGCAGAAAAACATTTGTGGATAGGCAGGAGTCCCCCACCCACCTTTCCCTGTTTTCTGCTGCACTCCTTGTGAAATGATTCAGAATAACTAAAACCCTGTGAAGTTCCCAGGTAATTTTCATTTCGCTGTGATCCGACCATCTCCTCAGAGCAATGAGACCTCTCAGTGCCAAAATTTAACAACTGCAACAATTCTCCTTAACACCTCCTGCCAGCGATATTGTTCATCGCTGAATTGCTTCATTAATTCCAAGTCGATACAAGCAGCTTCCTTTTGTCAATCTCGCTATATTAACATATAATTTCAATGTTTGGGACCATTTTCAGGCTTGGAAATGAGATTAGCGTCAAGTGATTAAAATAAGTTCTCAAGACTGGGCAAAATCAGCTCACAAAGGCTATAGATTGATCTTTGCAATGGTGAATGTAACAACCATTCCCAAATTACAAGTTTACTGTTACACCACTCAATTTTTGAAAGCTGTTTGCTTTCAATATCTTGTTTTTTTGTTTTCCCAGGAAATCAACATGGGCAGACTTCATCAAAATTGCAGCCCTGATTCCAGAGGGTTGCAAAGGCTTTGCTGGATGAGCCTGGGTGCATTTCCCTGCTAATGGGATGTCAGGACTGGCTGAAGGACATGAAGTGCAGGGAAATTGGGAATCCTCCCAGTGCTCCCCGCTCTCGTCTCCTTCATCCCTTGCTGTTCCAATCACATGTGACATTATCAACCACAATTAATGAATTAGATTTGTCACAGGAGGTATTTTCCTGCAGTAGGATTGGGAAGTGACCCTCCCAACGGAGCCAGTCCCAGTTCAGGAACCAGGATTTGGCTGTGGGAGATTGATGGTTTTACCCTTTCCTTGGCTCCCAGCAGGGGCAGGCTGGACACAGGCAGTAAAACACGAGTGACCCATGGTCCACTGTGAGCTGGCTGTGACATCAGCCTGGAGCCTGCCAGCTCTGTGAGGGCCCAGATCCAAAGGGATCCCTTCATCACCCTGGCCAGGCTGTTAAGAGCAAGCACAGGCTGTCCTTGAGCACACAAAAGGTTTTCTCCACTTCAAACTTCACCTGTGGTGCACACCCAGGGTCAGGGGATTTTCTCTGCACTCATGGTGCGAGTCCTCCTTTGCACCTCCTCCCTTCACCATGGCCTGAAGGGTCTCCAGAGCCTCCTGGGGAAATCTTTTCAGGTGGAATCACCTTGGGGACATCCCTGACCAACAGGGGAAGGTGTGAGAACACCCAGGTCTCTGCAGGGGAACTGGATCAGGGACCAGCAACAGGACTCTCCTCAAGGACCAGGCAAACCACAAATGCTGAAGGCAGGAGCTGCCATGCTTGTCTCAGGGAAACCTAAAAATGAGAGGAATCAACTCACAGGAAACCAAAAAATCAGAGCTTTTTGGAGAGAGAAGGAATCTCCTAGTAAAACAGAGATCAAAGATGTGCAGCTGATGGAGCTGCTAAGGCTCGCTATGTCTGGAGGGAAATCAATGCCACTAAGCTCACGGGGAGTTTTGCTGGAATCTCTTGAAGTTTTACCCAAAGCTGAGCTCTGCAGGCTGGGTGAGTCCAGCCCTCTCAGCTGTCAGTGAGAAGTTTTTAATTCCATGGCTGAGAAGCTGGGAAATGAGATCAACCCCGTCCAAAGCAACACGGGCAGAAAGGAAGGCTCAGAGCACCCTGAGTGGGGGCAGAGAGGAGCACGGGGTGCAAACCTCACTTCAGAGGGGCTTAGTACAGAGGGCAGGAACTGCTGCTCCATCCCTCAGATGTGTTTGCAGCCTGTGTCCATTGTCTCAGCTCTTCAGGAGTCCCAGACACAATCCACTGCTCTTGTTTATAAAAACAAGCATCAAACAGAACAAATCAATGCAATCTTGGGGGTTGTTTCCTGTGAAGCTCCCCCAACCCTGGCATTTCTTCCCTCCCAAGCCAACATTTATTTTTCAGCATGCTGCATAGTGTGATGGTGTTCTGCACTATGTTCACCCCCTCCAGCCCTCACCCTGCTGTCCTTTTCCATCTCTAGAAGGTTCCAGAGGTGCAGCATCACTGCAGGCACCCTGAGCAGGTTCAGCTCAGCAACACCACAAAGAGAGGACCAGAAAGCTCTTTGTGACATGCAGCAAGTGGTTCTCAGCACCAGGCTGTGAAAACCAGCCATGCAAGACAAAGTTTGGGAAACAGAAACCCTTCCTCCTGCCCTGTGACCTTTCCAGAGAATCACAGAATCTCCTGAGCTGGAGGGACCCACCAGGACCATCCAGTCCCACTCCTGGCTCTGCACAGACCCCCAACAATCTCACCCTGGAGCTCTGGCAGCCTCGGGGCTGTGCCCATTCCCTGGGGAGCCTGGGCAGTGCCAGCACCTCTGGGGGAAGAACCTTTCCCTGATCCTGCCCTGGCCCAGCTCCAGCTGTTCCCAGGGTCCTGTCCCTGTCCCAGAGCAGAGATCAGAGCTGCCAGCCACATCTCCTCCAGCTGAACAAGCCACGTGTCCCCAGGGAGCTCCTCCACAGGAGAGGGTCATTACAACAAGATAAAAGACCCTCCCCAGAAGGCCAGAAGTGAGGCTGAGTTGATATTCTCCTCAGTCAGGCACGTCTGGAAACCTCCTTTGGCCCTCACTGCTGCCTGAGGCTGTTACGGCTCCGAGTCTTTGGTTTTCATGTTGGAATGAAAATATCATGATGTACAAATTATTACTTTGTAATTAATTATGCAGAATAACTAAAGTGAACATGACTTCAGCATTATGACAGCTTTGAAATTTACCACTTTGTAAATTAATAAGTAATGAATCTGGCTTGCTGGGTGTATGGTTAATATAAGAGAAGGTTACCTAAACAAAAGGGAAGGCTTCAGCTGATTTAGCCATAGGAGAGGAAGAAGGAGCCTCAATTTTGTTGGCAAGGAGGAAAGAGGAAAATACACTTTTTGTACCCTTTTCAACTGAGAGACACTGGCAGGGGTGTGAGAATCCCACTCCACACAACTCCTGCACCCAAAACTGGCTCAGATTTCCCCAGACTTGGCAGAACCTGTGGCCTCGCTGCTGCGGAGCCAGAGCAGGGAAGGAGAGATGAGGAAATGTCTGCAAACAAGGTTTGTTTAAACCAGGCAGCTGAATTCAGGGAAGATTCAGGGAAGATTCAAGGTCCATGAGAATGTTGCTGTGCCCTCGAGGATGCCAATGCTCATCTGTTCCACGGGCAGCTGGGAGCAGCAGGCAGAGCCCATGGGGGCCCTCCCAGCCAGTTCACCCTGGGCAGAGCTGGGCACTCACCGCTTTCCCACCCTCAAACCAGGCTCTGACACTGCCACTCAGTCCTGACCAAAGTTTTGGGCCCATGAGGTGCCAGGTTCCAGAGGCAAACACCCATCCTTACGTGAGCTTTGCTGCTGAGCTCCTGCCGCCCACCTCAGGAGCTCTTTCCATTGGCTCCAAGCTGGGAACCCAGCCAGGGCTTTTGGTATTCCTGACTTGTTTCTGCTCTCATTGCCTGCCTCTCCATGGGCTGGGGGCATGGCACAGGACCCCAAGGACCAGCTGGGTGTGCTCAGCCTCAGCTCCAAAGGCTCTTTCATTCCTCTGTCCTTTCCCAAGACAGGGAAGGGACCTGAGGAGCATCATCACTCTGGTGTCACTTTGTACCTCTGCACACACACACACACACCATATTTTTTCCCCCCATTCCATCTGACTGCCCACAGCCTTTGAGTGTCATTTAAATCACTCCCACTAAAGTGGCAGGGCTGTGCTGGGAACTACAAGTGAGAGCTGACCTTGGCAGCAGGGCAGCACTAATCACGGTAATTAGAAGCATGTCCTGCATGTCAGCCTGTTAGCCAGGGATCCCCAGCACTCCTGTGGTGCAGGATGTCCTGTACTGACCATCAGCTCGGGGGTAGGCATTTCCCAGCTCTTCCCACAGCAATAAATCAAACATTTTGTGCATGCAACAAAACCCCAACAGCCGGTGAGGACATGGCCCCAAAAAGCAAACCCTGCTCTGCTCCATCTGGTGAGCTGAGGCAATTCTGGCACACTTGTCACACTGGACAGGCTCAATAGAACCCCCAGTGCACACAAAGGTTTTCCCTGGAGCCAGATCACACCTTTAGAGGGGACAAGACAGGCTACATCCACCTGCTTTCCCGGGAGCAGAGTCACTGCCAGCACTAAACACCATAAAGATGCCCACAAGCCATAGAACAAACATCAGTTTCCCTCCCAGACAGAGCACAGACGTTTTTCTTCTGCACAGGGACACGTTTCCAGGAGCTGGGAATGGTTTAAGAGGCCTCTCTGCATGGTATTTTTCCAGTCACTTCTTTTGTGTCAAGCACTGCAAATTCAGCTAATTTTGGGAGGACAGAGGGGGAGAAAAATCTTAGGGAAAAATCACACCCAAGAGAGCTGGCTGGAGTGTAAAAATAGCTGCTGAGCTATTCCCTAATAGCCCCTGTGCTTGGGCACGAGGCTTCAGCCACTGACAAGGTGCTAAAGAGATGACGGGTGGCATCTCAGCACTCTTTCCATGCCAACAGGTTTCACTGCAGAGACAGCTGAGCTTTTTCCCTCTTCCTAAAGGACCTCACATTTCCTTATGAAAAGGGACTGGGATATTTATGTGGGATCAATCCCTCCCTGAGCTCTGTTGCACCAGCCTGTGTTTGTTTGGGGGCCCCAGGTACTGTCTGAAGGACCCAGAGAAGCCACAGCCTGGCACGTGAGCTTCGGAAAACAAAAATGCTTTAAAACCTTCAAATAACACAAATGTGTTCCTTGGGCTGAAACCAGCCCTGCAGCAACCACAGATACACCTCTCCTGCAGGGAATGTCCCTCTGTTCTCCACAAACCTGCACTGCTCCCCTGTCCAGCCCAATGCAGGAGGTGAATCCAAGCCCCCAGCATCCCCTGGATGTCCCTGTGCAGGAGGGCAAAGGCTGCCTGCAAACCCCTGGTGTCCACACCAAGTCTGGATTTGGAGAGGCTGACATTTCCCAGAGGGGGAACAGCACCCCTGAAAGAGGCACATCACAACCATGCCATTCTTGAGAAGGCAAAGGTGAAGGGATCTCAGTCTGGCTCTAGACCTGAGGAGCTGCACAGGTGAAGCCCCAGCAGAGTTTGGACCACCAGCCCCACAGGGAAAAGGTTTCCCTATATTTTGACTGACATTTTGTGGATGCCAGAGGAACACAATCAGCAGGCTCAGGGCTGACAGCTCCCTACCCCAAAACCAGCTGAACCCCACTGTCTCGGGACCCACTGGGAGTTGTTCCTCATTTTCTTCCCTTTCCAATTGTATGAAACACTGTATGAAAACAGGGATGTGATAATCCCACACAACTCCTGTCTTCAAAACTGACTCAGGTTTCCCCAGACTTGGCTGCTCTCAGCTGAGCCTCCTGCCAAGATGTCTTTGTACTTGGGCCTGAACACACATTTAGGGTACTCACAGGGCAGGGGGGAGTCACAGCAGCACTCCCAGGTTTTCCCTGTCTTTTGGCTGATATGTTTTGTGGTTCCCAGAGGAACACAGGCTGGATTTGTGGGCTCACTACTCCCTACCCTAACCCCAGCTGAACCCCACTGCCTCAGGACCCACTGGGAGCTGTTCCTCACAGCAGCTGATGCTTGTTTGATTAATTCCTGTCTCTGTCTCTCTCAGGCAGGTGGGGAAAGTCATCAGTGTCTGACAGCAAGGGCAGTGTCTCATTTGGGCTCTGGCCTGCCCAGCAGCTGGTCCCTCAGCACGGGAGCTGGGGTGGGCAGATTGCAGGGATGAAGCGCCCGGGCGGGCGGCTGCACAGATCGGTGGGATTTAGGGATTAGGGGAGAGGATTGTCAGATTGGAGGAGGGATCAGTGTGAAGAATGAGTGTGAGAGCAGATGTTGGTGATTCCCTGCTCCCCCTCATGGCTCATGCCCTCCCCACCGCTGTCCTCTCCGAGCATTATCCACTCTCAGCATCAGAGATCTCCTGTCATCCCTTTTTTCATTTGCCAGCCTGGCTCTAAGGGAGCCAGCTGCCTTCCCCAAATCCACAGGCAAAAAGACTCAGTTAATATAAAAGATTAAAGGTGTCTATCTGGCTGTCTTCCCTTGTTTCTTTTGCTCTTTCTCCATGGCACAAGCTCCCTCCATCACTCCTAGAGACACATCCTTATCCCCACAGCGCGAGCACTCAAAGCCCCTCACCTGCACAGTCATCGCCCTCTTTGCCCAGGGAACAGCAGGACCTCAGTACAGAAGAGTCTCCTCTTTTCCTGTTTTTAACCTTTCCTACCCCAAACCCTGCAAGTTCCCTGTGACCACCAATCCTTCTGCTCCTGCAGCAGGCGCAGGAGACCCTCCATGCCTGACCTGTGTACCTGTTTACACGGAACAACAGATCCGCAGCCGACTCACTCCCTGCAACACTGGCAGCATATAATGAGTCCCCGAGGTCTCTCCTCTAAGAGGCTCCAAGAGTTCCCTAAAACAGCCCCACCTGAGCAGCTTTCACAGCCTGACCTCTGTCCCTCCTTGCTGCTGCAGCCGTGGTTAATGAGCCAGCCCTGCTCGGGCCGAGCTGGAAGCATTCCACTGCCACCCATGGAGGGGCATTTGTCATTAGCCCAGGTACCCCCAAGGCTGCCATAAAAAAAGGCTCAGAAAATAGAGAAAGGGCACCAAAACACCTGCACTGAGCAGCAGCAACGTGACAAAGAGAGACTTGGTGCCCTGGCAGCGCAGGATGAACACAAAATGGAGAGGGCAGAGGTAAAGGGGAACAATTCCCAACTAATCAGCTCCCTTCCAAATAAATCCTGCACATCAAAAGCTTTATACAGCAGTGAAATATCAACTGCTTCCCACAGCCACTGTCCAAAGGAGCCAGGGGGATCCAGCACTCACCTCACACAGCGGGGCTGGGAGGAGCTGCCCAGCACTACGTGAGGACAAGCCCTCCAGCCAAGTCACAGCAGCACATAAAGCAACCAGACACAACTTACCAGTGTCACAGAGTGGGAAAAAATGGAATAAAAATAAAATAAAACCAACTAGGATGGCTACCACCAGATCCTGTGGCTGAGCAGGTCCCCCCTGCTCAAGGATGACAATTTACGGGGGGAGGAAGGCCAGAAAAACAAGTAAATAACTCCATCCCTGCATTGCTTATACAGGAGAGAAGATTTAATAGACAGAGAGAACGGAGTCTTATCAGCACAACTCACGCTCAGTAGTGCAAGGGAGGGCATCATACATTAGCTTGCTTTGACCTGCAGGGCCCTCAGTGGGAATTTTCTCCACCACACTGACATGATGTTGTTTAGATGCAATTCACATCTCGCCTGCATGGAAACATGCTGACACTTTGGAGGCTTTTGAATGCAGAGAAGGAGCGGAGAGAAAAAAGATGTCTCGGTCAAAATGTTTCTCTAATGGTTATAGATTTAATTCCATGGTCTGGAGGGAAGGATGAGAGAAGACTTTTTTTTTTTCCCTCCCTATTTCCTTTTCAGAACATGATAAAGAAATCCAAAAGCATATTACTGTCCTGCTCTGCTTTGCTTTTCTTCAATTCTCTGGTTTGGCTCTGCTTTCTCTTTCCCTCCCACCTCCATCAGTACATACAAGACCCAGGGAAGATCTGGCCAAAACTGCCGACAATTTAGCTTGGATAAAACATTCCTGGGTTCCTTTAAAAAGGAACAAATTAACATCAGATTTCTCAACACACAAGGCCAAATAAACAGGGAAATTATTTTCCCAGCTATGCTGGTACTTTAAATTCTCTCAAAGAACTGGGTTGTATCCAGAGAGATAGAGAATATGATATATTCTTTCAGCTGAAATTGCTTGTAGCCCCTCAGATTTCCCACTTAGCAGCTGTTTTTCATCTCAGACACAACTCAGAGGACACCAGCACCCAAATTCAGGTGGGGAACAAGATGAGGAGTAGCAGCAGGAGGTTCTTGGGCTTGGCTTTGGCCATGAAGATTAAAGTTGTCGCAGTGAGGCATCAGGACATGGTGAGGAGGATTTATAGAGGCCACAAAAACAGAGGTTGGAAAAGACCTTTGAGATCAGAGAGCCCATCCTGTGAGCCACCAACACCACATCAGCCAGACCATGGCTCTAAACACCTCCAGGGACAGGGACTTCACCACCTCTCTGGGCAGCCCATTCCATGTTTGATCACCCTTTTTCCAAAGAAATTCCTCTTGTGTCCAACCTAGACCTACCTTAGTGCATTTCAAAATGATGTCCTCTCTTCCTCTGATTAATTCAGACCCCGACCTGGCTGCCCTCTCCTGCCAGGGAGCTGTGGAGATGAGAAGGTCTCCCTGAGCTTCCTCTTCTCCAGGCTGAGCTCCCCAGCTCCCTCATCCGAGCTGTGATGCCCAGGGACCTCTCCCACCGCATTCCCTGAGCAGGTGGGTGCCAGGACGGGCACAGCCACCCCGGCTCTGCAGACTGAGGAGGCAGCAGGTGCCTGGCAGTGCCAGGGTTTGCAGCAGCCCAGAATTGCAAGAACAGCCACCTGGGAGCAGGAGAGCAGTGCCAGCTTTCCTGGGCACGAGGCAGCCTCATTTGTCTCCATCAGGTGCAAATGGGCTGTTCAACCTTTAAGCGCTTAATTAGTTTCCTTTTTGTTTTTAAAAGCAGCGCTTGGGTGCCGTGTTCCAGTTCCCCAGAACGGGGAGTGATGGATGGCCTGGCTGGGCACAGCAGCCCCATCCAGCCCAGCCCAGCTCCCAGGAACTGCTGGCGAGGAGCAGGGAGTGATCCCAAATCTCGGCTCCAGTAAACACCCAAAGAACTGGGCTCAGCCCTGCTGCTTCCCAGAGAAAGGACTGGTGCCAGTCCCCCCAGTATCCCTGTGCTCCTGGGCCATCCACACACGGCACATGTGGCACCCCCAGCCCCAGCACATCCCTGGAGCCATCCCCAGGGGCACACAGCTCTCCCATCCCTCCCTTCCTCCACCTCAGCTCCCTGCATCCAGCTCCAGAAGAGCTGCCTGTGTCAGCAAGGTGGGCAGGGAGAGACAAATCTGCTCCAGCTGGGGTCACGGGAGGTCAAAGAGATAAAAAAATACATGTTGGAAAAGGCACTGACTGGATATAAAATTGATCTGCTGCGCTGGCTCCAGGCTCCCGGGGAAGCCGGGGTGCGAATGCTCCACACCCATGGATCGATTGGAAAAGTGCTCACAGAAGCCCTCAGTACCTGCATTGCTGCCCCCCAGCCCCCAGCACTCACAGATGTTTTCTTTCCCGTTTAATTCCTCATAACTCATTCCCAAGACATCCCCCTCCCTCCCTTCCACATGCTTTTCCTCCTAGATAAAAACAATATGTGGTGTTTCTTTTTATTCCAGCAGGGTTTCAGCTAATAAAAAGATTTATAATTAAGCCAGTAGATTTCCTTTTGCTATGCTGTCCTGGATTATGAGAAAGTATATTTATATGCAATTATGAAATGAACAGTATTTCTTACCCAAGTGAAGCTTTAAAAGCCATTATGAATCCATTAACTCAGCAGACCTTACAAAAGGCCTTCTCTGCTCTGGATTTATTTTAATTTAAAGCAGATAGGAAACTTTTCCCCTCCTTATTTTTTAAACCCAGCTTTTCTTCAGTAGGAATGTGCAGAAATGAACAACATGCATCAAATTCAGTAGAAAGGCCAAACTCTGGTGGACTCAGCACCACTTTGAGTCCTTCCAGAGTCTCTGCGCTGTATCCCAGTGCTCTGTGGTCCCAAACTATCAGAGAATCCTGGAATGGTTTGGCTTGGAAGGGACCTTAAAGCCCATCCAGTCCCACCCCAGCCATGGCAGGGACACCTTCCACTGTCCCAGGCTGCTCCAAGCCCTGTCCAACCTGGCCTTGGGCACTGCCAGGGATCCAGGGGCAGCCCCAGCTGCTCTGGGAAATCTGCCACCTTATACTGAAATCTGGAAGATGCAGAATTTGAGATTCTCCTTTGACTGCTCCTTCTTGTGCCTCAGCATCACTCCCTGCAGCTCTGGGAGCTCCTTTCCATGGGATTACAGGCAAGGATTGAGGTGCTGCTCACAGGAATCTCCTCTTTCTTTTCACTCCCTGCAAAGCCTCACCCTGAGATCCCCATCGAGCATTATGTGCTCAGTGGTCTGTGATGCCTCAAGCACACACTGGAAGAGCCAGCAGACATGAAATGAAGATTGGAAAAGTCAGAGAGGAAAACCTGCCACAAACTCTGCTCAGAAAGCTGCTGCAGCACCGAAATCCAAGTGGGAAGAGACACAAAAGCTTTAATCATGATGTGTGGTCACTGCCATGGCTCTGGAGCAGCCCCGTGCTCCCAGCACCATTGGGACATGCTGACACCTCCCTGCATGGCTGGGAAGGGGAGCAGCAGCCTCCTCCTCCCTCCTGCTGCTCCCAGAGCTCTCTCAGGGGGCAGCTGAGCAGCTCTGCCTGCACAGAGACACGGTGCAGCCCTGGGCACAGGTTCCAGCAGCAGGGGAATCCCAAGGAGACCTTTTGGACCCCCAGTAGATGAGGGAATTTCTCCTCCCAATCTTCAGGGAGGTCCTCAGTGCCCTGGAGAAAGCTCCATGGAGACCTCAGAGCTTCTTCCAGGGCCTAAAGGGGCTCCAGGAGAGCTGGAGAGGGACTGGGGACAAGGGATGGAGGGACAGGACACAGGGAATGGCTCCCAGTGCCAGAGGGCAGGGCTGGATGGGATATTGGGCAGGAATTGTTCTCTGTGAGGGTGGTGAAGCCCTGGAATGGATTTCCCAGAGCAGCTGTGGCTGCCCCTGGATCCCTGGATCTGTCCAGGACCAGGCTGGATGAGGCTTGGAGTGACCTGGGGTAGTGGAAGGTGTCCTGCCCATGGCAGGGGTGGCACTGGAGAGGCTCTAAAGTCTCTGCCAATGACTCAATGATTCAATGACTCTCAAAAAGCCCCACCTGCCCCATCCACAGCTCTGCCTGACAGGGAGGGACTGGATTTCAAACAACTCCTCAGGCAGAAGGATGGCCTCCACCCAGCAAAATATGCTCCAGTCCCAACCATCCTTCACCATTCCTTATCTCCACGCGGGCTGAGGATGGCTCATTTTACTCACCTTAAGAGGAAATCCATCTCCAAGTCACCAAAGGAGCCTCAGCTACAATGGCCTTTTCATTAATGTGGTGGCAATAAAGCACAGCAGCATCCCCTGGCTGTCACGGGGAAGGGAGCTGGGAGGAATATTAAAAGGGAATTTGCTGGCAAGTGGATGCAGGGAGGAAGGCAAACCCTGTGGTGGGGCACAGCTCTGCCCCTCCACCTCCCAAACTCCACCTGGAGAGGGCCCCCAGTCCCTCACGTGCCCCCAACCTTCCCTCTGAGCTCAGGACAGGAGCTGAGTGTCCACTGGGAGCTCTCCCAACAGAGGTCAGGCTCTCTGGGTGGCACAACCCTTCCTTGTCCCATGGACACCAGCCAGTGGCCAGAGGTGTCACAGCAGCTCTTCCCAAGCTGGGCACTCCACTGGGCACCTCCACCAGCTCCAGCACCTGGAGGCACCTGTCTGTCCAGCTCTCCTGTCCAATCCAGTGGGGCTGGGAGTGTTCTCAGCCCTCAGATGAGTTTAACCTCCCTGACAGGCTCGATCTGCCTCTGGTTCCCCATGATGCTTTCACTTCCAGTTGGCTCTGGCAGCGACAAACCTGCTCTGACACCTTGGCTGTGGCTCAGTCTCATTCTCCCCGTGTGATCTGCCTCTCCCTGTCTCTTTGCTGTGCTCGGTGTAAGCTTTGCACTGACAAACCCATTTTGATCTCCTCCCCCTGTGCTCCCCCCTCCCAACGACTCCATCTCTGCAGTTCCTACAGATACAGCATGACTGCTTTATTGAATAAGAATAAAGGAGTACCCGTGCCTGGGGAATTCTCTGCAAACCAAATGCTCTGGATTTAATCTGGGGAACATGGTCACAGTTGGTTTCATTACACTTGCCCCCTTGGCCCATAACACTGGCTTTCTTAGCCATGGATTTTTCAATTCAGCAGGAGCAAAATTCCCCGTGTGTCTTGCACCACGAGGAACAGAGCTCGGAGCTCCTGGTTTAATCCCCGTTTGCAATTTACAGAAGCTTTGGCTGAGGGTGAAAGGTTCTGTGTTTCATTACGAAGCCTCGCAGGGACCTCTGCTAACCTGCACTGTGCAGCACTTCTTGTCACAGCACAGCAGCTGCACTGAAAAAAAGTTCAGTGTCTGGGATACATCCCCAGCTCCAGCAGCCATTCCCTGTTCCTGGAACAGAAATAAGTCCATAAAGAACTTTGAAGAGCAGTCCTGCTCACGGGTGTTCTGCCCACAGCTACGCCCAGTGTGCCCCACAGCCAGCTCTGCGCTGCATCCCCCTTGAAGTATTTCCAGACACACCAAATAATGATCCACTGGAAGAGATTCTTGCACCTACTGCGGGTTTTTTTTACCTCCTGAAGCTCTCAGAGCACTTCAAAGGGAAACAAGCTCTAGTGCTGCAAAAGGGGAAAGCTCCAACCATGAGGCAAAGATGGAAAAGCACAGGCCCCAGGCCGGTGGGTGGGAACCAGCCATCACTGCCTCCAGCAATCGATGTGTCTTTGCTCTTAACACCCACCTAAGGAAAATCTTTTTATCCCTTTCTCCGTGTCTGTGCCTCCAGAAGCACAGACCCTTCCTCTGATCAGAAATACATCTCAGAGCACACGTTTGTGTTTAATGAAACAGCCTTCCTTTAGAAATGTACCTTATTGTACTGAAGTCCATCTCCTCAGAGATGCTTTTGTCACCAGTTAAACAGCAGCAGCCGGCATCACTGGGACCCAAAATCCCTTTGGGAGGGATCTGTGGTGCAGGAAATGTTCCCTTGAATCCCTCTCCTTTGCAGCTGGCCACTAACAAAACACAAGCACAGCCTGTTCAAAAATCAAAGCTGGGGGTCAAGCAGCTAAAAGCTCCAAATTTGACACTTCCTATCCCATTCATGGGATTTCAAAAGAGAACACCAGCTTGGAAATTACACTATTAGCAACAGCTCCTGGCTCTCAGCTCTGGAAAATGCTGCTGTTCTCTTCTCACACCATCCAATATGCCAAGAAGTGGAACCCAGTCCCTTTTGTTTCTGTGGGTTATTAAATGGGTTCCAGCACCATGTGGAAGTGGTGGGAGCTGGAGATGTGGGTGCAGAAGGAAGGGCCCTGGGAGCAGCAGCTGTTCCATGGCATTGGCTGCTGCTCTTTGCTGTCTCAGGTCAGGGAATCAGACCCTAAAGCTTCAGCTCTGGGGAGAGGGAGCTGCTCCCAAACCCAAAGCAAATCCTCCAACAGCTCCAACAGACTCACAGAAATCCAAAATGGTTTGGCCTGGTAGGGATATTAAAGCCCATCCAATTCAATCCCCCTGCCCTGGACACCTTTCACTAACTCAGGCTGCTCCAAGCCCCATCCAGCCCAGCCTTGGACACTTCCAGTGATCAGGAACCCACAGCCTCTCTGGACAACTTGTGCCAGAGCTCCCCACCCTTACAGAGTAAAGGATTCCTTCCTTACATGGAATCACAACCTTCCCTTCCTCAGCTGGAATGCTGAGCCTTTGCCAACCTGGCCACAGCCTCTCCCAGCTCTAGGGCTCCTCATTTACTACCTCAAACAAATTTATTACTTCAGAATGCTGAGAGACTCCCTGATTCCATAATCTTGGCACCCACCTCTCTTCCAGCTTATGCACACAAAGCAGAGGAGTTCAAACCTCTCAGCCTAAAGCTTGAGGTTAAAATGCAGTTGGCACTTGGGTGGACACTTGCAGAGGAAATTTCAAAGTGTTGCTGTGTGTGTTCCTGAGCACTCCCTGTGAACCCTGTGAGATTTGCTCCGGCAGATTTTCCTAGGCAGGCAACGGCGAGAACACAGGAGGCAGAAAGCACATCTTTAAATTTTCCCCAAGCTGTCTCCTGGACAGACAATCCCATTAAGTGAAGCAGAGGGACCTGGAGCTGTGTAAAAGCAACAAGGTGAATCTCCTTAGCGCAGAAGCCTGACAGATGAGAGCAAAATGCCGGATTTAACTCCAATGTAACACAACAGAGCGCAACGTGTCACCGGAGGGTGAAATGCAACCCTGCTCTGCAACCCGCTGCACACAGCCAGGTGAGCTCCCAGCTGCCAGGAGAGATTTCATTTAGGCTTCCCTCTCCAAACAGAGGGACTTCATTTGGAGATAAGACAGTAAAATGAGACAGCTTTGAAGCAATATGCTCAAGGTCACCTAAGGAATTAATTGCAGAGCAAGAAGCAAACTCGAATCCAACCACGATGCACACTTAGCCCCAAAGCCACTCGTTATAAGACATGCAATTTATCAACATCTATCAAATTAGGCAGAGTACCATAAACCCAGGCTTGTGGAGCATTTTTTAAAATGGCAGGAGAGGAAATGCAGTTTCCCCGTTCTTAAGAGTGTCTCATAGAGAAAAATACTGGTATAATAAAAGTATTTTAAAAGGCACCTCATGTACTATTTATCTACTACTCAACAGTCTCCCTAAATCTGAGAGCAACATGTTGGTAATGGATATCTCAGACACATAATTTAAAGTGTTACTGAAATTTCTTCCACGAAGATCAGCCACTGAGATCAAAGGCTGACGCATGCAGTGACTCTGTCTGTGACAAAAGAGAGAGATTTCTAACAGTGAATTACAGTGTTAAACAAATTGAGCTCGTCTCCCCCAAAAACGCTTCCCTTGGCACTTAAGAGTACAAAGTTTGTGTTAGATAGGCCACTTGGAGAGAAACAACAGCCTGTCTGGGAGTGACTCATGGCAGGAAACCACGGTGCTGGATGGCTGGGGAGAGGAGAAATGCACCCAGAAATCAGCCACCAGGGCAGAAATTAGGGAGAATATAAAGTTCTGATAAACATAAGTTGGGACAGGCTCCTCAGGGAATGGGCATGGCCCCGAGGCTGCCAGAGCTCCAGGGGCCTTTGGACAATGCTCTCAGGGGCAGGATGGGATTGTTGGGGTGTCTGGGCAGGGCCAGGAGTTGGACTGGGTGATCCTGGTGGGTCTTTTCCAGCTCAGGATATTCCTTGATTCTATGTCCATGTCCCAGAGAAAACCATATAAACCATCTCTGCTCAGCCTCCCTAAACAGCACCTGCCCAGGAGCAAACACCTCTCCTCACACCTAAAGGCAGAGCAACACATCCCTCAAGGAACACAGTGAAACTTGGGAAAATAAAAATAGGAGACTACTACAGCATTTGGGAAGCAGTGGGAATGCCCCATCTTCAGACATGATGTAATTCAGCCACCTGAGAGCACATCAGAGTGTTCCACTCCCAATCATCCTTCACCATTCCTCATGTGAGGAATCACATCCCCTCAATCCTTTTAAAATTACCACCAAGTGAGGAATTTCAAGCAGAGGCCTCCCAGTCTGTCCACACCGGGCATGGAGGCACAGCTTGGAGCTCACCCTTCCTGGCTGGAGACTCGTGGCCTCCAGCTGTTCATAAGTAAATAAAAACAGCCTTCTGGCAAGCTCACAGCGTGGAGATGGTGAGGAGGGCAGTGCAGGAGCGTTCTCTCAGTGAGCTGTGTGCCCTGGCTCACTCCTGGCTCATTCCCTGGAGAGGGCTCCTTTGCTCCCTGCCTGCCCAGATGGGATTCCTCCCTCTGCTCTCCAGCCCAGGCCCTTCAAACAGCAGGAGCTCTGTTTTTCTTGCAGGCTGCAGGGAGTTTGGGAACTGCTTTTTTTCTCCCCTCCAAGCTCCAAGTGTTTCATTTGTTTGATTTTGCTGAACCATAGGCATATTTGCACTAACGATACAAGGAATTCTTTGCTGGGTTTTCCCCACCAGCTTCCTGCCCTGAATATCAAATACTCGGGGCTGTAAATCCACGCTTGCCACCTACATGGATGCTTGGATTCCTCCCGTCAATGGGAGCAGGGAAGGCTTCCTTTCATTTGTTTTCTTTACAGGATCACAAAGCAATTTCAGAGGTGTTCTCTGCAGGGAAAAAATACCTTCAAAACATGATAAACAACCAGCAAAACAGCGCTGTCTTGGGTTTTTAGGGAGGTTCGAGGCAAACAGCAGGAAGTAGAGGGAATCCTGCACCTCCCCACTGCAGTGGGCACACACCAGACTCACCTTTCTCACCCCACAGATGCTCCCAGGGTTCTTTTTCCACCTTCACCTGACACAGGTGGAGGCTGAAACTGGCTAAAATCTTTATCACAGGCTTGTGGGAGGACAATCAGCGAGAAAAGGTTCCCAAACAAGCTCCTGGCATGGCAAAGGGTGGAGGATGGGGAAAAAAACCCCTCCTGCTGCTGGTCTCAGCCCTAAACATGCCCAGACTGATGGCAAGGCAGGGTCACTGACTGCCCTGCACTGCAATGATGACAATGCTCGAGTCCTCCAACCCCACTGCCGCTTTCCACTCCATTTGCAGCTGGAAATTGCTCAGGTTTTCCCTGCCCCTCCTCGTGCCCTGGCACTCCAGGTCCCTGGCCCGCTCCCCCCTCCCGTGGCTGTATCTTTCTCCCCCGGTCACCGTCGCTAATGTCAGAATCATTCCATCTGACAAAGTCTCTGCTCAGCCGCGTCTCCCCTGTCTCCTTGCATCTCTGTCAAGGCCTTTTCCACATGTCTGAGCATTTTAATGACATATGTTGCTGGGACAGGGGGAGGGAGCAGCGGGAGGGAGATGGAAACCCAGCACCATCCCCAGCTGGGCAGAACCCGTGGGAAGGTCCTGGGAGACAGCTGGGTGCTGAAGGAGGCACCTGAAGAGGATTTCCTTGGAGAAAGTTGGTCCAGCAGAGCATTCAGTTCTTCTCTCACCTCTCCCACAGTTGGTTACTCAGAGGAAAAGGCTCTTTTTGAGGATTTCTCTGTCAAGAATGGCTGATCCTGCTTTGCACCTCTGTTCTGGACCCCTACATTGTGGCCACCAGAGCCTGTGGGACCACCAGCCACACACAAATGCACAGCCCGACTCTTTCTCATCCCAGGAGGTGTTTTATTCTCGGCTGGATGTGACTCACAGCCCCAGACTGGGTTAGAGTCGGGCAGGCCACACAAACCCCACAGCTTGGCAGCATTTCAGGGGTGTAGGAACCCACCAAAGGCTGCACCACAGCCACTCACACCGCCCCAAATGTGGGGGTCTGAACCTCATCCCTGAATCCAGAATGATCCCAACATCACCTCCAGCCCAGCAACCTTTCCCCTGCAGTGCTGCACTCTTAAGGCTCCTTTTCTCAAAGCACAGATTTAGCAGATCTCAAAGCTCCCAGACAGCTAAGAAGCCCCAAAAGTCCTTATAAGACAGGATATCCAGCAGAATCCTAGTGGATTTCTTCCTAAGTAATTACATTTTGTCTTATAATCCTCCTGGTATTTAAATTTCTTCTTCACCTGTCGTAAACTGGTGGGAGATGTGGCAGATGATGACATTGGCTTGTGCTCCAGGCAAGAAAACTGAGTGATCTTGTCTTAAAGGGACAAGAGACTCTCAGCCACCAAAGACTAAAAAGAAAATGGACCCAGATCCAAATTCCTCCAGCATGCCCCCAGCTCCAGGACAGAGGTGACAGCAACACCCACGTTTGGAACTCCTCGCCTCTTCAGGAGCTCTAATCCCATTGCAAGCCAGCTGAACTTCAGCTCAAGGATTCTGGCAAATCCCATCTCTGGCAGATTAAGGAGAAAGCCAGCAGGAGCACAAATCCTTCACAGCACCAAGAACTTGCTGCAGAGCCCTCGAGACTTGGAACAGCCTGGGCTACTGGAAGGTGCCCCTGCCCATGGCAGGAATGAGATGAGCTTTGAGGTCCTTTCCAATCCAAACCAGTCTGGGATTTTAGGATTCTCTAAGACCATCAGGCTGCATAGGGAACAAAGCATAGATGGGATGAATCTGGCACATATGGGTGGATTACGCTTTTTCAGCTTTATTCAGCAGCACTGCAGCATCTGGTGTTTATTCTCTATCCCTCACATATTCCTGGGGTTTGGGGAAGCTTCACAAGACTCTCCAAGTACAACAGCTACGAGCACACTCCCAGTCTGGCTCTCACATAAAACACTGGAACAGAGAAAAGCAAACAGGTGCACAGTCAGTGTCCCAAAGCGTGGCCCTGGGGACCAAGAGGTGACTGGTGAGCCAAACAAGTGGACTTCTCTTCTGAACACTGTATTTTACAATCTGCAACAAAGCCTTGAATGAAAATGAGCAACCACAAAATAAAGCACCTCAGTTCCCAAATGAAAAATGAGCCCCCAAAGCTACAAGCAAGAGGCTTGTGCTGCCTGGGTTCTTTGCACTCTGCATTGTAGAAAAAAAAAAATTAGTCAATAAGGAATGCCAGACAAAACAGTCATTTGTCAGCTGACACGAGGGAAGGATGAGGATACACTTCAGGAATTTATCAAGGAAATCTGTTGAGCTGTGCAACTTTTTTTTTAAGAAAGATGCTGAAGAGAAAGCAGCTTCCCAACTAAACCTGTAAGCTGCTCAATGAATTATAAAGCAGAAATACCCCCTTAACACCCAGCATTACCTGGCAGCCTATTTACCATTGCTGCCAAGGCTGGAAAGCTGGTGGATCATGGCCAGTGCCTTCTGTCCTCCCCATTTCCAGTCAGCCTGGAAATGGCTGAAGCCTCTGAGTTGTACAGAGACTCTTCTAATACAAATATTGCCTGCCTTCCTCTGGGGGGTGGGGGAGAGGGGAATATTTCCAGAGTGTGCTCAGTGCTGAACAAAGTTTGTTTGAACTGGGCTTAACTGCAACAAGAGCAGCATTAAGCCAACCTCAAGCACTTGTGAAAACACTCTGCTTTAAATAGTACCTCTTCAAGCTTTAACGTCATGTAAAGCTCAAGAAGATTTTATGGGCCACCGAGAGCATCTAAAGCTTTGGCATCCCATCTGCAATCCCAGCAGCTTTGCAGCAGCAGCACAAAGGAGGTTTGAAGGGTGGCTGTGGTGCCCCAGGAGCAGCACAAGGAGCCCTGCCCAGCCCCAATCCACACAACTTCCCAGCAAACCAAGCTGGAAACCAGCCCTGTACCCCCCTAACCCTGCACTTCTGCAGGTTTCCAGCCAGAAGGCAACATCCAAACTCAGTGCTTGGTGACTCCTTAAGGAAATGATTCCTCAGCAGCCCCCTGGATGCTGTTCATCCCTGTCACCAGGGTCAAAAGCTGCACTGTTGGGCCAGGCAGGCACTTTGCATGCTCAAAACTCATTAAAGTCAAACACTCCTAAGAATTTTTACACATGAAAAAGCAGATGAAGGTGAGACAGAGCTGTGCCATGCAGTACAGGCACAGTTTTATTTAATGAAGGTATATTTACTCAGAAAAGCTGAAGGGCTGCTTCTTCACAGCAGGTCAGGGGCTGCTATGCAAATACTAATAAATATTTTGCACTTTTCAAGAATGCTTTTACCCAAGCGCTCTGCAAGCGTGAACTGCACTGAACCTCCCAGGATCTGGAAGGAGCAAGGGAGAGAACAGGAACAGACACTTTGTCCATGACAGAAAGACAGAAGCCTCTTGGGTTGAAAGCAGAGGCATTTGACAGCACCAACAGCTTTCCAGCTTCCCCACGGAAGCTCTTTTCCATGGCTAACCTCACACTTGTGAGGTTGGCAGCTTTCTAGAAACAGCAGCTCTGCATTGCTTCAGAAAACAGAGTCATCTGTGGTTCATTACTCCCAACAGATTTCCTAAGGGATCCTGCCTGGTGCCTCAGCTGCTCCTAAGCCAGCTCAGCCTGCAGGTTCTGGTGTGGTACAGAACAGCAAAGCTTCTTATGAAACACCTCACACAGGACAAAAGCCATCGCAGGGATGAGTTCATCAAGCCTGGAGAGATTTGTGCTTTATTAACTGGAGTTCCAGGAGGTCTCCTTGGGCTGGGGGACAAAGGGTGCAAAGGGGGTTGCTGGTTAATTCAACAGCTCTGGAAACCAGAGGCAGCTGAGAACAATTCCATGGAGAAGCAGCTTCTGTCCTGCAAGACACTGGGGGGAAAAAGAAATAACCAAGGATGGCTCCAGGCAGAGGGGTATTACAGAAAGACTCAGGAGAAGGTGGCTCTGAGCTCTCAGGTTCCTCCCTGTGGGGTGCTGTATGATGCCATGAAAGATTTATGGAAGCCCAAAGGAGGGGTTTTCCATCCCTGTGCCTGCAGTTTGCACCCAGCACCTCTGACTGACGAGGGCTGGGAGCCATCCCGAGGGACAGGAGGGAGATCCACAGCCCTGGGAGCTGAGGCAGAGCTGGGATCACAGCACAGGACAGGAGGGAGATCCACAGCCCTGGAGGCTGAGGCAGAGCTGGGATCACAGCACAGGACAGGAGGGAGATCCACAGATCCACAGCCCTGGGAGCTTTGGCAGAGCTGGGATCACAGCACAGGACAGGAGGGAGATCCACAGCCCTGGGGGCTGAGGCAGAGCTGGGATCACAGCACAGGACAGGAGTGTTTTACTTCTGAGACAACAAACCCAGACTGTTCCCTTCAGCTGAAGTCCTGTCTGTGGAGGAGTTTGAGATACAGACACCAAATCCTGCTGCTGACAGTGGAAGTGGGAGCCCACAGATTAAACCTGGAGAGCTGCAATGGGGAATTCCCACAGCAGCAGAGCCCGAGCTGCCCGGAGCCAGCGTTGCTGTACTTCCAAGATAGCAACTTATTTTGAAATCAATACTGAGATTATTGATCCAGGAAGGAAATACAGACTGGCGAGGAAGCCTGGTCAATAGTAACCCCAGTGGGTAATGAGTTTTAATGGAGACCAGGAAAATTCCAATCTGAATTTTGTGCTGGGGTGAAACTCTGCATACACTGATTATCTCAGCCCCGGAGCAAGGCAGACTCCTCACGGGTAACTGCTGATATTCCCAGGGACCAGCTCAGGTGCCAAGGTCTGGGAATGCACATCACTGCTGAGAGAATGAAAAGAGAAACCCCATTAGCTGCTCTCAGCGATCAGTCTGGCAGAGGACGAGCTGCTAATGCCGACTGCCTTGAAAATCAGAGCAAGAAATTCAACCTGAACAGTCAAGGCCAGAATCAGGCATGTAACTCAGTGATGGCAGCAGTTCAAGCACTTAAACTGTCTTTTGAAACCACAGTAAAATCCTGCTGTCCCATCTCTCTTGGAAATAGACTCCACTGAATGTCAAGGTCCTGAAAGGCAGAGCACAACAGCAACAAAAAAACCACCCCAAACCAGCTCTGCTTGACAGAGGCTGGGACGACTGCAGCAATTTCCCTTCACTTGTCAGCAAAATCTCATCGGCCTCATAAAAATACGAAAAGGGCTTTAAGTTGCCAGGAGGGCACCCTCAGTACTGGGACAGGGGCTGAGGAGAGACTCCACACCACAGTTCTGATGGGGAGAAGTTAAAGCCTTAACCCCAAGATTTTGGAAAATCCCACCTTCAGGGAAGTACTGCTGGGGTGCTGCAGATCCACACAAATTGCAGGAGCACTGTCCTGCAGCTCCAGGGGATGAAGAAACTGTTCTGCACTTCACAGACAACAACAGCTCTGACCTCTATTCACAGGTTTCTAAGAAGCCATTGCCTAAGCTCCCCCTTTATTCCCCAGTCAATACCTGCAAAACAGCTTTAGAAGAACAAACAGCTCCTTCTGTCCCTTTGAAAAGACTCAGGCAGGCCAATACTGCCTTGGGATACCTGAGGTAACCCCAAGGCATGAGCAGCTGCAGAGAGGAGTGGGAAGGCAGCTTTGGAGAGCAGGATTTTTCCTTGGAGCGATGCTGGTGTAGAGGCTAAAGGCTGCCAGCACCCAGGGAAGAGACTGGCAGAGTCTGACAGCCCTGCAGGAGGATAATTGGGCAGACAGTGCTGTACAGACGAACTAAAGTGTTTACTGGCTTTAATATTTAATTGTGTCAAATGAAGAGAGAGGAGCTGGGGAATCGGAGCTGCAGAGAGAGGCACGAGCGTGACGGGGGCTCTGTTCCTTCTGTGCCAAGTGGGGCACCCGAGTGAGCCAAAGCAGCAGCAGCTGGGATGTGCCCAGGGTGCTCCCCCTGCCCTCTCCCCAGCACAGGAAGGAGTGCTCCAGTTTGGGAGAACACAGTATGGAGAGAGAGCTGCAGGCAGAGGGGAAAGGCAGCACCTGCAGCAGCCATGAAAGCAAACATGGGAAATCCATCTCCATGGGACCTGGTCATGGGCTCCATCCAACCTCATGGCTAAGGAAACTATTGGCACCCACATCCCAAGGTAAAATCACTCAGGTGTGAGCCAAAACAACCACAGGGAAACTGCTCTTTAGTTAGGTGCTGGAAGGTGAAGGCAGGTGAAGTCACCATCTCTGGAAGAGTTCTGCATGAGGAATTTGGGGATATGGTTTTGGGATGATTATGGTGGCACTGGGAATTAGGTGATCCTGAGATCTCTTCCAGCCATGATGACTCTGGGATACACAAAGAGATGCCTTGCCCTGCCACTGCTCTGTTTCAAGGCTTGGAGGGAAGGATCCAGGTCCCCTGCACCCTGAAAATCCCAGCAGTTCACCCACTGCTCTTGTTATGGCTCTTCACCTCTCTGCAGGAAAGGACACACTATTTCCCTTGGGATGGAGGCAGGGAGAGTGCAGTCACTGTCAGACACACTCAGCCCTTCCTATTTCTTCCCCAAAGGACACCAAATCAGCTCCAAACAGGCCTCTGGAAAGCCCTACATCCCAGCAAGGGAAAAGCCTGGACTACTGTGTTACTGAAGCCACTGTTTGTGTTCTCTCTCTGCCTTTGGCCAAAGCCAGTGTAGAAATTCAAAGGAAGGCTGGCTCCATAAATATTGCAGTGTGAACAACACAGGGCCTTTGCTGGATTATCACCACTAAAAGGAGCTGCAAAGCATCCAACTCCAGGAATGAAAGATGCTAATGGAGCGTTCCCAGCGGACACCAGGGCTGTAGATTACGGGGAGCTGCTTTCACATCCTGCAAAATGTGCAGATTTAAATAACGCTCCCCTTTTCACATGGAATAAATCTCAGTGCTGGCCACAAACAAAGGCAGTTCAGGCCCTCACTGGCCCATTCCAGGGGGCAGATGGCTAGTAGGAGATACAGGTGATGGATGGAACACCTGGAATTTGTGTCCACTGGTCCCAAACACTCCCTGAGATGAAGGCTGGACCATGCCTGCCTGCGCATCTCTCTACCCACAGCACACTTCAAATGCACAAAAAAAGGGTTAAGACAGATTTTTCTCTCCAACCTTTTAATTAAGCCATTAGTCTCTTCCCCCTTAACCCAGGAATGAGAGGCCTGTCTTCACAGGAGCAAATGATTTCCCCAGAGTAATGAAGATGCATTATCATACAGAAAAAAATCATTAGTTGCTATGTCCAGAACAATGCGATTGCTCAATTACTGCACTAAAACAGATCACAGCCTTCCCAGCACTGCACGTGCAAACTTGGAGGAGAAGCATCCAAATGGATGTGTCTAGAAAAACAGCACTTGTTCAGCAGAAGACCTGGGCCACTACAAAGATCCTGAATACCTGAATGATTTCCCATCCAAGCCTTAGCTCACTTCACATTTTAGACACCACAGCAGCTGATCCCAACAGGATTTTCTCCAAGTGCTTCACATCAAAGGAGTTGGGATGTTGGGGAGTTTCTCTTTGCACTGAGAAGGTCTCAGTTATCCTGGTAAGGATTCACCAGGAAACACTCAGCACTTTGGAGGAAGTGATGGCAGGAATTTGGGAACCTGGCACGTCACCTGTGGCACCCTCACAGAGCCCCTTGGGATGAGGAAGGACCAACAGCAGGAACTGTCAGCTGTGTTTGGTTCCCTCTCTCTGAAGGAACCCATAAGGATTGTCCAGTCCAACTCCTGGTCCTGCCCAGGCACTCCCACAATCCCACCCTGTGCCTGAGAGCGCTGTCCAAAGGCTCCTGGAGCTCTGGCAGCCTTGGGGCAGTGCACATTCCCTATTCACTGCCTGACACCCTCTGGGGGAAGAACCCTTTCCCTACATCCATCCTAATCCCCTCCAAAGCTCTAGGCCAGCTGCAAAATACTATTCACCCCCAAGTTATCTAATGAAGATGATCCAACCCCCGATTTCCCCTCTTTGCCGCCCCCAGGATGATTAAGAGCAGGATTTAGTCACCTAACCAGGGTCTTATTATTCCTTCAAATGGATAATTTTGGTCCTTCTCTCACCTACTGAGATACCCATTAAAAAATGACTCATTAACTCTTCCCCCTGCATCTTTGGCACAATAATTCCAACACAGATGTGGGTCAAGCAAAGCTGTTCATGAACTCCCATCAAACCCATTTGTCCCGAAAGGGGAGGAGTGGGTGTCAAATGTGAAAGTGGTTTATTTAGTCATTTTCTCCTCCACATGAAACATTTGGACTTTTTCCTCCCAAAGGCATCTCTGAAGTTAATTTACTTTTAAAAAAGGTTTTTAAAGTCTGAACAAAAGAACATATATCTACTGAAGTGTTTTATTTGACCTGAAATAAATATTTTTGGTCACATTTTTGGTTAACTCAATACAGCATTTTCTCTTCAGTTTTTCAGTTCAGACAGACAAGGGCAAAAAGAAAAAAAATCAATTTCAGAGCTGCAAACAGCCCATTCTGTAACAGTTGTCACAGAGACTGCAGCTTATGTTAATATTAAAGTACTGCTTTAGCAATTTATGAACATTATCTGGAAAGCGAAGGCACAAATTAGCAAAGATGAAGGAAGTTACCGGAGTTAATGCATTTTTGGCACTAATATCCTTCTATTGTTCAACTCATCTGAAAGAGCTACAGGTCTGCAGAGACAAACCAGGGAGAGCTTGATGGTTAACACAGCTCGGAGATGATTCCCAGGAGGGTTTCCACCCATGGCAGGGCAAGGGACACAGAATGCTGGGATGGTTTGGATTGGAAGGGACCTTAAAGCTCATCCAGTTCCACCCCACTGCCATGGACACCTTCCACTATCCCACATTGCTCCAAGCCCTGTCCAACCTGGCCTTGGACATTTCCAGGGATGGGCAGCTACAGCTTCTCTGGGAAATCCATTCCAGGACCTGCCCACCCTCACAGTGAACAACTTCCTCATATCTAAATTTACCCTCCCTCATCTTAAAGCCATTACCTTTGCCCTGTCACTCCATTCCTTATCCACAGTCTCTCCCCATCTTTCTTGTCAGTCCCTTCAGGCCCTGGAAGGCCACAATTCACTCACCCCAAAGCTCCTCTCCTCCAGGTGAGCACCCCCAGTCCTCACAGCCTTTCCCCACAGCAGAGCTGCTCCATCCCTCTGATCATCCTGGAGCCTCCTCTGGCCTGGCTCCAGCAGCTCCAGCTCCTTCCTGTGCTGGGACCCCCGAGCTGGAGCAGCTCTACAGGTGGGGTCTCACCTGAGTGGGGCAGAGGGGCAGAATCCCCCCTCCCCTGCTGCCCACGCCGGGGGCTCAGCCCAGCACAGGGGGGTTCTGGGCCAGGGCCTGTGCAGCTCTCACCCAGCAGAGCCCCAAGTGCTTCTCCCAGAGCTGCTCTCCATCCCTTCATCCCCAGCCCCAATTGATCCTGGGGGTTGCAGCACCTGCCCTCAGTCTTATTAAACTTCCTACAGGTCATTCCAAAAGAAGGTTTTCAGTACCCACATCCTGGTGAAACTAGAAAGAATTGAGCTCCTGGACTTGATTACCCTTCCAACCCAAACCATTCTCTACACAAAGAATGTGACATTTGAATATTTTGGAGGAGGCTGGGGACCTCCAGGAGAATGTAGTGTGGTGGCCAGGGGGGTTAATTCCAGCCAGGATTAGTGCTGAGCTCCAGGGCAGCTGCAGTTTGCAGGAGCACTCCCCATGGAAGCAGGAGTGAGGATCCCAGCTCCGCCGGAGCCGCCGGTGCTGCATACGGTGCTTGCTTTAGTTAAATGCAAACCAGCAATCTCTGCCTTCACATGTGACAATTGCCATGCGATTTCTGTCTCATTAAGCTCTGAAATGTAAAACAAATGGGATTTATGTGGCTGCTGCTCGGCATTCGCTCGCACGGAGTCAAGTCTTGCCTTTAGTGGCTCTTCAGTCTTATCACTGTCTTATCTCGTTTGGCTCCTGAGCCAACACGGTACCTGGTGCTTCCCCACCTCAGGCTGAAACAGCATGTGCAGAACAGACAGACCAGGGGCAGATCTAGAATCCTCCTGTTTGTCCCCTGTGATACCAGCTCTCATGGATGTCACATGAGCCCTCCGTGCCTCAGTTCCCCCGCCACGCCACTGTCAGATCCACTCGGCTCATTCAAATTCCAGCCCACCAATCCAGCATGTTTATTTACAGCACTGTGCATGGAATAACAAGCTCTGAAACGTGGTTCTTTGTAAGGCTGGCAGGAGAAAAGCTACAGGCAACATTTGGGAGGTATTTTGGAGAACAAGGACCATCAGTGAAATGCTTTCCCACACACACAGCCCAGGAAAAAACTAAAAGCTGCTTACAGAGTATTTGATTCCAGCAGTCACTCCCAGAGGTACAGGGAATATTGTAAACTCAGTATTTGGGGTGATTTCAGTGGTGCCACCAGTACCAGGCTGGGCTGGCCAATGCTCATGAAGCTTTATGACCACAGGTGTCCAGGGCCATGAGGCTGATCCTTTTCTGCCAGCTACAAAGATCAACCACCCACCAATGCTCCACAGACTGGCAGCATCAACAAGGATGGTCTGAGATCCAGAGAATCTGCAGCAGCATGAATGGTCACTGAGTGTCCTGGAGATGCCATAGAATCATGGACTCATTGCAATTGGAAAGATCTTTAAGGTCATCAAGTCCAATGGTCAAGTCAAGGGGATTCACTTAAACCACATCATTTGGGATGCTCCATCCCTGGAAGTGTTCAGGGCCAGCTTGGACGGAGCTCGGAGCAACCTTGTTGGGTGGAAGGTGTCCCTGCCTCTGGCAGGCAGTGGGACCAGATGGGCTTTATGGTCTCTTCCAAATCAAACCATTCTGAGATTCTGGGACTACCTAGAAAACTGCTGGAGAGCATCAGCCTCCACTTTAGCCAGCTCAGCTTAATGCCAAATTTTGCCAAGAGCAGCTCAGTTTTGGGTACCCAAGTGGCCACGTCGAAGGGTGGGACATTTACACAAAGTATCAAGCAAATGCCTAAACCACCATTAATTAGGTACACATTAATTAGGCACCAAGCCCTGGCTCCTCCAGCCCTGCCCAAGGGTGCTCAAGGAGCCAGAAACAGGACAAGTGTTGCACCACAGGAGCTGGTGGGATGCTGTTAGTGGGGTGCCTTGGGATGAGACACCCATTTAAGGAATGTTCTCCCACAGTCCTTGTTATATGTTAACGTACCCGTCATGCCATCCCTTCTCCCCATCCCAGTTCCAGAATGTTCCCTTCTCCTGACTTCCCTATTGGTCTCTGTTCCTTGTCACTCCACCCCTGAGCCTGGTTGGCTGTTACCCTTTGTCCCCACCTTCACACTGCCCCTGTGCCCTCATCCCATTTGCCCTCAGCCCTGATGCTCCACCCCTCCTGTTAGAATATAACCCTGGACCTCCTCTGGTCTGTGTTTTGTCCCTGGTTCCCGTCTGTGCAAGGTCAGTAAACTCCACAGGAATGCCGCACAAAGAGCTCCTCTCATCTTTTCCATCAACCCTCAGATGTCATCGTGGTGCTCAGAGCTTTCCCTTCTCATGGAGACAACGCTCTCGGGAAGGCGCTGGTCTTGGCCACAACAAGGATCCAACTCCAGCTCCACACTCCCACTGCCCCAAGGCCACCTTCCCAACCCACACTGTCACCTCGGGCACCAAACACCCTGCGAGCAGCAGGAATTGTAATGCCAGAGGAACAAAGCGGCACAGGAGGAGAGGGGTTCTGGAGCACCTGGAAAACCAGGGAGAAACACAACAGCAAGGAGGAGGTTTCTGTGGGGAGCACAAAGCCAGGTGTTGTTCAGCAAAGCCCCGCTCTGCACGCTCAGGAAGAGAGCCCAGGACAAAAGCAAGAGCTCCCACTGATGCCATTGTTGAGCTCGTAGAGCTGAGATTTCTCTGGAAGAAAAGCAGCCCCGCAACAATTATTTATCACCACAAAAACATCTTCCTCCTCAGCTTTTGTTGGTGCAACACAGACCACGTGTGGCTCCAGCCAGGGAGAGAAAAGCTACCAACAGGATCAAGGAAGGCTGAGATTAATCTGGTTTAACATAGATAAAAAAAACAACTCGAGCAATCAGTTTTGAAATTAATATTAAAGTTGTAAGTCACCTTTGACTATATTAAAACACAAACTGAAGCACACAATAAGCCCCAAATAAGCCCCACTGGCAGTCAGAACAGCTCCCTTATCAACCTCTAACATCCTCTGTAAAATAATAACTGGAAACCAGACTGCTCTGAAAGAAACTCCCTCTCCTGGGGCAGTGCAATGTGACCCAATTCCTGCTGCCATTTTAGGAGCCCTGGCTTGGCCAGCGCTCCCTGTGCCAGCAAGAAACTCGGCTGCAGCAGGAGTCACCCGGGAGGGAGAGCTGGCATGGAAAGGCTGAGCACCAAGCTGTGCTCTGGGTGTGTCTGCTGGGGCACCGAGTCACAGCACAAAGGGACTCAGATGCTTTGGTGTCCCCCCCAGTAAGGATGTGAAGTTTTGGGAACTGGTTTTCTCCCAGCCCTTGGCTTCTCCTTCTCAACATTTCCAAACTTTCTTCACTATTGCTTTGCAAGAGGCTGAGAGGCTCCTGTTGAGCCCCACGGCGTGGGTGGAGCAGGGCAGCACCGAGGGAAGCTGGGGATTGATGGGCAGCACAGCCCAAGGCCCTGTGGAGCATCCCAAGGAAAGGTGCCCAAAGACACCCAAAATAGCAGCCCCATAACAGAGAGGAGAAACACAGGGAGCTGTGGGCAGCACCCCAAAGTCACAGAGAGAAGGGGGACACGCTCTGGTTATTCTTCCCACAGTCACCATCAAGCTGCTCATGCTGGCTGTACCCAGCTCTAACTCAGAAATGCTTCACCCACACCCAGTTAACACTAGGATGACCTAAAGAGGCATCTCTGGGTAGTCAAGGAGGCTGAAACTGTTGATCTCCACACAGGCTGTGAAAGGCTGAGCCAAGGATGCTGGAGCAGAGCCCACCAGCCTCACCTGCTTACACACAGGGGGCAAGCGGATCTTGGGACAAAAGTGAGGCTTCTTGTGCAGCCACAGAGCTCTGTCACCAGGAGAGCTGCACAAACTGCTCCCAGCACACAGCTCCCTGCCTGAGAGGGCTCCAAATAAATAAATAAAGCCACTGCCTCATTAGCATGCAAATGTATTCAAGCCCCATTTCAATTTGAATTCTATGCATACGATCAGAGTGCAAAATGCAAATTATACAAATGCACCCATAGGAAGAAACAAGCAGGAACTCTGCACAAAGGGATTAGGGCCAGGCTACTTCACTCAGAAGATTCCAGCGCTGGGGGGGCTCTTGTTGGGGGGGATCCTTTAATGGCCACCAGTCACGCTGCACTGATCTTTGTTACAAACACTTGGAAAAGCATCCTGACTCCAGCTCTGGAGCAATGGCTGGCTTGAAACTGGCTCAGGGAGAGGAGGGGAGGACAGACAGACACCAAGAGGTGCTGTAGTCTCAGCACTCACAGCCAGGGGTCTTCCCAAGGGATCAGCACCCATTCAGATTGGCCTGAGAGAGCACAGGTGTCCCCAGTGCTCCTCCAGCAGCCCCCAAAAGGCAGCATTAGCCAGGTCCACCCACCAAGCCAGGGAAATGGGTCAGGACAGCCAGAAAGGGGCAGCAAGGGGTGTCTCAAGCAGCAGAGACCATCAGGAAGAGGCTCACCACCACTGTTCCCATCTCAGTGACAACGGAGGTGATGCTTTCCCATCCACCCCACCTCTCCTTCCCATGGAGATTTGGCTGAGAAGGCTCTGCAAGGTGTGGGAGGAAAGACAAGAAGCCCAACTTGGAAGGTCCTCTGCAGACCAAGGTCAGCTCAAGAGACCCCCAATGGTCCTGATTTTACCTGAGTAAGGCTGAGCTCTGCTCCACACAAGCCCCAGGCTCTTTGTCCAGGCTCCCAGGCACAGCAGCCCCGCGGTGTGGGAGATCCTGCTCCCAGGGACACGCCAAGCCCAGGCAGAGCAGATGGGAGGTTGTGCATGTTCATCTCTCCCTCCTACGTGTGCGAAATTCTCAACCCACCATTATCGTATTACATTTTCATTTTAAAGTAAATATCTGTTTTCAATTAGTACTTACCGTGAGGGGCATGCATCACTGAGAACACTTATTTCTCTTCCTTTCATTATTAGATTAGAAGTCGCTCAAGTTTAACCACATTTAGCAGCGGCAGACACCCAACTGCTCTGCAGACACTAATCCTCTTCCCACCTCCACCCCCACAAAGGTCCCAATCCAGCTGCTGCAGCCTCCCTGCCAAGGCTCCAAATCAAGGTGTGGCATGAGCCTGGTGCAGCCCTGGCCAACCTTCCCGAGCCCATCCACCAACTCCCTGCACTTCCTCCCTCCAGGCTGTTCCATTTCCATCATTTTTCCTTCATCTCACAAACTCTGACCCTCTGGCCATGTCATCTGTGTAGCAACAAGGCTCACATGGACTCTCCCAGGGTTACATGAAGCAAATAGAACCTGGAGCAGAGCTGCCCCAAACCTCACAAATACAACCAGAAGCACGGGGTGGGGTTCAACCATATCTGGTGCTCCACCTGCTCATTCAGTCCTGCCTTAGCACTTGGCCACCCAATATCCTTCCCAATGTCCCACTCCTGATTCTTCCCCAGGGAGGAAAGCCCTTCCTGCAGTGAGATCATCCCAAGCACTCCCAGGCACCGCCTGTTCAGCCCTCAGCAAGAGCACTCTAAGCATAATAGTACTATTATACCTTACTCATTATGCCTCGTTTTTATTACTTGGCCTCATTAAGTTAAGAAGCCTCTGTAATTTAACTGCATCTCTTGGTCTCCGCACGGGGGCTCCAGCTGTGCCTGTCGTCAATCACTTTATTAAAAACACAGGACAAAAATTACAATTATGCCCATTACTGCCCATCAATCTCTTCAATTGCCTCTTAGGTCCTTTCTTTACCTGCTCAGTGCACCAATGCCAGACTGATATCATTGGCACCCTCAGTCTTTCCATACTTCCAGCAATTAGGGGCTGCTTTTAAAAGGTGCTTTCAGATGAAAGTGAGGCAGATGCTGGCACACGAGGCCTCTCGGTGCAGAGCAGAACAGGCAATAAAAGCACACAACCAGACCAAGAGAAATAAACTGTGTCAGACAATAAAACCTAATTTTATCAAACCCAACACAAGATGCTTTATAGACACACAGATCAGATTAACACTGGTTTAGAATTCAATATACTGTGACAAATTGGGATGTTCAGAGAGCCACCATGGTGGCTCACTGGCCAGGATAAAAGCAAGAAGAGACCTGAAATCCTTTTCCAAGCCCCAGAGAAAAACAGGCAAACAGCAGAAAATGTTTCTTACAGCAGTTTCCCTTCCATCCACCACAGGGATATTCACTATCCTTTGTTCAAAAACCCTTTCCTAAACTCCATGTTAAAATTTCAGATATCAAAACATGGTATTTTGCCATGTCTACTCCCAAGCCTCCAATCCCTAACTCTTGGATGTTTCTTGCTCTACAAGTTTCAAAAGTTCAACTTTTCTTCCTGATTTTGAACAAGATGCTCCCATTGGGACAACAACTCCAATCTGCTCGAGTCAGCAGAAACTTGCAGGGGTTAAGAGCACTACACAGATTTCTGTCTATCCTTGGGAGAAAGCCAAACCACAGGGAGAAACCTCCCTGCTGCAGGAAAAAAATCACTGTGCTGGATGAAAGGTTTGCTACAACCACCCCTGCAAAGACATCACCAAGGGACCCCTTGGCTCGTGGTCCTTTTCCTTGAGATGTTTCGCTCTGTCCCCCTCTCCTCCCTGGGGAAAAGCAGTCTTGCTTTAGCACTTCCCCCTCTGATTCGCTTCCATCACAGCAAGAGTGAAAAGAGGCAGTGTGGGGAGTCCACAGGAAGCTGCACAGAGTAGCAGACACCACCTTGTGCAGTCAGGAGGGGAGGAGGGTGAGAGGTGGCAGCTCTTCCATGGCACAGCATCCCTAGGAGCAGGTCAGCACGGAACCACGGCAATCTGAACACCCTGGAATGCACTGGCTGCTGCCTTTCCAGCCAGCCCACTTGGTGAGAGAGAGCTTTGAGGATTTCAAAGGGTGCTGTGTTCCCCAGTTTATCACAAGTGTCTATCTTAAACCAACATTATCATTTTAAGCATGACTGGAACAAGAGGAATCTTCAGCAGACGCTCCTGCCGCAGGAGAGAGACACAGACAGAAAAGACCCCTCAGACTCACAACCCCATGCAGACCCCGACACAGCCAGCCCAAGAGCTCTGCTGCTGCTGCCATCAGCGCAGATCTGTCAGGAGGGACATTTACACTGCTCCAGGCTTGACAGAAAAGACATTTCTGCTCTGCCATGAAATTCCTCCTGCTGCCCTTTGCAGAGTGTTACAGCTCCACTTTGGTGCCACTCAGCCCCTGCTCTGCCACCCCAGTGGAGGGGAACGGATGTTTTCCAAGGGGTGGCAGGTGACAGAGACAGGCACAAAATGCTCCCTAAAATGCCAAAACCCCAAAATGCTCCCTACAGCCACTGCCAGGCCAAACACACTCGGCAGGGAGAGAAAGAGCAGCCGTGGTGTGACACCCACCCCAACACTCAAACCATGAACACAAAGCCTGCACACACTAGAAATGCCCAGAAAATCTTCCCCCTCACCAAAGCAAGAGACTCTGGCCAGGATGTGGGGCTATAGAATCATTGTGGCCAGGATGTGGGGCTATAGAATCATTGTGGCCAGGATGTGGGGCTGGACTGGGACAACTTTAGGCATGCAGAGGCTGAGCTGGGCTGCAGAGGATGTCCAAGCTGCACACAGAACAAGGGTTAGGCACATAAACCCTGCTAAGGGACAGCAGGACTGAAGATGTTCCCCTAGTCTCTGGTGGGGAAGCTCCCAAGCAGGCCAAACCAGCAGGGTTGTCTCACAGGTGCAAAGAGAAGACCCTGTCTTGTTCTCTGGCAATTCCCATTATTAGAAGGGCAAATAAAGGAAATCACAAGAAATCTACCATCAGTAAGTCAAGCTTCAGCTTAGACAGAAGGAGTTAATTTACAGCCACTCCAAGCTTTGATATCTTAAACCTTTTCAGTGTCTGGACAAGATGAGGAATAAGCACAGACAGTGTCAGACTCTGTGATTGGGAGGACAAAACGCTGCAAACAGCTGTGCCTAATTTTAGCATCTGTTGGTTCTGTTTCTCCAGCACTTGTGGAGGGTGGGGGGTGGCCCCGTCACTCCTGGCTTATTGAAGACACAGCCAGAAGGAAAAGAGGCGAGTGTTGAATCACACTCCGGGGATTAGCTCATGGGAGAGAGCAAGGAACAGCACAGCACCACTGACCAGGAGCGGCAGCCATTCCGTGCTGCAGGTGATCCCACACGGATCTACAGGGATGGGGGAGCTGTTGGTGGAGCTGGGGTACATTTATCACTGTGGGGGGTACAGAGTCGGGTCGGACAGCCCCACGTCCCCGTCCTGCCTGTGGAGCAGCCCACAGCACTCACACACGCTGTGTTCCCAGGCAGGGACACCTCCAGCTCCTCCTGGACACGTGTCCAGCCACACACCGGGGTGGCAACTTCAGAGGATCCCCCAACCTCCTCCCACCCCAGCACTCAAACAAGCTCTCCATTCCGAGGGAATGGCCCTTAGCTGCTGAGCCCCAAAGCTCAGGTGCGGTGCTCTCAGCATCCCCCCAGCGCTGGAGCCCTGCAGGTCACCTTGGACCTTTCCAGAGGAGCGTGCCACGGGCAGGTGGGAGCGCAGCGCTCGGCTCCATGCGAGCGCGGCTGCTGCCACCGCCAGGCTGAACGGGAACAGTGAGGGTAAAACCTGCGGCAGCTCCGCCAGGTGACCTGGTTTGGAGCCAAAACACTCGGGCATCCCTTCCCCTGTGCACCCCCGGCGCTCTCCTGCTCAGTCTGGGCTCCGGAGACACCCCCGTGTCCTCCAGCCGCTCCTCCGGGATTGCGCAGCCGGAGGAGGCGAGAGCTGCAGGCGGATCCTCGGGCACATCCAGCGGCTGCCGGGACACGGCTGGGATGGGATGCTCGGCACAGGTCCCCTGGAGCAGCCACGGCTGGCCACAAACACAAACTCCGTGAGGAACGAGTGCTCGCAGGGCCGAGGCAGCTGCAGACATCAGAGGAGCTGATAAGGCTCATCTGAGTGATAACGGGTTTGTCTCCAGTTATTTTTGTGCAGCTGGGAACAAGTGGCTACAGTCAGCGCCTTGCCAGCTGGGGAAAGAGCAGCGCTTTGCTATCGTCGGGAATGGAAACACGGCCAGCTCAGCCCCCCACCACACTCACTGCTTTTCCCTCCTTGCTGGCAGAACTTGTCATGGGCTGACCCAGACAGCACCAAGTGACATCTCAGGGTGACAGGTGAAGGTGCAAAGCGAGGAGTGGCAAAGAGCAGGGGTTTCCTGCAGACACAGCTTGAGGGAAAGATTCAAGCCTCAGCAACATCTCCATGTGCTGGCTGGGTTTAAATCCCTGTAGAGAAGCCAGTTTTCCTGATGGGCAGAGAGAAGCTCTCACCCAGCACCTGAAGGCAGAGCAGGGAGGTGACCATCTCCCTGCCAGCATGGACTGGTGGCACCCTTTCCTCATGGGCTGTGTCTCCATGGCTTTGGGAAGCCGTGAGTTGAAGGTGAATCAGGGTTACAGCTCCTCACAAAGCAGTGACAGCGGAGCCTCATCCTTGGCCTCACCAGCTGCAGCCAAGCAACCCCCAGTTTGTACTGGGAAAGGCAGAGGCAGATCCAGCCAAGCACTGGTCACCTGGGCAGATCTGGAGGAGGGGCTGCTTCTCCTGAGCCAGCAGCCTCACCAGATCCAGCCAGTATTGGCCAAACCACGTTTTCATCTTTGGTTTGCAGCCTATGCCAAAGAAGGAGCAGCCCTGGTAGTCCAAAAGGAAGCTCCACATATCTCTTTGCACTCCACGCTGCAGAATCAGAATGGTTTGGGGTGGAAGGACCTTGAAATGCATCTCATTCCATTTCCCTGCCATGGGCAGGGATGACATTCACTATCCCAGGTTGCTCAGGTTCCCATCCAACCTGGCCTTGGACACTCCCAGGGATAGGGCACAGCTCCTCTGTGCCAGGGCTTCATCACCCTCAGGGAAGGATTTCTTCCCACCATCCACTACCCCTGCTCTAAGGAGCTTCTGCATCTCTCTCCACATCCCTTTCTGATCCAGAGGCTTCGGATCCATCCAAAACAGCTCCTTCCATCCCACTTTTTCCAGAGACTCTCAAAATCCCTGCTGTTGTTCCTGCCACGCTGCCCATTTTGCAAGTTCGGCTGTCTTAACTCGCTGCTGAGCATACAAGTGGGGCTGACATTTATTTAATCCTCATAGTAATGTTGACTGTGTACTTACTGAAACACCTCATGCTTATGGAAGACATTTGTTTCCAAGCAGCTTATGCTAAATTGCAGTGATATAAAGGAAACACTTATCCAATATTGACATTCACTGACTGGCAGCAGACTGCTTGAATACTCATTTATGCTGGGGGTGGGAGGGAGACAGGACAACAGGCACCTGAGAGAGATTCAGGCCCTTCTTTTCTGACCTTTTAACGAGTCAGGTGATATTAGGTTAATGATAACCTGCCCAAAATGCGAGATGAGGCTCCAAACCCTTCTTCCACTCACTCCCTGCTTATATTGGGCTAACAGCACAAAGATTGATCCCTCATCCATGGGGAAGTTTGAGGAAGTTCATCCCTTCCACCATCGGTGCTTATTTCACCTGTAATTAGCAGCTCCTCTCACCCACAGTGTGTGTCCTGCTGGGCACAGCTCCTCAGAAAAACCACACTATCGAACATTTTCTCCATTTCTGTTTCTCCTCCCACAATGTTGGGGTTGCTCACCCAGGAGGCTCCTGAAAAATTCAACTTCAGGAGCTGCCGCATCCTCCCAGGGCCAGCCCAGCCAGGCAGGGGCTGCACCGCTGCCTTCACCTCGTGTCATATTGAGTGTGACAACCCCAGAACATAAATCCAGCAGCTCTTAGGAGGTGAAATCACCACCACATGACCACACACATGTGAAACCTGCAATTCCACCCAATGTGAAGTAACTGGAAACAAAAGACGGCGTCTATTATCCGAGTTGAAAGTCTGACCGTGCCTGCATCAATGGTTAATGAGCAGCAGTTATGGCAAAGCCCTCAAAAACCAATTACATCCTGCTCCACCCCAAATGCAGCAGACCAAAAGCTGCTGTAGCTTTTGTTGCGAGTGGGGGCGTTGAATGAACACATTAAGACAAGATCTTATCCCCAAGTTAGCATCTGAATTTAACAATGCGAGTGTTCCACCTCCCACTTCTCCAGCATGTGACACTACCCGCGGCAGGACGCCCAGAGCCCATCGCTCACAGGCACTAAAAGCACATTTAGATTTTAAGCTGTTTAATGCAAGTCGGTAAAAGGAAGAGCCGTGTAGCAGCCAAGTGACCTCCAGCTCCTTCTGCTCCACTTTGGAGGCTGCTGCTGCCACCCGGGAAAGGCAAACACTTGAGTGTGGGTCTTGCCAGCGAGGCAATGAATAAACAGGCTCGGCTACACTCAAAGGGCATATTGAACCAGGACATCTGTTAGGCCACCGTTTCCAAGACCAAATCCCAGCATTTCTCTGTCCTACCACAAGGCACAATTCAGAAATGGATACTTTCCTCTTCCCCCTTCCCGCAGTCATGAGGTGCAGTGGAGGAATGGAAACCCATGAGGATCCTGCTGCTCAACTTTTGTCTAGAAAGACGAGCATGGGTTTTAAACTTTATTTCTTGCCAGCCAAGAAATCCTGCACATCTCCTGGCATGTTTGAAATGAATACTGGGTTCCCACATCCCTGCAAAAGCCAGGCCATATGCCAGCCCTGGAGGCAGGGCAGACCACCTCAAAAACTCCCAGCTCCACCAAATGCTTTAAATCTCAGCAAATAAGAGACTGATTTACAACCAATTTGTTTCACTTCATACTGATTTATAAAATAAGCTTGTACATGGTCACTGCGGCTCTGTTGCTCTCTTTGACCAGAGGTAGCTCTCAATGAAGCCAAAGGAAAGACTTGTATTGCTCCTGAGCAGAAGATAAATTAGGGCCTTCAGCGATTGTTGGTATAAATTTGCTGGGCTTTAAAGTAAATAAATAAATAAATAGAAGCTGTTTAATCCTACTGGAAGGCTTCTGGAAGTGATGTAAAGCCAATTCTCCAGCAGCATTTCCATAAAGCCCCCTGCACCCAGCGTGCTGAGGAGCTGAGAGCACTGTACAAACTCGCAGAGCTGATCATTAAATCAGAGGTTTGGAGCAGCCACACTCTCCATCACAGGCCGTTCACAGGAAGAAAACAGTTTATTCAAAGCCCTTGATCCTCAGCCAACTCACAACCTAAGGGGCACATTGGCCTCTCCCCTCTTTATTTACAGCTACAAAAGAAAGAAGAGCACGGAGCTTTTTTATCCTAACATTTGCAGTCCGACTATAGAGCGGCTGGAGCCGGTGACATGCGGTGCTGGGAACCTGTCAGGGATTTCTAGGCACGTTCAGACTCCAGTTGGTGTCCCCTAAACCAACAGGAAAGCACAGAAATAATCGACATCAGCCCGAGATGTGCTGTGCATAAAGTGCCTGGGCACCTCTGCTTAACCTTGGAAGGGGGAGGCTGTGGGGACGCAGAGTTGGCTCCGAGGGAAACACCTGCCCAGCTCCCCTCCCTCTGGCACAGGACACCTGAGCAAAACCCCAGCTCCTCCCTCCTGTGCTTTTCCGAGAGCTGAAACCTTGCAAGAAAAGCTGATTTGAGCAAAGTCATCAGTGGTCCTCACGCGGCTCTCACTGCAGGAGGTGCAGATGGGAGACGGGAAACCTAAATTGTGTTAAAACAGGCATTGGAGGAGGCAGTTCTGCACCATTCCTTTGGGACAGCACAGACTGGACAATGCCAGTTTTAACTTGAAGCTTATTTCAGTTTCCTTCCCACACAGCCCAGCTGTGAACGCATTGCCCTGCCAAGCCTTTCCACCAACAGCACCTCACAAAGCACTTTCTGAACCATCTCTGTCTTCTACTCAACCATTTTCAGTTCACAGAACCACAGAATATCCTGAAGTGCAACCTCTTGGACTTCAGGAGTTCTTCCTCACCATTGTTTTTAAAGCTCACTGGATGCTTCCACTCCTTGTACTTCCCAAACAGCTCCCAGTGCTGATGTAGGGAACAGCCCAACACCCTTCCCTTGCAAAGCTGCCCTGCTCTCCACATGGCAGCAGGAATTAACATGGAAGAGGGACCACAGCCACAGATTTGCAGGCTTGTCATTAACAGACTCGTGGCTGTCAGACACAGAAACCCCCAAGTGCCCCAGCTCTTGCACACACACTCCCAGCACCTCAAACCTTGTATTTTTCCTCCCCATCACCCACTAAAACCACCCCCAAGATGTGAAAATCCTCATTTCTTGGTCCTAACCAGTCTTGGTGGGTGGAATTGGCCTGGTTTCTCTCATCAGCATAATTTCACCCTTCTTCACCTGGGGGCTGCTGCTGAGGCAGTGGGAAGTTGAGCCACTGCTGCTGATAACGGGCCCCTCTGACAGAAGATTGTAAAGCATTTGCTTCCAGGGAGGAACCAAGTGAACTGTGAAGGAGAAAAACATACCCTGCAACACCCAGAGAACTCGGTATTCATCACCCTGAGGGAAAGCAAACATGCCTTTGGAAAGAGAGCCCCAGACAGGCAGAAATCTTCCCATCCAAGGTAAATTTAAGATGCTGCCAAATCCATCTAGTACAGGCCAGTGAGAGGAGGAGGTGGCTGTAGGTGCATCTTCAGTGATGCTCCTCCCCACAGCCCCACCTCCCACACCGAGACACATTCCCCAGTTGTTTCCAGCCTCCCCCAGTTTGGCTGGAACGGGAACAGGGGAGGGATGGGTGAGTTATTCCCCAGGCAGAAGCAAAGGCAGGCAGATTCATGGCAGCAGCAATTCCTTCCCACCAAGGGTACCACACATCCCATCACAGGAGGACAGTTGTGCTGGGACTGCTCCCTGCCTCCAAATCCATGGCCCTGACAGCTTTGAGGGGGAGAAGAGTGAGTGGTACCAGGGAAAAACTTGGAGCACCGGCCTATCAGCTCTCAGAGCCTACACAGGCTGCTTCACAACATTGGCAAGGGGGAAGGAAAGGGAGGAAGCTCCAGGGAAGGCAATTTGTTCTTTCCAGGTCCCCTGGAGCAGCGAGCTGTGGGACAGATCCTCCTCCCTCCCAGGGTGAGCCGTGCCTGGGGTGCCCAGGTGCAGCACAGCCCCAGACAGGAGCAAAAAGCAGCTTCATCCTCCTGCAAGCTCCATTGAAAGCCCAAGTTCCAGCCTGCACGGGCTGCAGGAACAGCAGGATGCCAGGATATCACCAGGGTGCCCATGAAACACAATCCCAAGGGCACAGGTGTACAAATCCCATGATGGAAATGTCCTTTTGGGGAGGTTTGGGATAAGGAGATTTTTTTTTTTTAAAGTAGTGTCCAGACCAGAGATCCCAGGTGGGGTTTTCAGCAGAGGTGATCCTTCCAGCCCTGCTGCCCTTGGCTCAGGGGAATTTTATTATGGCAAATCCCTTCAAGCCACTTTGGCAAGAAAACACAGCCCTGCCTGCCTCTTGCCCACAAAAAGGAACTTCTGAAACTCCTGAAGGGCAGAGCCAAGTGATTTTAGTTGTCCCTTGAAGTGAGTTTTGGACCATCAGCTCCTCCTGAGCAAGGCAGGGCTGCCCCATGCATCCCATCCCCACACCTCAGGGACACCTTTGGCATGGACAGCGAGTGCCACCACGGCTGGACACACCACAGCAGCCACTCCAGGGGAGACAAACACAACACGTGCTGGAAAATCAACTCCAGCACCTCCATCCAGCTCTTTCCTCCCCCACAGCACAGTGAGGCTGAAGGAATCCTGTGCATTAAATCCTGTTAGGGATCCTTTGCACGGTTTCACCCCAAAGGGAAGAGCCACGGTGCTGCCAGCAGCGCCTTTGTCGTGTACGGAGAGCAGCAACTCCACAGAAATGCTCTCGGCTCATCCTGTGGGAGAAAACAGCCCAAGAAATGCTCTGCAAGGCACTCTCCGTGCCTCCTAACCCGGCATGAATAAGCAGGTAGCAGATGCACGATCCTGCTGGAAATGAGCTGAGCTCAGGCAGCCGAGCCGAGGAGCCGCCGTGGCTTCCCAATGCGAGCGCTATTAAAAAGTGCATTAACCCACATTAAAATCATGGCTGCAAAAGGAAGGAGCAGGGGAAAAACCCAACAAATCCCGGCTGGATCCCGCACACAAACTTCTCCGGCCCCGCTAGCAAATTGCCATTTGACCTGCAGGGAGTGACAGGAGCTGTGGGAGCAGGGAGGGATGCGGGAAGGCCGGGAGCAGCTTCCAAATCGCTGCTGTGCCCGGCCCCGCCGCTGCCCTGCTGTACCGGGGAGAGTTCGGATTTGTTCAGCCAGAAACCCACACGGAGGACACAGTGGGTTTCTTTTGTGCAGCAGCAAAGGCAAATGCAAACACAGCGTCCTCCCCGAAGGAATATTAGTACAAGCAGAGAGTGAGGGGAAGAGAAAAGGGGAAGAGAGGACAGGGTAGGAGCCAAACATCACATCTAAGCCCAGGAAAAGAGGGAAGGATAACCAGGAGCGCAGACACCACAAACACGGCGTCCCTGCTCGGGGAATAGGGTGAAACCCAGCGTGTGGTGGGGGATGTTCAGCACTAATGTCTGGCTGAGCAAAAAAACCAGCTGCCCGTGGAGAAGCACTACTCTCTTCAAAAGTTTTATCCTTCATTTAATCAACAGATGGACTAGCTGCGTGGGTTTGGGGTTTTTTTATCCCTTTTTTCTTTTTTTCCCCAAGCATCCCCAAGCCGTACCCTCACAAAAGCTGGCGTGGGGACCGCGGCGGAGTGACACAGATGGGATTTGACACCGGCGTTGGGAGGGGATGAGCAGCACAGGGGCGAAGCCGGGGTCCGGCTGCAGCTCAGCGTCCTCCACAGGTGACAGACAGTCCAGGGAGCAGGCACACAGCAGCACGGCAGATACGGCTTCCCAAAGCGCACTCCCTTCCCAAATCCTCCTTTATTTTTTTATTTTCATTTCTTTGCGTGGGAATCGAGCAGGTTGTTAAGTTGCGGGGTGAATTCCTGCGGGTTCCCACGCTCCTGCCCTCGCTCCGGCGCTGTGGGGAGGTGGGGTGGGGACACCCCCGCGGGGTGCCCACCTCCCCCGGGCCGGCTGCATTGCGAGAACTCTCCTTCCTCGCACCCACCCGGCGCAAATCGCTCCCTTCCCCGGCTCCACGGCCGCAGGCTCCTGTCCCCGGCTGGAGCCGCTGCCGCCAGCCCGAGCGGCTCCTCCGCCGCCGCGGAGCCGAGCATCCATCGCCCTCCTGCACCGGGGGAAGCACCGGGCGGCGATGGGGGCGATGGGGAGCGGGGGGGCTGTTGCTCAGCCAAGCCGTGTTTACACACGAACACGATCCAATTAACCGAGCTGGAACAGAAAACACTCATTTGCATACTAAAGATTTTTTTTTTTTTTCTCCTTATTCTTAAAGGAAAGAAAGGTAAGCTGCCTCGGCGGGGATGCAGGGAAAACTCTGCAATCCTCCCTCTCTCCTCCGCACCCTTCTCCCCTCGCAAGACCCGCACCCCACCCCGAGCCGGGGACCCCCCCCCGGCTCCTCCCGCCCGCCCCGCTCGGAAAGTGCGGGGTCCTACCGTGGCTGAGCAGGAGGCAGCCGAGCAGGAGGAGGAGGAGGTCTGCCTGGAAAGCGCTCATTCCTCAGGGTGGGCTCGGGCTCGGGGCTCCGCTGCCGCTGCCGGCGGGGGCTTCAGGCCGCCGCCCGCCGGCTCCGCTCCATCGCCGCCCCCCCAGCTCCTCCCCCGGCAGCGCTGCCTTCACTGGCGGAGCCTCGGCGGCGCAGCCCGGCTTTTGGAGCGGGGGGGGAAGGGGAGGGAGGGAGGCAAAGTGCCGGGGAAAGGGGGAGTAACTTGCGCGCAGCCGGCTCAGCGCGGGGAGGAACATTCGTGCATCGCCCCCTCCCCAAAGCTCCGCGCAGCCGGGCGGGGTGGGGAGGGTGGGGAATGGGATGGGGGGTCCGGGCGGTGTTGGGGCTGCTCCTGCCTCAGGTGTGCGGGAGGAAAGGGATGCTCGGCCCCCTCCCGGCTCTGCCGCCGCCCCAGCGAGGCTCCTAAAGCTCCTAAGGAGCGCAGACAGCTGCTTTTTGCAATTTAAGGTGTGGGGGGCACTGCCCATGGGTCACGGCACCCCTGGACCCCTCCTCACCTCCCTGCGGGACAGCCCGTGCTTCCCGAGGAGGCCTGAAAGGACAGGGGGGCAGCCAGAACCTCACCCTGAAATACAGGGGAATACTCCCAAAATCCCGGGAAATGACGGGGGATAATGTGTGTGTGTCTTCATTCCCCCCTCCGCCCCCCCGGACATAAATTATATCCAACAACCTCCCACCCGTCCAGAGGGAGCTGGAGATGGAGGGGCCTCTGGAAGACCCCCAGAACTGCACCCTCATTTCCTGCAGGAGAGGAGCAGCAGCTCTTCACACCTCTATAAAAACATATATTGGAGCTGGGAGTAAAAGATAAAAATACCCACCCCCCTCCCAAATAAAGTTTTGTTTGTAAGAGGGGGGACCCTGTGCAAGCACTTCTGTCAATTATCAGGACTGGGGCAAGGGACAAAAGGGCCCTTTCTCTCCTTTAATCACCATTTTTATCCTTTTGGTTTTTTGTTTTTATTTTTTTAACCTCCTTTAATTTCATTTTCACCCAGCAGGAGTTTGGGGCCAGAGCAGAGGTGTCCAAAAATCAAACCCAAGTAATAAAATCATTGCTTACCCTACTACACTTTGTGTGGCTACTGATGGCAGAGCCTCCCTCATCACCAGTCTGAGGGGCATGTGGGGCTGGCTGAGGCAATTATTAAACCAAAATGAGAAAGTAATTACAGCTATGGACTCTAATTACTGCAAGGTGAGTTTGAAAAAAGGGCTGCACAGCTCTCCCTGCTGTTCTGGGGCTTCCTGCTTTCCTTGGTGGGACCATGGCTAAACCATGGCTACCAGCCCTGGTCTGGCTAAAAAAGGACAACTTTCCAAACTCCACTCGTGCTAACAAGCTAAACTGGTGCCAGGTGGTTAAACCTGGCTTAGGAGCAGCACTGAGCTGAGCTTTATTGATTGAAACTCAAGCGCTGCACGCAGGCTCTGCTCTCAGCACAGGAGGAGTCACCCTGCAAATAAAGAGCTTTTATTATTATTTTTAGCTTGCATCCCTAAGGAAATCAAGCTTATTTGGGTTTGTCCATGTGTGCTGGTTTGCCCATCCCTGCCTGCTTGTGTCCCTGGGAGAAAGAGGTGGAAAAGTGGGGCTGACTGCTTAGAACTGTCCTATTCCTGCATTTTTCCACTCTGAGGGACTCCTGGAATGCATTTTCCACCAGGACATCACCTGCAGCCCTGGCAGGGATTCTGGCCCTGGCCACAATCACAGTGGTGTCCCCGTGCCTGGCAGTTTACAGGTGGTGCATTTTTTGGTGTATCTTTTCTGGCAGCAGCACTGATTTAAATGTGCGTGGAATAAATTGCTCAGTGCCTGATTTCAGTGGGAATTAGATTTCTAAATAATTCCAAGGCTCTCCCTGTTGTGTTTCAGTTTATTCTGCAAAATGTTGTTTGCTTGCAGACGAGGGGTACTAATGTATATTAAGGCTGCTACACAAGTCAGGCTTTCCTGTGAAGCTTCAAAACACCATTAACATTTGCATGGCAATTTCTTCTTTTCCTTTCACGAAAAATATTATTCCTTGCCTGCATCCAAAACAGCAGAATTTTTAACTTCCAGGAATCATGAATATTTTTCTCTCCTTTTTTTTTTTTTTTCTTTCTTCTTCTTCTTTCTCTTTCCCAGTGAAAACATTTCAGCTGGAAAATTCTCATCATTGCAATACTGACCTTTGCAAAGGGCTTTAAATCCTTGAGTGGAAGTAGCAGGTAAGTACGAAGTTTTATTAACTGATTACCTCTGTGGTTTCGACTACATTGGTAGTCAAATTTGATTTAGAGGACCAGGCATGTAAAAAAAAATCAGCTTTCTGACATAATTTTGGCTTGCTGCAGCCTGAGCAGTGTCCTGCAAGATCAGCTCCCCTGCACCTGATTCAGGAGAGCAAATCGAGTGCAAACTGATTATTAGCTGCTCCTCTCAGATATCTCATTTAAATCTGCTCTGTGTTGTGGAAGGAAATGAATCATTCCAATTAAAAAGCTGAGAAAATCAGGGAGCTGTGGGGAACAGCCTTTGGGGAGGAATATTAAGCTGGTGCTGGGTGGCTGTGCCCCAGCTGGAAACCCCACGTGGGGCCCCTCTGCACCCCCTGTGCCCAGACCTGGGTGTGCTGGGGCTGTGGCTGCTGCTCCTGTGGGTTTGGGGGTCACACACCTGCCCTGGGCAAGAGCAAAGAGCAATTCCAGAAGCTGGAAAGAGCAGATGCTCCAGCTCTCCCTTCCTTCTGAATGTCAGTGGGGATAAAATAGGTAAATTCCCCCTTTTTTTTTCAGTATTCCACGTTGACAAGCGTAATAGATATGAAACACCACGGCAATGAAAGCCCAGACTTTCTCGTGCCTTTGCCTCTCTTACTTCCAGGCTATTTACTGAGAAGTATTTACTGGGAAAAAAACAAAATGTTCTGAAATGCTGCAGCAAAATGGAGGGGGGAAAAAAAAAAGAGAATAATATAAAACATGTAAGCAGCTTGATCAAAATGAAGCAATATTGACAGAAAATGGGGTTTTAAGCAGCAGGACAACAGCAACTCAGATGGATTTCATTCTTGTGGTATTACAACGCTAAGCCAAGCACCTGGAAGAGAGAGAGAGAGGAAAATAATCACGTTTCCCTGGTTTAGAAAATCTTTTCCTTGTCATTTAAAAATACACATGACAAGTGAAAGCTGTGCAGAGTCCTTCTGGAAAAAAACATGGAGCAGGGACTTGGAGGTTTTCCCTGCTCCTGCTTCAGAGCTTCCCCTGTGAGTTTAAGGAAGCGCATCCCTTGTGCCTCAGTTTCCCCTCTGCAGAGCACTGCTGCCCTTTGTCACCTGTTTGCAGCACAAACGCTTCCAAGCGTGGGCTGAGTCCTGCTTAGGAAGCAAAATCTTGGATAAAGGAAGGCAGGAAGGAGCAGCTGTCCCTCCAAATAATACAAGTGAGGCACAGCCCTTGTCCCACACTGCAGGACCTCGCTGCAGCTTTGGGGCTGAGAGGTGGTGGAGATGCCAAGGATATCCTTGGGATGGCAGAGTGCACCAAAGCCAGGGTGAGGTTTTGGGGGATGTTTGGGGCTGTGTTTTTCCTACCAGCAGAGCAGGGACATTGGGGCAGGAGGCTGATCTCCCAGGAGGTCACCACCTTCCTGGGATGCCCTTGGAGGGGACAGAAAACAGGGAGAAAAAGAAAATCTTTCTGCTTGGCCCCAGGTAGACACAGCTGTCACTGCTTTTGCCTGCAAGAGTGAAGGCAGCGGCCTCCCCAAATTCCCCAATTCTGCCTGCCCCTCTGCCCAGGACATGAGAGGAATTTGAGTGTTCCTGCTCTGGCACTGCCTCCCTTTCCAGAGCAACCCCAGCCAAAAAGTGCCAGTCCCTTTCCACACCTCCCACCGGATCCTCTTTGAAAACAACCCAGGGAAGGCCAGGGAAGCAGATCCGTGGGGAGAGCCTGGGCTCTGTTCTCTCCTTGTCTCCTGTTCCTCCCGGCTGTGTGGAGAGCTGCCAAAGCCCCTCAGCCTGTGGCACTGATAAAGCTCTCGTACAGCGGCTCTGGGAGCAATCTGGGCAGGGCCTGGGAACAACCGGGAGAGGAGGGAGCAGCCTTGAGGGTTAAAAACAAAAAGAAAAGAGCTCTGATGACATTGTGGGTTCAGGTGGGGAGAGGTTCCTATGGCAGTGTGGCACCCCCTTTGTCTGAGGGGAGCAGAGCTGGGGAGGCTGGAGCTGGGGGTCAGGAGCAGGGATGGGATCAGGAGCTCTCGTGCTGCCAGCCATGTCCTGGGGGCTGGAGTGAACACACAGGGTCCTGGGGGCTGGAGTGAACACACAGGGTCCTGGGGGCTGGAGTGAACACACAGGGTCCTGGGGGCTGGAGTGAACACACAGGGTTCTGGGGGCTGCAGTGAACACACAGGGTCCTGGGGGCTGCAGTGAACACACAGGGTTCTGGAGTGAACACACAGGGTTCTGGAGTGAACACACAGGGCCCTGGAGTGAACACACAGGGTCCTGGAGTGAACACACAGGGTTCTGCAGTGAACACACGGGGTCCTGGGGGCTGCAGTGAACACACAGGGTCCTGGGGGCTGGAGTGAACACACAGGGTTCTGGAGTGAACACACAGGGCCCTGGAGTGAACACACAGGGTTCTGGAGTGAACACACAGGGCCCTGGAGTGAACACACAGGGTTCTGGAGTGAACACACAGGGTCCTGGGGGCTGCAGTGAACACACAGGGTTCTGGAGTGAACACACAGGGTTCTGGAGTGAACACACAGGGCCCTGGAGTGAACACACAGGGTTCTGGAGTGAACACACAGGGCCATGGAGGCTGGAGTGAACACACAGGGTCCTGGGGGCTGCAGTGAACACACAGGGTCCTGGGGGCTGCAGTGAACACACAGGGTTCTGGGGTGAACACACAGGGCTCTGGAGTGAACACACAGGGTTCTGGGGGCTGGAGTGAACACACAGGGTTCTGGGGTGAACACACAGGGTTCTGGGGCTGGAGTGAACACTCAGGGTTCTGGAGGCTGGAGTGAACACACAGGGCCTTCTCAAATCCCCCTGGAGCAAAGCTGGGTGCAGGGACACACTGGGAATGGGGGACTGGACAGCAGCACCATGGGAAGAGCCCTGGCAGCTCTGGTGAGGGCAGGTTGGACACGAGTCACCAGTGCCCTGGCAGCCCAAAGGCCACCGAGCCCTGGGGACATCAGCCCTGCCTGGGCCAGGGAGGGATTGTCCTGCTCTGCTCTGGGCTGGGGCAGCCTCACCTCCAGTGCTGGGGGCACAATGTAAGAAAGATCAAAAGCTGTTAAAAAAGCATCCAAAGGAGGGACATGGGGATGGGGAAGGGCCTGGAGGGGCCACAGGAGGAGCAGCTGAGGGCACTTGGTTGGTTCAGCTGGAGCAGAGGAGATGTGGGCAGAGCTCAGCGGGGCTGTGGCTCCTCCCGAGGGGCAGCTCCGATCTCTGCTCTGGGACAGGGACAGGAGCTGGGCCAGGGCAGGCTCAGGCTGGATTTAGGGAAAGGTTCTTCCTCAGAGGGTGCTGGCACTGCCCAGGCTCCCCAGGGAATGGGCACAGCCCCGAGGCTGCCAGAGCTCCAGGAGCCTTTGGCCAGAGCTCCAGGGATGGCCAGGGTGGGATTTGGGGGTGTCTGTGCAGGGCCAGGGGCTGCACTGGGTGGTCTCTGTGAGTCCCTCCAGCTCAGGATATTCCAAGATCTATGAATTCCTGCCATGCTTCTCACACCCACCCGCTCTGCTCACAGCCTCAGGCCATCCCTGCCAGGCTGGGGACCCTGATGGATCAAAGGCACAGAGGTGGCCAAACCCATCACTGACGTGATTCTTGTTAGGTCCTTCCTAACCTCACCCAGATCAGTCCCCAGGCCATTCCCTGGAGGTTTTTTGGCTGCCTTTCATGCAGGTCTTTTAATGCAAAGTTATTTTAATGCTGTGCTTTGCATTCTGCTGCTTCCCCTCTCCGCTGTCAGGGCCGCTGCCACACAAGGTTAAAGCAGCCGAGCTGGACCTGCTGGAATGTTGTGCACGGATGGGCTGGGTGTGCTCCCTCTGCTTCTGGAAATTGGGATTTATGGGACACTGCTGAGAAGCTGGTGGTGAAGAGGGACGGCTCCCAAACCCTGGGGTGAAGCTTCACAAGATATTTCCTGAGATCAAGAGAGAATTGCCACCGTGCGAGAGCTCCCTGCTGTGAACAGACACAGGGAGCACCAGCCAGCCTCGAAATTCCCAGCTCCTCTTTCACTGCCCAGATGTGCCCAGATGTGCCCAGATGTGCTTGGGGATTGTCTCAGTGTCTGGTGTTACAGGAGAACTGGGGCCAGGTTTCACCCTCGAGGTGCTTGGTGATATTCAGATCTGGGCAGATTGTCCCAATCCACTGGAAAACTACTAAAACTCCGGCTTAGGGTGTTGTTTGCATGTCTGAACACCAGAAACACTGGGCTGCATTAGTGCTTGCTGAGAATTAACATCTGATCCAGGTGTTTTCCAGGTCCCACGGAACTTTCCCAGCTCAACAGGGACTTTGGAGGGAAGGCAAGAGCTCCACAGCTCCTCCTGTGGCTGCGGGAGAGGAGCTGGCAGCAGGAAAATGTGATGGGAAGGATGTGCTGAAGCTGCTGGACACTGTTCTCATCACCAGTTATGCTTTTTAATATAATTTTTGGCGATTTTTCATCCCCAGACTCACTCTGGATCCTGGCTTGGACTTTTTTTGCTGAGGAGCTAAAACCCAGTGCATTAGAAAATTATGAACAAGCTGCAAAGGGTTAAAGGGAGCATTTGTATAAAAACAATGAATCCCATTTTTGCTTGATTGGCACTTTAATTAGGCCCATGTCCTTTTTCTGCCACTGCAATCAGATTGGAGGAGAATGGGAAGCTTCCACACCGTTATATTTATCTCAAGATTACAAGATTTCCATTTTTTTTTCAATGCAAAGGGGGAAAAAAAAGAAAAATAAAAAGAAAGAAAGAAAAAAAAACCCTGCTACTTTATAAACGTGGCAAGGGAACGATATTATTTAGGGCTCGGTGAAAGTGTGGCTTCCTGATTGCAGCACAAGAATTAATCTTATTATGTTAACAAGGGATTGTTATGCTAAGGAGAAGAGGGAAGAAAAGTTCTGTCTCTCAAGTCTGCCAGGAACGAGGCCAGGGCTGCGCAGGCTCCAGAGCCAGCCTTGAATTTAAGAGCTCCAGTGGAAAGAGGAAAGCCCAAAGTCCTTGTGGTTTTTACAAGGCAATTTCCCTGGTTTTCCTCTCTCTGTTTTTAGGGGAGGTTGTAACTGCAGCTCACAGCCCGGGAGTCCCTGGGGCTGGTCAAGGATGGCTCAGATCACAGCACCTGTACCTGAGCCCAGCCACTGCCTGAAATCCCAGCCCTGGCAGCAGTGAGGCTGAGCAGGGTTTTACACCCACAAAAAAGACAACTCCGAGCCCATCAAAGAGAGGAAATGGGATCCTGGAGATTTCCAGTTCCTCACCTTGGTGGGAAATGTGTCTTTGGGGGAAGAGGGGTCGCTTTATCCACTGAAAAACAGAAAAAAAAATTGTTCTGCGCTACTTTTGGTGCTTTCAGGTGTAAAAAGACAAACCACAGGGTAACCCTAAAGCTCCTTCCCCATCTCCCAATCCTAAGCACCAACATCTTCAGTTTTGGGAACAAACATTCCCCAACACATGTCCACATCCTTCCTGCCACCTCTCTGGGCTGCTTGTGTCACAGGAAGAGCCTGGAGTCAACATCCAGCCTCACTTTTTCCTCTCTTCCTTCCCAGGGAGCTTTCAGAGCCCATGACAAGCGTGAGCATCTCTGAAAGCAAAAGTTGGCTGTGAAATTCCAGCCTGTCCCTGGGCTTTGCTCAAATCGAGGCAAAGGCGTTTGTTGTGCACTGGAATAGTTTATTCTTCAAGCAGAGATAGAAATGATGCTGTTTGATTGAGGTGGCTAATTACACAGCTTGGAAAGTAAATTACAGCTATCAAATACCCCAGTGAATATTCCCTTACAAATAGGCAGAGAAGAAAATGAAATTTTTTGGGTTTGCTGGCAATTTGGAAATAAAAACATTGTCTCTGGTGGCGAATGTAAAACCAATCCCTTTCAAATTCTTCTGCAACTGCTAAATTCAAATGATGCTTTGTTGTAGACCAACCAGACAGCTCACCCTGATAGCTCTAAGCTACTTCTATTTTTTTCTGTTTTGAGGGTTTGTGTCTCTTTGTGACTTTTGGAGACACTTGCCCTCTCTTTGCCATCTAATCTTTTCAGTGAAAAATATTAATAGCAAGTTTTAAACCAGATAAAACTGCCCAAGTGGAATAAAAATCTTGGTCACACAGAGTAAATTGCTTGGCAGAAAAAGTTTAATAGGAAAGAACCCACCCTGAGCCATCCATCTTCTCAATTAGTAAATACACAAAAGTCTGAATTTCATTGCCACATACTGGAAAGATTTATAAGCAAGGATTAGTGTGAAGGGGAATGTGGGGAAGAGCAGCAAACACCTGGATTGAGGCTGAGGGCTGATCTGATCCATCTCCATCTCATCCCTGCCTGCATGAAATGGCTCTTTGGATGCTGTTTGCTTACCCAACCCTCCCCACAAGATGCTGTTGCTTGTTTTTCTGGGACCACACCCCAAACCACCCCTTTATTTCACCTGCAGCCACACAAACTTGGATCTCCTCTTAAATATCAACCTTCTGGGGCCAGGCTGCCAAGCTCTGCTCCCCCAACACCTCCCCTCTGCCTGTGCTTTTGGGCTGCAGGACTGGAAACCCAAACTTCCCAAGCCTTGGTTTCTCCAAGAGCACAACAGGTGCCTGGCTGGGGGAGTTAGGGAATGTTTTCCAGGCCTTTTTGCTGCAGAACTCTGCAGTAATGACTCCAATCTCCCTGTTTGCCTCCCTGCTGAGCCTTCAGCCTCTCTTGCTGGGTAATGAAAGCCAAGCATCTCTCTGGGTGTCTCTGCGTGCCTCTAAATTCCTGGGGCCTATTAAGACCAAAAAAAAAAAAGTCAATTTTCTTGTCTCATCCTCTTTCCTGGCCTTTAGGAACAAACCCAAAGCTCACAGCAATCCCCCCTTCCCAGCCACCTTGTTACCAACATCCTTGTTCATCCCGAGGCTTGCTGGTGGTGTGGGCAAAGCAGCACGTCAGGGACACTTTGGCATCTCCTAATTTGCCCTGTGCCACCCCTTAGTCCCCCCAGAGGTGGTGTTTTGTTGTGTGCAAACAGCACATGAGGTGCTGGGGGGATTTGTTATCCCATTCCCAGGGGTACAATGAGGGATGTGTGGGATTTGCAGCCTCAAGGAGCCTGGGGGCCTTTGGGGTCTGTATGGGAGGAGAAGAAACATGACAACAAAAACTGAGATGTGTGCCAAGGGAATCCCAGCCCAGCCCTGATCCTGGAGCAGCAGCTGCTGAAACTCCCTTGGACTCTGGAGGAGGGCAAACACCTTGTGGCAGGTGCTGCTGCTCGCTTTGCTGGGCCCAAATGCAAAATAAAGCTTCTGTTTCACCATCAGCCACAATAATTTGTGTTTCCTCCTCAATATCCAGCTGTTGGGGCTAAAAGTTTGGTTCTGAGCATAGCACTGCACATCCCTGGATATCAGAGCATCCCAGACCCAGCAGCTACTCGCCCCCATCCCACTGTGCTGCAGCCACCCCAGGGGTTGAATGGAAGGGGGAAACCTTTCACTCTGCACAAAAAGCCACTGGCTGCACTTCCAGGGCATGTTCCTGGACACAGAGGGGCATGGCATGTCCTGGAGGGGGAATTTTTCCCTGCTGCATGACAGGTTTTGTCCTAGCATGGGTCAGAGAAAGCCCAACCTTGATGGGTTTCATCTAATTTCTATTACAGTCGTTAAAGCTTTCTCTTGCATGAGCTGAGCCTGTCCACGAGGCCTGGACTGACAGGCCATTAGGGAGCAGTTATTTATAGCAGGCCATGTTAATTTTACAGGATCACAGACCAGTGATTCAGTGCCTGGCACTGCTGAAAGGAATCACTCACAGCAATAAGTGGGAGCTGACATGAAAGCACCTCGGTGCAGCCAGGAGCTCCTGGGTCAGCGGCGCAGGGAGGGGTCACACCGGGATGGGCCATGGGTTGGGGACCCACGTGGGGGATGCTGAATGATCAAATCATCCCTTGCAGACCTGGTTTGGTGTGAACTGATGGGTTGAGACAGGGAGGAGGTCAAGGAAATCCAGAGAAATGGGTGATCTGCATGGATGATGCTAAAGAGATTATGGATGCAGGGAGATGTGGGTGATGCTAAAGGGAAGGGGCATTTTTCCTGCAGTACCCCCAGGTTTTTCCAGCCCTGATTTGGGAGCTGGGAAGAGCCCACACTCTGGAACAGCCACCTTTTCTGCCTCTCTGCTCCGTGGCATTTTCTTGAACCACCAGGATGCCCAGTTCTGCAAAAGGGCTTTGCTCAGCCTTTATCTGCCCCAGCAAAGGGCCTGAAGATACTGAATGAAACATGCTGGAGATGAGGGAGGAGGAGGAACAGACAAAAAAAAATAAAACCTCCTGCATTGTACTGAATTCCATTGATTTTAAAGTGCTTCATGCTTGAAGCTTTCTGGGTGGAAGAATAGAAGTGGGGAGAGGGAGAAAAGACAGGACAAAAGGAGCGTTTCCCAGACATGGCACAAATTGCTCTGGCTCTGGATATGGCTGATCCAGATGGTGCTGGGGGACTTTTCCCACAGGCTCAGAGCAGAGCCCTGCTGAAGATGGCCAGTCCAAGGCTGGCTCTGGGGCTCTGAGCTCCTCTCCCCTTCTACCAGCCCATGGTCATCCCAAAATGAGGCACCAGCACAGTCCCGGGGTGGCTGCAGGGCAGGGCAGTGGCAGGATGGAGGCTGGCACAGGAATGCTGAGGACACAGCCCTGGACAGATGGATGAGCTGTTCCTTGCTCTGCTCCCCATGTCCTGGTGTGCCCCAGCCCTGGGAACACCGAGGAGGGGCAGTGTCCCAGAGTGGCTCCCCCCAGCCAGCCCTGCTCTGCCCCGGGGCTTTCTCCATGCCCAAGAGTGATGGAGGCATCAGAGGCAAACTGGGGGGATTTTGGCCCAAAATGCCCAGCATCACACCCTCCAGAGCCCCCAAGGAAAGGGGGATTTTGGCCCAAAATGCTCAGCATCACACCCTCCAGAGCCCCCTAGGAAAGGGGGATTTTGGCCCAAAATGCCCAGCATCACACCCTCCAGAGCCCCCAAGGAAAGGGGGATTTTCTCCAGGAGATCTTTTCTAGGGATCTGGGCTGGCAGCATTTTGGCTCCTGGGGCTGAGAGGCTTCTCCTGCTCCTGCAGCCAGGCTGTGCTGAGCCACGCGCTGACAAACAGCACAGACAAGCAGTGCTGAGGGGAAGGACACTTTTCCTGTAATAAATATAATAAAGGGACCATAATTGCCCTGGAAGGTGACCCCGGAGTGCTCCAGGCCCCTGTCCCTGTGTCACCCACGGTATCTCCGTTTGCAGACAGCGCTTGCACCCACGTTCTCCTGCCAACCTCACCCCGTGGGTGATGTCGACCTCTGACAGAATTGGGCAGAACCCAATTAAACCTGATCTCCTGCTCCCCTTCTCCTGCCCAGCCAGGACACCTCACCCCTGCCTGCTTGTCTGCCCAGCTCCCTCATCACAATCCCCCTGGACATGGGGTTCCCCTTTTTATGCACTCCTACAGCATCTCCTGCAGCCCTGACCTCGGCTGAGCCATGCAGGCCATGAAATAATCTGATAATCACAGCACTGATAACAATAATCATCATAATAACCCCGGTTATGCCAGGGCACCCATCACCTGGGCATGGAGTGGCAGTGACAGCCAGCTATTACACACCTACCGTGATCAGAGTGCTGCCAGGGCTGCTGTGAGGAGGGGAGTGGGGGAAGCAGGAAAACAAACCCAGCTCTCCCACAGGAAACTTCTACAAGAGCAGCAAGGCAAGGGTTTAGCTACGAGCCCAAAGAGCCATTTGTGACGGGGGCAGAATGGTTTGGCCTGGAGGTGGACCTTGAAGATCATCCTCTTCCACCCCCTGCCATGGCAGGGAACCTTCCACTGTCCCAGGCTGCTCCAAGCCCCGTCCAACTTCGCCTCTGACACTTCCAGGGATCCAGGGCCAGCCCCAGCTGCTCTGGGCACCCTCTGCCACTGCCTCCCCACCCTCACAAGGAAGAATTCCTTCCCAATACCTTTTTCATCTAAATTCCTTGGAGCCCCTGGCCCCTGGCCCGTGTTGCTGCACAGAGCACTTCCCCTTGGATAACACCAGCAGAATTCCCACCTTCCCTGGAAAGCCCAGCTCCCCCCACCCAGCCCCAACCCGCTGCCCTCCCTGCTCCTGGCCCTGCTCTGGCACATGAAGCTGCTGGAATAAGTCCATTGCACGGGCCACTTCACCTCTTCCCCTCTACCTGTGAGGAATCCCAGCTCCTGCTATTCCTTTGATGCCTTCCCTTCAGCTGCCGCGGAGCAGAAATGCTCGTATCAGCAAACAGATGGCGGCTGAGGCATGTAGCATAAAATATATTTATCAAGGCAAACAGCTGTAGCCCATTTCTTTCTGAAGATTTCTATTAAAAGTTCTCTGGAGCTACAAGCTGCTCCGGCTCTGCAGCCGGAATAAAGCCGAGGGGACAAATGGCTTTTTGCAGAGCCTTTCTTTCCCCTTCCTTGGCTCTTTTCTCATTGCCTGAAGAAAGCCCAGCCCAGCTCTGCCGTTGTGGCACATTTGCAGGCATATTTTAGATCATTGTTGTGCCCAGCTGTGTGCTTGAGGTGGGGCAAATTATCCAGAAAGGTTCCAGGAGCTCCAAGACTTGGGACAACACTGGGACATCAGAGCTGCAGGGTGGATGCCCTTCACTTCCAGGGATACCTGTGCCCAAGGCCAAAGCACCCTGAGCCTGAGCTGGGATGGATGGCTTCCCCTGCCCTTTGGCAAGCTCTGCTTTGCTGTTTTCCTTGTTTTTACCCCGAAGAGGCTTTGCCACCACATTTACAATGAGTGAGAATAGCCAAGTTTGGAGAAAATGCAAAGTTTTGCTCAAGAGTAAATTAATTTTCTTGGCAGACGTTCCTTGCGCGGCTTCAGAAAATTCCCGGCTTTTGCCATGAATTTCATTGAAACGTTGACAAATATCACGAAATCCTCCATGGAAATGGGAATTTCCATATTTTGTATTAAATATACTCTCTCAGCCCTGCTGTAGTGACTCACAGGGAGCCCACTCCAGTGAGGCCCCCGCTGAGCAAAGGCAGCCCCAAAGGGGGACATGCCACCCTCTGAGGTCATCTGCCACCATGGCCAGGACTTTGGGAATGCCCAAAGGTAGAAGATGTGATTTGGAGAGGAGATGAGCTGAACATGGAATAATCTAGAAAAGTAAAACTGTGGAGATGCCTTTGCTTCTTCTGTATGGATGTGCCACATCTTTACATCACCCACTGCTGTCCCAAATCCCCCTTTTTCCTGCATTTCTCTGCAAAGGAACAGCTTTTCCAAAATGATCCTCCCAAGCCCCAATCATAAACAACATTTTCTCCTCTTTCCTTTTTTAAAAAAGCCCTTTTTTCTTGCTTTTCTGTCTTTTTTTTTTTATTATTTTTTTGGTGTAAAATATTCTTGGCAGCCCCTCCTTTGTAACCGCCTGCCGCTTCCCCAGCCAACAGCAACGCATTTCATCCCAAATTCAGCTTTCTATTTTCAGGCAAGCGAGCAGTGGGATGAAGAGTTTGCCCTAAAAATGTGCTCAGAGGAGTCAGGCTGCCATATGTGCCTGGAGATGTTCCTTGCCAGCCCCCTGAGCAGGGAATCCTGGCAGGGGCTGTGCCATTACCTGGGAGCAGGGATTTGGCCGGCTCTTGGAAAAAACAAGGTGGAAGAGGGTGAGTTGGATGGTGAGGGGGTCACAGCTTGGGAACAAGACCCAAGAGAAATGGGATTTTATTCCAGCTTGGCTGCTGGGTGGATTTTCCTCTCTTTCTGTGCCTCAGTTTCCCCAGTGCTGTGCATTGCTCTGCAAATTCCATGTGTGGAAATGAATGGGGAAAATGGCACATGTCATGTCAGGAACATGGATAAGACACCAGGAGTTTCCTTTTTCACTCTGGGGATGGAAAATGTGCCTCAATCCCAACACCAGCTCTACACCTCCTCTCCCTGGGATGCCCCTTGGAGCAGATCTGTGTGGGATGGATGCAAGAAAAACCTGCCAGGGGCACTTATCCACTTCCAGAGGAGCCTGAACAATTCCTTGATTATCTCATTACTGCTCCAGTAAACAGCTCAGCTCCTCTCCCGGTGACACTCCAGCTCTGAGGCTGAGGAGATCCTGGGGCTCCTGCAGGATCCCAGCACCAGGATGGGCCCCACACCTTCTGCCTCTGTCCTGAGCTGTGGTGGGGAGGCAAAGGGAATGGAACTGAAGCCCCTTTTTGGAGTGTATTTATCAGTCAGAGCTCATCATTAACCCAGAATTACTGCAACCCTGTAATTGTGGAGCCCCAGGGTGGTTTGGGGTGGAAGGGACCTTGAAGCTCATCCCATCCCACCCCCTGCCATGGGCAGAGACACCTTCCACTATTCCAGGGGGCTCCAAGCCCCACCCAGCCTGGCCTTGGGCACTTTCAGGGATGGGGCAGCCACAGCTGCTCTGGGGGCTCAGTGCTGGGGCCTCCTCATCCTCACAGGGAGGAATTTCTCCCCAGTATCCCACCTAACCCTGCCCTCTGTCTCTTACATCTTCACTCTGGGCTCTGTGACCACTTTGCAAAGTTCTTGGAAGCAACTGTGTAAATAATGATGCCAGAAGATTTTGGGAATGTGTGAATGGATTCAGAGGATGCTGAGGAGGGTGGGATGTGCTGAATATTTGGCCTTCCTGCTTCATTCATCCCAGAGATTTTATGGCCTTCAAAGCCCTAGGGAGGATGGTCCAAACTGCCACACATCTCCTGGATTTGGAGACTGGGACGTGGCCACGGCAGGAGAAAAGGGAGCTGCATCTCCCCTCCAAATGAGAGACATGAAGGGAGAGGGAGAGGAGAGAGATCAAAACAAGCCAGGCAGCAGCAGGAGGCAAGAGAAGAAAGGCGGCAGGAGAACAAGACCGGTCCCAAAATATCCCTCGTGTTTCCTGTGCCGCAGACCAAAGCTCACACTGGGAAAGGCTTTTTGCGAGGGGAAGAGGCTCTAAGCTGTGCTCAAAGCTCTGCCTCGGGGTCCCTGGGGAGCCATCCCTGCGCTGAGCTGGGAAACGGCTCCCGCTGCTCCCCCAGAGCGGTCCCTGCGGGGCTGCCTTTGATCGGAAACGCTCCAAATTCTTCCTGAGATGGAGCCTGAAGAGGCAAAACCCCACCTTGTCTCAGTTTTATTGGGTTTTTTTCCCCTTCCTGACTGTTTGGGTTAAATAGCAAATCCATTTATAGGTGGAGGAACTGATTTTCTGTGTTAGGACCCACCTGCTTCACGTACTCCCAGTTGTGAGCACAGGAGTGGGGAGTGATAAATCCCAAATTTCCTGAATGACATTTATATATTGGCCATGTAGATAAATTAATTTATTTTCATAATGAATTTATTTGGTGTGGCAACAGGTCAAGCCCTTAATCTGAAGGGATCAGGACAATTTGGGAGCATCTCTTGTGCTCACCAGCATTGACTCATCCGGATGTGGGATGGAGCTGGGATGTTGGGCAGGTCTCAGTGCTCATTCCTGCTGCTGTGCTGCCATGTGAAGACAAAAGGGTGTAGGGAAGAGCATAACCCAGCTCTGCACAGTGATTTCCAAACCTTTCCTCCACCCTTCTTTGGGCTCTTGCTGGTTTCAGCCTGCAGCCACTGACCTGCCCCATCCTCCTGAGGATTAAAATGGCACCTGGATAATAATCAGGACACTTTGTAGGGAATTTAAGCAGAAGGTCATTGAGCAGAAATAGCAACCCACCTGCCAGCCCTGCCCTGTGCCACTGTACCCCCAAAGTGCCCTGACAGGGGCTCTGAGCATCCCAAGGTTATGACCAAACACCATCAGAGCTGGGGGATGGTAATATAACAGCCTAGAAATTGGGAATGAGATTAAACAAAACACTAGCAGGTTTGGAAGGGAAGAAAAAATCAAAAATCAAAATCAAATTGCAAGTTTCCTGCATTTGTTGTTTAATAAGAGCCATGATTTTATTGTGGTGCTGGACCAGCCTTGGCGGGGTCTTTCATTTGGCCTCAACAATTAAATTCCCTTTTATTACTGAAAAAAAACCCCAACATTTGGCACCTGGCAATTCCTTAGTGTCTCACAGGCTTCTCCAAAGGCAGATGGGTCAGTCCTTTCCCGGGGCAGAGGGGAACAATCATTTCTCAGGGACTGGCAGGGGCTGGAGGTGCTCGCGGTGCTGCTGGAGTGAGCCTGGCTCTCCCGGCTCCTGTCCAGGGGGAGCTTTGGGCTCCATTAAAGCTCATCCTTCCCAAAGGCACCTGGGTTTTATCCACACACATCAAGAGGTGGAGCATTTCCCATTTTGCTTGATAATTTATTCCCAGGGTTAATCATCCTCCCTGCTAAAAATTCAGCCTAATTTTGATCTGAATGTGTCTGGCACCAAAGTCCTGCAGCAACTGCTCGCTTTCTTTCCCTGCCCAGCCTCTTCTCCCTCTGAAGCTCTTGGATGTCATTACAGCTCCCTTTTTTCTGGCCCCTCGAGTGATTTTCCTCCAGCATCTGCAATTTTGCCAGGCTCTTCTCTGCCCTCCTGGATTCCCATCGTGGGACCTGTCAGAGCCTCATCACACCTTAGGATAGATCTCAAAGCACCTAAATAATATCCGCACCCCCCGGGGCCCTTCTGCAGGATTAATTTTCCACTTCAAGATAGAAAAATGCTTTGCAGTTCCCCGTGTAAAATAAACAAGAGGCGCTGCTCCTTCCTCAAGCAGCTGCTCGGGGCTGATTTCCCTGGAACATTTTGGGATGCTGACAGCCCCATCACCTCCCTCCCTCCCTCCCTCCTCCCCTCGCCCATCTTTGCTTCCCGTGCCACGGTGACGGCCCCGGCGCAGGAGGAGATTAGCCCGGTGTCCGTGCCTCGGAGAAGCGCCGCTTCCCTTTTATCTCTGGGATGCAGGCGAGCTGGACGTGAGCCCTGCAGGGATTTATCGAGGTGCCCTGGATCTGCCTCCTCATCCTGCAGCAGCTCCTTTGAGCCCGTGGGGCACCAGCCCCGACAGGAGCGGTGGAAGGAGGGGTGCAAAGGGCATTTTTGTTTTGCCAAGGGCAATCCCATGGAAATTTTGTGCTGAAATATCTTGGAGACAGCACCTTTGGAGTCATCTCCTTTGCCCTCTCCTGGTCGCTGCTTTGGAATTCCTGGGTGATGCTCTGGTTTTGGACAGACACAGAAACTCTCTGGCCTGTCCAGGTGGCACCGTGGTGATTTTGGGGGGTGTTTGTGGCTCCAATGCAGCTCCGAGCAAAGTAAAGGCACCAGGAGTGCTGCAGGAGGAAAGGGATGCTTGGAAAGGGTGGGAATGTGAAAATGCCAATGGTCACTGTGAGGAGTTGGGCTGGGGGGTAGAACACAAGGCCACTGGGCTGGGTGCGATAAGGAGATGGTTCAGACCCCTGAGTGCTCTCAAGGGTGTTTGAAGGCTCCTTTTCCTCCCTGGCTTCCAGGGATGTGTGATGTAGGTACAGCAGGGTATGGAGGCTATTGCCATCCTCCCCAGAAACCTCCACACCCCATGGATGGAGCAGCAGATCATCTTCATCAGCCAATTCCTTATCCTCTTCCATGGGACCCTTTTTTGATGACGCCTTTGACTTCCTCCTGGTTTTTGGTGATCCCAGCACCTTCAGGGATGCTGCCCATCTTTGCTGTCACATTGGGATGGAACAGAGAAGGAGGGACTGTGTGGAAAATCACGTGGGAAAAGCCATAAAGGAGACAGAGGAGTCCTTCAACTTTATTTGAATAAAGGCAGAGTCCACTGGGCCACATGCCCACAGGGTTTTCTCTCGAGGTTTCAGAGCCTCCCTTTTATTCCAACTCCTGGCTGCATCTTGCCCTCTTCCTTTCCCTGTTGGCTGAACTACCAGGAAGGTACAGCCTTCCTTCCTTAAACCTGACATTTTCCCCCAAAGTTCAGAAGCTCAGGCTTGTGCAGCCCCTTGTCTCTTCCAGGAGCCAACCTGCCTGGGCTCTGTAACAAACCTGGAGACATTCAGAGCCATTTCAAAGCCTCTAACACTCAAACCCTCACCCATGGAATTGTTTGTAAAGACACCAGGACACTTCTTCCCTTTCAGCACCCTCCTTCCCTTTTTATGGGAGTTTTCCGGGCTCCTGCCCATTTTTGTGGCAGGTGCAGATTGTACAGCAGCGGCTGTGGGAGTATTTGGGAATGTGCCCAGGGGAGCCGGGTTATCCCCTTTTCAAAGACAGGAAAGCTGAGAAAGGCAGAGATTAAAAGAGTGCAAAGCTCGTGTTTCTGGATGCTTGGCTGCATCCCGAGCCCTGTTTTCCAACGAGAACAGGCTGCTCTGAGCACTCACTAAATCAGGGCCCTGTAAATGCTCTCAGAGAAGCACTCAAAAATCACTCGGTGTTTTAAAGATCGTGTCCAGCGCTCGTGTCTGAAACGGCTGCCGTGCCCAGCATCCCCCACAGCCACCTGATGTGGGATCCTGGTCCCTCCCCAGGAGATCCCCATGCTCTTCCCAAAGGAGAACCGAACAATTAACACCAGTTTGCAAAGGGGGAAACCGAGGCAGGCTGCGGATTAGCCCTGAATTCCCATCAGTTTCCCATCCCGGCTGGGAATAGGCAGGGGAGCGCTGGCTCCAGACACTTCCAGGGGATGGCTGAGCCGTGACTCGGCTTGGCCAGGCTGGAATGTGCCAGTCCTGTGGCTAATGCTGAGGAGGGACACGTGTTTTCTGGCTGGATGAGTAATTTCTGGCTGGATAAGTATTTTCTGGCTGATTTGGGGGTCTTCGGGAAAAAAATAATTACATTTTGCTTCAGTTTCTCCTGAGCATCCCTCCCGTCCCGGGAGGACGGAGCGGTGCGGGCTCCCCAGACGAGCAGTCCTGCTCGTGCATATCAATCCCATTTTTATCTCATTCCCTGCCCCTTCCTTCCCCATCTCCACGCTCAGGAGACGCTCCCACCTCCTTGGCAGGGAGCGAGGAGGCTGCAGGTTTGCAGGGTGCGACACAGGTACAGTATTTCACAGCTGGTTGCTTTGTAATGGGATTCTTTTATTGGAAGTTGTTTCCCGGGATCTGGCTGTGATTAGCAGATGCAAATCCTGCCCTGCATGCTGATGGAGCCCCCAGGACCCGAGGGAGGGTCACCACAACACGAATTGAGCACTTCGGCTCCCACCCGGCCACCTCTGTGCTCTGCGAGCCCCCCGGCTGCTGCAGCCCATCAGTCCTGGGAAAATCCCGTCTGGAGACAGCAGGATGAGCAGGATGCAGCCGCAGGCGCTGAGGAGCAGGGTGAGGGGCTGGCAGGTTGAATTAGTGCTGGGAGAGCAGATGCACATTTAAACAAACCATCCGCTCTCAAGAAGAAAACAATGACTTAGTACTTCCTAATTACCATCCTAAAGTCAAGCAATTACTCCTTATTCACACGTGATTACCAAGAATAGCTTAAAATGAATAAACATTTGAAAAAAAAAAAAAAGCCTCTTACTAAATTTTCATTAGGCACCACAGTGAGTAAGATATTTACACTCGGCACAGCCCCCGTAAACACAGACAAGACATTACTCAGTAAATGAGTGAATTAGTATTGTGCTAATTGCTAGAAATTGTTATCAGGTTACTACAATTCCCGGCAGGATCAACCCCGTTTGTTATTTTTTGAAAAATAAAAGAGAAATCTTAGTGATGTGGTTGATGCAGTTATAAATAACTGAGGGGGCAAGGGGCTGTTCCTCAGTGGAACCAGGAGAGGGGAGGGAAATGGTTAAAGCCCACATGGCAGCTCATACTTTATTTCTGAGACCGTGGCTCTGGGGTATGGCTGGGACAGGGCTGTGGGTGTTTTGGGTAGGAACTGGCAGGGGTGGAAGTGATGGAAGTGGGAAAACTCACGAAAGCACAAGAACATGATCTCAGCTTGTGCATCTTCATCATCCCCAGCCTCCCAAACCCCCGCAGGGACAGCAGGCCCTTTGCCCGTGGGTGTCACTCCAGGAATCCCATCCCACCAGCCTGCCCACTCCCAAATCCCAGCCTCACCATTTCCTCACTGCCTGGGGCTCCAGGGCCAGAGCTGAATTGTCCTTCTGCTCTCTGCCCATCAAATCAGCTTTCTGCCAGGTGGGTTCTACAAAAAGGGAGGCAGCAGAGACAAAAACATATTGGCATACTGGGAAAAACGACAAAAGTCATATGGTGGAGATTTTTTTTTGGTGAGCCAGAGATGCCAAAGAAGGATTTAGGTGGGATTTTGGACTTTGGCAGTGCTGGAGCTTGTAGACTTTTCCAACGGGGCTGATTTAATCCACTCCTGCACCTCCGGGGTTTGGGGAGGTGGAGCCAGCCTGGGTCTGGTGTTGTGCAGACAACCTGGTCTGTGCACTTAAAACCTGTCTTCTCTCCTTGCTGGATCAGTTGGTCTAATAAAAGATTTTATCTGCCCCTATAAAGCGTCTCCTCTGGCAGCCTCAGCCCCGGCACAGCTGCGGCTTTCCCAGAGCAGACACGCCGGTATTGCACTTTGGGCAACACTTCTGCAAAATTGGGTGCTATAAATCCTCCTTGTTTCCCCTCGTGTGAAGCAGGGGATAATGAGCAGGACGTGTGAAGTCTTGATCAGCTGCTGCTGGTGCAGCACACCAGTGTTTTCAGATGAAAAGCAATGAGGGGGAAAAAAAAGTGGTTATTAGAGCAGAAGCGCATTAGAAATAAAATCTGACTTTCCATTCCGCCCCTGGAGCTTGACATCGCTGCAAGCCATGGTATTTCCATCAGGGCTCTGCTTGTTATTCCATGGTTGGATTTTGAATACCCCACCCAGGAGCTGCTGAGATGCTGGGGTGTTAATCTGGAGGCAGGTGGAGATGGGGATCACTCACCCCATGACATTAATTGAGGTCCTGGGGATGCCTCACCCTGTGTAGGTCTGAGTGGGGTCTATGGGCAGGTGTCAGGAGCTGGTGGCTTGGACAACTCTCCCCATCACTCAGGAAAAGGCTTTTGCATGGGATTGGAGCCACCCTGCAGGTCTTAATTGATTTATATTAACAAATAAAATAGGTAAAACAATATTACAAAGGTTGGGAGGAGAAAAAAGCCCCTTATTTTGAGCCTGTCGGGCTCACATGCACAGGCAGAGTGAGGGAGGGTGTTTGCAGATATCTGCAGATGTGTTGGGTCACGGTGCTGCAGCTCAATAAGGACCCTCCTGCCTCCTCAAAGCATGGACACAGGGCTGGAAATACCTTCGGAAATGGGGTCTAAGCAGCCAAAGTTTTCAGTCTGCTCTTGAAAATAATGAGGGAGATTTAAAAGCGAAAGGAAAGACAGAAAAATGCAGTGATTTGGGTTCTGCCCTCTGTGAACTTGGCCGGCTCTGTGGTGCCAGCTTCACACGCTCGTGCTTGGGACTGCACGATGGAGAAAATGAGAATTCTTATGGAAAGGGATCCCAGCCCCTCCCTGCCCTCAGCCTTCACCCTGCTGTAAAAAGAGCGGCCACAGCCCCGCTCCCCAGCCCTGGGAACGAGCAGGATCCGCTGCAAATGGAAATGGAAATACCTGGTGTGGTCTGGAGCCCAGAGCACCCAGAATGAGCTGGAGGGATGCTGAGCTCGGACACAACCGGGAGATGGGAGGGGAAAATCAAGGGGTTGCGGGTGAGGAAAAGGATTTGCAGAGCTTCCAGGGGTATCAAGGCTTAAATTCCTGCTGCTGCCTGGCTAAATCCTCCACCCTGCCGGACTCCGCTGCCCCTGCCCTGCTGGAAGAGCAGCTGGTGGCTGTGCAGGGACAATCCTGTGGGTGCTGTCCCCACGGACACCCCTCGGCCTGGGACATGGATGGGGTGAAGGAGCACGATCTCTGCCCAGCTCCTAAGCATGAGTCAGCAGGATCCCTGCCTTCAGAGCCGGCTGCTCTGGAGAAAGCATTTGCATTTCAGAGAGCTCCTGCTCTGCTCCCCCACTGCCAGAGTTTAGCTTTTGTTTAAAGCCCGGCTCCGGCAGCGCCCGAGTGCGGGAGACAAGAGGCAGGAGCCGCTGGGTTTGATCATTTCCTCCTTTGTCTCTGAAATCGCCTCCCTCGCCATGAGGAGCCTCGTGTAAAATCCAAAAATCCTCTTCCAAAACATAAGGATGAAGGCTCGGGGGCTGGGCCCGGGATGTGCTGACAGCAGCCCCTCAGATCCGGGCGGGTTCGTGCATTGGGGTGCGATGGGAACCTCCATCAGCCCGGGCTGGGAACGGGCCCCGAACAGCTCAGGAGGGGCCACAGCACAGCGAGGAGATCCAAAACAAATCCAGAGAGGCCACAGAGATGTTCCAGGGCTGGAGCTCCTCTGCTCAGGCTGGGAGAGCTGGGGGTGCTCACCTGGAGAGGAGAAGGCTCCAGGGAGAGCTCAGAGCCCCTGCCAGGGCCTAAAGGGGCTCCAGGAGAGCTGGAGAGGGACTGGGGACAAGGGATGGAGGGACAGGACACAGGGAATGGCTCCCAGTGCCAGAGGGCAGGGTTAGATGGGATATTGGGCAGGAATTGTTCCCTGTGAGGGTGGGCAGGCCCTGGCACAGGGTGCCCAGAGCAGCTGGGGCTGCCCCTGGATCCCTGGCAGTGCCCAAGTCCAGGTTGGATGGGGCTTGGAGCACCTTGGGGTAGTGGAAGGTGTCCCTGCCATGGAGGGAGTGGGATGGGATGAGCTTTAGGTCCCTTCCAATCTGAACCCTTCTGGAATTCTGTGACTTAGGGATACAAACACAGATTTGTGAATGTAAATGCAGATTTGCAAATAGGCATTTTACCCCAAACTCTTGGGCAGCAAAACTTCCCAGATGGCACCAGGCAGATGCGATGAGTCACATGTTCCATCCTCTTCCATTTCCACTCACTAATTCCATTCCCTGGAAGCAAAAGCCCAGCAAATGTGGGGATCTGTTCCCAACACCTGGGTGAGGAGAAAACCAGCAAGCTCAAAAGAAAAGTCCAGATTAGTTTGTATTTCCCTATTTATTCCCTTATTGGTTCTGATTTTTCTTCTTTTTTTGAAGGAAAATAAGGAACCCATGGAGTTATTTCAGTGTTTTGAAGTGATTCTATTTACTGGGAGCTGAGAGGATTGATTTACACAACACGGGGAATGCAGAGAGGGTGAAGGAGATCCCAGAGCAGAGCAGCAGTGTTTGATTTCAGGGCTGCTTTGCTGTGAATTCTAATGCCAGGAGCAACTTCAATCTGTGGCCAGCTGAGAGTGAAGGTCTGGGAATTGTTTTGCTGGAATTTGGATTAGGAATGAGGGAAAAAAGAGCACCTGGCTGTCCAAAAGAGTTTTTGCAACACCGTCTTGGTGAAAAATACTCAAGTTTTAGTTGCTTATGGATTTCCTTCAAGGTGGTGGGGTGATTTTTCTGTTATACCCTTATTTTTTATGCCATTTCTTTTGGAAGCAATGGAGTAGAAGAAGAAAACACCAGAGAACCAAGTTTTTGTTTACAAGGAATTATGAATCAAAGGAAAATCCAAACATTCAATTCATAAATTGTTTATTTAATATGGTGGAAAATTGCAATCAAGCCAAAACTGCCATTTTTTGGGTTAGTTCACTTTCCAGAACATATAGAAAGAATTTTGTGGGAACAACATACACTTGAGAAGCTTCTTTTGGGGTCTCTTGATCTCAGATTTCCCTTCCTGAGCTCTCAGGTTTGTTCTCCCAATATTTTCCCACATCAGCATCTCTCCAAGGGGAAGCCTCACCCCGATCCTACAACGTTGTCCTTGGACAGCCCCAATTTGGGAATTCTTTCCAGCCTGAATTCTTTCCTTCCTGAAAGCCTGGCCTGGTGTTTTGTGACCTCTAGGAGAGCAAAGGAAAAGGCCAAACCTACAGTCAGGAGCAAGGCAAAGAGACACCAGGAGCCAGTGGATTTGCCATTCCTCTTACAGTGAAATTATTTCCTGCAGAGGTTGATTTAGATCCCCAAGACCTCAAAACTCCCCAGATTTTTCCCAAGTTCTACATCAATCATTACACAGCTGCAATATTCCAAATGAAAACCTCAGACTTCATTCTCCATGCCTTTATTCACCTATTTTTCATTCTCCTGTGGAAAAAGCATTGCTTTCCTGTTGGAGAGGGTGGATTAAGGGGACATGGCAGGGATATCACTCTCCCCTCTGTGATCCAGCTGCACATCAGGAAAAAAAGGACATCAGGATAGGATTGTCTGAGCAAGGGATCACAGGAGGTTTTGGGAGAACACACACCCAGCTGGGAATGCTGGAGCAAATGAACAATTTTTAAACCCTTGGAGGTTGGAATTTTTTGGCTCAAAGGTACAAAACTCTCGAGTTTCAGTGCCAGGTGATTCATGAGCAGCTCCATGGAACCAGAGCCAGCTGGGCAACATTTGCTGGTTGGGAATGGAACTGGTGGGCTTGGAGCAGTAAATAAGGAAAAATAAATTGATGGCAGCTCTGGGCATTTTTTGCTGACTGAGGTAAAGGGGCAAGAAGGGAATAAAACCACAAGTGTTGCAGTGGGGATGTCACTGCCCCTGCCAAGGGGACCTGGGAGTTTTGGGATGCAGAGCAGAGCATGGGGAGGCAGAGGGTTTCACCCAGAGCTGCAGAGCATCCCAGGGCTCCAAAGGGATTTAGGAGCCATGTCTGGGCAGGGCCTTTCAGTTTGAGGGATCATGCAGAAGATGACAGTAGGATCACAAAATCCTGGAATTGTTTGGGTGGAAGGAATTTTGAGCTCGTCCAGTTCCACCCCTGCCATGGCAGGGACACCTTCCCCTGTCCCAGGCTGATCCAAGCCCCAATGTCCAGCCTGGCCATGGACACTTCCAGGGATCCAGGGGCAGCCCCAGCTGCTCTGGGCACCCTGTGCCAGGGCTTCATCACCCTCACAGGGAGCAATTCCTGCCCAATATCCCATCCATCCCTGCCCTCTGGCACTGGGAAGCTATTCCCTCTCATCTTGTCCCTCCATCCCTCATCCCCAGTCCCTCTCCAGCTCTCCTGGAGCCCCTTTAGGCCTTGCAAGGAGCTCTGAGCTCTCCCTGGAGCCTTCTCCTCTCCACTTGAAGATTCCCAGCTCTCCCAGCCTGGCTCTCTAGAAAAGCATCACACCTTGAGCTCCACACTAAAATAATCACAGAAACACAGAATCATGGAATATCCTGAGCTGGAAGAGACCCACAAGGACCATCCAGTCCAACTCCTGACCCTGCCCAGGACACTCCAACAACCCCACCCTGGCCATCCCTGGAGCTCTGTCCAAAGGCTCCTGGAGCTCTGGCAGCCTCGGGGCTGTGCCCATTTCCTGGGGAGCCTGGGCAGTGCCAGCACCTCTGGGGGAAGAACCTTTCCCTGAGATCCAAAATAACCTCCCCCCCAACACAACTGCATTCCCAAATTTGCCAAAGCAGCTCCCAGCCCCCAGGATAGCCTGGGAGTGTCCCCAGCCTCCCCTCACACAATGAACTTTGGGGGCTCAGCACCAGCTGTGCAAGGCCCAACGCTGGGGTGATGGTGGGAAAAGCATCACAGCATGAGAAAGAGCCAAGAAATAATCAGATTTACAAAAATCTGAAAGCTTTGACTGAGTGCTACTAATAACAATATATTATGGCAGGGGCATGGAAGGGCTCGGGGTATTTATAGACCCAATGAACCCTGGGATCCAGGTGCCACGTTTTGACTCCGTACCACCTTCTCCACTGGATTTTGTTGCTGCCTGAGGATTATTTTGGAAAGAGTTATTATTATCCCTGATTTATTGCTCTGCACTAGGGGGAACTCTCACTTTCCGCCGAGACAATTACGGAACCCTCGCCGAGAGCCTCTTGAAGGAATGGCAGCCTCTGCTCCAGCTCTGATTGCAGACAGACGGGGGAAGTTGCTTTTCCAAGGGTTTGGCTGATTAGGCATCGAGCTCCATCTCCCTGTTACCTGCAGATGGGATTTTTGTCTGTATTAAACTAACAGTTTAAAGCCTCTTAATTATTGCAACAGCAGCTTGTGGTTTGCTGGGGTGGAGGTTTCTTTTTTAGCCTTTCTGGGAAGTTTTCATTTCCTTTTCCTGGCTCTTGCTGTTCTGGGGAGCAGCCATGCAGGCACACCAGGGGAGGCATTTTGCTGCTCCTCTGTTTTGCTCTCCTCCAGCTCACTCCATATTTTTCACATCCCTCACTGCCACTTCCCACCCCACCTTCCCAGGCTGATACAGGCCCATCAAGACTATAATCAGAATAAAGTCAATTAAGGACAGGATTAGACTAAGGGGAGGTTAATAGGACTGTGACAACAGGGCATTTATTCACAGGGCTTTCCCTTCCACCTTTCACTGTCCAAGTCTATTTTCCCCAGCCCATCAAATCCAGTTAATGCTTCACCAAGCGCACTGTGAGCTCCACAAGGAAAAACTGGCTGGAAGATAAAAAAAACAACCAAACCCACCCCAAAAAAGGGGTCTCTGGACCCGACAGCTCCTTGTGATGACACTGCCCCTGCCCCGCCATGTGCCAGCTGGTGACACGCTGGGAAATCAGGGTTTCTGCTCCCTCAAAACCCATTTCAGCTCTTTGCTCTTCTTTCTGCATCCCCTTCTGCCCTTCCTCTCCAAAAGATGTGGAGAAGAAAAGGAAAATCATCATTTTGGGGTCCAGCACACGTGGACATGCAGCAGCCTCCCCTTTCTGGGTGGTGGACAGCAGGAGCACGGTGCATCCTGAATGAACCCAGCTGGGAATTTCACCCCTCTGCCCCAAGCCAAGAGGGGTTTTATTTCTGGGAGATTTTGCCACACAATTCCTTGGACATGACCATCCAAGTGCTCTCCAAGCTTCATCTCCCCATCATGGTTGCTCCATGGAGACATCTCCTCCCTGAGCAGCTTCTCCAGCCACCCCTGAGGGACAAGCAGGACACACCCACGGCTGCTGAGAGCACGAGTGGTTTCCCCTCCCTGGGTAAGGACAGAAATGCCAGCAAAAAACAGGCAGAATTTGTGTGTGGGAGCAGCTGAGGGTTTGTGGAGTTCTTGTTGGAGCTGTTGGTGTGGATAACGAGCCCACCTGAATGTGGAATAACCCTGACTTACAGAACAGCTTGAGAAGAGCTGGGAGTGGAGGGAAGGGGAAGCTCTGCACAAATTCCAGTCTGTTTTTGCTGCTGCCACTGTGATTTTCCCAGCTTGTTGTGCTGAGAACTGGTTGGGGTTCAGTGGTACCGGCTGCCTCCTCCAGGTGGGAACATCAGCAGATCCCATGGGAATGGCTCTTTGTTTTGGTTCTCCAGGTCAGAGTCCCAGCAGGGGCCATCGTGGTGGGCATGGTACCAGCCATGGGAATAAAAGGATAGTGCCCAAATCCCAAAGATTATAGAGTAGCATCACAGCCCGTGTGGAACCTGGGAAATGTTCCAAACTTGTCAGGAAATACCTATTTTGGGGGAGAGGGATGTTTGGGCTATGACACACTTGACAATCCTGAACAATTTCAAATCACTGGCTCCTGCCCTGAGCGTTTATTGGCTTAATCATTTCAATATATCACTTTTTTTGGGATCCTTGGACCTGCATGTGGGCTGGTTCCACATTCCCCTGGGGTTTGCTAGAGGGACCAGATCTGGTCTTGGTGATTGCAAGCAATGGTGGGAAAATTGATTAATGTACATACAAAACCAATCATGAATAAATTGCTCCTATAAATAGTCCTAAATAAACACTCCCCATGCCATGATTGCATCTGCAAGTTATACATAAATAATAATATAGTAACAACAACACTAATAATAATTAATAATAAAAATAATAGCTTATTCTGTGAATAAAAAATTGTGCATTTAATTCTGGAATGAGTAATTTCCCCTGAGTTTGCCCAATTCTTCATTTTCAGTTCATCTATAATTTAGATTTCCAAAAAATCTTTTGGAAATGAGTTCCACAGTTCAACAACTATTTTCTTTAAACCTACCCCTTGCTAATTTTCCCTGGTGCCAATTCCATTTTAAATGGAAACTTGCAGAAATGAGGATTATCATTTTGTCCTCTCTACCCCATCCCTGGTTTATAAACTTCCATCAAACCCTCCTCCAGCTGCTTTTTTTTTCTGAGGAAAGAAACCCAAGTTATTTAATCTCCTTTGGAATGAAACCTTTTGTGCCTTTGCTGGTTGTACCCAGGAGGAATTGATTTCATTAAGCAGTAAAAGTTCGTTTGTCTGGTTTAGCTTAATTCACTTTCTGAGACACAGGAAAATACTCACCCAGGTGGGGTGAGAGCCACAGGAACTCCCATTTGGTTACTTTGAATTCCCTCTTTTCCTACCAAAAGTCTGGAATATGAAGTTAATATCCTGAACATGAAGGATTATGGGCTTATGTTTTACAAAACTTCCCAAGATTTGATGATCCCATGAGTTTTTTCAGTGGGCTTTGCTGCAGGTTTCATGTTGAGCAGCACCCAAAGCAATCCCAAGGTCTCCATGGGGTCCTGGATGTGGGGATTTTAACTGAGCCCAGGAAAGCTTGGAAGGAGAGAAAGTGGAGGTGCAGAGGTGGGGAAACCACTCTATAAACACCCACCTTGTTTTGGTGCAGCAGCTGGAGAGTTTCTTCTCCTTTCTGTGCTCATGTTCATGGCTGGGAGAAAGTTCCCCATGGAGAGAAAATGCTGGAAAGAAACCAGAGCCGCTTTCCTGAGAGCTTTGGAGGACTTGGATTTTGGAAAAAAATAATCTTGTTATTTTCCCATTTCTTCCAGCCTTTGTGTAGGTGTGCTCAAAACAACCTCGAAATGCTGCTGACCTTCGCTGGGTGGTAGGGATGGATTCCTACCCACTCCATGCTGGGAAAAGAGCAACGAAATCCATCAAAACCTGCTTCAAACCCTTCCAGAGTCTCAATTCATTTATCCCCATCACCTTCCCAGGGGCTGCCTGGTCCTCCTGCAGCCCAGAGCCGCTGTCACCTCTCGGGGGAGAGCCTCGCCCTCTCCCAGACCTTTTGTGGGAAGAGACACCATGATCCAATTTCCTCCTAATTGCACTAACAAGGATGAATTAGGACTTTCATCAACAGGGGCGAGCGATCGGTTCGGAGTCAGCCATGGGCGACAGAGCCAGAGATTAAACAAAACTATCATGTTAATGTCTAATAATACAACAGCAAGTGGAAATTAAGCACAAGACAAATCTGCTGCGCCGGCGACATTGGAGAGTTTGTTCTTTAAACACAACGTTATTTTAAAGGCAATGCTATTATTAGGGCCATCTAACTTAATTTCGGAGGCATAATAGAAAAGTAAATGTGCCGCAGTTGCACTTTATGTGCAATTTCGAAAACAAACCCAAAGTGAGGGAGAACGCGGCGTGGGACTGAAATAGCCACTCCAGCTAAATTCCTCTTTGATATACGTTAATTATCTCCAGCAGGGAACGGACAATTTCATTTGGAGCAGTCGGTTGGATGCTCCCCACAACGGGAACCAATCCCTTGATGTACCATAAAAACAATGGAAGCATCAACAGGGACCCCCCCATCCCCCTGGAAAATCCAGAGGGCTTTAACCCCTGTCTTGCCATCATCTTGCTGTCAGCTGAGTGGATTTGTCCCACATTCCTCATCTGGATGTCCATTTTCCTAGAGCAGCCGGTTTATTTGATAGGACTGGAACTTTCTCCTGCTTTGACCAGTGGGAAAATATTTCCCTCTAGGTCCATGGGATTTGTCCCACCCAAAAATGTCTGAGCAAAGCTTTCCTTGAGCTTTCCTGCAGTGCTGAGAACTCTCCCTGTGCCTGTGCCATGTGATCTTGGGATTGATCCAAGGGTAAAGTGATGCAATCCAATTCCCCTGCACGCATTCTGTTTTTTCCAGCAGTGATATCATTTTTCCCTTTTATTAAGTTGCATAAAAATGGCATCTTAGTGCTCAAACATCTCATCCTGCACTTAAGGGAACATTTTAGAGGAGTAGCAGCATTGAAAGCTTTCCTTCTTTATTAATCTGGGACATTGCCCTGTGTTTTATGGCAAACAGGGAAACGGAGCAGGTTGGAATGGTCGTGTAGCACTCCTGAGATCTCCTCTTTTGGGGTATCTCCTTTTTGCTGGGTGTCACCTCCCCCAAACCCCAGGGATGGGTTCACAGTGGTGAAAATCTGGCATCAGGGAGGACTTTTGGCTGCTGATTTTTAAGAAGGGGACTTTTTGTGCCTCCTGAGCATCAGGCAAGCAGAGCATCGCACAAAAATCACATTGGGAGCTGTCTCCTGCCTGGCCCCCTCCTCAGCCTGCTCTGAGGATCCCAGGCTGAGCCTAAAATAGCTAAAAAAAGGGAGGTCTCAGGGTGCTTCCCAAGCCATCCTTTCTGTCTCATTGAAGCTGCAATTCCTTCCCTGCTGGCCGGGGCATTCAGCACATATTCAGCACAATATGAAATTCCTGCTCAGATCCCCCCAGAGAGGCTCCTATCGACTGTCCTTTAAATAGAATTAAAATTGACTCGAGACAGATCTGCAAACCTATTGAATTACTCAGTCCACCACCGAGGCTGGACTGGCCCTGCAGGAAGAGATAAAACTGCCTGGAGCAGAAATGAGTGGACATGATGGACATGAGGACATTACGTTGGGGACCTCTCGAGATGGACTTGCAAAAATGCATGACCTGGGCAGGAAACAGAAACCAGAGCCCTGAGGTGAGGGTTGCAGGAGTGTTGGGGGGCAGTGGGTGAGGGGCAGGAAGAGGGGCTGAGATGCCCCATGGCAACAGTGACTTGAGGAAAAATGTTCATCCCCAGGTTCTCCCTCCCCAGCAGCAAATAACAGAATCAGAGAATGATCTGGATTGGAAAGGTGACTTTCTCCTCACCCAGGTGTTGGGTGGCTGAACAGATTCTCCACATTTGCTGGGCTTTTGCTTCCAGGGGATGGAATTAGTGAGGGGAAATAGAAGAGGATGGAATATGTGTCCCATTTCATCTGCCTGGAACTGTCAGGGAGGCTTTGCTGCCCAAGAGTTTGGGGGAAAAGGCTCATTTACAAATCTGCATTTACAGTTGCAAATCACAGATTCCCAGATTAGTTTGGGTTGGAAAGGACCTTAGAGATCATTCAATTCCAATCCCCTGCCACAGATAGGAACACCTTCCCCTGTCCCAGGCTGATCCAAGCCCTGTCCAGCCTGGCCTTGGGCACTGCCAGGGATCCAGGGGCAGCCCCAGCTGCTCTGGGCACCCTGTGCCAGGGCCTGCCCACCCTCACAGGGAACAATTCCTGCCCAATATCCCATCCAGCCCTGCCCTCTGGCACTGGGAGCCATTCCCTGTGTCCTGTCCCTCCATCCCTTGTCCCCAGTCCCTCTCCAGCTCTCCTGGAGCCCCTTTAGGCCCTGCAAGGGGCTCTGAGCTCTCCCTGGAGCCTTCTCCTCTCCAGGTGAGCACCCCCAGCTCTCCCAGCCTGGCTCTCTAGGAAAGCATCACACCTTGAGCTCCACACTAAAATAATCACAGAATCATGGAATATCCTGAGCTGGAAGAGACCCACAAGGACCATCCAGTCCAACTCCTGGCCCTGCCCAGGACACTCCAACAACCCCACCCTGGGCATCCCTGGAGCTCTGTCCAAAGGCTCCTGGAGCTCTGGCAGCCTCGGGGCTGTGCCCATTCCCTGGGGAGCCTGGGCAGTGCCAGCACCTCTGGGGGAAGAACCTTTCCCTGAGATCCAAAATAACCTCCCCCCAACACAACTGCAGGCCATTCCCTCAGGTGCTGTCACTGAACACTGAGGGAACAGATCCGTGTCTGCCCCTTCCCTTCCCTTCCCCAGTGTACGAGGAGTAAAAGGCAGGAGCTGTTCACAATCCTGTCCCTCTCCCTCAGCCATGCTGTAGGAGCTGGGAATTGCCCAGGATTGCTCAGGAATGCTTTTGAGCTCTGCCTGCTGTGGATGCTCATCGTGGCTCTGCATCCAGGGCCTGGCTCTGGGCCACCTAATGGGCTCCACTGGGAGCCCGGCCCACGGTCCACAAATCAGCAAACCTGGAAACTCATCAGTGCTGCAGGCACCAGTGGCATTTTAAAGATGTTTATCATGAGTGGAATTAACAGGATGCATCCCTCTGGAACCTGTTAGCTATTTTAGTCAGACCCCCACTGACCAAAAAAAATAAATACTGTGCATTTATTTTGTTTGGAAAAAAAATCTCTTTAAGGCCTTGGTGCTGTTGAAGGCTGTGGGATTCCAGGGGATAACAGGAAACATTTCTTCAACCTCCCTCACTGGTAGAGGACAAGATGTATGGGTCACTTGGTAGGGTGAAAATGAACAATTCCAAGCATGGATAACCTCTTCTTCCCAGGCTATCCCTGCCCTGGGAAGCAACATCAGTTCTATAGGAAGATCCCATTGATTGGGGCTGGATGCTGTGGCACAAGGGGAGCACTGGGGTGTATAAGAGATTGTTCTGGTCACCTGGCTGGGATATTGCTTATTCTTCTCTCTTTGGTGCACAGGCTTGCTCAGGATTTGCTCTCCTTGGTGTCCAAACAGGAGGAAATGCTGGCAGGGCTCGGGAGCACCCCTGATTTATACCTGTGTGCCAGCCCAGCTCACCCCGGCCCAGCCACCGCTATTATTAGCTGACAGATTTTAAAGAAAAACTCTATAAATCTCCCCTTGTGCCATAAGCACATTCCTGCCTTGGGAGACCACAGAGCAGCTCATTATCCCACATCCTGAGAGAGAGGCATGTGTCATCCACAGTGACACCCTGAGCATCCTCAGGTTACCTCTCCGGCCGGGCTGGGGAGCTTTTCCTGCTCTCAAAGACAGCTGGAAGGGGAGATGTGCTCTTTTAGCAAGGCAGGAGCCCAGGAAATCGGATTCCTGGCTTGCATTCCCTTCTGCCTGGCCACAGCAGGGAAATACAAACAATAATTAGGGGGAAAAAAGGTGTGGGGGGCTGGATTTGAGGGTTGATGTGAGCTGGTGTCAGGTGGGACTTTGGTCTGAAGGACAGTTTGTTTCCAGAGCTTTCCTGAAATGAAAAAAATAGGAAAAGAAGAAAAAAAAAAAAAAAGGAGAGGTTTTTGTCTGAATATGGGTCTGGTGCAGTGTCTGATGATGCTCCATGGACCTGGGAACTTCATTCACCTCTGGTGTAAGTGCCTCTGGCTTTTCCTCATGGATGGGAACAGCTGGATGAAAAGGACTCCCTCAGCTCAGTAACTCCAAACCACCAACCCTGACGTGAGTTTCCCAATTCAAACTGACCCGACCTCCACAAAGTTTTCCAGTGTGTTTTTTTGGTTCCAAAAAACCTTTTTCAGACCTTCTCCTCCAGGTGCCAGGCACAGCTGTGGCTCTCTGCTAAGATGTGCCGTGGAGCAGCAATCGCTGGAGTCCAAAGCAGTTCTCCAGACTGAGAACTTGCCAAGTGTTGGATAAGCTGTAATAGTCTCTTGTTGTAAGAGCACCTCGCTGACACAGGCTCTGAACTGAAAGGAGCAGGAGCAGAATTAAATTCCTTTGGTTGAAATCTGTCCATTATTCTCGGACATTGGATTGCAGGAGCAGAAAAAAACCCCACTCTGGAAGCAATAAACTGATCACTGTGGAGAGCCCTGAAGGGTCGTGTGCTGGGTGTTGGGAGAAATCACACGAGGCAGCTTCGAAAGCACAGCAGCTCTGCTGCCTGGGGCTTACAAGAGGGCTTTTTTCCCCAAGGAAAGACACAATCCTGGAGAAAAGGGGGGCTGGAAAGCAGGAGGGGAGCACTGAATTGGATGCATGTTGCCTGAAGCCCTCCTGACGCACAGTCCCGCAGTGCTTGGCTCAGGGAAGTCACTTCAGGACACGTTTTTAATATAGCTGGAAGCCTAAAGGTTCAGCCAGGTGCCTCGTGGGATTTGCAATAGCATCTAAGAGCTGCAATTCCTTGAAATCCAGTAAAATGCGTGAGGAATGAGCTGAAGTTGAGGGAGAAGAGCAGAGTGGAAGTGGAGCAGGGTGTTGTATGGCTTTCACAGGGGAGAACCAAAGCAGTTGTGCTCCAAAATGCCCCAGAGTTTCTACCTTTTCATACCAAAAAGATTGAAGGGAGATTTTCTGTCTGAAAAGAGGGTTTTCTTCCTGAAAAGCATGGAGATGCTCCAAGGGCCAGAGCCCCTCTGCTCTGGAGCCAGGCTGGGAGAGCTGGGGGTGCTCACCTGGAGAGGAGAAGGCTCCAGGGAGAGCTCAGAGCCCCTTGCAGGGCCTAAAGGGGCTCCAGGAGAGCTGGAGAGGGACTGGGGACAAGGGATGGAGGGACAGGACACAGGGAATGGCTCCCAGTGCCAGAGGGCAGGGCTGGATGGGATATTGGGCAGGAATTTCTCCTGCTGGTGGGGGTGGAATGGGATGATCTCTAAGGTTGTTTCCAACCCAAACCATTCTGGGATTCCACAATTCTGTTCTGTTCACCTCCTCCCATCCTTGCCCAGCTGCCCATCAGCCCCTCTCCCATCCCTGCTGCCAAGGGAAGACTCTCCCTTCTCCAGAGCTGCTGAATGCCTTTATTAAGATGCCTCTGGAATCGATGCCCTTTCCTCTCCCTCCCCTGCCACTGCCCTGATCCTGGTGTCAGCTGCAGACTCTATCAGGGGTGATGGGATGTTTTCTTCCAGGTCATTGATAGAAATGTCAGCCGGAGCCAGCCGGCCCTGGCAGGCGGCGGGAGCACAAGACTCTGTTGATTCCCACTCCAAGAGGTGCCTTCTCCAAGTTGTCAACCAGGCAGTTTTTAATCCATCTAATTTCTGCCACGGTGATTTCCTGCCCTCCCAGTTTCTTAATCAAGATGACATGCAGGACCCAACCTTGCCGGAGCTCGAGTGCGTTGTGCTGACAACGTCACCTTTATCAGCCCAAATTTATAACCTCATCAAAAAAAGATATCAACTTAGCTGGGCAAGATTTATTTTCCATAAATCCTTGTTGATTGTCATCTTTTATGTTATTCCCTTTAATTCCTTATTAAACAAGTCCCGTAGCCGACATCCCATTATTTCACCCAAAATCAATGTCAGGCTGACAGGGCTGTAATTACACAGGTCATCTTGTTTATCCTTCCCACATATTGGCACAACACTCGTTTTCTTTCGGCTTTCTGGATCTCTCCCAGTGCTCAAGGGTTTATTGGAGATCAGTATCACAGGCAGACCTGTACCTGACTGGGTGGCACAGGCAGGATGGGATGATTCTGCATCCCATATGGACATCTCATGATTGGTCAAAATTCTGAGATGTTTCAACTCTATCCTGATGGGATTTAAACCTTTTTTTTTTTACAAGTGGAGCAAAGTGTTTATACCCAGCTTGGGCTGGTGTAGAGGAAGTTGTCCCTGTCCACAGCTGGAGGGCAGAACAAAATGAGATTTAAGGTCCCTTCCAATCAAAAGTGTTCTATTATTCCATGAAAATGGGCAGAAAACAGCTAAACCCAAAACTCATGCTCAGCACAGAGCCCCCAAAGAACATTGATACTCTGAAATCTCAAGGGTTTGATATAAATTATGCATTTATGGATGTGTGTAGGGATCACTCTCTGTATGTTTTTATTTTCTCCTCAATCCTGGTTTTCTGTCCCAGGAATATTAAGTTTGTGCCTGGATGAGCAATTGCTGCTTACACTGATGGGGCTCTCACGTTTCAATCTCTGTTTCTCGCTTGGGTTATAGACACTTCCCAGCATTGGCTGCCTCAGAACCTATAAATTAAAACCTCCACGTTTCCTCTCCTCACTCCCAGTTCAGCAGAGGACAGAATATCCATCTGGGCATGTTTTTCCTTGCCTCCACCTCAGGTGAGAGCTGTGCTATCAGCCTGGTTCCTCAACGCTGTTTGGACAGGAGCATCAAAGGCAAGGGAAGGCATTTTTCATCAAAGCTGCCAGATTTCTGGGCCAATTTTAAGTGGAAGGGGCTCAGCTGGGGCATCTTGTTCCAGCCCTGCTCCTTTGCCCTGGGGAATTTCAAAGGAGCCTCCAGCTCTGATCTGCACATGGAGCATCCCCTGCCCTTTGGAGCAGCTCCTTCTGTCACAATCAGCAACAGGACAGAGCTCAGCCCGTGGGGAGTCGAGCCATGGGGGAAAAGGGGGAGGTAGGAAAGGCTTATAAAAAAATTCCTGGGAGCAAGGATTTGATCTGAGCTGGTGCTGCACACATGGGACTGCAAAATAATTAGGAAGGAGGATTGCAATTCTGTATTTTCTGTCATTAGGATGTTTTTCCCCCAGGGCAGCATTACACCTGCCTCATGCTGGGAGGTTTATTTTCTTTTTTTTGTGTGTTGATGTTGGGATTTACCTCTCTTTTCTGCTCCTGAATTCAGCTTTCACCACACCATTCCTGCAGGACGTGGGAATGATTTTTCCTTGAGGTGGGAGGGGAACTCAGGCAAAGAGAGTGAGGCAAGATGGGCACAGCAGGAAGGAAACACTTTTTGGCTGTGTTGTGACCTCCAGTGCTACCCATGGCTGAGCAACTTGGGGTACAGGGTTATTTCTCTTCCCAAACTAGAAATTGCTACTCCAAGGGTGACAAAGTTCCCATCTCCTGAGTTCTTGGGGAATCTACTGAATCTGAACCACTTTTTAGCCAAGATCAAAGTCTTTGTAACCAAACCAGCTGAAATGCTGGCCTGGTTCCTCACCCATCCTTGGCATGGGGAAGCCACAGTTGAGGCTGGCCAGGTATAAAAAGGCTCCCTGGTGTCCCCAGCCTTGCAAGGTCTGGCTTTTCCCACTCCCTCTGCCAGGTTTGAGGAGTTTCGTTGCTGTGAGCCTCACGCCGGGCGCTGTCTCTGCGCCTCCAGGCCTCCCCCAGGATATGACAAGCCAGAACACATTGCAGAAGGAGTTCAAAATTATCTATCGCCAACATCCACTTAATCCATCGTCAGGAGAAGCGAAAAGCTCTCCAGGCCTGCAGGAGCTCGGAACAAGCCGCCGTTTCTTATGCTGAGCCTGTGTTCCCACTTGTCAGTTTGATTTCTCAATGCTTTGCAATCTCTGGTACTCTCGGGCAGGAGATGGCGTCACGTCCATCACCCGTTATCGCTCAGGCCCCGTGTCTCCCTTTCTTCTTTCTCAGCCTCTTTGCAATCTTGAACCACTGAAGAAAAAAAAAGGAATGAAAAGAAAAAAGAAAAAAAAAAAAAGAAAAAGGAAAAGAGGCAGAAGCAGAAGCGGCTTTTCAGTTCCTTATCTGCTGGAGCCTGGATTACATCCAGGCCTCTTGCTATGATCCTTCAAGTTCCTGCTAAACATGCCCTGCATCTCCTGATAACATTAAATCTGCATCTCGGGTGGGTTTATCGGCACTTCTGGGTACAGGAGGGGTGGGGGTGCAGGGAAGGAGCAGCACTGGCACAGGTTGTGGTGTGTGAGGAGAGGGCAGAGCAGCACCGACACCTCCTGCTCTGGCTTGCTCCCAGCTGAGTCTGGGCTGAGGATAAAGCAGGACTAGCCCAGGACACTTACAGGATGGGCTGAGTTCCCCAGAAGGTGATGAATTTGCAGGGTCAGGGAGGTCCCCAGGCTGCACAAGACCGAGGCAGTGCAGGTCACAGCTTCTCGGGATAAAGAATTTGATTTCATATCCCATTACTTGGGATGAGTTTAAGAATTCAGTATCCCATTGTAGCACTGAAGCCACTGGGGACTGAAAATTGTTGGTGCAAAGAAATCAACCTCCAAATTCATGCAGGAAGTTAATGAAGAGAAAGAGAGTCTTATTTTGGACTCATTACAGTCAGCAGTGATGTCCAATTAAGAGAAATCCACAGCGTATCCCCAGCAGTGATTTAAAAATAGCAGCTGTAGGCTCCGAGTCATCCCGGGCTCCAAAGAAGGGGAAGTGGGGGTTTAACTCTTTTCCTGCACTCTCTGCTTCAGGAGGGTAAGGCAGGACTGGAAATCCATGAGTTCTGACCAAGAGCATCCCCAGGCTGGCTTGGCAAACCCTGACTTGTTGGTCACTGCTCTGGTTATTGGTGGTTTTAGTTATCAGAGCTGTTTGCCATCAGGGTTGCTTGCCTTGGGGGCTGTTGGTCACTCAGGCTGTTGGCCATTGGGTCCCTTGGCCACTGGGGCTTTTGGTCACTGGGGCTGTTGGCCATCAGGACACTGCTGGTCATTGGGGCTGTTGGTCATTGGAGCTGTTTGCCATTGGGGCTGTTGGCCACTGGCTCTGTTGGACATTTGGCTGCTGGTCACTGGGGCTGTTGGCCATTTGGCTGTTGGCCACTGGCTCTGTTGGCCACCGGCTCTGTTGGCCATTGGGGCTGTTGGTCATTGGGTCTGTTGGCCATTTGGCTGCTGGTCATTGGGGCTTTTGGCCATTTGGTTGTTGGCCATTGGGGCTGTTGGCCACTGGCTCTGTTGGCCACCGGCTCTGTTGGCCACCGGCTCTGTTGGCCATTGGGGCTGTTGGCTACTGGCTCTGTTGGCCATTTGGCTGCTGGTCATTGGGGCTTTTGGCCATTTGGTTGTTGGCCATTTGGCTGTTGGCCATTTGGTTGTTGGCCATTTCATTGTTGGCCATTTGGCTGTTGGCCACTGGCTCTGTTGGCCACCGGCTCTGTTGGCCACTGGCTCTGTTGGCCACCATCTCTGTTGGCCACTGGCTCTGTTGGCCACTGGCTCTGTTGGCCACAGGGGCTGTTGGCCCAGACCTGACCTGGTCTCTACAGGACCAGTGGAACGGCTGCTAAAACCCCTCAGGGTTCAGAGTCCTGAATGAGCCTGCTTTGAAGAAAGGCTGAGTTTCCTCATTTTGATTTCCTGCCATCCCCAGGGAGCTGTGGGGAATGAAGGTGCCTGGACCTGGACAGGGATGATTTCTGTGGCACATCTGAACCGAGTGCTCCCAAGACTTATGGCTTGTTTTGGTGCTAACCCAGCGCAGTGGGTGCAGTGCTGATGTTATTGATACAGGCAGTAATTACATTTTCACACCGGCATTTTTTCTGTCTCTACACCATGTTTATTGCAGACTTTCAATTATTCATTTTTTCCCCCTCTCTTGTTATCCCTCCCTCTTCTTCTTTGCTGATTTTTTCTTGCCTCCTTGTCTTATTTTTCATCTGCTCTTTGGCTTTTTCTTCACCTCTAATTCCTGTGTTTCCAGACTATCTCTCTGACCTGGACAAGGACCCTGAAGACCAGACCTTGTCCCCATCCCTGGACTATTTTGGGATATCTCCTCTGTGTTCAATTTTCTCACCACCCTTTGCCCCAGCTGATTTTTCCGCACCGCCGAGCTCCTTCCACAGAGCTCCCTGGTGCCTTTTCTGTTACAGAATGAGAAATAAAAATGTGGTGCCTTTGTTGCTGCTCATCTATCTGCCTTGCCCAGGTGAATAATGCAGGGAAACATGTATGTATTTATACAGCAAATGGGAAAATACATTTCTTAAGATGAATGAGGTTGTTTTCAGCCTTGATGCACCCAATAAAATAACCCGGTATCAAGAGGGAGGTTTATTTTGAAGTCTGGACGTGTCATAATATCAGCTCCCAAGCAGGACTTCAAATTATATAAATCAGAGAGAGGAGGAGAGGGGAAAGGCCGGGAGAGCAGCGAGCACAGAGGGAACGTGGCCATAAAAAGCTGGAAGCAGGTGTGGGATGCACAAACACAAGGACACACCAGTGGGACATGCTGGATGGAGACTTGAGCTGAGTTTGACACCAGCTTTTTTGTCTCCTCTTTCTTTTGGTTCATGTGTTTTTCTCTCTGTGCCTAGCTTGGGAAAAATTGTGGAGCTTGGGGAAACCATGGTATTGAGCTGCCTGGTGAGGAGACACCAACCGTGACCTCAATCTCTGGGTGCAACAACCCCTCCCTAAGGGAATCCTGCTGCCCCCTTCTAGATCAGCTTCAAATCCACCTTCAAAATCCCATGGATTTCCATAACTCCACCAAAAACCACACTGAGAGCCTCATGCTGGCCACAAACTGCTGCCAAATGAGTCAAGATGTTGCAATAGGTTTGTGAGCAGGCAGCAAATTGTTGTTTATGTGGGAAAAGAGCATTTTCTCTGTAGAAACCATGGCTTTTTAATACTTCTCCCCCCCTAATAAAAGAGAGCTGCCAAGCTTCCTTGTGTTGGTGTACAGATTTCTGCTTTCCCGGTGGAAATTTGGGGGTGTGTCTGGCATACCACATGCTCTTCCCAGCTGAAAACTCCTTTGCTGTGCCAATGCAAAGTGGGGGAGATGTGGAAAAAAAAAAAAAACCCAACCCAGCCTGTAACAAGCCGTAGGCTTTATGTCACAGCTTTTCCTGTCACAGAGGGAAAAAAAAAATTCCCATGCTGTATTCCTGCAGCCTGGAGTGAGCTTTCCCTGCTGCAAGTGCAAGGCAGAAGTGTAAAGCATGTTGTGATCTCGATTTAGGATCACTGCTGTTATTTATCCGTGAGGTGTCACCCAGACAAGGAGCAGGAGAGGAGCCTGAGGGGGAAAAAAAGCTGCTGGTCTTCAGAAGTCACGAGGCTGAAGAGCTCCCCCAGCTCCTCCTCAAGCTCCCAGTGTGTCTGTGGGAGTTTTAATGACTTTGGGGGATGTTTAGCAAATGGATTTTTTTGGGGGCAGGGGGAGAGAAAGCTGTAGAATGCAGTATTTCTGCTACAAGCCTTCAGCAAAAAGGTTTGGATCCATCTCCCAACCTGGGATTTAAAAATTGTGTGAATGTGGCATTTAGGGACGTGGTTTAGTGGTGGCCTTGGCAGTGCTGGAGGAATGGTTGGACTTATCCAACCTAGATTATCATTGACATATATATTACAACATATAATATATCAGAAATTATATGATTCTATGATCTCATGGTTGAACCCTACTCTAGAGGAGGGAGCTGCAGCCTCAGAACACTTTTGCCCCTTTTTTGCTTTTACTTTTGAAGAGTTTCTGATGTTTTGGGAGCACATCTCCCTGTACAAATACACCTGTTCCCTGTATTGCTTTTCACCTGGATTTTTCTTTTTGGGGGAGATGCTGCTAAAGCTTCTTAAGAGGAGCTTCCTGAAGGCCAAACCTGGCTGCAGAAATCCCTCAGGGGAATCAGCCAAGTCAGGGTCACCCCCCCTCATTTGTCCATTCCCCTCCAGTTTTGGCTTTGTCACCAGAGCTGTGTTTGCTGCTCACAGCAGATCTGTCTTGCAGGGGATGTCTCACTTGCTTCATTCCCAATAATTTTCAGACATTGCTGCCCTCATGATTTATCCCCCTTCGGTTTAGATCTCATTTTTCCCAATTTTACCTTTGTCTCCAGGAAAGCTCGTCTATTTTAGTGCCATTTCCTCTCTCTCTCTCTGGCTCACACACTCCCTGTAGCCCAAACTTGTCTTCTTTTCATATTTATTTCAGTATTTGTCTTCTCCTCCCTGTGCCAGCTGCACTCTCAGGATTTATCTCCTCTCTTTCCATGATCTGTCTCGGAGTCCAGTGACTTTGTTTTCCTTTGTTCAGCCGTTTCCTTGGACAAGGTTTAACCGTGGTGTTTGCTGAGGGCTGAGGGATGTGGAAAGGGAGAGGAAAAAAGGATGGGAAGGGGTTGGGAGTCTTGCCCCTGTTTTGGCACTGATCCCCAGGGATCAGCAGTGGTTGGGCACAATATTTTCCAGTGTTTAATCCATATAAACATGGCTCCCCTTGGTGCCACACAGACATTATATTCCAAAAAATGAGAATTTTGGATTACTTTGAAACCTCTTGAGCATCGTGTGCTTCTCACCCTGCTGGCTCTTGGTTCAGCAGAAGCTTCCCAGCCTCTGCAAAGGTTGGTGAAGAGACATTCCCTTGCCTCTGGAGGGAAAAATAATGGTGTTCATGCCCACATTTCACAGGGATCTAAAATTTTTCCTGCAGAGGATTTAATTTAACAGTGGAAAACCAAGGGCTTTTTCTAGGAAAAAACCACAAACTTATTTTTCATAAGGCAAACTTAATAGAAAATTATTTTTATTTTTATTTTTACAAAATATTTGGGCTTTTCCACTGGGATAGTGTAAGGTTAAAAAAAAAAATCAAACAAATTGTTTCAACAGATTTTCTTGCTGAAAAAGGACTTTTCCTCCTCCCTGTGTGGCCCTGGGGGATTTTCAGTGAGAACTTCCAGCTTTGGGTTGGGATCCAAAGTTTCAATCACTAGCACCAAAGGAGGATGAAACCTCCAAGGGAAAATGTGTGTGGGAAAAATGTGTGTGGGTGACCCTGGGGTCACCTGATTCCAGCATTTTGGGCTAATTTATTAATTTGGGAATCTGGGGAGCAGCATCCACAGGACTCCTGTTGCTTCCCATCCTCTGTTGCCCAACCACTCACACCAAGTCCATCCCTTCCCCTGGTCATTTTCTGGTCACTGGGACACGAGGTGTGGTGTAATCCCCAAAAAGTGCCTTTCTCCCCTCCCTGGCAAGCTCTGGAAGGGCTGGGGATGGAAATAAAATCCTCCCTGCACCTCCCATGCAGCCAAGTCTTGGTCCCTGGGGAGGGCAGTGCTTCCTCCCCTTGTTTCCCATCAGCATCCCTGATTTCCAGGCAGTGTGATGGGAATGCAGCTCCCAGCCTCCCCCTCTGGGTACATCTGGAAGGATTCCTCGTCCCCTCAGCACAAAACTCATCCTCCACCTGCCTGCTGGCGTTTTCCAAGTGTTCCCAAATATCCCGTGTAGATGGTGAATGTGCTTCACTTGGGTGAACCTGGACTGGGGCAGAGGCAATGTGAACTGAGGCATCTTCCTTATCCTCCCTGGAAACTCTTCCCAGCCTGGAATTGCAAACCCCCACACCTGGGAAGACCCCAGTGCTTCCCTTACAGTCCTGCCCAACAATTCCAGCTCCCTGGTAATGTCTCCCAACCCTTGAGGGTTTTTTTTCAAAGCTTCACTCTTATTTTGATCCTTAAGCTTTGTGATTTCATTAGTTTAAAACTCAGCTTCTCCCTGTTTCTGTAGATGTTGAGATTGGGCATGACCTACTGTATTAATTTTTCCATATTTTCATCTTCAGGAAAGAAGGAAATCTTTTCCTGAAATACCAATGTTTTTATCTGTTGGCTTGGGATATCCAGCATCTTTCCAGCCTGGCTGGAGCAGATGTTTCTCCTTCCATTGAGCTGCTGACTAAACAGAACCCCCAGCAAAGCCTTTGGTTTGGATTCACCCCAAGAACATCTTCCAGGGATGAGATGATTCAAACTTTTAAATGAAAATTAACAACTCAGAGCCTTCCATCGCTTCCCTCTGGCCTGGCAACCTCGTGGCACATCCATTTTTGGGGGAAAAAGGGAACTGAAATAACAAGGTATCAGATGCCTGCTTTATCAAAAACTTGGAAGCAGCTGATGTGCAGATGTTGCACTCCCAATTTATTGCTACAACAAAGCCATGGGAGTGATGAGATGGAAATCTGGGGAAAGAGAAGGGGATATTTATGGCCATGCTGCTGCATGTGCTGTGGGGGTGTCTCCCTTCCTGAATATCAGAGGGAAGGGGAAGGAGGAGGTGGGGAGAGCTTCAATTTTACAGAGAGCAAGAGTAGGTCTGGAAGGGAAAATATGGGGGGAAAAGTGGATTTGTCCATGTCTTCAGAATTCACTGAGCATCATGAGACAACAGGAAGAGGCTTCTTCCAGGCACTGGACATTGGAGACTTAATAGGTGCCTTTTCAGGCTCCAAGGATGATCTTTGGCTCACCCATAACAGCTTTTTGCTGGATTTGAAGGGGTTTGAAGGGACAGGGCTGATGTGGAGCTGTTGGAGCAGTGGAGCCGTTGGCGCCAGCACCGTCTGCCTGAGGAGCAGCTGAGGAGTCAGGGACTCTAATTCTGTCTGTCCTCTCTCTGAGCCACTTCTTTCCAAGCAGCAATTCTGTTCCAGCTCCTGAGAGCAGCTTTCATCACATCAGTCACTCGTGCAGCCAGCAGGGCTTGCACAGAGGGGCTTCTGTCACCCTGAAAACTCAGCTTCTGAGCTTGCTGACATGGTTTTCTAAGGACTTTCCCAGGACAGTAGCTGTAAACATAGATATGTGTACATTCCTTCTGTTCCACGTCTTGTGATGGGCATCTCTCATGGCCAGTGCAGTGAGAAAGTGTTATCCTGACCATCCCATCCCTGGCCATGGTCAGAAACCTGTAAATCCTGGGAGGAAAAATAAACTCTGCTCTTCTTTTCACCACACCTTGACCTGTGTCCGTGTGATCTGTTCATCTTCAGCAGTAACAGGCTTCTTCAACAGGGGGGATGCAGAGACCTCGTGCCAAACCTGGGATGCTCCTCTGAAGCTCTGTGCCAGTTTTGGTTCATCGAGCCCAGTCATTGGGAATTACTCAACAAAAGGGATCAGCCCCTTGTACATCCTGAAGCACCTCCAAGCATCCTCCCTCAGCATCCTTTACTTCCCTTCCCCTGTGGCAGAGCAAGATTCCCCTTCCACACCTTCCCTCTGGCTCACGAGCGTAGGCGAGGAGAACACCTCATCCCTCTTCTTCCCCGGTGTCTTCCCCGGCAGCAGACCCAGCTCCGAGGTGGGATTTATTGGGCAGGGAGCATATGCCCGTGTTCCCAGCACATATGATCCACGGGATGTTTGTGTGGATGTAATTGTGGAGTGTGTTTGTTGTGAATCCCTAACGAGGGGCCGGAGCAGATGGCAAAGGCTGGCTGCCAGTCACGCTTCCACAGCGCTGCCTCTCTCTCAGGAGCACACAACGGGATCGGGTGATGGGGTTGGTACAGGAAAGGGTCCCACAGGTCAGGTTTTTGGGTTGGGAAAACAGTTTCTTCCTTGTGCAAAAGCCCCTCACCCGTGACATCAATCACATTAAAAACAGTCCCAAATCTGACACTTAAAGCTGATGGTTTCCCTGCTGGACTATGATGTGGAACCTGATTTTCAACACAAAGCCCATTTCCAATCCCACATCCAAATCACCCCACCAAAGCAGCATGTGGGAGGTTCAGAGGAGGGGGAAAGTGGGGAAAATCCCCTCCCAAAGGACATGGCTGCATTCTCGCAGCCTCCCTGAGCTAAATTTGAATTTCCCAGCTACCTGAACGTTCTGGGAGCCTCACATTGGTGCCGTGCTATAAATACAGATGAGAAGACACTTCTATTATAAGTCACCAATTTCTGGAAGCAGAATTGGGCAAATTAGAGAAGAAAAAATGGAATAAAATAAAAGGAGAGCAGAGAAGGAGGAGGAGGGACCTCGAAGGTTTGCAAAGATTTAGTTATCCATGCTTAGGAGATCTTCCCAGGGATGGCTCAGAGAAAATGCCGACCTGAGGAGGAGCCTGGAGAACAACAGCAAACCCAGCAGCAGAGCACAAAGTGAATGGAGCCACAGCGTTTGGAAGTTAATTAGCACTGGGCAGATCATTAGCTACAGCAGCCCATTTAATTAGAGCTGCAGGGCTCCGTTTCACTCTGGATTGGCACCGTAAGGTTGTCCCCACGCCGGCATCGCGGCTTCGTCGGGCTGAGATTCCTCCTGGGCAGCTGCTGCCGTCCCGTTGTTTCTGCCACTGAAAGGTTTGTTAGCAACCTCATCCCTGCTTCCCCGAGTGCTTTGGGAGGCAGAGGCCTCTCCCTTGGTCTTGGAACTGAATCCAGCTCCAGAGGCCAAATTCAGAGCATCAAACTGCTTTTGTAATTAAGCTTGAGGTGGCTTTGCTTTGCTTTGACCTCATTTAGGCTCCGTTTGGGCTCTCCCAGAAGTGAAACGGCCCCTTAATTGCTCAAACAAAGACAGGCATAATTAATAGCCATTTTATCAAATTGCTTCTTTGAAATGCTATGAAAAAAATAACCCTCAAAGCAAGTAAGGAGCCTTCCTCCATCTCTCCAGAGTCACTGCTCTGTTTTCAGTCCATGTGCCCTCTGCATTCCTGGGGCTCTGACACAATTGCCTTCAACCTCTCCCCTGGAAAGGGCAAGGGGAAGGGTTTTAACTAAAAGAGGAGAGATTTAGACTGGATATTGGGCAGGAATTGTTCCCTGGGAGGGTGGGCAGGCCCTGGCACAGGGTGCCCAGAGCAGCTGTGGCTGCCCCTGGATCCCTGGAAGTGCCCAAGGCCAGGCTGGAGGGGGCTTGGAGCAGCCTGGGACAATGGAAGGTGTCCCTGCCCAGGGCAGGAGATGAGCTTTAAGTTTTCTTTCAACCCAAAACTTTCCATTATTCTGTGACTCTCTCTCCTTCAAGTCTGATCTCTCTTCCCAGCAATTACTTTCCTTTGCCCTTGGGTGGCTGCTCAGGACCAGCTTTGCCATCCTCGAAGGGGGAAGAAATGGAAAAGGATGAGGCTGTTCTTGGCTCATAATGGGAATACAGTGCCAAATTTATTTTATTAGGATCTGATAAGAGAAGGGTTTTTCTCCTCCTTTTCTCACCTTGAGAGCAGCGTCTGCCTCTGTCACGTGCGACCTTGGCCGTGGTTGCTGGGCTGGGCAGAACCCTCCCAAATCCTTGCAATGTCATCCATTACTCAGCTCAACACTCCCGACAGCAGGAGATGAACACACCAGGAAAAGAAAAAAGGAGAAGCCTCAAAGAGAGCACAAATTAAAGCGACTGAGATCAGATAATGAGGAAATACAGTTAAATTGTTTCCTTCCTTTCTTCCTCTGGGCTGGCCCTGGGGAAAATCCATCTCATTTACCATTCAGGGCCACTGGATGTGATTTTTCTGCAGGTTTGGTGGGGAGTGAGGATGAACCTGGAGACGCTGAAACTTTTTCCCCTCCTCTTTTCTCTTTCCCAGCTGTTCCTTGACCTCTGCAGTTATCTCCAGCCTTATCAGCAACACAAGATGGCTTTTTTCACATCAGTAAGCACCATCCAAAATACAACAGTCAGAAAGAATAAGAGAAAAATAAATCAATGCCCACAAACAATGGGCCAAAAAATACATAAGGGTTAGTTTTGATGAGTACAATTTATAAAAAAGCCCTAAACCATAAAATCTTTGAATCTTTCCAGTATTAATTGCTTAGTTTTCCCCTGGGGAGAATATACCTCACATCCTGAGCTGAAGATGGTTTGTTTTGGCCTCTTGGGGTTGGTTTTTTTTTGGTTGTTTTTGTTTTTTGTGTTTTTCTTTTTACTTCTCCAGTTTTAAATGAGCTTTCAGTTTAATAAATGAGATTTTTTTTTTTTTCCCTTGAGGTGCTGAGCCTGTGTTGAGGCCACTTTGGGGTGCAGGATACCCCTGGATGCTTGGGCACAGATCCTGCCTCCAGGAGCAGCAAAGCTTCCCCTGCCCATCCATCCATGAACCTTCCACTTTGGCAAGGGGATCATTTGGCCAAGACCTCACCCAGTGCTCACTGAGGTCTGATGTGACCTGGATCAGGCCTTTTTACCCATTTTGCCTCATTTTTGAGGATGGGCAGAGATGGAGACAGGCTGGGGATGGGCCCACACAAGGAGCTTGGTCTGGGATCAGCTCCTCACCCCTCGGGCAGTTTGCTGGAAGCAATAATTAACAGTCATGTTAAAACAGTTTTAAAACATTATTCCTTTATTTCTTCAGGCCAGAGAGGAAAGGAGGAGGGATGGTTTGGGTAAAAGCAGCTCGTGCCCGAGCTCAGGTATCCCTGGGTGTGGTTTGACACATCTGAGCCGGGATCACTGCAGCCTCTCCCAGCACAGCCCCGTCCTCCAGCTGCCTCTCCTCTGTCTCCGTTTGAAGCTGCAGCAGGTCTGGAGCTCAGCAGAACCCCCCGCTAGATGTATTATTCATTTCTGCACTTTAATGATGTGATAAAGTTGCTCGAAATAGGGAAAGGCTCATTAAACTGCCATTTGAATATAGAGCACAACTACATTTGAAGGGAGAGGGAACCAGTCCTGCACCTTCTCCCCTCCCTTCCTGCAGCCTGGAAAGAGCCCCCAGGTGGGTGTTGTTGATGAGATTTTCACTGCTGAGGGGTTGGCAGGAGGGAATGAGGTGCTGGGACATCCCGGAGCATCCACAGGGGCCGCCAGGGTTGGGGTCTGCTGTGTGTGGGGCTTTCCTCCTCCTGGTTGAAAGTGCTGAAATCAAAGGAGGAGTGAAGTGCTGGAATTTGCTTCGGCTTTTCTGCCAGAGGCAACAGCATCTATAAAAGATGATCTGGGTCCTCTTGGTCCTTTGCATTTCCAAAAAATTCCCTCGAAGGCTCGGTTGCCCCCTCTCCCCGCAGAGTTGAGCTGAGCTGGGCTGTGGGTGCTGCAGGACAAGGGGGTGCCCAGCCCTGGTGTCCCACCCAAAGCTGGGGCTGTTCCAGCCCAGCCACACCTGCCCTGCATCATTACAGGTGAGCCATTCACTCCAGCCAGGTTTCCTTAGGGTTTATCCAGCCCCTGATGGAAAACTTCCCCTTGCTGCCAGCCATCCCCTGTTCTTTCTGTTTTTCCTGTTCTCCCTCCCTGTGCAGGGATCCTGCTCAGCTCTCCTGATCAGAGGTTGGCTTTGATCTTCCCCAGAGAAGCCGGCTCGGTGGAGATGCTCAGCAGTCCTTGGGAAATAATTGCACCTCTCTGCAGCTGAGGAGAGAGAGATGTGTCTGCCAGGGCCTCCTGCCCCTGGGCTCCACAGGGCTGGGATGCTGGGATGGGATCCTGAGCAGGGAATGTGAGCAGGGAATCTGAGCAGGGAATGTGAGCAGGGAATGTGAGCAGGGATCCTGAGCAGGGAATGTGAACAGGGAATGTGAGCAGGGAATGTGAGCAGGGATCCTGAGCAGGGAATGTGAACAGGGATCCTGAGCAGGGATCCTGAGCAGGGAATGTGGGCAGGGATCCTGAGCAGGGAATGTGGGCAGGGAATCCAGGCAAGGATCCTGAACAAGGAATGTGAGCAGGGATCCTGAGCAGGGATCCTGAAGCAGGGAATGTGTGCAGGGAATGTGAGCAGGGATCCTGAGCAGGGAATCTGGGCAGGAATCCTGAAACAGGGAATCTGAGGAGGGATCCTGAACAGGGATCCTGAAACAGGAATGTGAGCAGGGAATATGAGCAGGGATCCTGACCCACTGTCTCCCCTCTCACCTGCCCCTGGTTAGTAAGACCCTGTGGATGGGCAGGGACAATCCTGGTCTGCTCTTAGTGAAGTTCTTGGGAAAAAAGTGTTTGCTGCTAAGTCTGAAGGTGCTGAAATTATCTTTTTTTAAAAAAATGTCACATTTCACCCCTCAAGCTGAGTGTCCCCTTGCTGTCAGTGGCTCTGGCACGTGAGCACATGAGGGGGATGATCTGAGTAGGAGCACCTGGAGAAGTGGAGTTGTCCAGAGAGGTTTTGGACTCCTCATCCCTGGAAGTGTCCAAGGCCAGGCTGGACAGGGCTTGGAGCAATCTGGGATAGAGGAAGGTGTCCCTGTCTATGGCAGGGGGTGGAACAGGATGAGCTGTAAGGTCACTTCCCACCCAAACCATTCCATAATTCTGTGGGATTGATCAACTCTGCCATCACTTTCCCTGCAAACACCCCTGTGTCCATGGCAGAGGCTTTCTTAGGGCACAGGATTATTTTGCAGGGAGCAATTGGCCCATTCACCTTTTTTAACTGTTCCTGTCCTCTCCCTGTAGCTGGATTTAGGGATGCAGATTGCAAACTCTGTAATAAATCCCAGCAACCTTATGGCAGGAGGACAAAGCCTCCCAGGACACGAATCCCAAAGCTTTAATCGCTCCATAGTTTGTTTGAGTGGTAAAACCGGGTTGTTGTGTATCAGGAAGCTCCAGGCAGAGGTGGCAGAGTCACGATGTCCTCAGCTCAGTTTTTCTGGTGCTTCACCCCCTCAGGTTGGGTTTGCTGGGCTGTTTCCCTCTCTGGGCTGGGGTTTGGATCCCCCTGACCTGCTGCACCTCTGTGTGTTCAGCCCCGTGGGGAGGAAGCTCATTAGGAGCCCTGCTGCGCTGACCATCCCCAGCTAATTATGAGCTGCCTCCTTAAATTTCCCTTGGCTTGTTTCTATTGGAGACGGGATTTGTCTCCAGTTGAGGCTGTCATTGCATTTCAATTCTCCTCTGCACACCGGGCTTTGGGTAGCAGTTCACATTTATTTTATATTTTTGTTCCCTCTTTTTTTTTATTTTTTCTCTCTTTTTTTTTTCCTCTTTTTTTTTTTTTTTCCTCTTTTTTTTTTTCTTTTATTTTTTTTGTCAAGTGCTTTGAGAGAAAAGTGTGATGGAAATATGGTGTCATTGTTATGATGATGAGGGGACTATTTGTGATGTGCCAGCACCCTTCTCACTGGGATCGAACCATTTGAGACATCCCCCAGGTGGCATTTTGCTTCCACAAAGCCAAGCACTTATGCAAATACACACACATGGAAAGTGTGCGTGTGTGCGTGTGTGGGGATACATAGATCATGTGGGCGTGATTGGAAAGCAAATTCTATAAATAAATCCCATTATCTTATTACACTGTAATTTTCTATCATTATCTTGCAGTGTGGATCAGATGCATCTGTGGGTTGCGAGGAGAGCGAGGGGCTGGGAAGTGGCAAACTTCACTGTCTAGCACAGAGATCCAAGGGTGGAGGAGATGGGAAGGACTTGGGGGTATCTGCAGCCCTCCCCTGCCTTGCAGAGAACTTGAGACCCCAAATCCCCTGGGATAATCCCCAATATTCTGCCCCTGCTGCTCCCCACGGAGCCGAGTCTGACGCGCTGTTCCACAGGTGATTTGTCTTAATGGTGAATCCATCTTGCTGATGGGGGACAAAATTAAAACCAAATAAAAATCCACTGTCTAATTTTTAGTTCGAATGGATTTGGCTTCTACTTCCAGCTTTTTCTTCTTTTCCTGCCTTTGGCTGATGGATTAAAGAGGTTTGGCCGTGCTGGTGTTTTCTCCCTGAGAAGGTGCTCCTGTGCTGTAATCAAATCACTCTCATTCTTCTTCCTGATAAGATAAAGAGGTGAAGCTCTTTGAGTCTCCCACTGTAAGGCATTTTTCCTGGCCCTCAGGTTATTTCTGGGCCTTTCTCTGCACTCTGGTTAATTTTTCAGCATCCTCTCCTTTTGCCAGGTGCATCCCTTGGGACTGGCAGGAGCAGCTAAGTGTTGTCCCCAAACCCTGCTGTGCTCAGACCGCCTCTCCAGCCCCTGGGATGCTTTTCCTGGCTGCTGTGATTGAAAACCACGGATTTTTCTGACTCCAAGACCCCACTTTTTCCAAACAATCTGTCTCCAAGCTGCCTAAAACCCCCAAAGAGCTTTGGGACTCTGACTCGGAGTCACCATTCAGCAGAAAGATCAAAAAAAAAGCCTCAGCCTCATTTGAAAACCAGCACCAGGCTTTGGGATTTTGATTTAAAATATTTTTGTCTAATCCTATTAGCCAAGAGAGGAGACAGGGCTCCTGAAATGACAGTTTTATGTTTTTTTCCGTGTTAACTCCAGGCCTGCAGTCAATTAAACAGTAGATGAGGTGGATCATGGTCGTGGTGCCTGTTGTGAATATGGTGTTTTATAGGGCTGGATAGGAAGTGGGATTTGGCCACTCTCACCTGGGATCTGGGATAAACATGTGACTAATTTCCCATGGATTCTGCACTGGGCTGATGCTTTGACCAGGTGCAAATAACCTGGGAGAAGAGAAAATGTTTTTTTCTATAACCAGAGAGATACTGGGATCGTGGGTCTTGGGATGCAGATCTGGGATCCTCACTTGGATCATTATTTCACCAACTTAATCATATTTTGGAGCTGTAGTCACATGAAATATTTGCAATTGAAATTTTTTTTGGCTGCATTTTGGCCTTCAATGAGTGAAAACCTGTTGGACACTCCTCACAAAATGATCTTTTGGGAAGGCAGGGAAACAGTTCGGTGGCATCAGGAATATTTTGTATTCAGAAGATCAAGGTTCTGTTCCACAACTCCTGGAAATGAACATTTGAACAGCAGCAAATGCTGCTCCTGGAATGGCTGAGGTTCAGTCCCAGGTCAATGACTGCATTTTCTCTCCACGAAGTGATCATTAATTTCAAGTTTACGGTTTATTGCTGTAAAGGACTTAAAAGAAGGACTGTGCCATCCATTGGGTTGGGCACGTGCTGCTCCCTGGTCTGGGTGAGCAGAGCTTTCCTGGCAGGCTCTGAGCCTCACCAGTCTCTTCTGGAAAGCTGTTCCAGGGCAGCCTCAGAGATTTTTTACGACTCCGTGTGTTTATTGCATTCAGAGTCCAACGCTGGAAGTACCTGGTTTTACAGGTGAGGGGACACAAAGAAAACAGCCCCTATAAAACTGTTTAAAGCACTCTGAAATGTGCTTCAGACACTTCCCTGCTGCTGCACACGGGGCTTTAGCTCCCAGCAAAGAGGCTCTTCTCACTGGGAAGCTGCTGGTGGATGTGAGCTGGATCAGATGGAGCTCCCTGGAGAGTGGGAGGTGTAGAAATCCATCTGACTGCCATCTTCCTGCCCTCCCCGTTCCTGGTGCCTGCCAGCCCCACCCAGGTGGCCTCAGGAATGATGATGAAACCATCATTTCCAAGTTATTTTGAGCAAGTTCAAAGTGCATCATTTCAAGACAGAGCCAAAGAGGCTCTTGGAGCATTGTCCCAGCCACAATTGCATCTTCTGAAAAGCTGGAGCTGTGGATGGGCTGGGAGTGAACCCTGGAGTTGTTGCAGGGTTTGTTGAACCACGTTGATTTGGTTGTGGCAGCCCAAAGGCCCAGATTTCACATTAAAACCTTTCTCTTTCCATTGCCAAGTTCTGTGTTTCTCTGATTCTGTAATTCCATGGTTTTCCCATGCCCCTCTCAAGGTCTGCAGAGCCCCAGGGAAATGCCACAATCAGGGGGCAGCAAGCTGGGTGTCTTTGGGGTGAAAACTCCCTAAAAAGAGAAAGAACACAACGATTTATCCGTGGGGACCTGATGGATGGCCACAAACCCAGTGACTCCTCTCTTCCTTGGGATGATGAGTGGCAATGATGCTCCTCAGCATCCATCACCTGCCCTGTCCCTTCCCAGTGCCAAACACTTTGTACCTCACCTGGTGGAAAAGATTTTGAAATTTGGCAGAGCCCTCAGCTGTTATCAGAAAGCTGCTCATAAATTAAATCCTGGCTTTTTTCCTCCTCTGGGAAGAAACCCTGGATGATAAGAGTCTGTTGCAAACCCTTGGCCTCAACACCTCCAGGCACGAGGAGCTGAGCAGGGGTGGTGTCTTATGGGGTGCTCAGTCCTTGACTGTCACTCATCACTCAGGAATCTCCTCTGGAGAAGCTAAAAGGGGGAAAAAGCCATAAAACCAATGCACAGGCTGGAAAATTTATTCTTTTATTGAGGATGCAGTGTTGGATGATCCTACGGGCTGCGAGTTGTTACTTGGATATATTGATTTAAAGTATCTGTCGGGCTTGATTTTTAAAAGTGTGCTTGATTGCTGGCAGGTTTATAGAATTATGGGTTTAATTGGATACCTGTATTTTACTGGATATAAGTGGAATTTATGGCTTTAGTCTCTGCTGTGAGAAAAGCATCCCTCTGTCACCCTCCCTTCCACCAGCCATGGGTGGCAGAGAGGGCTCAGGGCAGGAAAAGAAAGTGAAAATCCATCCCAAAAAGGCTGCCAGGGAATTAAAAATGCCATTATTAAGGCTGCAGCGCCAATCCAGAATGAAGAGTCTCAGGAACTGAGCCTACCTGTGAGCTGAAGACAAGGCTCTTGTTAATTGCCTGATTGCACATTATTTTCGGAAGGGCTGATCTGCATATGCCAAATTTGCATAATGCAAATGTTCTGAGGGAACTGCAGCGGGCCCTGAGCCGGGTGAGATGTTTGGGCTGGATGTGGTTGGGCTGTGTCCTTCCAGGGGAGCCTCTGAGTGTCTTCCCTGCCGTGCAGCTGGGTGGGAGCAGAGCCAATTAATCCCAGGGATTGATTAATCCAGAGAAAAGACAGAATAGAATAGGAGAGTGATGGAAAAGGCTGGTAACAAATCTCACTGTCCTTGCAGGGCATGTCCTTGCCTTCAAATTCAGCCTCACTCCATCAACTTTGCTCTGCTCTCCTGGCTGGCAACAAATTCTGCAAGGTCTCCTCTGGGATCCTGGGAGAAATCTGCCTTTCCATCTCTGCTGGGCCGTGTCAGCTCTTTGCAGTGGTTTCTGCCATGGCACAGCTTCCCTTGCCCCAAACCCTTCCAGCTCCACCCTTTGTGGGGCAGCTCAGGCAGGACTGATCAAAACCAGGTGCTGGGGCCCCAGCCTTGGGCTAAAATGCGGATATTTCCATTGCAGCCTCTCAAGGTGGTTATTCCCAGGGCAGAGGCAGACCCACTGAGCCGACAGCAACATTTCCTGAGCTCGAAGCAACCAGAAAATCTTCAAAGAGCCTCTGAGCCAGACATCTCTCCCAGTTCCAAGCCTGGCCTCGCCTCTGGCACCGCTCTGACGTCCTCTCCTTTCATCCTGCTTGAGAACATCTCTCTTCCCGAAATGCTCCTGCGGGACCTCTTTCCTTCCCTCTCCCCCACACACGTTTCATGTCCTTTTAGAACTCTTAAGTTCTTTTTCCCTTCCTCGAGGCCTTGCCCAGGTCTCCTGCCCTGCTGAGTCCTTCCCAAAAGGACTCTGTTGACCTCTGAGGAGAGTTTGCTGCTCTCCTTGCAGGCTTCTTGTTTTTTCCCAGGTGCAATTTTTCTTGCTCACTTTTTGATGGAAAGTCTTTTCCTGATGGATAGAGCTAAGTCAATCCTTCCCCAATTCCTGCTGTCTTCAGCAGGGGAGAGGAGGGGAAAAAAAACCCTTTTCCTTTTGGTCTTCCATCACCTGTGTTTCCAATCACTCATGTCAGGATTTCTCCTCTCACCAGGATCTTTAATGAGTGCAGCCAATAAAGACAAACTCGTCTCTCCCAAGCACATCCAAACTGCAAATGTTTTTCATTCCTTGCCTTTTTAAATTGGAGTTCCAGAATGATTTCAGTTGGAAGGGAATTTAAAGCTCATCTAATTCCAACTCTGTGCCACGGGCAGGGACACCTTCCACTATTCAGGTTTCTCCCAGCCCCATCCAACCTGGCCTTGGACACTCCCAGGGATCCAGGGACAGCCTCAGCTTCTCTGGGAATCTGTTCCAGGGCCTCCCCACCCTCCCAGGGAACAATTCCTTCCCAATATCCCATCTGATCCTGCCCTCCTTCAGCTTAAGGCCATTCCCCCTCTTTCCATCACTCAGGTCCTTGTGAAAAGTCCCTCTCCAAACATTTCTGTGGTGTAAGAGGTCACCAGAACCACAAAACAGGAGCTTTTCCTCCATGGAATCACCACTATAATCCCTCTACATTCCCACCTTCCTGCATTCCACCCCCTGGTGTTGTCCTGGAGGCTCAATCTTTACTCCAAAAGGTGCAGTTTGGAGGTTGTAAAACCCAAAATGGATCTTAGAAGGGTGGTGAGAAAACTGCTGGAGCAGCTGAAGAATCATCTCTTGCCTTGGGCAACTTTATCCCAAATGTCTGCACCCAAGGCAGAGAGGGGCTTTACAGCACTTTCCACTGGACTCAGGGATGAAACAAGGAGTAAATGATGGAGAAAACATCTGTGCAAGGGGGAAAACAACATGTAAGGCTCTAATTAAGCTCAGCTTTTCTCCGAGATCCCTTACTAAGGGTGGCTGCTGACAAGGCCCCTCAGCAGATGGATCCTGAGCCCTCTGGCCCCTTTGGAAGCTGTAATTTTTGACAGAAAGCCTGTTTATTTGGATTTTAAACACTTTTCCCTTTCCTCCAGGGGTTTAATTGTCTTTTAAAGAAAAAAGTTAACTAAGTACCTATCAAAAAAATCACAAATCAAACCAGTCTTTGTCTGAAGTGAGTAACTTTAGGGGGTGTTTTGTTGGTAATAATAATGAATCATAAAATCCATTGGACATAAGGTGTTATTAAATCCAACAGAGACTGAACTTCCAGCTGGCAGGAGCTGGCAAAGCTCTGCAGGGAGCAAACCCTCAGTCACACCAGCTCTGGTTTGCTGTCGGTGTTGGGAAGGAAATAGAGCAGGGATGGAGCTGGGGCACAGCACGAGGGAGGCTGGGGCTCTCCTCTGGCTGAGCGGACACTCAGGAGCCCAAAGTGACCTGAAATTCAATAATTCCATCCAACAGCTGCTGGCTGGGTCTGAGCTCTGCTGTTGGAGCTGCTGGTTTGGTGACAAATCCATGGAGAGGTTCCTTTTGATCCTGGGAGAGTTAATGGAACCCAAAATGTGCCTCCATCCAAACTGGATCCAGCTGCTGCAGCTCCTGCTCCATCCTGGACCCAGTGGCCTGAGGATGGTGCAGCAGGGTGGGAGTGAAGAGGGATTTACAGAGGAGATCCCATGGGGGAAATCTGGGGATTTACAGAAGTGATCCCATGGGGGAAATCTGGGGATTTACAGAAGTGATCCCATGGGGAAAATCTGGGGATTTACAGAAGTGATCCCATGGGGGAAATCTGGGGATTTACAGAGGTGACCCCATGGGGGAAATCTGGGGATTTACAGAGGTGACCCCATGGGGGAAGATCTCGTGTTGTGTTCTGGTCACTTCTTAGAATGGCCAGGTTTGAAGAGGGACTTTTCACAAGGGCCTGGCATGAGAGAGTGACTGGGAATGTTCCATCCTGGACAGATTCCAGCCCATCCCAGACAGATTCCAGCCCATCCCAGACAGATTCCAGCCCATCCCAGACAGATTCCAGCCCATCCCAGACTGAATCCAGCCCATCCCAGACAGATTCCAGCCCATCCCAGACTGCCCAGCAGGACTCTGGAGGCTATGTTGGTGCTGGATTCAGGGCAATCGGAGAGCGACTGGAGGGAGAGGTGTTTGAATACTCTCACACTCAGAGACTCGTTAAACAGACCAAAATCCCAAAGTGAGGGGCAGCAGATCCCTGATTGTTGCATTTCCAGCCAGGAAGGGCTGGGATTTGCAGCCACTGGGATCCATAAAGTCACAGTTTCAGTGCTCCATGAGCATCCCTGTCAATATTTTGGTCACCTTCACCTTTTCCAGGCTCGGCAAACTGGGCTCCTGCTCCTCTGCTGTGGATAACTGTTGGTCTGCTCTGGACACAGTGGGAATGGGAGGGTGGATCCCACTGCCAGCAGGGCTGGATGTGCCGGGGGAGTGTTGCAGTCCACAACTCCAGGATCTCGTCCAGGGAAGCAGCAGGATTCTGGGGACCAGCATGGAACACCAACAGAGACGGGCCTTTGTTCATGAAACCATTTATTCAACATGGGAACAAACTCAGATCCAGAACAGAGAGCTCTGAACAGAGGCAGGGCAGGGGTTTTGAGGGACAGAACCCCCGAGGGTCCCCACCTTTGAGGGTGGAGTTCAGGGTCAGGGACCACTAGAAACACAGCAAGGGAGAAACCCCAGGGACTCAAACCCAATCAGAACCCCTGGGCCACCCTTCACAAGGGGTTTGGGGTGGGACAATGTAACTCTTTGTCTCCCTGAGGCTGCTGCCACAGCGGAGACCCCTGAGCTGCAGTTCCTGCCCTTCTCCTGCCACCAGCCCTGCCTTCCTCCACGCCCCTCACCTGCCTGCTCCAGGGAAATGAGGAGGGGAGAGGAGGAGCTGCTGCCCTCAGCCTTGGGGAAAACAGAGCCACCCTCGACTGGGAAAAAAGAGTCTTGAGGGATTGAGGGAGCAGGAGAGCAGGGATGGGATCCATGGGATGGGATGGGATGGGATGGGATGGGATGGGATGGGATGGGATGGGATGGGATGGGATGGGATGGGATGGGATGGGATGGGATGGGATGGGATGGGATGGGATGGGATGGGACACGACAGGAAGGGATGGGACAGGATGAGATGGATTGGGAAGAGATGAAATGAGTGGGATGGGATGGGATGGGATGGGATGGGATGGGATGGGATGGGATGGGATGGGATGGGATGGGATGGGATGGGATGGGATGGGATGGGATGGATAACTGTCCTGAGGAATGCTGGAGGGAGTCAGGAGGGATTTTCTGACCTTGGGTTCTGCAATCTCCTTTGAGGGAGCTCTCAGGGACACTGTGCAGAAGTAGTTCCATCGTTCTCCATGACTTTCTCCCACCCTTCACAATGATTTTCCGGCTCCTCAGCACTAAGGTCCCCTCAGTGGATCCCAGCACAGTCTCTGGCACTCTGAAGGATGGAATCTGGGGCCAAACCTGCTGTGGCCCCAACACCACCGAGGCTGGAGGACAAACAATGTGGAGTTTTTTCTTCTGTAAAGGTCAGGTGGCAGCAGGTAACACCCACAGGGGATCTCCACACCTGTCAGGAGGGTGTTCTGCACTGCATAAATAGATATTTATGCTCTAAACCCAATGTGGAGCAGGAATTGGGATCAGGAGGAGGCTGACAGAGAGTTTAAAGCAGGGAGGGACCCGGAGCCATGTGCAGGCTCTCATCTCATCTGTATTTATGTGTGGCCATTCCCTCTGATCTCCCTGAGATAGAACAAATTGATCCCTGCAGTTTAGGGAATGCGAAGCCCAAATTGCAGACACAAATTTAAGTCTTTTCAATCTCCCATCCCCGTCCCTCAGCTTGGGGAGGTGCAGGGAGTCTCGCTGACTCCATAAAGTTCCAGGAGCTGATGTGCCCAGCTCTGAGCAGCCTCATCTGTCTCGATGGCAGCAATGAGCCTGCAGGACCTTGGATTTATTCCCATTTTTTTGGCAGGCATTGAAACTTTGTGCATCAAACAAGAGGCAATCCTGCCTCAGCACAATGGGGAGCTTGGTGCTCTGGTGTCCTGGGACAAGCTGTTCCAAAGATGAACAGGGAGAGAGTCAATCCTTCACAAATTTATCCAGCTGGGCATTAGCCTTGCATTAAAACCTCCCATCCATGGCTTAATGCAGCTTAATGACTTGTTTCCCCTCCTAATTGCTGCTTGGCTACCAGCAGCTCCTTCCATCAGGTTATTCCGCAGGATGCCTGGGTGTTTTCCTGCCAGGCTACAATTAATTCACAAACCACTGGAGTGCAGGAACTGTTTAAGTGGTCTCCCCACATCGCATTACCTTGCACTTCTCTTTGCTGAATAACAGCTCCCAGCCCATCTCACAGGAATCCTCCCTTCCCAGGCTGCCTTCTCTCCAGCCCCTTTCCACTTCAATAATGTAAATATTTAGATCAGGAAAGAAAATGTTGTTGTCACAAAGCTGTTTTTTTTCTTGCATGGATGGTGTTGAGCCACCACCATTTCCCTGTTTATTCCAGGTTATTGTGAGGGGTACAAGTATTGATGGGTGGGTCCCAAGGGCTGATGACCATACAGGATTCTATAGGTTGTGATCCCAAAAGGAATTCAGATTTGTAAGGGAAGTTTCAGGCCTGACATGGGGAGTCTGGGACACTGCTCTGCTCACAGCAGCTGAGGCCAAGGCCCTTCCCAGGATCATTCAGGCACAGAAGATTTGGGTGGGAAGGAACCTCAAAGATCACCAAGTCCAACCCCTACCATGGCAGGGACACCTTCCATAGAGCAGGGTTCCATCCAGCCTGGCCTTGGGCACTGCCAGGGATCCAGGGGCAGCCCCAGCTGCTCTGGGCACCCTGTGCCAGGGCCTGCCCACCCTCACAGAGAACAATTCCTGCCCAATATCCCATCCAGCCCTGCCCTCTGGCACTGGGAGCCATTCCCTGTGTCCTGTCCCTCCATCCCTTGTCACAAGTCCTTTTCCAGCTCCCAGTGAGTCTTCCTTAACAACTGAAGTCCCACAAACCCCAAGCCTCTTGTGCCTACTGCAAGTTTTCCAGGCTGTTCAAATCAAGGGTTTCTTTAGAAATAATTGATGCTAAAATTGCGGTGTTGCTGCTGTCTTTGATTTGCTGCTCTGCGTGACACTCTGATGTCTCTGCAGCTCTGAGAACTCCCTGTGGAATTAAATACAATCCTGTGGCCCTCAGTCATTCCTCAGTCATGGAATTGGAGAATATCTGGAGCTGGAAGGGACCCACAAGGATCATCATGATGACCCACGGTAGCATCAAGTCATGAATCCATTCTGGACACAGCTGGAAGAGGCAGAACGTGGACCCAACCCACACCAGGCATTTGGGGGCTGCAGATCTCACTCATGGAGCCCCAGAGTGGTTTGGGTTGGAAGGGATTGGACTCATCCAGTTCCACCCCTGCCATGGGCAGGACACCTTCCACCATCCCAGGCTGCTCCAAGCCCTGTCCAGCCTGGCCTTGGACATTTCCAGGGTGGGGCAGCCGCAGCTGCTCTGGGCACCTGTGCCAGGGCCTCACTGCCCTCCCAGTAACATCTCCTGGGTAATGGTGACAACCAAGACATGGGGCTGGAAAAATCAAATAAACCCAAGGTCTGGAGTCCCCAGGTTGTGGCCAGCATGGGGTGAAGCTGGCAGTGCCATCAGTGCTGTGCCAAAGCCCTGCAGAAGCAGAAAAGAGCAAAGCACCAGAAAAGAGCTGCAGCCTGCCTGGATCCTCACCCTGCTGAGCTCTCTCCATCCCGATCCAAAGGCTCTGAGTGCTCAGGGCTGCTTCAGGCCCCTTCCCTGTGCTCCTAAACCTTTCCAGTGCTGATTTGCCAGCGGGGCAGGAGTGGGACCTGACTCACTGCCAGTCCCTGGGAGCACAAAGGCAGCAGCCCCGGCTGCCAGCACGTCTGCAAGCTCTGACTAATCAAAGCTACATTGATTACACGAGTTTTGCAAAGGTTTCTTCGCAGGGATGATGCAGGGAGGCTTTCAAAGGGGCCAGGCTGTCAGGCACTGGATGGGGGATGTGATATTGAGGCCAGAGATCCTGCAATATTTTCCTAGATTAGAGATTAACGCACTTCTAATTAATTTTGATGCTGTGTAATACGATAAAGTTGTGTCTTTTTTGTGATGCTGGGCTAGCTCATAATCCAATCTTTAATTATTATCTCTTGCTTTTAAAATAAAGAAAAAGGCTATTACGTTATAATGCCAGCCAGGCAGTGGCCGTCGGGAAGCCGAGGGCTTTATCCAGTGATGGAGGCTGTAAATGTAAAGTCTCTCTTTCCATTTAATGAGCTGGATTGTCTGAAGGATCTGACTGGCAAGAGGTTTGAAACTATAAAACCTCCTAGAGGTGGAGCACAGCCTCCCGACCTGGATATCTGGGGAGCAGGATGGGGATGGGCAGAGGTGCTGGCTGTGCCCTCGCTGAGCTCTGCCAGTAAAGGCAGGGCTGAGAAAGAGCCAGGGAAAATAATTCAAGAGCTGGGGAAAAAAAAGCTTTAAAGTGTTCCATCTGCTTAATTTATTAAAAAGGAGACAGAGAGGTGACTTGATTACCATGTCTAAGTAGCTTCACAGGGAGAAAATACCAGATACTAAAGGGTTCTTTAAGCCCTTAGAGAAAGGCAGAATGGGAACAAATAGTTTAAAGGCAGCCACGGAGCAAAGTTAAGTGAGAAACTGCAATTTTTTTCCAAAATATTGAGGCTGTGAAAGCATCAGGGGAGGAGGGTTCTCCGAGGCTCTTGACATCTGTGGAACAAGAAGGGATGCCTCTCAAGGGGACACACGCCAGCATCCAGCTTCCCGAGAGCTGCAGGGTGCAGATCCCCCTGTGGTTTGGGGTGCAGGACCTCATCTTTGAAAAATCAGACTGAGGACCCCGAAAGCATTGCTCAGCCTCTTCCCAAAATGGTGCAAGCAGAGCTTTTTCCATGCTGGCAATCTCCACAGTCGCGAGATATTTGTCTTCATTTACCACCAAAGGCATCAGCAATCCTTCCACTTTGTTTTCTCCCTGAGAACAAACAAACAAACCAACCAACAAAAAGCCTTTGCTCCTCAGGAAACTTTTTAACAGTCATGAGGTGTCCAAGGGCCACCTCAGATGCTGCCTGAGCCGTCTCCTGCTCCCTTTCAACGCTCAGTCTTCTGGGTATGCATCTGTTTGCTTTTGTTTTGCTCTCAAATAAAGTTGTAGCTTTGTTCTTGCCTTTCCAAACGCCCTTAGTATTCCCGGGGAAAAGGCTGGAAATAAAGCTGCCAGCTCCCGCCAGCCTGACAGGAGCAGACACTGATCAGAGGAGCGATTCCCCAGCAGTTTTATTTACCAACACCAGGCCCTTATCTCCAGCTCTGCCCAGCTCTGGAGAAGCTCCCCTCGGCCCCGCTGCTCCCTCTCCCAGTCAGAGCGTGATTTGTGTAACCGGCTCTGCCCTAATCTCTCGCCTTGATCAGAGCTTCATCCCACTTAGCTCCCACCTGGCTGAATTTTTGACTTGATAAATTGGATGGGGATTTTGACGGGATCTCAGGGCCTTCCAGGCTGCTCCTTGCTCGGCTGAACTTTGTCAAACACAAACCGGCGCGTGATTGCCAAGGGAGATTTGGATCCGGCGAGTCAGAGGGAGCTGGAAGGGCATAACGTGGCCCCAGCCCCAGGTTTTGTGCCAGGATGTGCGGTGGGGAGACATCAGGCCTCCTTAAACAAGAAAAAGAGACTTCTTTGACCTTCAGTTGCACACTCCCATCTCTGCTGGAGCAGTTTTGGCGGCCAGGTTTGATGGAGCGCGGGGCTGATCCGATAGCAGCGCTCGGATGCGCCGGCGGTGCTGAGTTATGGATGCGCAGCTAATGGCACAGCCTCGGCTCCTCGGAAAAGGGCTCCAGCTAAATTCCAATCTTTATCTCGCCCATGTAGCCTGCACATACTTATGTGCATCTGTTATATCTAAATATTTATTTGTGGCACACCAGCAGAGGTCCTTTACCTCTCTATTTACTCTGCTTTGAAGTATTGATCTATAATTACCCGTGAGTACCTTGCCTGTAAACATTTCCCTGCAGATGTACTTATAAATACCACTTACCTAAACACCCCCCTGAATTTTCACCTGTAAATATCCCTTGCCAGGAAAGGGACATGGCAAACTTCTTAAATCAGCAGGAGGAGACTCTCCAGAACCCTTTGTCCAGGTGGAGCAGAGCCCAGCGGGGCACGGGGTGCTGGGAAAGTCTGAGACCATTTTGTGTTTTCTATCTGTCCCCTCAAGAGGCAAAAGTAGCTGTTCATTTTTTTTTTTTTAATTTTTTTTTTCTGTGGCTGACCTTAAACTTCACTCCTGTCATTTGGGAGGTCATCAGGAGTAATTAGGAAGTCCAGCTATATTCCAGACATTGATAATGGTATTAATATAGAGCAGCTTTACAGACTCCAAAACATCAGAGACCTTGGGGACCAGATGTTTGTGAGTGTCTGTTAAAGTCATCTGCTCCAAACTGAGCACAAACATCAGGAAGCTGAGCATGCTTGAGAGCTCCAGGTGTTCCAGATGTTGGAACAGCTGTTGGCAGAATTCCTCCTATGGTATCACAAGGGTCACAATTTCCACAAGTGAGTATCCTCCTAAGATATGGGGCTAATTTAAATGGTAATGCCTGAAAAACAAGTTCCTGACAGGATAAAGCATCTTGGATGTGTTGTGGATAGAAATTTCTGGCTGAGAGCACAGATAAAGCCCCAAAGAATGTCAGGCACTGGATCATCCTTAATGATGGAGGATGCACAGCAGCCGTAACTCCAGGTCTCACCTGGAGAGGTGCAGCCCCATGAGCACAGTTCCTACTAAAAATATTATTTTCCATCACCAGATGAAAATCTGGGAGTCTTTTTGCAGGTGCCAAATACCTGGAGGGAGATGTGAGACGCTGGATGAGCTGGATGACCATGAGGAAGGGCACTCAAGGGTGCTGAGTGAGACCAGCCACGACTCATCTGTCACCTCCTTGCTCCAGCATCTGATGTACTTTGGAAGTAGAATTTAGATTTTGCCCTTTGGAAAGATATCTGGCTCTGGGAGCTGAAAATGTTTGGAAAGGGGGAATATTGTCTTCATCTCTGCTGGCTTCATTCCTGATGTTCTCAGCTCTGCCCAAATCCAGGGGAGATTTGCTTTAAGAGCAGCTCTGAGGACACAAAGGAACCTTCACCAGGTCCTGATGGCCACTCTCAGGAGGGAATCTGGCCTCTTCCTGAGAGAATTTGAGCAAAAACCCCTGATGGAGTCAGTCCTGAGGCCCAGAGGTTGCCCCATGCTGACATGGGACGGCCCAGCTGTGATTCCTGTTCTCTGTGACCAAACATCCAATTTATTATGGAAAAACAAATTTTACCTTAACCACACCTTCTGCTTGGAAAGAGCTTGTAAATGTACCTGATGGGAAGAGCTCCTCTCCAGAAGAATGAGGTGCATCCCTCCTGCAATGCCAGGACTGAACCAGACACTTTCACACTTTCACCTCAGCCTTTGAATCACTCCATGCCTTGATGCTCTGCTTTCTGAACTGAAAAGGAAAAAAAAAAGAAAAAAAAAAAAGAGAAAAAAAATGAAAAGTGTGGGTTTCCATGGAGACAAGAGTTCTGTTCTAAAATCTGAGGGCAGGCAAGATCAGGATTTGGTGTTTTGATGCAGATGCTTGGGTTTAACTTTAGGGGAAGAGCTCAGACTGGAGCTGTTTGGAGGAGCTGTTTTTTGGTGTGGGGGGTGATTTGGGGAGATTTCATTGAAGAGGGGGAAGAAAACCCTCTTGAGTCCTTTACAGAGGGAAAGAACCCACAAGCAATGGGAATGGTGGAGTCATCTGGAGCACATCCAGCTCCTCCTGGTGTCCATAATAGAAGATCCAACCTCCACCTGATGCCAGCAGGGAGGAGATGTGTCCTCTCCTGGTCCTGAAGCACTGGAGAAAACATGGATGGCTTGACCCAGGTGGGAGCTCCAGGATGCAGGCGGTGGGGAAGGAGAAGGACCTTGGGCTGCAGTGTGCTTTGCTTCCCCCACACCTGCTCTCCAGGCAGGAACTTCACAGGCTCTGTAATAATGTGTTGGGTTCTTCACTCCGGCTCATGAGCTCTTGATACTTTGGGCCTTAATTGATTGGCTTTTCTTGGGCTTGATTGCAGCAGCTCGGAGGAATCAGAGCAGCAGAAGGTGACAGAAAGCGTTAGCACTTTGTTTGGAGAGCCCAGCTAATGATTGTGTGCAGGCAAAAATGGGAGTTAATTCTCAGGGAAGAAATCCCACTTTGAGGGAAGTGAGCCACCAAATGTGCTAACAACCTGTCAAAGCAGGTGCTGAGGAGCTGCTGCCCCAGGCTTGACCCCTCACCGAATCCCAGCAGAGCAGTTCGGAGACACAGCACCAAACCATGGGCTGGGATTCCACCCCTGGAAACTCCTTCCAGAAAAAGTCCATGGGGCTTCCTATGGCTTCCCAAGGTTCAGGAAGAGCAGGCAGGTTGCCACTGAAAATCAGTGAGGGAGTGAAATGCCAGCAAAGCCATGGATAGCTTCATAAACTATTTTTTTAAAATATAATCTTATATTGGATAGGGAGACAGTGAAGAGAGAAGGTGGAGGGTATTTGCAGCAGAGCTGGGTGGAGAAAGCCCTTCTTGGTTCATGAACCATAGAACAGAATAATGGAATAATTTAGGTTGAAAAAGCTGTCAAAAATCATCACATCCTGTGATTCCCCAGCACTGCCAAAACCACCACTGATGTCCACAAGTGCCATGTCCATATGGCTTTTAAATCCCTCCAGGGATGGTCACTCCACCACTGCCCTGGACAGTTTCAATCCTTTCCATGAAGAAATTTTCCTTAATATCCAATCTGAACCTCCCCTGGTGCAACTCAAGGCTCTTTCCTCTTGTCCCATTCATTGTTCCCTGGAGCAGAGCCCAACCCACCTCAGCTGCCCGCTCCTGTCAGGGAGTTGTGGAGAGCCAGAAGAGGAGATGGAGATCAGAGCATGGATGAGGCAGGAAGAGGGATGATTGCTGTGCCTCTGTACATCCCCAGTGTGCAACAACCCCCTGGGAGAGCCTGGGACAGAAATGTGCAGCCCCTGAGACTCCCTGGCAGTGTCCAAGGCACTGGCCAAGGCTGGATGGGATTTAGAGCCACCTGGGATAGTGGAAAGTGCCCCTGCCATGGCAGGGGGTGGGACTGGATGAGTTTTAAGGTCCCTTCCAACCCAAACCAGTCTGAGATTCTCAGATCCTCTGGGGCTGTCCCTTTTTCCTCAGTGTGTTTTTAGCTTCTTGCTGGAAATCTGGGAGTCCTCAAAGCCATTCCTGATGTGGAACTGGCTCCTGATTTTCAGGCAGCTTTGAACCCCCAGTTTTATTTGGGGACCTTATCCCTCCATAGGGAAAAGTTCTCCCAGGAGGATTTACTCAAGGATTTCCTCCTGGATTTCCTCCTGGCGCCCATGCTGAGAGCAGACCGGAGAAAGGCGGCTCTGCTGAACTCTCCCTACAGTGGGAATATGAATGTTTTGTTTCAATAACATTTAACAGCAATTGCCTGGGTGACCTTTGCCCTGCTGTGATTAAATATTAATATTCTTCTAGTCTGGGCTCCTGCTCTGCTTTTTCTCCTCTGGTTTCTAAATGAAGCTGCCTGGCCTTGGCCTTTCTTTGGAGCACAGGGGTGGATTACGGATGAGGCAGTGCTGGATCCAACCACCCCAACCAAAGCTCCGAGCTTTGCTGGGGGAAAGAAAAAAAAAAAGAGCTGGGCTATGAAGTTGCTGAACTCAGGGGAATTTAATAACAGGAATTTAATAAAGTGATTAAATGCTGGCTCCTAATTCTGTGAGTGCCTCGCTGATGGTTTCCCCATCGGTGAACGGGCCACACGTTATCACACCTGCCCCAGGAGCTGGGATGAGGCTGGAATGAGCTGCTGGCATTTCTGCAGCGGTGATGGAGGGGATGAGGGATGAGGGCAGCAGGCTGGTGGCTGCTTTGCTGTGGGGTTTGAGGGCCTGGTTGGCTTTGGGGTACGCGATGCAGGGAGAGGGGGTGTGGGGCTGGATGTAGGACCCTCCTAGGGTGGGGGGAGGAAGGCAGAGGGAGTGCTGAGTTTGGCTGAAGCTGTGCTGTGTTCCTGCTCCTTTTCTGCTGGATGTTTTCAGGTCTCAGCTTTGGACTCAAAATAAACTCTGTTTTGCCTTACATTTCACCTCTAAGGTGTACAGATAAGAGGTTCTACTTCAATCATATTTTCTGCTCCATCCAGTGCCATGTTCCTGTTGCATCATCCTCTTTCCTAAGATTTTTTGTTTTGGTTTGGGTTGGGTTTTTTTTAATTTTTTTTCTGAGAACTCTGAATGTGTTGGATTTGGGAATGCCTCAGGGATTTGCTTGCTCCTTTCCATCCCTGGGCTCAGAGAGCACCAGGAGCCAAGGATGCTCCACAGCCAGCACAGCATCCCTCCTTCCCTCTGTGCCAGTGCCGCTTCCCCGCTGCTCCCTCTCCGTGCCTCCACAGCGGATGATTTGCCCGACCTTTAGATGGGAGATGTTCAGAGCCAGCCAGGCTGATCGGGAGTTTAATGCTGATTGAGGTGCTAATGTGGCTGTTCCCGACACACCCCGCTGGGCTGGGGGCTCTTCCATGCTCCCCCGGCAGAGCTTCCAAATGGACTCCACTGCCACGGCCCTGTTCAGTCCAAGGGGATCATTTATTTCAGTTTTGAGGATCAAAGTGTGTGAACGGCCGTGTCTCACTGCTGCAGAGGCTGAAAACCTGAGCTGTTCAGCAGCTGTGCTTTGGCTGAGGGGCTCCAGCCTAGAGGAGCCTGAATCAAATGGATGGGAAAAGCATCTCTGTGCTGCTCTGAGAACCATATCCCATCTTTGGGTTCCATATCCCATCCTTGGGCACCACATCCCATCCTTGGGTACCACATCCCATCTTTGGGTACCACATCCCATCTTTGGTTTCCATATTCCATCTTTGGGCACCACATCCCATCTTTGGGTACCACATCCCATCTTTGGGTACCATATCCCATCCTTGGGTACCACATCCCATCCTTGGGCACCATATCCCATCTTTGGGTACCACATCCCATCCTTGGGCACCACATCCTATCTTTGAGTACCACATGCCATATTCCTCCAGCTTCCAGCACCCCTCCATCTCTGATTTATAGAAGCTAGCCACATCTAATGGTGGGGTGAGAGCAAGACATGCAATTCCTTGGGGGAAAACAGGGAGTGTAAGGAAATTTTCTCATGGGAAGTCATGGCTGGGCCACCAGGAGGCAGTTAATCCTTTTTAATAGGCTCAGGACACTTTGGAAAAGAAGTCCTGTGCTGAAAAAGTTCAAGTTTGACGTAAAAGGGTTTGTGTTCAAGGGCCTTTGGTATCAAAGTCTCACTCGTCCCAGCCCTGCCTTGCAGGAGGAGGTGGCTGTTCCCTGGAGATCTGCTCCTTTTCCAACTCTTTGGCAACAGCTATGTTGTTCTAGCTCCAAAAAATAACAAAGTTGGGGAAGGAAAAGGACAACAAAATATATCCCACTGTAAACAAACATGTCAATTAGTGTAATCAGCTCTAATGAGGAAAGGAAAGCCAAATTCCACACTTTGAGTGGCTTTTTGGGCCGGCTCATTGCAGGCAAGCCCGGCTCCTTCACCCCACGTGTCGGGGGCAGCTGGGGTGTGATGGCCACACCATCCCTGCTGGATTTGGGATCAGTGCTGTGCCACTTTTCCTCCAGCCCTGTTTTTTGGGAAGTGGATGGAGGGTGCATCCTTGACTTGCAGCGCTCAGTCACAAACAAAAGGCGATGATTTATAATTTGCTGTTATTGTGCTGCTCCTCCATCATCCCGAGCCAGCCCTGCCAGTTGGGCCTTGGGACCGGCAGAAGGAATTGCTTTGCCTTCCATTTGCCCAATAAATAATAATAATAATAATAATTGACATAATGGCAATAATAAAACCCATCCATCTCCCCCCCAGCCCTCCCCAGCGTGGCAAGGGGAGCCCAACTTTTGATATCGTTTATTTAGCGGGTGGATTGGGGTTGGTTGACTTTAACACGAGTTGTCATTAAACAAATCTCCCTGCGGCACAGTGGGTATTAAAACCATCTTTCATGGATTCAAATCTTCCAAGAGGGGCCATCAGAGAAATGAGGACCGGGACTGGAGGCTCGGTGTTATTTTTTCCCCTCCTGTGAGATGTTAAGGACTAAACATCCTCATTTGGTCCCCAAAGCCCGTCCAGGGATGTCAGGGCTGTGCCAAACCTAGGATTAGAGGGGTTGGATGCTCCCAGCAAAAAATTCCATCAAAATTAAACAGCTGTCCTTTGTGCCTCCCCAGATTTAATGATTTTCCCATTATTAGTGCTGCTGGGTCAGTTATTATGGGCTGGGCATCTGGGATGAGGGGAAAGAGTGATAACCTGGCAAAATGGTGTGAAACAGTAAAACCTTCCAGCAGGGCTTGGAGGGGGTCCTGTCTGTGTGGACCCCATTGGAAGGAAGGAGAAGTGGGATAAATTTGGAGGACAAGGTTCTGTCCCAAATGCTGGAATATTCTGGCTATTTCTGCTCCACAGCCTGATCCTGAGTGCATCCCTGCACCTTTTGGAGCCCCCAGATCACATGGATGGAGGTCTGTGCATGGCAAGAGCTGATCTGTGTAACACAGCTGGGGCTGAATGCAGCTCCACAATGGAAAAGCTGCATCCCAAATCTCCTCCCAGCCAGGAGTCCCTCCCCGTGGTTGTTGTGGTAGGATTGATGTTACCCACCAGAGGCACTGCCATCCTGAGGAGCATCCCAAAGCCTGCCAGAGTACAGGCCCTGGAAATCAGGTTCCCTGTGAGCACTGAGCTCGAAAACAAAACAAAAGGAATGTCCCTGCTCATTGCAGGAGGGGTGGAGAGGATCATCTTTGGGGGTCCCTTCCAACCCAGCTGAAACCAATCCAACACATTCCCTTCCCTTCCCTTCCCTTCCCTTCCCTTCCCTTCCCTTCCCTTCCCTTCCCTTCCCTTCCCTTCCCTTCCCTTCCCTTCCCTTCCCTTCCCTTCCCTTCCCTTCCCTTCCCTTCCCTTCCCTTCCCTTCCCTTCCCTTCCCTTCCCTTCCCTTCCCTTCCCTTCCCTTCCCTTCCCTTCCCTTCCCTTCCCTTCCCTTCCCTTCCCTTCCCTTCCCTTCCCTTCCCTTCCCTTCCCTTCCCTTCCCTTCCCTTCCCTTCCCTTCCCTTCCCTTCCCTTCCCTCCCCTCCCCTCCCCTCCCCTCCCCTCCCATCCCATCTCCTCTTAAAATAAAGAATCACACTAGAAATTCTGTCCCTCCAGATTCATCTGTTGCAAATTTGACTTTCCTTTTTTTAAATTCTGAACTTTTTATTTCCCTCCCTTTTCCTTCTCCCTGGAGAAATGGTTTGAGGGACAGCTGCTGGCTCTGCTGCTGCTCCTGCAAACAGCCAGAGAGCTCCCAAACAGCTCCTTTGATGGCCCAGGAACACAGGGAGAATAAATCCACCATGGAGAAGCAGCGCTGGATCCCGGACAGCTCTGTGCTCCCCACGGAGCCTGGCTGGTGTTTCTCCACAGATCCCACTGCCTGGGGAAGCGAGGGCCAGAGGCACCAGTGGAGCTTTGTGTCAGGGAAGGTGAATAAATGGATTATACACCAGGTCCCTGCATGGTCCCCACGGGGACATGAGGGTGATGGGTGTTTGGAGGAGGAGGATGCTGAGCTCTGGAGCAGGGATGAGATCCCGTGCAGCCCGTGAGGGACACACATGCCAGGTCATTTGGGATCCTGGGGGGCTTTGCTGTGAGCAGGGCTTAATCAGAGCCTGGCAAAGCATTTTCCTGAGGGTTGGTGGGACAGGCAGCAGCAAAAAGGGCCAGAAAGGAGTAGTTTCAAAGAGAGTGGGCAAAACGTAATCATATCCAGGGAGGACTAATCCCGGATTATCATCAGGGGTTGGAAGGGATAAACCATATCTAAGCACACAGCTTTCATCCCACGGGGCTGTCAGAGCAATCGCAGCCGCTCTGGGGCGCAGGGACCAGGGCGAGAGAGGGAGGGGGAGACCTCTGCCAAGGGCATGGGGGGATCTGGGGGGCGGCTGGGGACCCTCACCAAGGGGACAGATCAGTGTGGGTCCTGGGCTGGGCCATCCTGTGTCCTCTGTGCCTCCAGGGTGTCCCCAAGGCAGGCGGATCCATCCTGCTCTCATGGCTGGCACCGTGACCGCTGCCTGGAGGATGTGGCTGCTCCCCTCCTTATCTTTTTGGCTTCTCTCCTCAAGTACAAATTGACCTCTCAGAATTTTCTCCTTTAATGCCCTTGTTCTCAAATGTTAATAACTGGTCAGTGACAGGCTGATTAAGCCTTCCTTCCTCCCTTATTTAGATTGGTGTCACTGCAGCAGCTCGAACGGGGCCGTAAAGAACATTAACACCCGCTCGGCACTGACAGGGCAAACTATTCCCTGGGAATTGATAAGGGCTTTTTCTGGAAATGAATTTGGCGCTGGCAAAACAAACGGATTCCTTGAGCTCCATCCATCTCCCTTCCTTTAATAACTTTCATTTGTTCGGCGCTATCTCCAGCACCAATTAATGTAACGAATGCCTTTTGTCCCAGCAGGGGCTTTTGCAGGAGCTTCCAGTGGGACAGATCCTCTTCCCTCCTCTTCCCTCCCCTTCATTTCTCGGCTTGGGATGAGGTTTTCTCCCCGTGAGCAGGGGCTGAGTGGCCCAAAATAACATCCTTTTCTCATGGCATCATGCCTGGGTCCTTAATTATATCAATACCTGTATCTATATATCTATACCTTGGTCTAGTATCTATATCTGTATCTTTATCTTATCTTTATACTTGTAACCGTATCATCTGTATTTGTATCTGCATCTGTAGCTATTTTCATGCCATTCATATCCACATCCATATAATTTTTATCCATATCCATATAATTTACATCCATATCCACCCAACCCGTATGTGTATCTGTAGAATCTGCACCTGTAGCTACACCTATATATGTTGATATATCCATATCCATGAGATCTGTGTCTATATCCATATCCTCAGCGTGCACATCCATGCCCATGTCAGTGACCATTTCAGTTTTATCAATATCAATATATATTTTCTTATCATCTATATCCATATCAACTTTATTTGTGTCTGTATCTGCATCTGTTGCTGCACCCATGTCATTCCCATCCATATTCATGGAACTGATAACCATATCCATATAATCTGTGTCTGTGTCCATGTAATCCATATCTCTAGCTATACCTGTACCTGTATCTGCCTTTATATCATCCATACCCCTAAAATCTATGTCTATATTGATGTTTTTACCACATATATTCATGTCCATAACCACATAGCCATTGCCTCTGTATCTGTATCGCTACTCACCTGAGCTGAGGAGGAGCTGGAGGGGGTGGAGGGAAGGGATTCCCATGGAAGGATGAAGCCACCACTCATGGGAGGCCCTGGATCCCTCCCAGGGATGGGGCAGCCACAGCTTCCCTGGGGAACCTGTTCCAGGGCCTCTCCACCCTCACAGGTGAATTCTTCCCCAGTATCCCATCTAAACCTTCTCCCTTTCAGCTGGAAGCCATTCCCCCTCACCCTGTTACTCCAGGCCCTTGGAATAGAAACCTGGAGCTCCAAGTGCTCAGCCCTGGGACCTCACTTCCTGAACTGTACCCCAGTTTTGGCACATTAAGAGAGTTTAAACACTCCATGAGTGGGAGCATTGCAAAGGGCAGAGGCTGGAGGAGGGATGAAGCTTTAGGGTCAGCACACAGAGCAACCCTCTGATGTCTGAGCATCCCAAAATCCCCCAGCACCCTGACCTCTCACAGGACACAGCCTGAGCCTTCCCAAGACCAGGATTTGGAACATGAAGCCAGTGATTTAATTACCAGCAGAGAGAAGAAAAGAGAGAATTTTTTACAGCTGGGTAAGTGCTGCATGGGGCAAGTCAAGAGTTTCTCCTTTTATAGAGCTTATCCCACTGCTGGGATATAATCTCCTCCTGTGTCCCTGTAAATACTCTCCTAAAAATTCAGAGTGGCCATGCCCCAACTCTGGAGCTGTCAAATCCCCCTCCTGCCAGCCTTGGGAGAGATCCAGGCAATAGTGGGAGGGTTATTCCTGTTAAAGGGGCTGTAACACCACTGCAGTGTTTAAAACATGCCTGGCCCTCAGCAAGCAAGGCAGAAAACTGGGAAGAATGAGGAGGTACAAGTAGGAGAGGATCAAGGCAGTGCCACAGTGGCTGGGAAAAAGGAGTTATATAAATGTGAACATGGTTTTTCAAGAGCAAAGAAGAATCAGCCCGAAGCTTGGTCAGCTGTCACCAGGCTGTGATAGGGATGGGGGAGTTGAAATCCCATTTAGCCACAATCCTCGGGAAAGTGCTGCAGTGGGGAAGGCAGTGGGAGGCAGCACAGATCCAGCAGGTGGAAATATCTCCTCCAGAGCAGGGATCAAACCTCTCTGAGAGTGACTCTGGTTCCCCAGCAAGAAGAAATTGGGTGCTTGATCTCCCTCCACCACTTCTGAGCCACTCTTTTCCGTGGTGAAAGGACTTCTCTAAGCCTTTGCTGAGGCTTTGGCGCTCAGTCAGGCAGGGAAACAAATGTGAAATCGGGGGCTAGCACATCCAACTCCTTCCCTGGTGCTTGATTAAATGGGTAGAAAATAAATTCCAGTCTCCCATTTGCTTTCTCTGGAGCTGGGCTGATTTTTTGGAGCAGTGAGAAGGTGGAGGCTGCAAGCCCAGGCAGCTCTGGCTGCTGTGCCAAGCAAAGCACCGGGGGACTGGGACAAACACAGCAGAAAAAGCCCATCTTACAAACAAAGCCTTGAAGCTTCACTTGAAAATGAAGAAAAATTCATTTTCTGATGCAACTGAATAGTCAAAGGCGGGGTATCAAGGGTGCAAAAAAGTTTGGGTTGGAAGGGATCACTGTTCTCTCCCCATCCTCAGCCCATGGAACAACATCTGATTTCTCCAGGCAGGGATATTTTGAGCCAAAAAATCCTAGAAGGAGGTAGAAGTGCAGTTTGGAGCCCCCAGCTTTGTCTGTATTTATGAGGAGTCCAATTGCAGAGGCAGGCAAGGTACAGATCCAGCTGGGGCTGCTCTGATCCCTGGGGTCCTTCATCCATGATATTCCAGCTGTGCTGGGTAGAGGGGAAAAGCTTTTATTATAATATGTGGGCAAGAGGTGTTAAATCTCAAAAAAACCAGAAATCATTGACAATATGTCACTGGGGACAGATTTTGGCTCTTTGATGCCCCAGGAAGGCACCAAATGGGGCATCCAGGCCATACCCAGTCAGGGATTGTAGGTATTTATTCAGGACAAGTTTTGCAAGCCATTAAAACATTGTGGGGTGTGCACAGCACAGGTTTTTTCCAGGATTAGGAGTAGCCTAAAGAGCTGCCATCCCTCTCCATCCCTGCTCCCTGTGCTCCACATCTGCTTTGTGTTGGTCACCACTGGGATTCCTTGATCCGAGGTCTGGCTGGTGCAGGTCAAAAATGTGAGGTCTGCTGGGACCCAGAGCTCAAATATCTAGAAATAAAGAGTAAATAACAAATATCCAGACTTTTCCAGCTCAGCTCTAAGTGGAAGAAACATTCCCTACATATCCCTTCTTTTTATTCCTGTAGAGATTGTTGATTTTTTCCAACACCTTGTGGCCCCAATAACTCAGAGCAGGTGGCAGGGGCTGGGATCAGGATTTGATTACTGATCTGATTTAGGCTGTCAGGACAGGTGTCTCTCTGCAGAGATTGCAAGTGTTTCATGGACAATTTGCAATGAAAGAGAGGAGCTTAAGGAATGATTTATTCCATAACAATGGCAATGATAACAGGGGAAGGGCTGGATGTGGGCAGCATCCAGCACACAGGGAGTCACTTCCACAGGCTCTGGAAGCTGCTGTTACACAAGAGATAGGGACAGATCCCATCCAAATAGGAGGAGTATGAATTTCAGATTCCCCTGGCACATTCTCCTTGGTGTAAAGGGAGGATAAGGACACTTGATCCCTCCTGTGATGACTGAAGTTGGTTGTTAGGGTAATTCCTGTTGGGAAATCAAAGTGAGATCCATGGCAACCCCTGCCAAGTCCTTTCATTTATCCCTTCATGGTCCCTGTGGTGGGCAGGACCCCGTCTCACCCTGCAGGGATCCTGCAGGAGGCTGGAGGCTCCAGTGACGTGGGGATGGTGAGGAGACAGTAAATAGGTTGTGTATCAAAGCACGGCATTCCCTGGCCATGCACCCCTCCTGGGAAGAGGCTGCACTCAGATGCTGGGAGATGTGGTGCCAGAAGGAATCTTGTCCTTTCCACACCTGTGCATTAACCGGGATTTTATTCTGGGGAGGATGTGCCTCACCTGAGAAGTCCTTCAGATGCCACAGCCAAGCTCTTCTCTGATGAAGTGCCAGGAAAAGCTCCTGAGAGGGCTCTTTGACGTCGCTGAGAGGCGATGAATCAGCAAATGCAACTCATCCCATTCCATCCCATCCCATCCCTTGGCTCTGTCAGCCTGGGAGGATGGGAGCTTGAGAGGAGGGATGAGGATCCAGGCTGCCCTGGGAGCAGGGATGAGGATCCAGAGTACCCTGGGAGCAGGGATGAGGGATCCAGACTGCCTTGGGAGCAGGGATGAGGATCCAGGCTGCCTTGGGAGCAGGGATGAGGATCCAGAGTGCCCTGGGAGCAGGGATGAGGATCCAGGCTGCCCTGGGAGCAGGGATGGGGGATCCAGGCTGCCTTGGGAGCAGGGATGAGGATCCAGGCTGCCCTGGGAGCAGGGATGAGGATCCAGGCTGCCTTGGGAGCAGGGATGAGGATCCAGAGTACCCTGGGAGCAGGGATGAGGGATCCAGACTGCCTTGGGAGCAGGGATGAGGGATCCAGGCTGCCTTGGGAGCAGGGATGAGGATCCAGGCTGCCTTGGGAGCAGGGATGGGGGATCCAGGCAGCCCTGGGAGCAGGGATGGGGGATCCAGGCTGCCTTGGGAGCAGGGGTTAGGGATCCAGGCTGCCTTGGGAGCAGGGATGGGGGATCCAGGCTGCCTTGGGAGCAGGGATGGGGGATCCAGGCTGCCCTGGGAGCAGGGATGGGGGATCCAGGCAGCCCTGGGAGTGGGGATGGTGGGTACAGGTTGCCTTGGTTTTCCAGCTCCAGGTCCAGGGACTGTGGCAGTGCTGCCACAGGGGACAGAGGCATCGCTGGCACCTTCTGTGGAAGGAGGTGTCCTCAATACTTTCATCAGTAGGGTAAGAGTGACCTTATCAAGGATTTCTGAAGATCCTGGATAGCCTTGACAGCTGCATCTCCAAAATCCTCATTCCCAGGCATTGACACGTCCTCATCTGAACACATTCCAGCCCCAGATATTAACTTGGTCCAGCCTCATTACCCACTCCCTGGCAGATGAACATCTTTGTGCATATCCCAGCCAAATCACCTCCCTCCCCCTCCTTTTGCAGTAATTAACACCATCCCCAGGTATTTACTCTGTGGATGGATCCATCTCCCTCTCCACTGCAGAACCTTTCCATCCCTGACAGCAGGAGCCCCAGCCATGTGCCCAGATTGATGTCACCACACTCCAAACACGGTGTCCTCTTGTGGAGCAGTGGAGCACAGAATGCAGGGGATCAGTGCAGCAGAACGCCGGGCACGCCTGGGCAATGTCACTCCTCTGCCAGTGAAGGCCACCAGAGCTCCTTGTCCTTTACTGCTGCCTGCTCATCTGCTCCTCCTCAGAGACCTCTGCTCCCAGGGAAACTGGGAAAACCCTTCCTCCTGATGCTGTCGTGATGGGGAGAGCATCTTCTCTCTTGCACAGATGCTGAGCCTGGGTTTGCAAACTCTTCTTGCCTCCAAAACAGCTTAAACATTTCTGCTCTCAAGTGAAGGGCAGCCATAACCCGGCACAGCACTGAAGAGGTTTAAGTCAAAGCCAAACCGTCCTGACCCACTTCACTCCCTGTAGTCAAGGAGATTTTTCCTCTTTGGAAGAAAAGAGATGGCACTGGAGGGCCTGATTCTCATTTACACTTGAGCTGCTCTGAACATTAAAGGGCTCTGGGAGCTGTGTTTGCAGCCTGGAGAGGCTGGAGTGGAAATGAGGATCCAGCCCTTGAGCTAATGAGATGCTCAGCACCTTCCAGAACAGGCATGGAGTCAGAGCCTCCCTTCTCCACAACGCTCTGGGTGCCAGCAGCCAGGCCAGGGGATCCTAAAAACCCCAGGAGAGATCCATTATACTTTTTAGGAAGAAGCCACATCCCAAAAGACTGTGAGCATCCCACTGCAAATTCCCACAGCTCCAGACAGGGATGAGCACGTGCTGATTCCAGCTCCACTGGCAGCATCAGTCCTTTGGCACTGCCCTCACTGGGATGGCTTTTTCATGGAATCATGGAATTGATTAGGCTGGAAAAGATCTCCAGGATCGTCAAGTCCAACATTTAACCCTCCACTGCCAAGGCCACCTCCAACCCAAGTCCTCAGGTGCCACATCTACATGTCATTTAAATCCCTCCACAATCAGTGTCTCCATCACTTAGGGAAGTCTGTTCAGCACATTTCTGATGAAATCCATGGAATTAGGCTGACAACAAAATGGTTTTGACCAACTGGAGAGGAAAGAAATCCCCCAGACTCTCCCTGCCTGAAGCATTTTGTTGAAGTCCTGGATTTTGGGGTGTGCATGCCCAAAACCACATCCCCACACACCCAAAATGAAGATTTATGGAGACCTCCCAGTTTCTAAAGCCAGGCTCATCTTCCCACAGGTATATCCAGATGCAAAGGGATGGAAATGTGTTGTTTGAAGGAGTGAACTCAGCTGTGGCCAGAGATGTTTGTCTGGGCCATGAAGGCACTTGGGGGATGCAGGGTTAATGAAGAGGAAGCAATGAGGATGCTCCCTAATGGAGATGGATCCTACCTGTACATATTTCTATCTGTGACAGAAGCAGCCACATGTTGTCTTTATAACCCCAGCAGAACTTGCTCTGAATTTATCCCAATAAACCAAGGCCCCTCAGCCATAGTTCTGTTATAGCTCAGTGACTGAGGGTGAATCCTCATCCTTCCCACAGCTGGGAGCTGCTGGGAGCTGCTGCAAACCCTTCTGGGCATGTGGGGAGCCCCAGCTGGGTTTGTCATGGAGCTGCAGTTCTCACCACCAGGTCACACACGGATTTCTTGATGGGAGAACTGGGAATAAGGTGTGAATCTGGAAAAAACTGTGGCCTCGGGGTCAATCCCCTCTGAAGGTGGTTTTGTGATCAATTTGTGCATCTGCTGGAAATGATGTTTGAGGAGGACCAGAGCAGTGTGAATTCAGGATTATGTTAATGAGATGAATAATTTCAGGTTAAAAAAGAATTAAAGAGCAGCAAACCTTTGAAAAACGCTGAACTGCTCATGCTGGTACCTCTGAAGTGAAAGGCTTTGTTTCACAAATGCCAAAACATTTTGCTGCGCTATTTTTGAAAGCCCTGAAAAGCTCTTTCCCCTCTTTTCCTTCTCTCCAAAAGGTGAACCAGAAGTTGAATTAATTGACAAAGCCAAGCCCAAAGGCTCCGTTTCCCTGGCTGCAGGGGGAAATTGCCACGTGGGTGAGCCGTGATGGGTTTTGTCTCCCTGCTTACCCCAATGCTGATTTTCCCTCGCAGCATCCCCAGCTCCAAATCATCCAGGCACAACTCCTGCTGCTCCAGCCACAGCCTCAGCTGCAAGTCCTTCAGCTGGTCCTTGTCTCCATATGAATAATATATTTTTTCTCTCTACATGGGGGAAAAAATAAGCAGTGGGATATTTATTTTCCGAAAAGACGCACTGCCTCTTTTGTCTCTGTCTGAATAGCGAGTGTTGCATTAATGAAAGATGATGGAATTACTACAATCTTATTTTTCCATTTAATTGTCCCACCTGTGCTGAAAGCTGTTGTTGGGATAAGGCATTGAGGGATTGGCACATGGAATAAATCTGCCCTGAGGAAGAGGAAAGCGAGGCTGAAGGGGTGCTTTTACCTCTCTGGTGCCTCATTCCAAGCCAATCCAAAGGAAAACAGAGTGCTTCCAAATGACTTCCTGGCCAATCTCACTGCAGGAGAATAAATCTGAGCCAGGCACAAACTCCATGGATGGGAGAGGTAATTTTTGTGCTGTGCCACCGTAACTCCCCCGTGACACCCAGCTGAGGGAGTCCTGCTCCATCCTTTGCCTGACACAAACTGACTTTGGGGGTTCTCTTGCACGTGCCAATGGCTTTTCCCTGCTCCAGTCTCAATCTGAGCTTGTTACATCCTCCCACCTCTCCTTTGGTCTTCTGCAGGGAGAACTTGTATTATTTTCATGTTTCATGCAATTTATTGCATTACAGCTTTAACATTTCCTAAGCTTTGCCCCTTCCCAGAGCTGAAATACCCCCAAAATCCAGCTGAGCTCCCAGCAGGAAAACCCTGCCTTGTTTTCCCTAATGCAAGACAAAAAAAAAATTAAAAAAAAAAAATCCCCAAACTCAATAAAAGAATAAAAAACCCCAACCACGTTTCCTGCAAAGGAAATAAAACCACTTGCTGTATCTTTATATATCATAAAGGTGCCGGGAAGGGCACAAACACCATTTTTATTTTTTAGGTTTGCAATTCACATTTAACCTGGAGCCATCTGTTCTGAGAGCAGCTTGGCAGTTCCAGGGATGAGATGTTCCTCTGCACACACAGCTCTCGCTCCAGCTCACTCCATATTCCAGCTGCTGTGGCCAGGTGGCTCCTGGCTGCTGCCTGACCAGCCCATGGAGCTCCTGCTTGGGAATGTTCCCACCCCTGCCAATGCCCCCAGCCCCAAAATGCCTCTGGGAGCAGCCAGCCATGAGCTGCTGTCACTGCTCAGCAGATTTTGGGATTTCTGGTTGTTTGAGACCCTCCAGGAGCCCCCCTGAGCTTGCACCTCCTTCTGGAAGGGAGACTCTCATGTTTAGTGAGGGTTGGGCTTGCAGTGCTGCCTCTGGAGCACTTCCTCCTTCCCTCAGGAAAGGTATTTTTGGGACTGGTCTCTGGAAATCAGGTTGGAATTGGGCCCCAGGGATTAAAGCCCTGAATGAAGAGGTTTGTCCCACATCTCCTTTGGCAGCCACAGGCACTGAGATGTCCAGGGATTTTATTCCTTATGCCCCATAAGGACACATCCCATCCCTTCCCTCATCTCCATCCCCTCTCGTGAGGTCACTTGGAATTCCCTGAGCTTCACTGAAGCACAAAGCCACCACCAGGACTTGGTCCCATTCCAGAAGAAGGCTGGAATTTCTTGGCCAAGGATGACCCCAATTTCCCAAGGGCTCTGGCCACCTCCATGACAGCTTTACAGTGGCTTGGCTTGCAGAATCATGGAATCCTGGAACCCTGGAATCCTGGAGTCATAGAATCATAGAACCACAGAATTCTATACTCATTAAATCATAGAGTCATGGAATCATGGAATCATGGAATCCTGGAATCTTGGAATCATGGAGTCATAGAATCATAGAATTCTAGACTCATTAAATCCTAGAGTCATGGAATCATGGAGTCATAAAAGAACCATGGAGTTATAAAAGAATTATGGAATGATAGAACCATAGGATTACAGAAGGATGGAATGGCCTGGGTTGGAAGGGACCTTAAAGCCCACTCGGTTTCAGCCCTGCCCTGGCAGGGACACTTTCCTCCAGCCCAGGTTGCTCCCAGCTCCATCCAGCTTCACCTTGGACACTTCCAGGGATGGAGCATCCACAACTGCAATGATACAACACCACATGGAGGAGAGGTGTCCCCAAAAGCAGGAGCAGGAGTGTCCCTGTCCCATGGAGACCTGTGAACAGGCTCCTGACACTGAGGAAATGCAGGAGGACACAGCCCCTGCCATTAACAGGCCTCACTCATAATTAACAAATAACCCATCGGTATCTGGGATGAGCTGAGCGTGCAGGGAAGGGAAGGGCTGGGAAGTGCCCCCAGAGGTGCCTCTGCCTCTCCTGGCTCTGTGTGCAGGGCAGAGCAGGATATTTTATTTATCCAAAGGCCAGCAGAGCCAGAAGGACATGGAGCTGAATGGGGAGCCTGGGCGGGTTATTTTCATTTTTATGTCCATTAATGCCCATTAATGCAGCATCACTTTTAACCACTCATTGCTTCTCCTCACTGCAAATATCCCTGCCCATTTCTCCTGCTGCAGACACAAACCCGGCTCGGGATCGGCTCCAAGCAGTGAAAGCCCTTAATAACCCTTAATTAAAGGGCATTTGGGGATGAGGTCTGAGGAGAGGTGACAGCAGGAGTGGGTTCCTCTGTGCCAGGCTGTGACCTCGTGCTGCTGCTGGGGCAGGGCAGGCTGGTACCACTGGGACTGACACAGGGAGCTGTGCTCATCCTCTGGACACCCTTTAATTGTGGTGATGGGCACACGAGCACAGAGCAGAGCTGGGGGGTTTTGGCTTTGGTTTGCAGGGAAAAACAGGTTCCATTTCCAGCTCTGAGCAATTCCTGGGCACGTGTCCAACCCCAAATCCCAGCACTGGAAACGGGAATGGGGACATGCAAACAGGAATGGGGAGATGGAAATGGGGATGGAGGGATGCAAACAGGAATGGGGAGATGGAAATGGGGATGGAGGGATGCAAACAGGAATGGGGAGATGGAAATGGGGATGGAAGGATGCAAACAGGAATGGGGAGATGGAAATGGGGATGGAAGGATGCAAACAGGAATGGGGAGATGGAAATAAGGATGGAAGGATGCAAACAGGAATGGGGAGATGGAAATAGGGATGGAGGGATGCAAACAGGAATGGGGAGATGGAAATGGGGATGGAGGGATGCAAACAGGAATGGGGAGATGGAAATGGGGATAGAGGGATGCAAACAGGAATGGGGAAGTGCAAATGGCAATGGTGAAATGGAAACAGGAATGCTGAGGTCCAGGCTGCAGGGATGAGATGGAAACATGAAGAGAGATGCAAACAGCAGAGGTGAGATGAGAGCACCACCAGGGAGAAGATGGAAGTTCCAGGAGGGACTGGCAGGAGATGTAAAGCTGGAAGTCCCGGGGTGAGATGGAAATGTCAGGAGTGAGATGGGAGCACCAGGAGTTTTTCACCTCCTCCTTGGATCCTCGAGCTTGCTGGCCTTTGAAAGGCTGTCCAGAAATCCATGCTGGAGTTGTTCCCAGCTCCAGATGTGAGAGGTGCTGCTCTCCCCACCCCAGCACCCCCTCCCTGGGCTCGCAGAGAGCCTTTGAGGCGCAGCTGGATCACGAGGCTGGGACAGGGAAGTCTGGGCTCCGGGCGATCCTGGGAAGAGGCACTGAGATAAAAGCATCTCCTGCTTTCCTTCACAATTCACTGAAATCTGTGCACGTTGAGTGCTTTGATATGGGAACAGCAATATCAAACACATCCTGGATCGGCTGGAATATGGCCAGGGGAAAAAAAGGAAAAAAGGAAAAAAAAGAAAATAGAGGTGAAAATCCCTGTGAAGGCAAAGCAAAGAGCAGCTGAGATTAACAAATTAAAATTACAGAAGTCACCTTTGTCCTTCAGCGTCCCGGCTTGGAGCGAGGGATGGGGAAAATTCTCTGTGTTTGTGCTCAGGGGGGTTAAAAGCTGCTGATTTACAGAGCCAAAGTGCAGCTCTGCATCCCTGTAACTGCTCCCAAGGATCCACCGGGATGCAGAACACTGCCGGCTCTCTGGAGCCCTTCCCAAAGGTCAAACATCCTCGCTTGGAGGGCAGGACATTGAGAGGGAGGTGCCAGATGGATTCCAGCGCATCCCTGCCTTTGGGTGCTTGATAGGGAGAAGGAAGGGAGCGCGCACAGCCCGAGCTGACGATGCTAAAGAGATTATTGAAACCCCAGGAATTCGCTTAGGGCTGCAATTGGCCAAATCAATCATTGCAAACCAGTTCTTCGATGATCTCTGCCCTCTTTTATTTGGTTTAGGAATAGCTCACGGTGGCACCGGGATTTTTACACACTCTTATGCAAAACCTCGGTGTTAATGCAGGGCTGCTCTCCTGTAATGAGGTGTTAAAAGTTCCCTTTCCAACCCAATAAAGGCATTTCGGGTTTCTTTTTTTTGAGCAGGGGGACCTTTCCTGGTTCTTTAACAAAGGCATGAACTGTTATATTTTTATTGATTTTCTTGTTCCTGAAAAACAGATTTTCGATAAAAACCTCTTTTACTTGTAAGCCATAAAAAAAGAAGAGGAAAAAAAAAAAAAAAAAAAAGAAAGAGAAAGCGGCCAAAACGCTGCAGGGGAAAATGTTATGAAATATCAAGGAAAACAACTTTCTGTCATGTTGCTGATACTTTCCAAAATGTTTCTCTCCTGCTAAGAAGCAGGAAAGGCAGTTTGGGATCAAACCCATCCTATCTCTTTTTTATTCAGGGTTTTATTTGGATTTTGGAGTTGAACTCTATCCTATCCCTCCTGCTCCATCCTCAGAGGGTTGAACCCTTTTGTTTCCATCTGGAAAGGGCTCTATCATGACATGGGGTTTTCTCCCTAGGACATCATGGAAACACATCCCACCAGGAGCATCCCAAGGCTGGTAGGAGCCACATGGCATCTGCAGTTATTAACCCTGGAGAAAAAGCATTTATTGCATTTTTTTTTGGCTGTGATTTTGAAAAAGCCTTGGCTTTGCCTTCTTTCAGGCAGGATGAAGATGCAACATTCCCAAAACCTCGGCTTTTTCCTCCCCAGGCTTTGTTGGGTGTCTGAAACTTCTCTGTGCTTCCACCCTTTTGCTTTTTCCCCTATGAAAATTTCAATATCAACAAATCACCTCTTTTTTGGGGGGGAGGGAAGCAAGCAGAGGGAAAAGTGGCTGGTGGCACTGGGATGCTGAACCTTTCCAAGCTGCTGCCACCAGCCTGTCCTGAGCAGACACAGACCCTGTGGGTCTAATCCAGAGGGCTTTTATTTCTCTGTAGTGGGAAATGGGGAACAATGGTGTTAATCCACCTTTTTCTCACATTAAGGCACAACATTGGGTGTTTTTATGTGGGATGGATGAATTTTGTGGTGTCTCTGTGATGAAGACTGCCTCGCTGGGCTGCTCCTCACTTTGGGGGCTCTGAGGAGTAAAGGGAAAAGGAAAAACACCAAATATCTGTGTGGTGCAGGGCTGCCACGGCCAGGAATTGCCTCTTCTATCCAGAAAATTCAGCCAAGTTTTATTTTTCTTAAATAAAAATATATTTTCCATATTAAAAGTGTCCTTTCAGGTGGAGGAGAGCCAGATTCTCTGCTGCAGCTGGTGGAGGATCAGCCCATGGTCAGGCACATCCAGAGGGTGAATTTACTCCTGACTCCCTGTCTCCATCTCTGCTTTGGGAAAACATTTCTGTATTTTCCTTAAGGCTGGGCTGGAGCACTCGTTAGCAGAAGGAAATGGACAACATGAAAAGCAGGATGGATTTCCCACCCCTCGGGTGAAAATTAGTACATGGAGGCAGATGTAAAATATTAAAATGAAATGCAGATATGATCCTAAACACAGGGAAAATCCCTTGGATGGTGCAGAGCGAAGCTTTGGGGTTCTTCCCCCCAAACCAACCACTATTTTCTCTCAGGGGAGGAAGAGCCGGGCTCAGGGAAGGAATCATTGAGACAAACACAGAGCCTGGGCTCCTCCTCGGGCTCTGAATAAGCCAGGGCTGCAAAGGAAACCTTCTGCAGGCGTCACCCTCCAGCGAGCCCGGGATGGGGTCGCTGGGGCTGCACGGAGCTCTCTGAATTGAAGCACTGGAGTGTGAAATAGGAATTACTGACAGCTCTTAAGTATATCAAGAGAACAGCCCTATTCCTTAATACAGAGCTGCTAATAGACATCTAAAGACCTATAAAGCAGACAATTCCTCTATATCATCCTAGTTAAATCAATGTACTTATATTACTCTCATCATTTTCCCTTTAACGTTTATTACATTTTGCCACTGTAATTTATTTTTTCATATCCATCAGCCGATTAAAGACTTTATTCTGAAGATACACACACAGCCTTGTGACCTACTTGAGGCTGACCGAGGCTGTTAAATAAAAGCAATTTGCTGGAGGAGGTTGGAGGGGTTTTGCCCTCCCTCTCTCCCTGTTTTTTTGCCCTTGCAGCGGGAGATGGGAATGCGGGACGATCCCGATTCCAGCACAGATGTGTGTCCTTGGGCAGCCTTGAGCAGTTTTTCCTCTGTTTTAAGCAGTCCTTGTCCTGCCTGGAGATCTGGGATATCCCGAGCTCGTGGTTTTGCCTTCCCAAGCCAGGGGAGAAGGGCTGCGAGGCCATTTGAGCTCCCTAAGCTGTTCCCCAGCTGATCCAACACCTCTCCACCATCCCTACATCAGTGCCAGAGGAAGGAGCAGTTCTTGAGTGCCATCTATTGATGCTGTGCCTCGGAGGTGCAGGAGAGCGCCTGGAGCTGGCCAGGGTCCCACCTGCTCCCTGCCAGGACCCAGCCCAGGCTCCTTCTGCTTTGGCCATGCCTGGACCTGCCTCCTCCTCAGCTGATCCCTGCTTTGGCCACTCTCTTGCTTTTTATTCGCTCCTCTGCCTGAATTATTTAAACATCCCCACTTCGACTTTTATGCATCCGGAGCCACTCCTCTTCCTCTATGTCCAAATAATTTCTCCCTTGGGAAAGAAAGGAATTGATTATTCTTTCACTGTTTGGGCCTGTGTGCACCCAACATTCCCATTTTATTGGATTTATTGCCTTTTTTCAACTTTAATTTATTTTTTTTTAATTTTTTTTTTTTTTTTTTGCAGAGGGATCATTATTATGGTACCAGTGTCAGGACAAGTTTTCCTCAGGTTTCACATGATGCCAATAAGGAAAACCAAAGCAATGGGGGATGAGGAGAGCTCCAGGTCATGCTGGTACCTGGGGGTGTTACTGACCACGAGGAAACAGAAAAACTTCTGAGTAAAATGATTGAAAATAAGAATATTGGAATGCCTGAAAACAGGGAGGAATGCCTGAAAATAGGAAGAACATTTCATAATCTCACAAGGAAATAAATCCCACGTGAGGCAAGGATTAGGAAATCCAAAGCTTTTACACCTGGGGCTGTTGGATGTGGCTTTCCATGAGAAAACAGCAGAGCTGGGGTGCAGCGAGATCAGCTCTTCTGAGCTTTTTAGCTGCATTTATTATTTACCATGGACATTTATGGATTTTATTTATTGCTGTAAATAAAGGGGAGTTGATTTGACCTCTTCACTTCCCCATCCAAAACCAGCCAAGAGCACCAGCACACACCTTGCAGGAAGAAGAGCATTCCTGGGCAAGAGAAGGTGGATCTTGTCCAAACAGCCACATCAGGAAGGATAAAAAGCCCAAATTTCTGTCACAAAATCACCCAGAGGTGGGAGGGAGGGAACTCAACTCCCTCATTTCCATCCCAGGTGTTCAGGGCACCTTTTCTAAGGCCACCTCCCTGGATTGCAGCTTCCAGAAGTGAATATTTCCCAGTTTTATTGTCCCAAATCTTTCCTCCTGCCCCAGAGATGTTCCCCAGAAGCTCATGGTCGTTATCTCAACGAGACCCTGAGCTCCAATCCTCAGCATTTAGCAGGGAGGGAATGACAGCTCTGGAGGGTGCTTTGCTCCAGGAAATTATCTTTTCTCCCTAATTATTTCCGTTTTGTTTGGCTCTGTGATGCCAGGATGCTCTTTGTACCTCATCCAGAGGCCATCCAGGGAAATGACTCTTTCAGCTCCACAAAAAATGATGCCCTGGATGCCAACAGATCCAGTTCCACTTTATTTTTAAAGATATGATTATTTCCACACTCCCACGGCCATTGGAGAGCCCATGAGGATCAGGGACCTTCATGGAGGTTATAGATGGGACTGCTGCCCTGCTTTGCAGCAAAACGCTCCTTTTTGACTGCAAAATGGGCCAAGTAAGCAAAGTTTTCCCTGTGGAGCATAACTGGGAGTTAGTTACCTTGGGAACGAGATTTATCTCTTCCTTTGTTCCTGCTTAATCCAGGGAGGGCACTTTTAATAAGCAATTGATGAGAATTGCTGGGGATAAATTATGCATCCCGGGCCTGGCAGTGAGTTATGGACTCCTCCCTCCTGCTCCAGCACGAGGACCTGGCTCCGACTGCTCCTGTGCCCTTTGGAAACAGAAAATCCATTGAAGATGGAATTCTTCCTGGCAGAAAGGACCCTTTGGACTTGCTCAGCCCAAATCCCTCAGCCTCATTTGAAAGTGGCTGGGTCAGTGTTGGCTCCAAAGTGCAAACAGACACAGGAAAATGTGGAGAGGATGAGGAGGGGATGGAATATGATATTTATATTTAACATCTATAAAATATGCATCACACTCTTGCAATGAATACAGGGAGGGGTCCTCTCCTCATTCCATAATCTCAGCAAAAAACTTCCAATGTGGTTTGGAAATGACATTTTTTAAAATTCATCCCATTTAAAATATTAATCTGGCATGTTATTAATAACGTGGGGCAGAAATGTATATTTTAAGTGAAGGTTTTTATCATCTGGCTCTGGCTTTAATGTGTGGTTTGTCCTTTTCCTGCAGACATCCATCCTCTGGACATCGCTGGGAGATGAAAACTTAAATCGGAGTCGCTCTTGAATTTTTCATCTGAGCCTGATTCTCTCTTTAATATCCTATTTTTATAAAATAATCATCGTCCAGCTCGCAGGGCTGGTAAAAACAAGCCTGATGTAGATGTGAAATGCAGTCCTGTCTATTCCCATCTTAATTTGCAGCTTATTCCAGGTATCCTTGGGCCACGAAGCCAGGGAAGTTATCCTGGATGTCCATCTCCATCCAGTGACCCAGAGTCCTTGTCAGCTGTGTCAGATCTGCACGAGATGGGACAAAATTGCCCTGGAGTTGAGGCTTTCCATGGGTTTATTTGGGGGTTTTCATGCATTTATTTGGGAGTTCCCATGAGTTTTTAGCTCTTTCCAGAGTTATTCTCTGCTTCCAAGGTCATTTTTGCCAGCCTGTTTTTCCAGGACTTGCTTCTTTTCCATGGTAGACACAACTGGAATCCCAATCAGCTGTGATTTTTGAGATGCAACAGGTAGAGGAATGCAGCAGTTTGATAATTTTTCAGGGAGATGCTTCCTTCCAGCATCCCTTGAATAAATCTGGGACAGGACCGTGCAGCTGGGACGGCCCCAAGCTTTCCCTGCCTTCCTGGGATGCTCAGCACCAGTGGGAACCTTCACCTCTGGAAACTCAGCCGGAGAATCTGGAGAGGGAAAGGTTAAACCAAGGAAATAAAAATAACACAGCGGCTTTTCCCTTGACTTCTCTGCCTTGGCAGCAGCCCGGTCCCGCGGCTCAGGAAGCGTGTCCCATCTCCCAGAATCCCGAGGGATGCTGCCAGCCTGGGCTGCCATCACTGCTCCTGTCCCCTCCGAGCCCCAATGTGCTCCCACAGCCGCCCCTCTGTCCTGCTCCTCACAAATCACCGTTCTGGATATCCCACACTGAACCCGCTCCTGTGGATCCAGCTGGGAGCAGAGGGAGCCACTCTGCCATGCCAAGGAAAAGAGGATTTTTAATTAAATTCTGACATCAGGGTTTTATCGCCGGCATCAGGCAGGCAGAGCCTGGCACTCGTGGCAGACACCGGCTTTGCCAAGGAAATCTTTATGGGATAAGGGATGCTCGTCCACCCAGGGGTGGCAGTGGGAAAAGGCTTTCCCTGTTTTCCAAATCCCTCCTTCCCTCCGTCCCCGCTGCCCTACGGACACTGCTGGAGGAAAGGGGAATATTCCCAGCCCAGGCAGTGACAGCAGGAGCTGGCACTGCCCCAGTGTGAGGAGCACCGGCTTTGATTAACTCCCAGCAAAATTGGCAGGGCTTTATCTGGAGCCTCCAGCAGCACATTGCAGCCCCTGTCCCGCCCCAGCAGCAAAACTGGGACAGGGAAGGGCAGCAACTGGAGCTGCTGGTGGTGACACAATCCATGGCAGCAGCACCCACCCAGCTGGGCTCACACCGCTCAGTGCTCCACACTCCAAAGCAGGAAAGCTCAGCCCTTATTTCCCCCTCCTTTAAAAAATATAATAAAAAGAAATCGCATCCAAGGCTGTTTCTTTTTACTTTTTTTTTTTTTTTTTTTTTTTTTCCAGCTGCCCCAATTATCCCATTTGTTCAAAGCAAAATCTTGCAATTCGAGGCAGTTTATTTATTCTGCCCAAGCCGTGTTTACAGCGGCGCATCGGAGCACTGGGGGTGAGTTAAGCGGTGCTGGGGGTTGGGGAGGGGAAAAAGGGGGGGGAAAAGCATCTTTTTGGGCAAAAAAAATTAAAAGAAGGAAATTAGAAAGAGCCATTTTAAAGAGGCAGACATCAAAGGCATCATTTATATTTCAAATCGTGGGGAAATAACTTTCTAATGAGGAATCATAATGGGGAAAGTAAAGATTCCAGTGTTATTGCATTGCCAGCTTCAAAACCCTCCCATTGTTCTACTAGAGAGGAAAAATAAACCCTGAACCAGTCAATTAGAGGGAAGAGGAAAAAAGTGGAATAAACTATTAATTTTTAAAGGAGCAGCTCAATTGGTGGGAAGAGCCTCCCTAAAAATTTGGGGTGTTGTGCTCCAAGCTTCCTGCTCCCCTCTTTCCCAACCTGGGGGTTGTGTTTAATTTATTTTATTTTAAATATATCCAATCCATGCTAGTCCCATGGGGTGCTCCAAGCATCTCCCACCACCTCCAAAGCCAGACCATCACTTTTTTGGGTTAGAAGGACAGGATTGATCCCAAGGATGTTGCCCTGTTCATGACAATTTGGGTGTTAAAAACAACTCCTGCTGCTCCAGGATTAATGAGTTGCTGTCTGGGAAGGACGACAGAGCTGCCAACCAGTGTCACTATTGTCCCATTCAGAGGAGTCAGCTCTGCTTATGATTAATTATTATTATTATTACAACCACTTGGGGACCAGTAGGGGAAAAAAGAAAAAAAAAATCCAGGGGGTTTGTTTGGAAATTAAATGCCCAGTTTCCCCTGTGGAGTGCTTGGGAAGAAAGGGATGGTGGAATTTGCAATGCCTGAGGAAGCAGCTCTGGGAAGATAAGGGCTGGCTGGGAAGGAGGAGCCCAGGGAGGTTTTATGGAGCTGCTCTTGGCAGGAGCAGCAGGTGACTCCACCGCTGCATGTGCTGAGAAAATGAACACCCTTGGAGCTGGGAACATCCCCCAAATCCATGGGATCATTGGGAATCCCAGCCTGTCCTGCTGCTCTGTGGCGCTGCTGAACTTTGGCTGCCCCTTGGGTCAGCAGCACCACGGCCACAGTGGGAGCTGCCAGGGGCCAGCCCAGCACGGAGCAGAGAATGGACAAAGCCCATTCCATCCCCATCTCCTGCCAAGGCTTAAGGGATTTGGGAACTCAGCCTCAATTTTGTCTAATTCCTCTTGTTCTTTTTAATTGGACTCATGCATCTAAACCCCCTCGGCAAATCTCTGCTTTAATCTCCCCACTCCCTGGTTCATCATCTGTTCAATTATTAACATCTCTAATTACTATTAACCACAGCTCTCCTCCCAACTTGCCAGCTGGCTGCTCGGCTCCCAGGATGGCAGAGGAGGATTTCAAAGATCCCAGTGGTTTTTTGTGGGGCACCCAGGGATTTCTGTGTCCTTTGGGAGCTGCCAGATGCCAGGATGGATCTCTGGGTGGCTTCATCCAATCCAGGGATAAGGTGCTTTAAAGAGGGGGATGAGAAGAGTTTAAAGAGTTAAAAGGGATGATAAAGTCAGATGGACAATTACCAGGTGGGTAAAAGGGGAGGGCTGCTGGAATCACCTCATGGATGCTCATCCATATCCAAACTCACCTGAGTTTGCTGTGGGCCATTCCCCTCCTGTGCCTCAGTTTTCCCTGCAAAAAGTGGAGCTTGTTGCTCCTCCTGCAATCTCAGCACTGAAATAAAATTCCTTCAGAGGAATAAATGGAAACAAAGCTTTCCTGAGAATCTTCTCCTTCATTTCAGATTTCCTTTCAATTCTGATTCCCCTTCATTTCAGACAGGCGAGGGGGATTTCAAAGAGCCCAGTGTCTTTTTGTAAAGCATCCAGGGATTTCTGTATCCTTCAGGAGCTGCCAGCATCAGGGGTGGGGTTCAGGGCAGCTCCAGCCCATCCAAAGGCAGGTGCTGCCATAGGAAGGGATTTAAAGAGATGGAAGATGATAAAACCCCCAGACTGGGAGGGGTGAGCTCTGTGCAGCATCTCCTGGAGGCTCATCCACATCCAGGGTAGGCTCAGGCTGGATTTAAGGAAAGGTTCTTCTCCCAGAGGTGCTGGCACTGCCCAGGCTCCCCAGGGAATGGGCACAGCCCCGAGGCTGCCAGAGCTCCAGGAGCCTTTGGACAGAGCTCCAGGGATGGCCAGGGTGGGATTTGGGGGTGTCTGTGCAGGGCCAGGGGCTGGGCTGGATGATCCTGGTGGCTCCAACTCAGGATATTTCATCCTGAGCTTGCAATGGAATGTTTCATTCCTGTGCCTCAGTTTCCCCCACCAAAATATCGTGATACCGAACCTGCAAGCCCCACCTGGGAAATAAAGATCAGTAAGAAAAACAAATTGAATAAAACTTTCCTATGGATCTTCCCTCCATTTCAGATTCCTGCCCTTCCTGATGCCACACCAGCCTTTGGACCTGAGCTCTTTGGTTTCTCCATCAGCACCACAAACTCAGGTGGAAAACTCGCTCCTCATCAGCCTCTCTCAGAGAGTTTGTCAGGAAGGAGCAAGGAGATGTGTTTGCCCCGGTATCCCACAGCCCAGGAATGTTTGTTATGCAGAATTGCTCGTGCTGCTCTCCTGGGAACAGCGTTGGGTCTGGAGATAAATCCTTCCCTCGGCTGCTCTGTGCCCGAGTGCAGCGTTGGGATTCTGCCCCAGCACTGGCTGATTGATGTCACCAAGCAGCACAGCAGGAGCTGCAGTTTTTACAATCAAACACACAATTGGTGCTGCATTTTCGGGTACATATTTGAGCAGCTGAGCTGGAAATCGCCTGTTGGAGCTGCCCAGGAGTTTGGGAGCGCTGGTGCTGCCGCCTCTGGAATTGGGGAATATTTAAAGTCCACGTGCACCAACGTGATGCTGCAAAGAGGGAAACTCCTTTCACTGAGTTTTTCACCTCAGATTCTCTGTCCACATCCACTTCCCTGCCTTAGTTTCCCCCCTGCATGCCTGATGTCCATTTTTAGGGATGCACTGGGACAGCAGCCACCCAACACCACGGAGCTGCCGGCATCTCCGTGGGCTCAGGCATTTCCCTCTCAGCAATCCGACGGATCAACACTTGCCGAGAACTGCAGCAATGAATTTTTCATAGGAGCAAGGAAATTTGAGGCCTGGTTTGGTTGTTTTATTAAACACACAACAGGGATCCTTCAGGGGAGACACGGCGGGCAGTTCCAGAGCTGTGACTGGCGTGGTGGATAATGCGCCTCTACAGATGTTAATTCCTAATTTGCTGCAGAGCTTGGCCCCAGGGACATCGTGCTTGGAAAAGAGGAAATTTGTTCTGGTTCAAAACCTCAGGAGAGACCCACCCTGCTGGAAAGGGGAGAAGAGTTGGGATAACTCAATTAAGCCTTGTGTGCTTGGAACCAAAGGTGTGGGGAAGGGAAAGGAAAAGGGGGTGAGTGAACCCTCCCATATCCCAGTTTTCTCCCCAAAGGAATGTGCAGCAACTTGGGCTCAAGCACAGGCTGCCATTCCATGGAATTGTTGGTAATTTTCCTAATTTCCCATTGCAAAAACTCCATTTTAATTGAAGGGGAGGATTACAGAGGCAGCAGATGAGAAAGAGCAATCTTGGCCACTAATTGAAATTAAACTCATCTTCTGGAAAACCTCGGCCTCCACGTGAATCCAAATGGTTGCACTGTGATCAATGCAAATATTCCCAAATATTCCCATTGCTCTGCAGGGAGAGGGGCTGCCATGGCCAAAACAGGCCTTTTATCCAAAACGAGGCACAATTTTGTTCACAACACCCAGAAACTCCCGAAAAATCCTCCTCTCCAGAAGAAAATGTGAGGCTGAAACCTGCCAAGAGACATAGCATTTATGGGAAGGAGGAGGAGGAAATCTGGATTTAGTGCTATGGATATTTTTTGGAGAGAGCTGGAGTTGCAAATGTTGGTGTATAAACATTAAGAGCATCACTGCAGGATGATCCCAAATCCATGTTTCCCTGAAAAGGTGATGATGGTCAAGGAGAGGAGCAGTGAATGCTATCCCAGGGAAGTGAGAGGATTGAAAGAGAAGGAGCCACCTCAAAACCTGCAGCAATGCCAGGGATTTCTGGAGATTTAAACTGGGAACATATCACAGTCCATATATTCTTCTCTGGATGCAGGGATGGGTTCCTGGGTGACTCCCTGGGGATGCACAGCTCCACAGCAGCGTTCCCTGGGACTCCAGGATGGCCAGAATAACAATCCACAGCCACTTCCACTCCTGGGGGAAAAGCCCAGCCCAGACTTTCTCAGGCTCATTCCCAGATCTCCAGTTTTCCCTGTAATCAGCTTTAGGTGGGGAAAGCCCTGAGCTGGGCACTGCTGGTGTTCAGGGTTAAAGAAATGTGAAAATTGGTGGGGTTTGCCCTAAATCCCTTGATCTGGGGACTCAGGAGTCCCGGCTTTTATTGAAAAGCAGAGTTGGTGGCTTTGGCAGGAACAAGCCTGCAAAGAGGAATTGCAAAGGGGTCAGGGAGGAGGTGGGGAATGAAAACCACTCATGAAAGGAGCTGGAGATATGTAAGGACTTCTTCAAATCATGGATCACTCCTGACACCTCCCAGACAACCGGAGCCACTGTTTGTGCCATAAAAATAGAAATGTGTAGGGAAGAGCTAGACTGCTCTTGGAATAACTCTGACATGCCCCATTTGTAGAGGGTTTTTAAGTTTAGTGGCTTTTTTTCTCCTTCTGGCAGAATTTAGAAGACTTGCAGACATCCTAGAAAATAAATATCCGTAGGGAATTGCTTCTTTTCCCAGGCTGCTCCAGGGGTGCCCGTTCCTTACAGTGATTTTTGCTCTCAGATGTGCAACATCCATGGGCTGCCCTTCTCCATCCTCATCCCAGGGGTGTCAGCTCCACTGCCAGTCTCAGCCAGCTCCAAAGGAACGCTCCCAGAGGATTGACTCCGGGTATTTATGGAATTTATGGAATTCCTGGCTGGGGAATGACAATTTATGGAATTCCTGGCTGATTGTTATCACAATTTCCCATTGCTATCATCCATCCTGGGGGTCTGAGGGAATCAACAGGGAATGTTTTCTGTGCCAGGTGCTGACGTGGCACACTGGGGAGTAATGGGAATATTTTGGGGTGTAGTTTTGGTAAACCCTGCCAATGCCATTCCCCATTCCACATCTCAGGCAGATTTCTCCACTGGATGTCCCATGCTTAGATTCTAGCTAATGGAAATCCTTCTATTTATTTTATTTTATTTTATTTTATTTTATTTTATTTTATTTTATTTTATTTTATTTTATTTTATTTTATTTTATTTTATTTTATTTTATTTTATTTTATTTTATTTTATTTTATTTTATTTTATTTTATTTTATTTTTTATTTTATTTTTTATTTTATTTAATTTCATTTTTTTCATTTTATTTTATTTTATTTTATTTTATTTTATTTTATTTTATTTTATTTTATTTTATTTTATTTTATTTTATTTTATTTTATTTTATTTTATTTTATTTTATTTTATTTATTTTTTATTTTAATTTTTTTTATTTCACTTCATTCCATTTCATTTAATTTCATTTTCTGTTTTATTCATTATATTTTATATTTTATATTTTATATTTTATATTTTATATTTTATATTTTATATTTTATATTTTATATTCTATATGATATTTTATTTTTTATTTTTATTTTTTATTTTTTATTTTTATTTTTTATTTTTTATTTTTTATTTTTTATTTTTTATTTTTATTTCATATTCTTATTTTATTTTATTTTATTTCATTTCATGTAATTTAATTTTTATTTTATTTTATTTTATTTTATTTTATTTTATTTTATTTTATTTTATTTTATTTTATTTTATTTTATATTTTATATTTTATATTTTATCATTTTTTATAATTAAATTAAATTAAATTAAATTAAATTAAATTTAATTTAATTTTAATCCCACATGTATTTTTTGTATTATCCCTGGGTATGTCCTGATCTCCCTGGACCCATTGGCTGTTTGTGAGGGGTCCTGTGGGATCTGGATGCTGCAGAGGCAAAGCCCCACCATCCTCTTCCTCGACTTCACCTTGTGCAGTTTGAGCCACAGCAGCTCCTGGGTGTCACCAAACACTGGGACAAGTTCACTTTCCACTGTCTCACATACAGGGGTACATTTGTCCTCCCAGAGCTGCTGGAAAATGCCCTTTGGTGGGGACAACACCACCTTAATCAGCAGATTTGGGGTCCCAAATTGTCAGCACCCCTCTGGAAATATATAAAGAATAAACATAAATAAAGAAGGGATTAATTTTATTCTTGGAAGCATGGAAGGCTTTGGGGAAAAAAACAGATTCTGGTGGAGAAAGTGCTAGAAATTCAATTATTTGGTGGGGAATGATCTGGGGGACTTGTGTGTGTCTCCTGGAGGAGATGGACACACTAAAGACAGTTTGAGGGTGAAATTAAGGTGAGCAGTGCCCACATCCAGCTCTGATGGAGGGGCTGATCCCCCATCACCACATCCTGATGGAGAGCACCATCCCTTCCCCACCCTCCCTACAGGACCATGGCACCTGCTCCTGGGGCTCTCCCAGTACAACACTGCTTGTGTGGAGCTCTGCTCTCCCCAGGGACAAAATCAAAAAAGCTGAAATGGAGATATTTCACAGCAAGCTTTAGTGAGCTTCATATGCTCCCTGCTCACAGCCACCTGCTTCCAGATGGCCCGGCCACATTCCCATCTGGGATGGGAAACTGCCTGACTTCTGGATTCCTTCCTCCACACACAGGCTGGGGACAGGGTGGGATCCCCCCTCTGCTCCAGGGGACAAAAGCAAAGTGTTCAAATACTGACAGAAGGATTTAATCCCAGGGAAGTGGTCACAGCCCAAGCCTGAGAGAATTCCAGAGATCTGGACAATGTTCCTGGGGTGTCCTGTGCAGGGCTGGGAGTGGCACTCCATCCTGGTGGGTCCCATCCAAGTCAGTGTATCCTGTGATTCTGGAATGTCCCCTGTGCCCTGAGAAGAGGGGAAAAGGAGGATTTTGGGCTCTGCCTGGAGAGCCAGATGCTTGGCGAGCCTGTCTGTTATCCCTGTGATCCAGAGCAGAGTCTGTAATAACTGGAGAGGACAAAGAGCTGTGTGTTGTTGGAGGCGTGCAGAGAAAGGCTGGGCTGTATCAATTAAGATAAGAGCCCTGTCTGAGGCAGCTCACAAAACCAAGGAAATGCCTTTAACCTCTCATTTCCTCACTTTGGGGGCTCTCGATCTGAGCTGCGGTATCGCCATCTGTGACATTCCCTGGATTGTGGTTCCTAATGAATTACCAGCTTTATTTACTGATTTATTTACCCAGTTTTCCTTCCTGGGTGTGAGTAGGCTCCAGGAGCTGCAGGGATGTGGGATGAAATCTCTTCTGGAGGCTTCTCCCTCAGCAGGGCTTTCATGGCACTGTTTGGTGACAGCAGTGTCACAAGTGTCCCCCTCCCACACCTCGCTTGTCCCATTGTAGAGCAACATCCCACTGGGATGGAGCTCTGGGATGTCATTTCTTGTGGATTTGGGGATGGAGACTTGCCTTGCTGCTCAGGGCCACCGTGGAGTGACACATCCTTGTCCTCCATCTGGGGACAATCCAAGCTGTTGATTGAATTCTGTTTGAATAAAAACATCTTGTGTAAAACACAAACTGCGCCTGCCTGGGTGGTTTTGTCCCCAGTCACCCCAGCAGGGCTGGAATCACTGCCATGGGCTCAGCCTTTAAAACCAAGTCAGAAATGATGCTTGGTCCCAGTTTAAGCCCCAGACCCTCCTGCCACTGCTCTGCTCTGTGACCAGTGAGGAAAAGGGATGGTCCATCTGTTACGAGCTTCTCTGTCCAGGAGTCCTGAGCTCAGAGCCATGCCAGGAATTTCAATTATTCCTGCAGTTCTTGCTGAGGACAAATCAGCTCAGCCATGCAGTGTGTCCATGCTCTGCAGCCTGGATTTTAATTGGGAAAAGCCAGGTTTGGGGCTGTCGGGCATGTCTGAGAGCATGGCAGGGTGCTCAGGAGTCCAGGCACCATGACAGCTCCATCCTGGAGCAGGCTCTAGGATTTCAGCTCCTTCTGGCCCAGCACTGCTGTAAATTTTCCCTGGTGTTCAAACCCTGACCCAAAATGAGCTGAGAAAGTTTAATGCATAATTGAAATAAAATATCTATTTTCTCTTTGGATTATATTACAAAATTTTAATTTCACAGAAAAGTCATTACTTCATTTGTTTTGCTAATCCTTCAGATCTGCTCCATATGGAGGATGATCTGGAGCATTATTAGAGTCCCTAATAAGATCTTATTTCCTCCTCAAGGCCACTTGGTAAAGTCTGAACAAACAATGTAGAGCTGCTTCTTCAGCTTTGGACACAGGGGGCTGGAAGTGGAGACATCCCAGATCCTCCTGCTCCTCATCCCAGCAGGTTTGTGTGCCACAGCCCTGGGATGGGACAGCTGCTGGGTGTTTGGGCAGCCTGAGCCAGGAAACCCCAAAATACCCCATGGAAAGAGCTTTTCCAGGCAAGGAGTGGCTCCCAAGAGGAGCAGCAATGGGAAAAGGGGTTTGGGCTGGAGGAGGAGAGGAGGAGAATGGGGGAAGCTCAGGAAAGGCCATAAAGGAGATGAAGTCTTCCAGAGATGCTCCTGAAAGCTCCCTCCACCCCAGAAGTGAATAAAATTCCCAGCCTTGGCTGTGTCCTGCATCCTCCTCCATCTCTCAAACAATCCAGCAGGAGCAGCAAACCTTGTCCTTATTCCAGGGGCAGATGGGAATGTGCTCCCAGCTGGTGCCATGGGGTGTCCATCAGGGTGGGAAGGACAGAGGAGACCTCTCCACCCCCTCAGCATCTTCCCATTCCTCCCCTTCTCCTCCCAGGAAACCCAACTTTGGATGCAGGCAGAGACCAGCCAGGAGCAATGGCAAAGATCCTGTAAAGGCTGGAGCCCCTCTGCTCTGGAGCCAGGCTGGGAGAGCTGGGGGTGCTCACCTGGAGAGGAGAAGCTCCAGGGAGAGCTCAGAGCCCCTGCCAGGGCCTAAAGGGGCTCCAGGAGAGCTGGAGAGGGACTGGGGACAAGGGATGGAGGGACAGGACACAGGGAATGGCTCCCAGTGCCAGAGGGCAGGGCTGGATGGGATATTGGGCAGGAATTGTTCCCTGTGAGGGTGGGCAGGCCCTGGCACAGGGTGCCCAGAGCAGCTGGGGCTGCCCCTGGATCCCTGGCAGTGCCCAAGGCCAGGCTGGACAGGGCTTGGAGCAGCCTGGGGTAGTGGAAGGTGTCCCTGCCATGGCAGGGGGTGGGACTGGATGGATTTTAAAATCCCATTTTTAAGAACCCAAAGCTTTCAGGTATTCCCTGATTCCCTGATTCAAGAGCAGCGAGGGAGGAGCGAGCCCAGGCTGGTTGGGGTCCGGTCCCTCCCGGGGGCTCTGGGGGTTCTGTGGGATCTCAGCTCCCACCAGCGGCTTCTCCCAAACTCCCCTGCCCGATACCTGCAATTTTGTATCCAGGAATTTGGGGGACAACAGCCCTGCTTTCCTCTGCTCTGGGGTGCATAAAGATGCTGCACAGAGCAGGAACACAGGAATCCCATTTCACCACACTTTAACTTTACAAGCTGCTCCCCAAAAAGGCCCTTTTGTGCTGCTTTCCAACCCAAGAAATGCCCAAATGTACCAGGACAAGACCTGACCCATCTTGCTGGGATCTGCCTGGGAAAGAGGGGCCTGCCCAGTAAATAACAGGTTACAGGATTTCCTGGGAATGCTGGGTTTGCAGATCCTCTGGAATATCAACCCAGTGTTTGCTGAGTTACTCTCACAGCTGGGTCTCTTTCCAGAGGTGTTAATAAAATACACAGAATACACTGTAAGGGAGACCTGGGGAGCTTGGAGTGCCTCTGAAAGGTTAAACTGGCAGCTGGTTCTAAGAGGAATCAGCAGAAAATTCGCATTTCATTGATCAGCATCAAAATAGTTGCTCCTACTTTGTACAGAACCTCTTGGATCGCTTAGCCTCCAAAATCCCCCCAAATCCATCACTTTTTAGGTAATTACTGCTCCATTACACCGAGTTTACTGTGATCTATTTGCAATCATGGAATGAATTATCCCTTACGAGGGAAAAAAAATGTATAAGTTTGGGGGAGCGCTGAGAGAAGGGAATAAAGAGCAGAAAATAAAATCAATTCATGGCTCCATTAACACCCAACCACAAAGCTCCTCACCACAGTCCATTCCTGTACCTACAGCTCCTGCACAGCCAGCAAAGAGCCTAAAAAACAATTACAGAATAGAATTAAAATCACCTTTTTAAGCGAAAGTTCTCGAGACGCCTCCCTGCGAAGATTTAATCAGGCGGGTATTGAGTGCCAGCGCGATAATTGATTATTAAATCACTGTAAATACACATCTGTACAAGGCTCCAGTCCAATTTCCCCTCTGCAATAAATATTTCTCGGGGTGTTTATTTAATCCACGCCTGCCCACGTGAATTTCGGTGATGGATCTTCGGCTGCCTGGATGCAAAACAGAACCTCGGCAACGCCGCCATCCATCAGCCACTAAGTTGCTGTTAATAACATTCCCTAGGGAGAAATTCCAGGCAAACAGTTATGAATTTAGTGATAGGGAGCCTCAATCTTCTATTTAAGGAGAAAAGGTGAAGAGGAGTGCAAGGAGAAGGCGCTGAGCTGGGAAAGGATGGAGAGAAAAATTCTTGATGTATTTGGGGTTGAAATATATCCTGAAATGGCATTTTTCCTGTTTTCCCTTGCTTTTTAGGGGAGTCAGTCACAAACATATGGTTCCCCTTGCCTTGTCTCTCACTGGGGAGAAGATTTGGGGAGAGAGGGGGAGAGCAGTTCATGGGCAAAGATTCTCCAGACAGCTCTAATTGGTTCAGCCAAGCCTCAAAAGTGCAGAAATTACAAGGAAAAATGAGTATGCAGCAGGGGGATGAGGCTCAAAGTGTGACAGGATAATAAAAAATGTAAATAATCAAGAAATCCCTTCCTCCATCAAAGTCCAGCCCAAGAGTTTTATTCCCAGAGGTGCTGGCCTGCGGTTTGGAAATGTGGTTTTCATGGATTTTGGCTACCCAAATGGGTTAAAAATAAAATGGTTTTGCCACAAAGCCAAAGGAGGCGATCTGCACAGCCAGGGGGGCTGATGGACAGCAGCTCTGGAGATCCTCCCATCCTCCCATCCTCCCATCCTCCCATCCTTCCACCCTTCCATCGTCCCATCCTCCCATCCTCCCATCCTCCCATCCTCCCATCCCTCCATCCTCCCATCCTCCCATCTTTCCATCCTCCCACCCCTCCATCCTTCCATCCTTCCATCCTCCCATCCTCCCATTCTCCCATTCTTCCATCCTCCCATCCTCCCATCCCTCCATCCTCCCATCCTTCCATCCTCCCATCCTCCCATCTTTCCATCCTCCCACCCCTCCATCCTTCCATCCTCCCATCCTCCCATCCTCCCATTCTCCCATTCTTCCATCCTCCCATCCTCCCATCCCTCCATCCTCCCATCCTTCCATCCTCCCATCCTCCCATTCTCCCATTCTTCCATCCTCCCATCCTCCCATCCCTCCATCCTCCCATCCTCCCATCCTCCCATCCTTCCATCCTCCCATCCTTCCATCCTCCCATCCTCCCATCTTTCCATCCCTCCATCCTTCCATCCTCCCATCCTCCCATCCCTCCATCCTCCCATCCTTCCATCCTCCCATCCTCCCATTCTCCCATTCTTCCATCCTCCCATCCTCCCATCCCTCCATCCTCCCATCCTTCCATCCTCCCATCCTCCCATCCTTCCATCCTCCCATCCTTCCATCCTCCCATCCTCCCATCCTTCCATCCTCCCATCCTCCCATCCTCCCATCCTCCCATCCTTCCACCCTCCCATCCCTCCATCCTCCCATCCTCCCATCTTTCCATCCTCCCACCCCTCCATCCTTCCATCCTCCCATCCTTCCATCCTCCCATCCTCCCATCCTTCCATCCTCCCATCCTCCCATCCTCCCATCCTCCCATCCTTCCACCCTTCCATCCTTTAGCTGAGATCAGAATTTAACGAGGACAAAAGAAGCCCTGAATGAGGAGATTTTCGAGGCTGTTTGAAGGTTTAATGAGAACAGGGAATGATGCATAATTGAACACATGGAGCATCCAAATCCCAGGGAAGGGGAGCGAAGGGCTCTGCCCTGGCCACACCCAAGGCTGTACCCCACTGCCATGCCCCCCATTCACCTGTCCTAAAAATGAGCACTTTTAAAAGTTTCTTTAAAAAGCCCTAAAATCTGCATTTTCCAAGAGGGAAACTGAGGCACGGGGGTTCCGGGATCACTGATGTCCATCAGACCCCTGGAAACCCCTGAAGCTGAAGGAAGAAAGGAAACTTCCCTGTTTTGCTTAGGATTAAATGCATCATGAAAAAACACTTTCCTTTGATTTTCCAGAGCTTCCAGACTTTTCCAAGGAGTTTTCCAAGCTGGGTTGACCCACAGTTCCAGAAGAACAATCTGTAGCACCACGAGGAAGCAGCCTGGGGGATATTTTGGGATAATTCACCTTCTTTTCCCTTTGTTTATCAATATTTCCTGATAAGGAGATGCAAACTTTATCATGGAAAATTCTCAGCATCCCAGGATTATGGAGTGATGGCTCAGAAGGGAAAACAGGATGCTTTATTTGGATTTTTTTTTTTTTTCTTTTAAAGGTATTTCTCAGGATTATCTCACCTCCATCCCAGCTGCACCCACACATGGATAAATCACTTCTCTGGTGTCACTTTTGAAAGGATAAATGTTTCCGCTCCCAGGATATTTATTCCTTTTTGCTCTCGTTTGACAGACAAATTGCATCATCCTGGGATTTCCCTGGCAAACTTTGGAGCAGCCAACTTGCCCCCAGGGATTTATTTCACTATCAAACCATCTTTTGGAGGGGGATGTGGAATTTTGGGTCAGCCTGATGGGTTTTGTGAACAGGCTGAGATTCATCATGGGGATTTACATTCCCTGGATGGACTGATTTAATTACACATTCAACAAAGATGGGAATGTGATGTGATGGGGATGGAGCTGGGGTGGGAGAGCTGGGGTCTCCTGGCTGCAGTTTTCCAGGTAAAAATGAAGGTGGAGATGACTTTCCACCACAGATGGGCTTTTGAAATCCAACATCATTGACTCTACAACTTCCTCCTGAGGGAATTGGAGGGGCAGCTCTGATCTCTGTGACAGTGACAGGACCTGAGGAACAGCTGGAGCTGGACCAGGGCAGGGTCAGGTTGTGTCACACTGTGAGGGACAGCAAAGTGACGACACAGACTCTCTAGCCTTGGTTGCAAAAGAGAGCAAGTTTTATCCTTCCAGATCTTCTTTTATAGACAGTTCTGAGAAGGTCTGAGAGGTAAAACTCTCATTGGTCATGGAACCAACACATCACCATCATTGGGCAGCTGGAACAACACCCCTTGACTGTTTCTTACAAGTAAACAACAAGGAACAAACAACACCTGCAGAGGTTGTTTTCCTTCTCCAAGGACTGTTTGGATTCCTCCTTATGATTTCTCAGGCCAGAGTGAGAAAGTTGTGTACTTGACTTTCCCACAGGCTCAAGCTAATGCCTGAAGCCTAAAAATCTCTGACTTGACAATTGTGAGTTCCCACAAGGTTGGATATCAGGGAAAGGTTCTTCCCCCAGAGGTGCTGGCACTGCCCAGGCTCCCCAGGGAATGGGCACAGCCCCGAGGCTGCCAGAGCTCCAGGAGCCTTTGGCCAGAGCTCCAGGGGTGCCCAGGGTGGGGTTGTTGGGGGTCTGTGCAGAGCCAGGAGATCCTTGTTGATCACTTCCAGCTCAGGATATTCCATGATTTCTACTCTCTTCCTAGAAGAGAACCCCACCATATCTGCAGCTGCAAAAGCCGGTTTTCCCTCTGAAAACCACAAGTTAGGGATTGTCTCATGAAATAGCCCGTGCAAAATGAAGGATTTATAGAATAACATATAAAATCCTGACATGCCAGGCTGCTCCTCTGTGTCTGGGCATCCCCACTTTCCCCTAAATGCAAAGGAGATTCTGGAGTCAACACCATTTGCTGTAAGGGCAGGGTGGTGGAAAAGCAGGATCCACTAATGGCTCAGAGATGTTTTACAGACCTTAACAACTGCGGGCTCGCAACAACTCAGCAAGAAATAGGGAATGTAATTGTCCCCATTTGCAGGAAGAAGAAAAATAGATACACACGAATCAAATGAGGAGCTGAGTAAAGTCTTACCAGGAGCTGGGGGAGCTCTCCATTACCTGATGTCTTCAAATCAGTGCTGGATCTCTTTATATCAATCATACTCTGCCTCTGCCAGGAAGAAGAAGTGGCTGTGTTAAAAAAAGGCTCTTTGCCTCTCTCCCTCCTTCCCTTTTTTCAGGAATGTGTTTTTCAACTGAAAAATGAGGAAAATTCACTTTTCTTCAAGTAGCTCCATCCAGACTTTATAAGATTGGTCATGATTTTTTCAAGGACATTCCAAAGGAAGAAGAAATAGGCCAGAATTGCAAGACCAGGCTCCAAACACTTCTGTGTGAGAATAATCCTGGGATGCTGCAAGCAGCTTTGGCTTGATGGAAACCAAATCAGATCTTCAAGCATGATTATTTCTCCAAATGTTTTGAGATGGGGGAAGATTTGTCCTGATTTCCCCAATGTGCCCCCTTCCCACACATCCTGAGCATCACTAAAGCACTGATATGAATCCAAAAGATAAGTAGGAAAAAAATTTGGGGATTTAGGGGTATAAGTGTGCAGGGACACCTTCCACTATCCCAGGTGGCTCCAAACCCTGTCCAACCTGGCCTTGAGCACTTCCAGGAATGGAGCAGCCACAGCTTCTCTAGGCAACCTCTTCCAGAGCATGTGGAACATGAGGCAAACCAGCTGTTCCCTTCCCAAATTGTTGAACATGGAGTAGGGAAGCTGAGAGAGATTAGAGCCTGGCACACAAATCCCAGCATGAATTCCATAGCCAGCCAGTGCTGCCAAGGGTTTTTGTTTGCAAATTGCCTGCAAACAGATTGGAGAAGTCCCCACCATATTCCTTGTTTAAAAATTTTTGCACATTTCTTCACGGTCTGAGGATCAATTGGAGTCCAAAATGTGATTATGGAATCTACAATTCCCAGTTGCATAATTCCTGCTGACCGAGCCATGGCTTTTTGATGTTTCTGCACCATAAATACACAAGAAAGGAGTCTGAAAGTCAGTTTTAAATCTGGATGGGAACAAATCATCCAGCTGGACTTCCAAAAGCTCTGCTGATTGTTGCTCAAACTTCCCAAAAAAAGCAACTTTTAAGAAAAGTCAGTGCCTGGATTTAGCACCTTGAAGTGGTGAAGACTTCACTGCTTTCTGCAATTGGCTGAGCTGAGATTTAATTCCCCTCCTGTTTAATTTGTATCTGAACATTTCTAATTCACATTAGGTCTTGTGACAGCTTTGCTGAAGAACCTTTGGCTCTCTGGAGCTTCTCCCAGTGTGGCTGCTGATGGACCAACAATTTTCCTCCATTCCAAGTTCTGCACTTTGATTTTCCAAAGCTGGGACCCTTCATTTGCAAATTTGGGTTCCAAATCAAACCAAGGTTGTGTTCAAAGCAAGGGAGCACCTCTGCTAAAGCCCAACTGGCCCCTCACAAACCGGGAGTTTTGTGATCAAGGAGAGGTTTTGAGACATCCCTGGCAGGGAGGATCTGAGGGAAAAGTTTGTTTTCTGGGAAAATTCATGCCGGCAGAGCTCAGCTGGCTCTGTTCAAGGTGAGTGAGCACAAAAGGGTCAAGCTGCAGCTGTCTCTGGAATTAGAATAAATTATCCTCTTTCAGATGCCTCCTTAATGGCTCTGCTCTGCCAGATCCTGCTCGACCACACGCAGCTCGAAGGTGAGCTGAGACTGCTCCTAATGATCAGCTCATTACACCCATGAATTATGCACACAGCCAGCCTATGCAAAACAAGCCTGGTATTATTATTATTATTAAACTCCTGACAGCAGCCCAGCAGCTGGAGGCTCCCTGGCTGTCATCCTTGACTCCTGGTGAACATGCTGGCCAATATTGCCTCCGTGTGACTCCGTGTGACTCCATCTGTCTGCACATCCCCACTTTCTGCTTTTTTCTCTCTCAGGCACCTTTTGTTACAGGCTTGTTCAGTCTCCCACAGGAGATTGGCATGTCCCATGCTGGGGTCAAAATCAGGGGAAAAATGCATTAAAACTTCATGTAGACTTTGGGTTTAAGGAATTAGAGATATTTGCTAAGCTCAGGGGGAAAAAGTGCTGGGCATGGCACAAACTGGGATATCTGGTCTTTACAGCTGTGGATTCCAGTCCAAACTCTCCTGTGCTCCTGCTACCTTATCTCTTCCAGCCTTTGCACCTCTCTGGGTTTGCTGCTCATGCTCCAAACTCAGATCCTGCCTGGGCTGTGCTCTTCCAGCTCTTCCCAGGAGGCTCCAATCCTGCAGGAACTTCTACATGCTGCTGTTGTCCAAATACTATTAAAGATTAATATTCAAAGAAATTTGTTTTCCACTGTTTTCTTGGCTCTGCTCAGTGCACACTCAGTGTTTAAATGACATTGGAGAGTGTGGATGAGAGGGAGAGAGGAAAAGAAGAGAGAAGGAGGGAAGGAGGGAGGGGACACATTCTGGTGCTTTGAGAAACTTGGTTTGAAGCTCAGAGCTTCTTCCTCTCAACTTCTCACAGTGCACAAAGAGCCCATCGAGGAACTTCTGGATTGACCACACAGAGGGGACCTCTGACACTTTGGGAACCATGTGTTTCATTTATCTGTCACCTTTGTTTACTCTCATTTGTATACTTAACTAATTTGACTTGACACAATAAGGGCATGACCATGAGAAGCAAAAGACATTGCTTAAATATTTCATAAAATGCTTTAAAAAAAAGAGGCATGAGAGAATGAAGTCCTGGCTCCTTGGTCCTGCTCGTTTTTATTAGAAAGAAAGCAGTTTGGGGGGAAATCACCATCATTACCTCAGATTCTGCATGAATGCCTAATAAAACTCCTAAGGATATGTGAAATATCCATGCGTTCACTAATGGGAATTGATTCAGCATTTGATCCATTTTTAAGCAGATTTAATGACGTTTCCTTGTCTGTGTCTCCCCGTGGTTCATTATTCCATTAAGTGCCATTTAGGCTGGGTGATGTGTGTAGAAGGGAACAGCTTGCGATGGCTTTTGTTTAACAAAGCCCTCCCTGGTGCTCCCACGGGCTCCAAACGAGTGACAGGTCCCATCCCAGCACGGTGGCCACCACTGCAGGCACATGAAAGATACATGGGATCAGCTGGGAGTCAACTGGTTTTGGCAGCTGTGCTCCTCACTGATGGATTTGGGGCGGGATTAACAATTTAAACCCAGCCCTTGTGTTAACATCTCCCTCTCTCATTAGCAGGGGCACTCCTGGAACAGCTGCAGAAAAATTACCTTGGATAACATGAGAGTCTGGAGGGGAAGATTTCCTGTGGGATTTGGGCTGTTCTGCAGTGTTTGGGGTGCTTTGCAATGTGTTGGGGCTCCAATGGTTCCTGGTCATCTCCTGGGGCTTGGCCTTGACCAAGAGCTGTGGGAGGAACCACCAGGCCGGGGCTGGCCTCACCCCATTCTCCAGCAGATCAAGTTTAGTCTTCCAAGGAGTTCAGCTGGTTCTGAACCAAACTGCTTTGCCTTTTAGGCCCTTTCTTTTGTCTCACAGTCTAAATTTAGCTGCTGTTCAATCGTGGCCTTTAACTTCAGCCATTATTTCCTCCCTTTGTTGCTCTCCCCTGATGTATTTATAGAGAGCAGCCGGGTCCCCTCTCGCTCTTTGCCTGGGAAGGCTGGAGGAGCCCGGCTCTGATCCTTCCCCCTCCCAGGATTGCTCTCTCTTTCCAAGGACAATGAGGTTGCTCTTTGTAGCAGCTGTTCCAGGGCCTCTCCAGCCTTTTCCATCAGTGGATATTAAAATTGTCCTGTGGGTGTCAGAGACAATCTCACCTGGGGCTGGTGCACCAGCAGGAATCCATCGTCATCCTGACTGGAAATCGCTCCTTCCAGATGTTCCTGGAGGAAAATGCTTCAAACAGTGAGGGCAGCAAGTGGATTTTCTTTTCTTTTCCAGCCAGGCCACATTGCAAGAAGGACATTGAGGTGCTGTGGCACATCCAGAGAAGGAATGGAGCTGGGAAGGGGCTGGAGCACCAGGAGAAGCTGAAGGAGCTGGAAAGGGGCTCAGCCTGGAGAAAAGGAGGCTCAGGGGGAATTTCTGGCTCTGCACAACTCCCTGACAGGAGGGGACAGCCAGGGGGGTCAGGCTCTGCTCCCAGGGAACAGGGACAGGAGGAGAGGGGACGGCCTCAGGCTGGGCCCTCAGGTGGGAAAATTTATTTATTAAGGAAAATTTCTTCATGGAAAGGATTGTCCAGCCCTGGCACAGAGGCCCAGAGCAGTGGTGGATTCCCCATCCCTGGAGGGATTTAAAACCTTGTGGATGTGGCGCTTGGGGACATGGGCTAGTGGTGGGCTTGACAATTTTAGGTCAGCCCTTGGACTCAATGATGTTAGAGAGCTTTTCCAACCAAATGATTCAATGATTCTGTGATTTCAGCTGTTCCATGGGGTGCTGACCTCCCAGACAGCTCCACACCCCACCTGGCACTTGGCATGAGCAGATATTGGGGCCCAAGCTGTCCTCTCATTCCATCTTCTCCAAGCCAGGCCTAACTTCACCTCCTTACACAACCTCCCAAGCACAGACCCTTCCCAAACCTGCCCAGAAATCTGTTCCCAGGGCTGCTGGCTCCCTGTGGCACTGGAATAAAGGAGAAGGCACTGCTGTGCATCTCTCTGGGTTCAGCAGGATTCAGACCATTGAAATGCAGAGTTAATTGGAAATACTCAATGAGTGGAGCCAGGGGGGTGCTGGAAAGCCTGCCATGGAAATGTTTGAGGTTACTTGGCCCCCATTGCCATCTTAGGACAGTGTTAGTGCCACCATCACCCACGCAGAGCCACTTAAAGGCAATATTTACAGGCCCTGTGGAGATTCCTGAGTGGGTTTTACGCTACAGCCAGTGACACACATCTTCAGCCTCAGCTCACCCCAAGCAGAGAGGCACTGACACATCCCCACACAGGCAGGGCTTGCTTTGCGTGGTGTGGAATAAGAGAAACAAATCAATATCATGCAGAATAAAGGCATTTTTAAAAATAAACCGAGCCATGATTCACTTTCTTTCAGAGCCCACAGCCCTCGTGTGTAACCTGCTGGCACAGCCGAGCAGAGAGCAGGGCTGGATCCTGGCCAGTAATTACAGTGATCAGGAGAATTGAAATGTTTTGCAAAGCTTGCTTGGCTTTTATAGGTGAGCTGCGGAACAAGACAGCTTGGAAGTCTCCTTGCCTTTAACAAAGATGCCATTTCATTATTCAAATGAGCAGGTACCGTGGAGTGGTGATTACACAGCTGGTGTATGACTTTCCCTGAGACTCCAGCTCTTTAGGGGATTTTGCTGTTTGATTCCAAGGGAAAATGGGAATAGCAGGGCAGATGATTTCTCCTCAGGTGGGCTGTGCTTGGTGGATGTGATATCTCCCTCCAGAATGCTTCCAAACTCCATGCTAGAGGAATTCAGGCTGCACAGAGAGCTGGGATGACCCTCCAGAGCTCTCTGAAATGGCTGGCAGGAGGTTGGTAGCACAAAGTAAATGGGAAACTGAGGCAGCCAGAGATGAATCCTGTTTGGAGCTGACCCAGCCAAGAGATTGGATGAGGGACAGTCAGATAAATCAGTCTGGGCTGCTCAGGTCTGTCTGTAGGGACCAGAGGGATGGTGCCAGATCTTGGGCATTCGCGCCCCTGTGCCTGCCCTCACCTCTATCCAGCAGCATCTCATCAGCAACCAAAAAAATAGAGAAAAAAATGAAAAGGAAACATTATTTAGGAGAAAAAGCATTAAAAAAGAATCACTTCTTCTCCTTAAGTAACGGCAGCAGAGTCTGAATCCTGCTCATCATTTCGAAGTGCTGACTCATTTACCACTTGAAATGAATTGAGGGCTGTTAAAGGGTTTATAGAAGATTTCATTAAATATGGATTGAGCCATCTTAAGATGGAAATTGTTATAAAAGCTGGCACTGGCTCCGAGAGCCAAATGGTTCCGTTTATTACGGAGATATTTTACTGCTGCCTCTGGCCCGAGCCCCGCGGCAACCGCGGGATGGCAAAATACAGAGGAATGGCAAAATACAGAGGAATGGCAAAATACAGAGGAATGGCAAAATACAGAGGAATGGCAAAATACAGAGGAATGGGAACAGAGCTATCACATTCCAGAGTGGGAATGTCACATTCCAGAGTGGGAAAGGAGCTGTCACATTCCAGAGTGGGAACAGAGATATTGTATTCCAGAGTAGGAAGAGAGCTGCTGAATTCCAGAGTGGGAATGGAGCTGTCACATTCCAGAGTGGGAATGTCACATTCCAGAGTGGGAATGGAGCTGCTGGATTCCAGAGTGGGAATGGAGCTGCTTGGTCCAGAGTGGGAATGGAGCTGTCATATCCCAGAGCAGGAACAGAGTTGTCATATTGCAGGATGGGAATGGAGCTGCAGTGTCCAGAGTGGAAGCAGATCTGACATGTCCAGTGTGACCCATTCCCTGCAGGGTGATTGTCTGTCCAAACCACAGCACTGGTGTCACCCTACCCCAGAATTCCAGCATGGTGTTGGTTGGAAGGGACCTTAAAGCCAGTCTCTTTCCCCTGCCTTGGCCAGGAACATTTTCTACTGTCCCAGGTTGTTCTAAGCCCCTTCCCACCCCTGCCAGGATGGGGGCAGGGGTGGAGATGAGCTTCCCTGTGCTGCTCCAGCAGGAATGGGAAGGCCAAGCCAAGATCTTCGAGGTGATGTGAAGGACGCAACAGGCACACTTCAAAGGACATTTCTGGACAAACCCTACACTCTGTGCTATACCTCACACAGCTCTGAGCCTCTCCTGGGCTTTGGGATCACCAATAAAAGGGTTGGGGCATGAGGCAGTGCCCAGTTCCCAGTTTCCCTGGAACAGCAGGGAGCTAAGCTGTCCATGCCCTCACCCTCTGCTGGACCCAACCCATCCTGCCTGTTCCCAACTCATCCTGCCTGTTCCCAACTCATCCTGCCTGTTCCCAACTCATCCTGCCTGTTCCCAACTCATCCTGTCTGTTCCCAACTCATCCTGCCTGTTCCCAACTCATCCTGCCTGTTCCCAACTCATCCTGCCTGTTCCCAACTCATCCTGCCTGTTCCCAACTCATCCTGCCTGTTCCCAACTCATCCTGCCTGTTCCCAACTCATCCTGTCTGTTCCCAACTCATCCTGCCTGTTCCCAACTCATCCTGCCTGTTCCCAACTCATCCTGCCTGTTCCCAACTCATCCTGCCTGTTCCCAACTCATCCTGCCTGCTCCCAGCACATTCTGGCTATTCCCAGCTCTCTAGCTCCAGGCAGTGGGATGGTGGTGTGTGAATGAAAGGGTTTGTCAGGATCAGGACAACATTAACGTCCCCCCAGGCGAAGCACAGATGTGTTTGCACTCCAACACAATCCCGACAATTAAAACAACTGTACCTGCATTTATCATATTGATGGGATGGAACATGCTTGGCTGCACTGAGGCTATTCCAGTACATTATTCATGGGGCCTGATACATTAAAACTGTTTTCATCTCACTTTATAAATGTATATGGGGTGAGAGGGACTGTGGGATGGTGAGGAGGAATGCCTGTGGAGGCAGGACTGTGTCTGTGCATCCACCACTGCTGGAGTGACAGCTATATCATCCAGAGTATTTCATTTAATTTCAAAGTGAGGAATTCAGCAAGATGGAAATCCTCTGGCTCCAATATCCCCCATTAGCATGAAGCTGGGAATTTGAGCCACGTGCAACCATGGTGCAGAACTTGGCCTTGAAGGATATTGTAGAATTTGGGAATAATTTGAGTAGATCAAGTAGATCAGAGCCACAACCACCATGAGTTATGGGACACTTGACATACAGACAGCTGTGGGAAAAGTGACTTTTTAATGCTGAGGGTGAAGGGACCTCTGACAGGGGTCCAGAGTGTTTGCAGTGCCTGGAAATGCATCCAGAAGGAAGGCACTGATTTCCTGCTCACATCTACTTGTTATCTCTGACATCCTCATGGGAGTGGGGGAAAAATTCCAACCACACACAGAAAGGTGAGAAAGAAGCTGGGGGAGGATTCCCTGCTGGAAAAACAGCAGGCAGTGTCACCTCCAGGCAGTGTCACCTCCAGGCAGCGGGCAGGGGTGACAGCCTCCTCTGTAAGGTGAGGTGAGGTGAGGTGAGGAGGTGCCAGCCAGCCCCGTGGCCACGGTGGATCCTGTATGTCCCACTCTGGATGTTCCAGGGGGGTGATGTCTCCTCAGGCTGGGCTGACACCTCTCTCCACATCCCACCTCCTGCCTACAGCCCAAGCACTGAAGCTGCAGCTCTTTCATTTCCAACTTGTGTCCCTATTTCTGGCTGGTGACAAGGCTCATCACAAGCTGGCTGTGCTCGCACCCTTGCAAATGGATGCGAGCACTGGCTCAGAAGCACCTCTAAATGAACCCCTCACCCCCAAAATTAACCAAACCAGGCAAAACTATGCCAGAAAACAGGTGTGGGTGGAAGCCCCCATATTTTTGTTTCCTCCCCAAAGGCAGTGGCCAATGAAAAGGCGCTGGTTTTGTTACAGCACCAAACAATTAAGGATTCTCATGGCTGATTTGCTTAGGTTGAGACAGTTATTTTTAAAACCAGGAACAAAATAAGTTGCTTCACCTTTGCTGAACCTTGTCTCTTTACAGCAGGGAGAGACAAGCTGAGCTGGCTGAATTTTCTTTTATTGGAGTCTTTTGATTTTTCTTGGACATCTACCTGGAACATTAAATGTTCCTTCTCTCCCTATAATCCAACTAGTGCAACAAAGTATGAGAATCCTTCAGCTTCTGTTATAGCAGAAAAATGCCTTCACCTTGTGATAAGAAAGGATAAGGTACTTTTTCCCAGAAAGGTACAAAAATTTACAAGTAACACGTTTAAAGATCCCCAAAACTGCAGCAGCAGCTCCCTGAATGAGAAGAGCAGCTGTTGCTGGGCTTTTTCTGTGGATAGAAATGCTCAGACATCAGCCCCTTTGGATTAAGAGAAGGAGAATTTGGGCTGCATTTGCTTTCCTCACTCAGAAAGAAGTGATGGGATGTGTGTTTGCTGTGCCCTCCCTGGGGAGCAGAGCCAGGTGACAGCCTGTGCTCCCCTCTCTGTCTGACCTTCAGGGATGGTCCTGGATGCAGATGGGATCTCCTGCATCCTTGGATGCTGATCCCACCCTGTGGGTCCCAGCTGCACTGGGAACATCCCTGCTGGCATCTGCAGTGACAGATGCTGCGGCCACCAAAGGGGTTTCAAGGTTGCTGCAGGGTGGCAGCAATCCCTGCCAGGCTGGGTGGGATCTGCAGCACAAGGACAAGGTCTCTGCAAGCTGCCAAATGTGCAGCAGCACCGCAGGGCAGGGCTGGAGTCTCTGGAGGGACTTAAAAGCTGTGTGGATGTGGCACTTGGGGACATGGTCAGTGGTGGCCTTGGCAGCTGAGGGGGAACAGCTGGATTCGATGACCTTAAAGGTTTTTTCCAAGCTGATTCCATGACATGGGGCTATGGCAGGAGGAAGGAATGAGGATCTTCAATGGATGAGAGCCAAAGGGGACAAAGGCCTTGCATGACAGGAAGGGAGAATGTCCCTTGTCAAAGCCCCACAGTCACCCATCTCTGAGGCTGCACTGAGACTTGGAAATCCCTTTAAAATTAAACCCTCAGACCCTTCCTCAGAAGTCCCTTTAAAGCACTGGGGGGGGTCTATTAACAGATATCTTCCCCCTGACAGGCTTTAGGCCTTTCCCAGGCTGTTTTGGGAGGGAATGGAAGCTCTGTGGCAGCAGTCAGCTCCTGAGATCAAACAAAATGTGCCACAAAATCCCCTTGTCTCAGTATCTCCCCATTCCATGTGATCAATGCTGGGATGCTCTGGCCTGGGTTCAGCTGCTGGAGCCCATCCTGGCTGGGCCAGCCCCTCTGCCCTCTGGCAATGCTCAGCTGGGAAAGTCTGCCCAGGAGGGGAACCCTGGCGAGGCCCCAGAGGGGCCATAACATCTCTGACACCTCTCATTCCCTCCTTGAAGCCTCCTCTTCCTTTGTGTTTTGCACTGAAGCCCAGCAATTCTCCTTGGAAATGGCCAGAAAAGAGACAATTTGGGCAAACCCTGTTTTATCTTTAGCTCAGCCTTCATTTCTAGGAAACCAGGCTTGTTGTTTTCTGTATTGTTCTTGTGTGTCTTTAAAGCTGTCCTGTCATTGATAAAGCAGAATAAACCCAGTCATTCTTCCTTTTTTATTTGTCTTAGATCCTGGTCTTTATTTATAGCCAGAGCCTGGAGCAGGAATGAACAATCTCCAGCCTGGGGCTGTCCCTGCTCCCTTCCCTTACCCTCATCCCACATGGGGCAGCTCACAAAGCTTCCCTGATGGAACAGCTCTTGTCTGGAGCCCCTCCAGCCTCCAGAGGGACAATTCCCTTTCATTTTGTGGCAAAGAAGATTTGGTTTTGTAAAATGGACCAAACCTGTCCAGTAAGAGCTGAAGGAAAGGGTGAATCCCTCTTGTTTACTCCAGAGGATTCTCTTGGTCCTGCTGGGTAATTTGAAAATACCCAGGAAAATCCAAGGAGTTTCTAATCTTTTTGGGATTCCTTTCTGAATGGCCAAGGGATGCTTGGTCAGGCTCCTTGTTTCTCCCTGGGGAATGCCCCAGTGCTGGCTGACACAAACACTCAATAGAGAATTGCAGGATTGGGTTAATTTTCAATCTGAGCATTTAGGAACGAAATAGAACTTTCCAGCCCTTTCCCCTGCAACTTTCAGACCTAAAAATGGATTTCTTCCTTAACAAAAATGGAGTTTTTGCCTTAGACAGTGCCTGGGGGTGTTAAGGCTTTGCAGAACATCCCAAAGCTCCTGGGACCAGCAGAGCTGGATCTGGAGACCCATCTTTTACCCAGCCAGCAGTTTGGGACTGCTCCATAATGAAGATTAAACACCTACAAAGTTTTAGTGATGTCTCAGAATTTCCTCCAGGGCACATTAGGAAGAGAGGACCTGCAGAGCTCGGCTTTGATATGGGAACAGCCACCTGGGGAGGCCCTTGGCTCCATCCAGGAGTTTGGACAAGCAGCTGTCAGGAATAGTTTAGGTGGATTTGATGGCCTGGGGACAAGAGCTCAGACTACAAGACATCCCCAGTCCCTGCCAGCTTGTACAGGTTACCCAAGGGCATACCAAGAACTGGGCTCTGGGATAAAAAATGCAAATAAAAGCAGCAAAGCTCCTTTAAAAACAGCCAGTGGACATTTAGGTTGAGGTTATATTGGGGTTCAAGCCCTCAGGGTTTTGATTTTGGGGTGTTGGGAAGGATGTGGCAGGATGGTGCCCCCAGGAGTGGTCACATTTACAGGAATCCTGCCTGGGGATGGAAGGCTGCTGGATAAAAAGCAGCAAGTAAATGAAATGTATGGGAATTAATCTGAGCAAATCCAGTTTGGGGCTTATTAAGCAATTGATATGCAAGGAGAGGCTGCTCTTAAAGCACATTTAGCCCTGGGAGGAGATTTTTGATTCATCTCCTTCAAGGTGCCAGAATGTGCCACCAAGGAAACTCCGTAAATATTCCCCAATAATTTACCAGAGCGGCCTGGCCGTGGCCAGAAGCCCCCCAAGGGCCAGGGAGGAGCTCCATCCCTCTAGCCCAGCATTCCTAGCAGGCTGCTGAAATGCCAGAGACAACAATTAATGTCAATTGCTGAAGTCACTTCCTCGACAGACTCTGATCTGGATTGATCCACTGGCTCAATTTTGTTGTTGGGGATAGAATTTCTCATTTCAAGACATAAATCTCTCCCTCACTTATCAATGCAAAGATTTGTACAGTTAATAGGCACTGGCAGTATCTGTAATTCCACATGCTGGGCTGGGAGACTATCTCAGGGCTAGGCAATGGCCTCCTATGGAAGGAAAAAAAATTATTAGATTAGAAAAGGCAGGAGCACCAATATTTCTGCAGTTTATTGCCAGGATGAATTGAAGTCTTGGCCCTATTAAGCTGATAACAAACCCAGCTTCAGCAGGGCCAGGGTGTGCATGGAAATATCTGTAGGAATAACCAGTGATGGTTTGGGATCTTGATTTTTTATTATGTGGGGAAGCCAAGACCTCTGGGATGAGCAAAATCAGCCTGTGGGAGAATAAACAGTCCCAGATCCACCAAATTCTCCTTGGTGCAAAGGAGAGGAGGCTTGAAAACTGCTGTGGGAATTTCCCTCCGTGCTCTGTGTGTTATGGGAGAGGTGTTTATGTCCAGGTCTGTGAGGCACCTCTTCTTCCACCCCTCCAATCCTTTCCCCCCACAGCATCCAGCCCTTCCAGTGTGGCTCCACTCATCCTCCCCAAAGCTGCTCCCTAAATCCATGTCCATCACTGTATGGGGAGGGAGCAGCCAACTTCTAACTCCTGCTGCTTTTAGGAGCACTTGGAAGTGGCTGCAGCTCAGGAAGGGAAGTGAGAGGAGCTCATTTCTGAACAACTGCTGCCATCTGCTCCTCTGCTCCACCTGGAATTCCTGGGTGTGTCTGCAGGACCTGCCAGCCACGGATAATGGAAATAAAAATTCTCCTCTCTATGGTTTCCTACTCTGCTCCAGCAGGGATTTTGTAGGGTTTTCCCCTCATTCCTGCTCGTGGTGGTTTGCAGGGTGTGCATCTCTGTTGCCTTCCTACCGGATTTGGGAACAGATTTGGGCAATTTCAGACAAAATCTGGGATGGGCTGGAAGGTCCTTCATGGATTGTGACAGTTTCCCTGCCTGTGATCTGCCATGGTGATCCCACACTCACATCAGTCACAGAGCCACGGAATGGTCTGGGTGGGAATGGACCTTAAAGCTCATGTTGTTCACTCCTTATCATGGGAACCTTTCACTATCCCAGATGGCTCCAAACTGCATCCAGGGTGGCCCTGAACTCTCCCAGGGATGGGACATCCACACCCTCTCTGAGCAGCCTGTTCCAAACAGCACCAAGAATCAGAAAACAGTGAAGTTTTGGGGCTCATTGGAGCCACATCTCCAAACATCTGATCCAAAGTGCTGCATTTCATGACAGAAAACTGAAGACAACCAAATCCACTGGGAAAATATCTCAGCCTTGGTTTGCTCAACACAGCAAAGCAGTGGCTGGTGGAAAAGGTGTCACAGAAAAAGCTGAATAGGTCAGGAATTTTATTCCTATTTCCCTCTCTGGCAAACTGGGGATGATGTGCAGATGGTCAGGATACCCTGGATTGCCTACAGAGGTAGCAAAAGCTGTTTTGAGTAGGAACAACCTTGATTTTTTGCACTGCAAGAGGTAAAAGTACACATCCATTAGAAAGTGAGTGCTGTGGGCACCTTCTACCTGTGGAATGAGTGATCAAGTTCCTTGTGGAGAGAGATGAAACACCCCAAATTTACAGAAACCTGTTGTCATAGATGGAAATTTCACGGGTAAGGGAATAAATCCCTGGCAGCCGTGGGAGTGCACAATTAGATTTGTCTGATAGTGATCTTCAAAGCACCCAAACCCAGGATTTCTTCCCCTGGACAATGGAAAAGAATGGGATTTTGGCAGGGTGGGTTCTCACTGAGGGTGATACCCAAATCCTAGCCATCCTGACCAAAACATGTGGGAGGGACAAGGACACAGCACAATTAATTTCTTCCTTTCCTTGTAGGTTCTTGCTTTGACTTGAATTCTGAAAACCCTCCGGAAGGCAGGGAGAAAAGAAAGGCACCATTTCTGATAAGCCAGGTTCAAAGGGAAGCATGAAATTTGGATGGATGTGGAGCCAGAGCAGCCCAGCCTCAGCTGAAAACCAGCAAATGCCTGCAATATAGATTTCATTTAGATTGAAGGATTTGTTTAGTGTGCATATTAGAAAACACTGCCCTTATTAATTCTCTTCCTTTTGGGATCTTTCCCTGTTTGTTTGGGTGTTTTTTGAAGCGAACAATTTCAAAGTCAATTGAATCCTGGGGGAAGGTGTTGGCTTGACAGGTTTTAAGCTCAAATTTCTTCATTTACATGCAGAGATAGCACAAGATTGGGAAGGGTAAACTTTCCATCTGCTCTAATAGGCATGGGTTGGGAATACAAGGAAGGAAAAGTGCATCTGTAGGTCTTCAAATTTTAGTAGGGGTGTAAGCCATGGATCAGGCACCACCAAATTCAATCCATCTGGAGTTTTCCTAAAATAAACAGCATGGACTCAGGTGAGTGGGAATGAATCTCCTGCCTATGTTTTATTTCCATTTTCTGTGAATTTTCAAACATGTGTAAAATGGGGTTGAATTTGGATACAGGGACCCAAAAGGTGCCTGTTGTGCCTGTCCCAGTGGGATTTTCCATCGCCTCAGCTGGACAGTGCTCCTTTCTGCCAGCTCCAGGAGTTGGATGGAGCCCAGCACATCTCATTTCACCTCATGTAGGTCAGCCCAGCTCCAGCAGATGGGCTTGTCATGGAGCTGGACTCTAATTCCATCATCCCTTTGATCCAGACACTCCCTGGGAGGGTGGGGACACTGCAGCTCCAGCAGCCGCTGGGGAAAGAGGTGTCAACAAGAAACTCCTTCTTTCATTAATATTTAAAGTTTCCCAGAACATCAAGGGAGGTTCACTAAGGGGTGATCCAAGGTATTGCAAATCAGGAAATAAAGGGGGACTAAAGTGTGACATTTATCCCTGCCCATGGCAGGGGTTTGGCTGTAGAAGATCTCTAAGATCCCTTCCAGCCCAACCTTCCTGTGATTCTGATTTTTCAGCTTTTTTACCAAAAAATGTGATTTTTAACATAGAGTTAAAAATATATTTCAGAAGATGTTAAAATGAAATATCTCTAAATAACAACTTGCAGCCTCCTCCCCTCCATTCCCAATAACAAAAGCTGCTGAAAGCAGATGATGTTTAGAGTCTTATCGTGTTTTCTCCTTTATCTCCTGGTTTATGGGGTCCTTGGAGGTTCTCCCATGATCCCTGCACTGCAAGGAGAGCAAAGGCCCTGCCCTCCTGCTGTAACACATGGCCCAAACCTCAGCTAGGAGTTCCAGAGGCAGAAAATCCCCTTTAAGAGTAGTTTTTGCTGAATTTGACCCTGCACTGACGTTCTCCTGGCCTCTTGCACAAACTGAGGTCATTAAGCTTGGAGCTGCCTTTGAGTTTTAAGAGAGGAAAGAAAGGCCAAAGACACATTCCTTGCTTCCCCCTCTCTCCCTCCTTCCCCCTCTTCTCCTCAGCCCCTGCAGGTTGCTCTGGAAGCAAGGGCTTTGGATATAAATAAATACAAACCCCCTCGGGATGCCCATCACTGACAATTCCAGCACAGAGAAGCTCCCAAAGTTCAGAGTTCAATGCAAAAGTCTGAAGTGACCACAATTTATTCCAAATTGTTTCACTTGATCCAATGACCTCAGGAAATAATCGCTGGAGGAGCTGGGGATCGGCAGCAGGGAGCGGTGGAAGGCAGCAGGAGTGGATGGGAGACAGCTCTGCCAAAGGAGGGCTCTGCAACAACAAGGATGAAACAACTTTTGGGATTTTAAAGAGCCTTGGGAGACATTTTTCCTCTGGAGGAGCTCAGAGATTTGAAGCCCATGTTAGCAACCAACATCAAGCATCCCATGGGAGGAATCAGCAGGGACTGGGCTCCTCCAGCCGTGCTTGCCCCGTGGCATTTGATGGGTGCCAGAGACGGGGAAATTTGGGATGGGAACTCCCTGGGTGTTTTGGAGCCAAATTCCCTCCTTGCTGCTTCAGGGCACCAGCACTGGGAATAGCTGTGAGTGTCAATGGATTCCCAGCACAGTGAGACCCCTGAGGGAGGTTTTGTGAGCATTGCCTGGGATAAAAACGCAGTAATAACTAAATGGACTGGGGTTCTCAGAGGCAGAGCAGTCTGGATTCAGTCAGACACACTGTACATGATGTACTGGGATGGTCCTGTGCTCAGTTGTGCCTCTGATAACCCACAGCCTGATGCTGGGAGTACAGTCAGGGTTTATTCTCCTGCCACTTTTTTTACTCTTGGTTTTGCTAATTGAGTTCTGGAGGGGGCCAAGGTTGTCTTGACCTCAGCTGTGACTCCAGGGACAAATCCTGTGTCTGTCTGGGCTGGGCTCTGTGATCTCTGCTCCGTCCCTTCACACTCAGGGCAGCCTTTTGCTTCTGCTAAATAATCCAAATGGATTTCAAACCCCCAAACCCTTGAAGCAGCAATATTTAGGATTTCTCTGTGTGCTGGGGAATGCTGGAAGTGGCAGCTTCTTTGAGGCTAAATCAATTGACAGAAAAGCACTGATTTCAGAGAGCTCCCAAACCCTTCTGGGTCAATACAAGAAAATGAGACACTCAAATGAAGCTGTGAATGGTTTGTGCAGAGCCTCCAAGTCCTGGCTTCGTGACAGGATTGGAAAGAGGAGTCGTAGGTTTTCGGGAAACCTGCCTCTCATTCCTGGTCATTTCTCATAACAAACCCTTCTATTTTTTTTCCTTCTCCAATCACATTGATAGGACAATGACAGTCCCTGCCAAGATCTGCACACGGATGGGGATGGAGCATCACATCCCACTGGTCCCCAGGATGTGCTGGGATCTGGCAGGGACACATCCAGGAAACTTCCACCATATGAAATCAGAGCCTCCAAGGAGTCAGGTGATTGAAATCCTGGGTATTTTGGGTGGGATTTGAGGGGGATAAACCCTTCTCTTGATCTAAAGCCACCAATGGGAATGGCATTCCCAGCTAGCATGAGGGAGCTTTGTTCCCACTCATCATGGCACTCACAGGAGTCATTATTCAGTCCATTTTGGGAAGAAAAAGGATACAAATAAATAACTTCGACTCCTCTTACCTCTCAAACCTGCAAGCTGTGTGCAGCCATACCCTGGTGCAGGAGAGCACAGGAGTGATGGACAGGAACCGAGCTGGGAAAGATGATCCAACTCCAGAGAAGCAGGGGAGGGAAACTGAGGTGGGAGTTGGTGCCCAATTCCACTGAGCCCTTCCTCCATCTTTGCTGTCCTTGAAGGTCTTAAAGAAGGTTGTCTAAGCCTAATGTTGGGATAATACTCAGGCATAGAGTGGGATTTTTTGGGTTATCCTGAGCAGAGACAGAAGTTGGACTTTGATGATCTTTGTGGTTCCTTTCCAACTCAGGTGATTCTGTGATGCCATGATTTTAATGAACTCATATAACATTTTTTTCCAGAGCCAAAAAGGAGAATTTTGGGGCCATAGTTTTCCCTACCTAAAAGTCACTTTTTCTCTCTGTTACCCAGATGAACACCAGCACAGCAAACAAAAAGGATCATGGAAATCATGGAGTTGTTTAAATTGGAAAAGCCCTCAGAGATCATTGAGTCTGACTGTTAACCCAGCACTGTCAAGGCCACCACAAAACCACGTCCCCAGCTGCTACATCTGCACATCTTTTAGATCCTTCCAGGGAGGGGGACTCCAACACTTCCCTGGGAAACCTGTGCCAGTGCTTGAAGTCTCTGAAATCCCACTCTTCAGAAAATTCCCCCTTGCACCCTACCAACTTCTTGCACCTTGAGAAAGCAGCGGGAAGCTTTCAAATCCCTGCCTTGACCATCAAACCCCTGCTCTGAATTGCTTTTCTCCTCCCCTCCCCACATTCTGGCACTGGTTGGGATCTGGGGTCTTTCTGAGGAGGCAGATGCTGGTGCCATTACCCCGAGCTGTAGCTGGCTCCACGGGAAGCCCATCATGACTCCAGTGCTATTCCTTATGTCATCGATGCTCTCCATCAGCATGGAAATCACAGCCTGGATGCATTTAATGTCCAAATAAAGTGCCTCTTTCCCTGCTGGAGCTGAGTGCTTTTCCTGTGCTTTTCCAGATTTCCTCAAGCACATGTCCCGGGGTGCTGCAGGGAGCTGGAGGGGAGGATATTCCACAGTCACCTGTGGGGCTCTCTCTAATTAGACTTAAATGAAGCTGTTTGATAAGGAAATGCCTTTCATTAGGCATTAGGAATACAGCCGTGGAGAACAACACCAGCTGTGGAATAACACCCGTCTCAACCCAGCAAAGATCAGTGCTATGGCTAAATTGCATCCTGGCCCAGAAACGGGGGGATTTTCATCCCAGCACAGCTTTTAGATGAGGAAATCAACAGCAGGAAGTGTCTCTTAATTTGCTAATAACGGGGATGTGAGCGGCGGCTGGAGCGCTCCGGTGACACCGGTGGGGTTCGGTTGGATTTGTGCGGCGCAGGAAGCGCAGCCGTCGGTAGCAGATGGCACTTCCACATCTCCCATCAAAATGCAAAGTTCCTTAATGGATTTCTGACACAGAGCAGCACGGCAGGAACAGCTCGGCTTGGGAGCGAGCAGAAGAAACAGGAATGAGCAGAACAAGGAGGGACGGAGGGCTGCGCATCCCTGTGCCAAGGAATCCGAAGGCAGGACTGGGATGCAGTGGAAGAAGGGACTGTCAAGGGCAGACCTGACAGCTGCTCATTCCAAAGGCAATTCCCTTTATTGCCCATTGGCTCAGACAGGACTCCCTTATCTGGGGCAAGTGGCCGTCTCCGATGGGTGATAACGGGAGCCATTTAGAGCTGTGCAAAGAACAATTCTCCATTTGCCAGCTGACCTGGAATATCAAGGGAGAGGGGGAAAAAAAGATTATTGATCTAAAATAGCCCTCTTTTGGTCTATTTTATAACAGTTGGAAGGAGAAAAAAAAAGTCTCGGAGAGCTCCCAGTTCAATGAATGACAAGGGAGTGGAATTTATTATGCCAGTTCATTCCTTTCTGAATGAGGCCAGGTGTTTTTCAAATGAAACACTTTCCCCAAATGAGCAGAACAAAAAGGGATTAAAAGCACAAAGGAAGCTGTGGCTTTTCCAGCTGATGGAGATTTGTTTTAGGTATCACTCAGCACTTTGTTTCAGAGGGCAGGGAAAACTTCCATGGGCCTTTCTCTAAATGTCTCTTATTGGAATTCAGGATTTAAGGAGTTAATTCCCACCTTCCCTTTTCAAATTCCAGTTCATTTAATTTAATAGTAGAAAAAGGAAGAGAGTGACACATTATTGAGTTTACATGACAGTCCAAAGACATTACAATGATGGGATTATGTGCTTCGGAGTAGCCTTATCATCCAAACTCCCACACGCTGGCAGGAACAGGAGAAATGCTTCACTCAGTCCTTAGCACTGCTTGTCAGAATTAGGATGGTTAATTAACATGACCTTTTTTGCTTTAAAGGGAAAACCCAGAAAATTCCATCTCTCTTACATTTGTTTATAAAGAAATGAATCAAACCCTAAAATGCACTGATCACTGAAGGCATCAAAGGATATTCAGGAGCCTTCTTTTTCCTCCCCACTCCCCAGGCCAGAGGAAAACAAGTGTGAAAAGAAAGTCTCTGTTAAATAGAGCTGCTCTGCACTAAATAAAATATGAAATATCAAGTGTGGTCTCAAGTCCAACACCCTCAGTTGTGATCACTTGGCTTCCACAAGCAAGAAACCTTGAGGGAGACCTTCAGAAAGTGTGAGCCCATATTTAATGGATGGCTGGAGTAAGAAGCTGGGAGCAGCTGGATCAATAAACACAGGCTCATCCAGAAACCTCCAAATGTACCCAAAAAAGGGCAAAAAGCAGGGAAAAAATGTCCTGGAGAACAACACGAGTGTAGCTTATGGACCATCCCTTCCCAACCAAGGGAAAGCAAAGGGAACTTTTCAGCAGCCTTGAGTCATCCCTGACTCCAGGATCTTTCCCAACCATCCCTACTTCAGAGTATCAACCTCTTGATTCCTTCTTTCCAGGGAATAAAGCTGCTGGCTGCAGGGTTGGGCTGGAAGAGCAGCAATGGTCAGCTCCTCTCTGGGGAGGCTCTGCACGAATCCCTTCATTAAGCACTGGCTGAGCGCAGGTATCGCTGCTCTGAGATGCAGCACTTTATATTTCTTTTATGTTTAATCTCCTTTTTCCGCTCCCATGGCTTGAAAACATTTCCTGCAGGATTCTTCATGCTGCAAAAAAAGTTCCTCAATGTCAAAACTGGAGGAGGTTCAGTTGCCTCATGTGAGGATAAAGTCAGATGAGGCATTGGGAAGAGTCTGGAGAGCAGATAAGGAGCAAGGACATCCCGGCTGCCTCCATCCCTTTTCCAGCCAGGGAGCCACGGGGAATGGTGGCTGTGGAAAGCCCACGTGTGTGATTCCAGCAGCACTTGGAGCTGCTGCTCCTGTCCCAGGTGGCTGAATGCTCTATTTAACTCATTTCTAAATATACCTTGCCCAGGCAGCGTCTGGCGGCGGCTCCGCTCCTGACCACAGGCGAGTTATATAAAATTGTCACCTCGGCTTCTCTCCCTCAGCTCAGCAGAGCCCAGGCAGCCTCTGCTGTCCTCCAGCTCTCATCTTCACTCATAAAAGCCAATAAAAACATTGAGAATGAGACCTGGGTGTTTTTGCCTTCCAGACAGGAGAAGATTTACTTGGAAATGCCCTCTTGGGTATCCCAAACCCTGACTCATCCTGAATTCCACCTCAGCCTTATGGACAAAAGCAGTGCAAAGAAGACATCAATCACCTCAAAGGGACATTTTCACACCATTAAAATGTGGCTTTGGCCTGTTTGGTTTGCAGCTTTATCACTTCAGAATAGATGGAAATGGGAGCAGAGGAAAAATTTTTATAAAATTTCACCCTTTAACCCCAGATTTACTGGGAATTCAGGAAAAGACAACTTCTCTTTGTTCTGGCCTTAGTTGAACCATTTCTCCATGTTCTTATTTCTCTCCAGAAAAGGAATCTCTGTTTCTGAGACCCTCTCACCCTCAGCAGAGTGAGAAAAGGCTGTTGGAAGTGGTCAGGTCCTCTTGGCAGAACAGCTGAGACACTCAGCACGTGGCTGGTGCTGGATCTCACTCGAGCGTTCTGAACTGCTCCCACCATCCACATGCAGGAGGCTATAAATGGAATAAACCACTTGGATCCTTTCTGATACTGTCAGAAATCACTTCAGCATCCCCATAACAACTACAGCCATACAATGAGATGTCCAGAGCAGGAATCCTTCTGTGTCTGAAGTACAGACACTTCAGGGGCTGCAGAGCCTTGGCCAAAGCATCTCAAGGGACAGGATGTTCATCCTCTCCCTGTGCAGATTTGCACCAACACTTCAAACTGATTGTCCAAGCAGGGTGTAAGAACCTCTCTGGATTTGCCTGTGTGTTTTGCCTTCCTTGATTGTTTTTTTTTTTCTGGAGAGGATGAAGGCAGCTATAGAAAGTGTTATCCAGAAAAGAGGAATTCTAATGCTGACTTACCTAAAGGTGACAGTGCTCAGGTCAAGAGCCAGAGCTCATCCCATCTCAGATCCCACTTTTCTCTCTTTCCTTTACATTCCAGTAGGCTTTGGAGGTACATGAACCACTGGAATGCTGTTGGATGTCAGGAAGAAATTCTCCCCTGTGGCCACCACAGGGTGCCCAGAGCAGCTGTGGCTGCCCCTGGATCCCTGGAAGTGCCCAAGGCCAGGTTGGATGGGGCTTGGAGTGACCTGGGACAGTGGAAGGTGATGGAGGGTGGGACTGGATGAGCTTTAAGGTCCCTTCCAAACCAAGCCCTTCTCCAGTTCCATGATTTTATAAAATATGGCTCCAGCATGAAAACATTCTCACCTGACTCTTGAATGCTTAAAACCAGACCAGATTTTCAAAAGGTGCCAAATTAATTCCATTCCATTCCATTCCATTCCATTCCATTCCATTCCATTCCATTCCATTCCATTCCATTCCATTCCATTCCATTCCATTCCATTCCATTCCACTCCATTCCATTCCATTCCATCCCATTCCATTCCATTCCATTCCATCCCATCCCATCCCATTCCATTCCATTCCATTCCATCCCATTCCATCCCATCCCATCCCATTCCATTCCATTCAATTCCATCCCATTCCATCCCATCCCATCCCATCCCATTCCATTCCATTCCATTCCATTCCATTCCATTCCATTCCATTCCATTCCATCCCATCCCATCCCATTCCATTCCATTCCATTCCATTCCATTCCATTCCATTCCATTCCATTCCATTCCATTCCATTCCATCCCATCCCATCCCATTCCATTCCATTCCATTCCATTCCATTCCATTCCATTCCATTCCATTCCATCCCATCCCATCCCATCCCATCCCATCCCATTCCATTCCATTCCACTCCATTCCATTCCCTCAACAAGCTCTGCTCATTGACCTTTCCCCCAGAACTCCAGAGGAGATGCTGAGGAGCTGCAGCAGACAGGTTGTTTAGGGCCCATCTGAGATTCCTGAGTGACTTTTTGCACATGTGGGATCTTCTGGGCTGGATATTAACATCTCCTTGGATCAGCAGCAGATTCACAGCCTGTGCCAGTCTCTGCCATCAGCTGCATCCAAGTGTATGAGCTGAAGGTTTTCCAGCTCATGGAACACAAGCTGGAGATGAAACCTTGGACCAGAGAGAGAAGAGGCCATGAAAGGCAATGTCTGGTTTATGTAGAACCAGGAGAGAGGGAGGCAAGGAGAGATGGGTCTGGCAGTGGTCACCAAGGAGCTGGGAAAGATGAAAAATGGGATTTTAATGCTTCTCAGGAGAGTGATTCAGCACACTGGGGTCAGAAAGCTTCAAATGACAAAGGGATGGTGGCTGTGAGAGTGCACTCAGATTCAGGCTTTGCTGCTGTTTCTGAGAGTCCAGCTGAGGTGGGTCCATGGATTATTCCTCCCTCATCTCCTCAATCTGTGACCACACCTTTAATGAACCTGGATCTCATGTGCTCTCCTGTGCTGTTCAACCCTGCAGGGCAGCCTGATGTGAAGAAGTGTTTCCAAGGTTCTTCAGAACCTCCAGAAGAGAACTGGCATAATTAGTCTTAATTTATCCTCAGTAATTGCCCGTGGCATCCGTCAGCAAATAGGGGGTTGGAAATGCAGGAGGAGAGATCCTTTATTTTTCATTATTTATTTTCCTTGACACAGAACAGTTTTCTTTCTGCAGGGAAGCTGCTTAGCTGAACTCGTGCAATAAATAAACAACACCAAAAGTTTCTGGGGAACATCCTGATTTGATTAATTTTGCCACAAGGAACTTCTAAGTAGAAGAAAAAGTTCAAATCTGCAAACACCAAAGTAATTTTCATTTTTAAATCATCGTTCTTTGCATTTTTCACAGAAAATGCTCTTCCTACCTTGGGAAGAGCAAGGAATGCTCTTGAATGGATCAGCTGTTATTGGACCCGAGATGATCTCTCCTCCACCCACACTCAGCAAAGAACTCATGAATCTTCCTCCTCCCAGATCCTTGCTGCAATTGGAACATGTTAAAAATACGGATGCACCCAGGAAAACCGGATGGGGACTGGTGGTTGTTAGCTGGGAGCAGGGAAAAAGATTTCCCCTCCAGTTCCAGAGATGTTCCTCACAGTGTTACAGCTCCCTATTTTTTAATTTACAGCTTTTCCCTCTTGTAATGCTCATATTTTGGGACATGAAGTCATTGCTTGAAGCCTGAGATTCCTGAGTGACTTTTTCCACACGTAGGATCTTCCAGGCTGGATATAAATGGCTCCTCCTTGGATCAGCTCTGCCCCAAGCAGGGCTTCTTGTTGTGCTGTCCCCAGGCAGTATCCAGCTTCCTGCACTGCTCGTTGCCTTTGGATCTCAGGGAATTACTTTACAACATCTTCCCATCTGCTCCAGCCTCTGGATGCTCTCAGGAGTGCCGGTGCTGCCAGCTGGGTGCGATGGGTGGTGATTGAAGGGCCCTCAGAGCTGGTATTTCCATGATCTCTGTGAATCTTTCATGCCCCACAGTGAGCTGGGAAACAAAACACGGGGAGGAAGGGAATTCTGTGTCTCCAGTGGGCTGCTAAATCCAGCATGGATGGCAAGGTCTGAAATCCACCAGTGCCAGGGGTTAGGTTTGCCCTAAAACACGCAGGAAAGGCTATGGGAAAGCATTTAGAAATATTTAAGCTCTGTCTAATCTGGCATTTTTATTTTCCCACAAAGCAGGCAGTGCAGAAGTTTTCCAGGGGAAGAAGTGTTTCAGATGATCAGGAATTCCTGGGGCTACAAAGGGCTGCCTGAGCTGCACTGGAGCATCAGCCAACGTGGCTCCAGGGGATAAAATCCCATCCCTTGGACACCACCCCACGCCAACCTCCACACTTCACTGCATTGCTGCCGGCAAATCCTTTTAACTGAGTTGGTTCCCACTGAAATCACGGCAGTTTCCAATTGTGTTTCCAGTGGCAGGTGGAGCAGCAGCTGGAATTTGCTGCTGCCCGAGAGCTCCCGGTGCCAGCGGAGGTGGCACTGCCACCCCAGGGCTCTCTGCAGGGAGCGGTGCCACCGCTGCCACCACAGCGCTGTCCCCACTGCCAGCACCCAAACCCACCCAGCAGGGCTGACCCATTCCTGCCCCAGGGCTGGGGTTGAAGTGGTGTAAATGCACCAATATTTCACCAAAACTGGCTTTTTTCCACTTCTTCTCTTTTTAACATCTCCTATATACACAACCAGCAGCCACAAGGCTGTTGGGAAAAAAGTGTTAGAAATGACAGCAGAGTAACAGAAAAACTAAAACATTTTCACAGCCTTGTCTGCTGGTTTTAAGTGCATTTCACCACAGCTCAAAATTACATTATTTAGTATCAATTATCCTTCGATTGAAGCTTGGAGAGGTGGCAAGGCGAGCATTTTTATCTCATTAGCATGTCTTGCCTGCTAACCATTTGCTGTATTCCCTCCCTTTGATCCTGTCTTTGATTATATTGTGTGACAAAAGCCCGTGTAATCTACCATTATTTCCATTAAGAGCAGAGCTGCCCTCCTCTTTGACAAGGCAATTTATTCTCATTGCAGTGTCTTTGTGCAGCCCGGCCAGGTTCCACCCTCCTGTGCCCCGGCAGGGTGGGATTGGCAGGTGTTGATCCAGCCTGGGTGGCATCGGGACCTCGCAGTGTCACCAAGCAGGGCTGCAAATATTGACATTTTAATGGCAAGAGGGAGGGGATGCTGCACAGCTCGAGTGGCTCTGCTCTCTGGCCCCGAGAGAGGAGGAGGATGAAGATGCCTGAAAAGGTCCTTGAGGAGGTGAGATCCATAAGCGACCTGTGAACATGAACAACTTGTTTTTGAGCCCTGAGCGACCTGTGTCTGCCCCTCAGCACCCCTTTCTGCTGCCCTGCTTGGTGTCCAGACCCAAATCAGATTTAGAGCAAGAATCCTGTGATCTCCATCCATCTTTCCAAAGTCACTTTGAGAAGCCAAGTTATTTCTTTAGAAATATCCTTCTTGCACTTTTTTTCACATGATTTTGCAGCCACAAGCTGGTGCTGAAGCCAGAGTAGAACTGCCCAGCCCAATTTTAACAAACTAAATCAAACCTTATGAAATAATCAGGCATTATGAAACCAGCTTGAAAAACTTTGACCATTATTTAACTGATACTGAGCCAAAGGATCTGAGCCTTATCCCAGTTTTAAGAGTGACACTGCTATGGCAAGAATGGCTTTAAATTGGATGCCCACACTGGGTCACAGCCCAGCATTTCTCCAGGGAGGTTAAGCAGCCCTGGCTGCTTTTCTCCACCTCCTCCAAGTATAAACACCTATTTCTGCCCTCAAAAGAGATACACTTAAAATAACCTCCGGTGTCATGAAAATACCGACTCCAGCACTCCAAAAGGATAATCAAGGTCCTTAACTTGAACACAGTGTTCTGAGTGCTTATTATTTTCCCTTGCCCTTCTGGTCTAAAAAAGGCAGTGGGAAATGAGTTCTGCTTGGAGGATGAAGAGGGGTTTGGTGGGAATCAGTTATCCACAGCAGCGTGGAAGAGGACAAAGCCATTGAGAAGAGGGAGTGGGAATTAACTGAGATTGAAGTCTCCTGTTGGAGACACAAGAGGTTCAGGCCCAGGTATCAATTGCTACCTCCCCTCTTCTCTTTTCATTAACATTTCTTCCTTTACCTTAAAATTAAAGCAGATGAGTTGCCCAAGGTACTGAGCAGGGCTTGTGGGGCCTGACCTCCCAGTGGAATTTGTCCTGAATTAGCCCTGGCTCTCAGTGACCATGGAAAGGGTCTGCAGCTGTGGGTTCTGAGCTGGCTACATTCCAAAAACCTCCTGTGAGATTTTCTGGCCCTAATTTGGTGAGGTACCAGATCTTCTCAGCACCTTTGTGGAGGTCAGGATGCACAGAAAGGATCAGGAAGGCATTCCATGCACAGCATATCCATCTGTGCCCCAGCTCAAACACAAACAGCTCCTTCAGCTGATGGAATGGAAGGATGATATGACAAAAACCCAGAGTCTCTGGTATTAAAACCTGAAGAATATGGATTTCATCCCTTAAAACTCTCTGATTTAAAAAAAAAAAAAAGTTTAACATAAATTTAACATTCTTAATTATTTTCTTGTGAGGTCCAGAGACTCATTTGTCTCAGCAACGTCTGATTTAATTTATGAGGTAAACTAAGTGCAAATTCTGCTTATTTGTGGCATTTTCTCACATTTCAGGGAGATTTTGAGACATAAAATAATCTTAATAGAGGGTTCTGGATTATCTCTGAGCTGCAAAGTCCAGCTGTATGGAACAAACCCAGGAACAAGACCCTAGTGCAGGGCAAAGCCCACATATCCTGCTCCCAGCACGGATGGGACCAAATTCCTTGGAGAATCCTGCTGAGAAAAGGAGGCACCTGCTGCAGGAGCTGCTCCAGGCACAGGGAAAACCTTCCCCTGCTGCTTTGGAACTCAGTCTGACAGCATTTTTTATTTTTATTGCCTGAACATGGAGGTTTAATGAACATCAGAGAATTTAAAGCAAAAAAGTTTTCCTGGGCCAAATTGCAGAGGAGTCCTGTAGAGAAAAACAAAAGTTTGCCATTCTCCTCAGTTTTGATTTGGGTAAAAAAAAACAAAACACAAAACCAATTAGAAATACAGGGGTGAAAAAAGGCAAAGGAAGGAATTTTGGGCTGAGAAGTGCCCACATGGGGGTTTCCAGGCCTGTGTGTGTAAAGAAGCCCTTTGGAGAATGGTTGGGCTGTGGCCCCAGAGCTCCTCATCTCTGCTGGAGGAGAAATCCCTCCTGGAACCCAGCACTGGGAGGCAGAAGGTCAGGTTCCATTATCCCCAAATCCCCCTGGATTTCCCAATCCATGCATGTTAACTGCTTCTTTCTCTCTTGCTTTTATTAGTTCATAAATAAATGAATGGAGTGGGCTGATGCTTGTACTTCTTTTTTTTTTTTTCTTTCTTTTTAATCTTTGAAGTGTTTTTGAAGAAAAATAATTGGCAAAGAACCTGTCCCTTTCCCCAGCAGCTCTGTGGATTCATTTAAGTTTTATAAGTGCTATTTCTCTTAGATTAAATCTTTATTAAAAATGACTGTAATGACCCTGGATCTGGATCATTATGATTTGGACAGGAGCAACATAACCCCAAATCCCACTCTCTCTGTTGAGAGCTTTACCCTTTAAAACACAGAGATTCATCTCCAGGGAGACTCAAACAGCCTGAAATCTCCCTAGCAAAGAAAACACCAAATAACAAACTCTTGGGAATACACTGCCAATCTCCCACTCTGGAAAACCCCTCTGTTTCCTTCGGCAGGAGGAAGAAGAAGGTGTTTGAGATGGAAGAACACAGCTCTTCCATCTCCCTCTGCAGCTTCAGCTGAGCTTCCAGCCCCCCATGAAGGGCCTGGGTCCTTGCTGAGATACTCAGGTATTTTTTGGAGTGGGGAAGGGAGAAAACAAATGAATGATGGTTGAGGAGATTGGGGTGGAGTTGAGATGGATGACGGAGCCCAGTGGGGTGTTGAGTTTTGCTCATAGCACATGGATAAGTGAAGCAGACCCCCATGAATGGTTAATTCCTGGTTTTCAGCCAAAATAAATCCAGTTCTGTCTCCCCAGAAAAGTCCAACAGGCAGAGGAGAGCCCAGACCTGTCAGTGGCTGCCTCCATGTCCCAGTTTCTCCAAAATTGTTTGGCCTTATCTAATCCCATTTGCTGCTTTTCTCCCTTCCCACCCGCCCTCTCCACTTGATCCAAAACCTGGCTGGAAAATCCCGCTGGTGGGGGAAAGCAGAACTGCAGGAAAAGCTGTTTACATTCCCAGAGGAAGGACTTGATAACGATTCCATGATCTGTGCATTACCTTTGTCACCTGTTGTGACTCTCAGGTCCATTGTGCATCAGCAGGAGGAAGCTTCAGTGCTCATCCAGAGTGAATGAAAATGGAAACCCAGGGAAGTGAGAGAGTTTTATTATCTCTGGAACAGACACTTCCAGGGGGTTTGTGGAAAATTAACCACTCCAGGGCTATACAGGACCTAATGCCCCCCTCCAAACCTTTGCAAAACTTTCAAAGTTATTGTGAATAACAAATCAGAACTTGTCAGTTGATCAATTCCATCTTTTACTATGTGAAAACAGGATGGATTTGGCCCCCTCTCCAAATCTGAAGTTTCTTCGTGCTTTGAGGGATCTGCCCCATGGGATCTATTGGATTCCAGCCATGATTTTCCCATCCAGGATCCAGCAGCAAGCCCAGTTTGGTCTTTCCCAAAGTTTCCTCCACTCTTTAACCATTGTCTCTGGCCATTGCAATTCCAGACCAATATTCCCAGCACGGTGTGATGAGCAGAGTCCTGTGAAGGGTGGAGTGACCCCAGCAAGAAATCAAAGGGAAAGCAAGCTCAGAAAAATGAGCAGGCAGAGATTGAGGGCCACTTGTCCCCATTCGGGAAAACCCAAAAACTTGACCAAAAAATCCTCTTAAAAGGCAGGGAAAAGGGTTTAAATTTCTTCCATTTTTTTTGTTGTTGTTCCCAGACAACTCTTGCAGGTAAGAGAACTTGGAGACAGCCCTCTGTGCTTGGCCAACCACGTTTGCATCCTGGGAAGTGAATCATCTCCAGAGCTGACCACCAGCCATGGGGAAAAACATCTTGGAAATACACACCAGTTATTGGAGTGAATTCCCAGAAAACAAAGAGTTGGGGGGAATTATTCAGGGCATTCCATTTTAGCCTTGATGAAAGCAGAGGGGCTGCAGCAACTTCCCAGAACTGCTAAACTACTTTTAGACCAGAGAAGTGGTGACAGAGTTTAAGGGAAAAAAAAAATCATCAAATTAAGGCAAGCAAAGCTTAAAAGAAATGGGAAAGAAAACCAGAAAAATAAAATAAAATGGAAATGTAAGTTAATGGAAGCTTCAATCATGAGGCAGCAGGAGCCACAGGAGGCTGTCACAGTGACAGCCTGAGCTGCCAAAATTGTCCTGTGGAGAGAAGGACTGGGGACAGCAGGGTGGGCTTGGGGTGCCTCAGGGCAGAGGGCTGGATTTGCCCTCCTGCCCAAAGCTGGGCTCTGGACACGGGGTTTTCCCCACCTGCCTCATGGCAACATCCCCAGGGAAGGAGAGAATTCAATGGCAAATTCAGGGCTGGGGTTCAGGACCTTTGGATCCTGACTGGGGCTGTTCCCCCTTCATGGCAGAGCTTTGGAAGCAGCCCAAGTCTCCCCTCGCTCCGGCAGAGTTCAATGGGCTGAGTTATCCCAAGAGGGAACAGGAGGCTCCACGGATCCCCTATGACACCAAAAACCATGGAAAAGCCCTTCTGCCATGACCTATTGAGATCCTCAGCAGTTCCATTTCCTCTCCCATCTGTCACACCTTTCAGAGCAGAGCTTTTACATCTCTCAGTGTTCCCAAGACAGCCCCAAATAACTCCTTCACTTCCCAAACACCATTCCAGGCTTCCAGCCTCTCCTCCCCGACACTAAAAATAGCTGAATTGGTTCTAACAGAGTAATGGGTTGACCTGGAGCACCCCTAACAGCAGATCCTCCTACACAGAGGAGCAGAAATCCCCTCCAAGCCCAGCTCTCCAGCTCCAAGCATCCCTGTGCATCCCAAGCTGTTTTCTGCCCCGGTTTCCCAGCCTGCAGCTCTCCTGCACAGCTCATGGGCATGACCTTGGCTGGAACTCTGCTTTCCCAGTCCCTGATGGGTGTCTGCTCTGAAGATGAATCAGATTTTTAGGTCCCAATCAGCTCCCCTGGTTTAGGCAAAGTGCATCCATCCCTCTTCCAGCCTATTAAGGGCTGGGATAAACCTCCCAGCTAATGCCGGCTGCAAATCCAGCACCACTCGGGAGATGTCAGGTACCCAAATAATTTCTGTTGTTTGCTAATGAAAGAATTCCGTAGGAGGAGAAAAAAGGAGGAGAAGACGGCGCCAATAAAGACACTGAGCTCCAATTAAATGAGTTTTCCTGTCGGCCTGAATTTGTCTCCAGCTCCGAATTGCTCTGGCAAGGTCAGAGCAGGGTGGGAGTTGTGCATCACTCCAAGAGTTCAGCATCGTCCTCTCTCCAAGGACTGCAGAGACCCAGAGCATGCTGAGACACCAAGCCTTGGTTTGGGGAGGAGAGAGCTCCACACGTGCTGGCCCAGCTCCCTTCTGATGCTTTGCAGATAAAAGCAAATAGAAGAGCTCAGGTTTCACCCCAAAAAGAGATTTCCTGCTGAAAACTCCCCAAAACCTGGAGATAAGGAAGTCCTGGCACACAGTGTGTGATTTCACAGCTGGAATACCACAGTGTGAGTCCATAGAATCCCAGAATCCCAGATTAGTTTGGATGGGAAGGAACTTTAAATCTTATCCCATTCCATCACCAGGGACACTTTCCCCATCCCAGGTTCCCTCATTTAACCTCCCCAACGTGTAATGACCGTGTTGGGTCTCTCCAGCACAGCTCCAAGGAGCTCTGATGCTCCTCCTCTCAACCAAAACCCTTTTCCATCAGGATGAATCTCCTGGGAGCCTTCCCATGTAATGAGAAGCCTTCCCTGAGATGCAGATGGGAAATGAAAGCCCCCCCCAAAGCCTTTGTGTGCTGCAGAGTTGCTTGAGCAGCATCAAAAGGGGGAACAAAACCCTCCCTGTTTTGCTGAGCCCATTTTTTTGTGTTTTCACAACTTTTCCCAGGAAAAAATAAACTCAGGAGCCCTCCCCTGGCATCGGGATGAGCTGCTGGTGAGGTGGGGATGGATTCCTGGTGGCATGGGAGGGACGGCAGCCAGGGCAGGATCCAATCAGCCCTGGATCCACATCGGTGACAGGAGCCCCCTTAACTGAATCCCTCTGGAATTCAGCTGGCATCAAAACACCTTAGGGCAGTTAAATCCCACCTTTTTAGATGCCCAAATTCTCCCTTTTCCTTCTCAGGGTGTGGGAATAGCAGCCAGGAATGGCGCTGTGGAGGGGAGATGCTCAGGCTGAGGATGTGCTGGTTAATTAGCTGTGGACTTTAAAGGGGCTGGAACCAGGGTGGCCTTTCTCCAGGAGAATAAAAGAGAAATAAATGGATAAAAAGTTGTTGATTCCCTTCCAAGAGTGGAAAAGCTGGAAAAATATCAGCCCCCAAAGCCAATTGCAACCCAGTGCCGTGCCCGAGCCTGGTTCCATGGAGGGAATTTGCTTCCCTTCCTGCCCAGCTGCAGATGCAACTGCTCTAATAGGCTGTAACTTTCCTTTCCATTTGGAAGTAATGAGATATAATCTGGTTAATTCCAGTCTTTGAGCTCTTTTGGCGGCCTTTTTCTATTCCCTTTTTGGTTTTTTTTCCTTTTTTTTTTTCTCTTTAAAGGAAAACTCCATCACGAAGCAAAAGATTTTCTAATCACTGGCTCTAATTACAAAGCAGCGTAAATTGCCATAAACTTTTTGCTTCTTCTTCTTTTTTTTTATTTTATTTTTATTTTTATTTTTTCAAAATTGCTTTAAATATAAAGAAGAATCACTAAAAATCCAGTGAGCAGCTGCAGATTGGAGTGGCTGGTGGAGGCAAGGCTGGGGAGAGATGGGAGGTGGGAGCTGAGGCTTGGAAAGAGCTTTTGTGGAAAAGCACAGAGGTGGAAATATCCTGAAGGAGCTGAGATGGAGGTGCCCAGAATCCATGCCCAGAATTCCCATCCAAGCAGAGCAGGCTTTTCCTGGGGATTAATTGGTCTCTAAGTGGGTGTTTGTTGAGGTGCATCAATTTTTCAGGCTGGGAGAATCCCCAAACCAGGCAGGATTTGCCCCAATCCTTGCAGGAAGCAACCTGCTGCCAAAAGCTGGAAGAGTTTTGTGGAAATCATCCCAATTTCCATCATCTCAGCAAACACCTTGGGACCTGGAAAGATGCTGGAGAGCCCTGGGCATCCTGAACTGGGGGATGTGCGTGGAGCAGAGGGGCTGAGCCTGCTGAGCCCCCACTGCAAACCCAGGGCAGGATCCTGCTGGAAAATATCCCAGCACATCCAACACAGAGCCCTTGCCTTGCAAACCAGCCTGGGAGGGTGGGGAGGCTTCATTAGCAGCAATCAATGGTTACCATGGCTACAAATGGAAAGCAGGGAAAGCATCACACACTGGTGTAGGGACAAAAATGGGGGAAAAGGGGGAAAATCATCCCCCGTGTCCAAGAGGACACCGAGGTGGGAGAGGAGATGGGTACAGAAGGGAAGAAGGATGGATTCAGAACATCCAGGAAGGCTTCTTGCCTTATTCCTGATCTATTTAACTTGTGGGATGTCTCCAGCAGGACTGGAACATTTTGTCAGCCCCCAGGAATCCCCAGAAGTTGGGTGTGAGGTGTTCTAGGGGGAATGGATAAAATTTAGGCTGCAGCTCTTGGTACATGACCTCCAAAAACCAACTTTTTAGGAGCAACCTGGAAAAATAAGTCCTGACTGACCTACCTTTACCTAGAAAACAGGGAAACTTGAAGGACCAGCTCCTGCAATTCCTACCCAGGGAATTGGATGCTCTACACTGCTCAAGTGGCTGAAATACAAATCAGTCCAACTGAGGCTGTGTGGGGTTTATTACACACAGGGAGAGTTTTGGAGGGGTCATAAATCACCTGTTTCAGGTGTCAAGGTCTTCCTCAGAACAGGGCCTCGTGTCCTTGCTGCCCAATTAACTTCCCTCTCCTCTCTTTGTGCTGCTGCAATTCATTGCTTGGTAGTCTTGAGAGGGAGCTTGGATAAAACCAGGCTGGGCAGCCCTTCCCACAAACAGGGCCACAAAAAGAAGCTGAATTCATTTAAGAGCTTAAACCCTACAGGCTGTGCCTGCAGCAGAGTGAGATGCTCTGTAGGAAATGTCCCCACAAAGGTTAAATGGCTTTAAAAAGGATTTGACAAATCAGTGTGGAGTGAGAAAAACTCAAAAACTCCACCCCAGACTGTTGGTGTGGCATTGAGCCAGGCTGCTCCTGCCTCCCTGCCTCAGCAGAGAGCTGGCTGAGACCTCAAATAATTCCTACAGGTGTCTGAGGCTCTGGCTGCTCCCTCTGGAGAAACCTGGTGAAATATTCAGTGTAGGTGGTGGAATGAATCTCTCCCAAAAATCAGCACCAGGTTGCACATGTTCCTCCAGGCCCCCCCGAATCCAGGTCCCTGACCTCAAGGAAATCTGAAAGAATTCCAGTTTGAGCAGAACACCTGCTTCAGTTTCCGTGAAAGCCAGAGGTTTTCAGCAACTGCTGATGTGTGGAGAGTGGGTGCTTCCTGAAAAAAACACATTTCCATAGGTTTTTTTCTGCAGCCTCACTGCTGAACACACTTTTTTCCCCAGGTTTGTCAAAAAAGTTCTACTTCTTTAGGGGAAAAATACAATGTAATCTGTCTTTAACAAGCTCAACCCTTATCAGACATTGGAGAATCCACACTCAGCTGTAATGTGACACCACAAGATCCCAGCACACCTTGAGTAAAATTCAGATTTTGGGGTAATGATTTGGGGGACAGCTGCATCAATCCCAATTCCCCCCTCCATTTTCCAACAACATCCTGGAGCTGAAATTCTCTACATGCCTAAAAATATCAGTGTTGAGCTGGAAAAGGATTTATGGGTTTTTTTCCCCCCATACCTGCTTACATCCCCCCACCCACCCTACCCTGCCCTCTGTCCCCTCCTGCAAACCTCCCTTTGCAGAAATAACACCCCCAAAACCCCCACGGACTATGGCCAGGGAGAAAAATACCATAAATACCATAAATACCATAAATATCATAAATATCATAACAATCACTTTCCCCTCCCATGTCCTCAGGGGCAGGGAAAGGTGGCCATGGAGCTGTTTGTGTCATGTCTTTTCTCCAGGGGTGGGAATCACCTGGAATTTGCCCTTGGTACCTGCCAAACATCCCTGTGAGATGTTTTCTGGGAACATCCCGGGGTTGATGCTCAGTTTATAATGAGGATGCCATGGGGGGAATGGAATATCACTGTCCATATGATCCATGAGGTTAATGGAAGTCGTTTGGGATACCAGGTTTTTAAGTGGTGTGATGCTCATGGAGGTGTTCCAATACCTGATCACCACCCATGGAGCCACCTGGAGCGATGCCAAAGGGAATTCTGTGGCTCTTTGGATAAATAGGGTTTGGGGAACGAGATTGTCTTTCACTGATAATTTGACAACTTCAGCCTCCTTGGTTGGGGGTTTGGGCTTGGGTTTTATCCCCCTTCTCCATCTTTTCTCCTCAACTTGAAAGAGTTTGACCTGAGGCAATGGCTGGAGCTGGGCCAGGGCAGGCTCAGGCTGGATTTAGGGAAAGGTTCTTCCCCCAGAGGTGCTGGCACTGCCCAGGCTCCCCAGGGAATGGGCACAGCCCCGAGGCTGCCAGAGCTCCAGGAGCCTTTGGACAGAGCTCCAGGGATGCCCAGGGTGGGATTTGGGGGTGTCCAAGAGTTGGACTGAATGATCCTGGTGGGTCCTTTCCCACTCAGGATATTCCATGATTGTATGGACTCATCAAATTCTGCTTTTCAGTTGCAAGCCCAGCCATGAGAAGGACCAAAACTTCCAAACCACCAAGTTTTTGCTCAAAATTCCCAATGCAAATTCCTCTTGATGTGCACTGGATACAACCTCCTCTGTCAGGGCTTAAATCCCATTTTTCCAGGACTTCAGGAGCACAAATTACAAGTCACAAAAAGCAGGCTGGGACTGGTCCCTTTCCTGCTGCAAAAATGATCCCCTCGTGCTCAAAATCATTGAGTCTCAGGTGCCTCGGCAGTGATTGTGACATTCATTTAATCCTGGCTCTATAATTAGATTGATTTTCCAGGGAAGAGCAGCAAATTGCATTGGAGGAAGTTATCACATTATTTTATTACGCTCCTGATTATTATTTTTTTTTTGGGTGCAGGCGAGGAAATAAAAATGAAGATGCACTTGGCAAATTTGGTGCAAACTCTTTTTTTAATTGTAGATTAATTAGTGAGAGTGACAGACTTACTTGGGCCTGAGGAGAAGAGCAAGTAAACATCCTCCCCCTCCCAAACCCTGCTCCATCTGCATTGCAAACTATTCCTTAAAATCAGCCGTAAACAAGAGTGTCTGAAATTCCAACCTCTCAAATCTGTGCTTTTGCTCCAAATCAGCGTGAGAAACAGGGAAATTGGAGATTTGTGAAACTCCAAAAAGCTCCAATTTAGAAACAGGCACTTACATGACACCGGGTGTTAAAAATGTGTGTTAATATCAAACAGCATAACTCAATACCACATTTAATGGAATATCTGAAGGGTGATAAAATTCCCTTTTTTTTTTGATGTTATCAGAGCAGAAGAAGACATTGGAAGTGATTTTTCATTCGTTAAGTGCCCAAATGGCCCCATCACTGCAAATTTGTGTCAAACTCCTCTTAAAGAAACAAATTTCTCCTTTTTGAGGGTTTGAGTGTACTTGGCACAAACCCCAGTGCAAGTGTGGGTTCCTGCCCTGTGGTCAGGACAGAGACCTTGGTCCTACAGAAAACATCCCATAAAAAGGTGGGAAAATCATTTGAAATAAGTTGGAGCAGCCCATTCTGGCCGTGGGATTGCCTAAGGCTCCCTGGTGTGCCTGGAACAGCCTCTGGTTGGGATCTTGGATAAACCCTCTGCTTTCTGAGAGCCTTTTGCGAAGCTGAGAAGTTTGGGAGGTCAGCAGGGGAAGCGAAACATGCCGTGAGACTCCTCCTAAAAAAACCCTGTGTAAGGTTTTGGTGTCCCCAGGGTTTTCCCACAGCTCACTCCTGCCATCCCGCATCACTCGGCCGCTCTCCGCCCGCGCGTCTCCCGGTGGAGGGTCCGGGATGTCGGGCTAATCCGAGCAGACAGCATGCATAATTCAGCGGGATTTGGGGAGGGAAGGATGGGAAGGGGCAGCAGAGATCCCGTCCCTCCATGTGGCTGATTCCATCCCATCTCCCGGCGTGTCCCTAATTGGATGGCGCCCTTCGCTTCGCGTTAGGGATGCACACGGAGCGCCCGGAGAGGGATCTGGCCTCCATCGTGTCCCTGCTCCTCTCCACTGCCAGAGAGAAGCAATTGAAACATTTTCATGTGTTTGGGCTTTTTTCTGATGGACACAATGGCAGCCTGGGATTTAGGCTGGCTTTGGAGGGATGCTCCATGCCCCAGAATATCCCCAGGATGGGATTCTCCAGGAATGGGGGAAGTATAAAATTGTCCATGTTTTTTGCATGGTTTTAGTGTGGGTGCTCCACAAAGAAAAAAAAAATAACAGAGACACAATATTCCAGGCAGTGTAGAAGCCCACGGGGACATTAAGACACTCTGGGGACTTTTTTTCCCCTTTTCAAGTTAAGTTTTACAGAATAGTCCATAAAATGGTGACATTTTTAACCATTTTTGCTCATTGCTTTGAACTTCCCAGCCTTGTCTTTGCAGGCACCGAGGCCCAGAAGGGCCAGGAGATGTAGTTTAATGAGACAAGTTTTAAAGGTCACTCTGTGTAATAAATCTGTGCTTTTTAATATTTAAACTTGTAAGGCATTTAAACCTTTAGGCTCCTGGGATTTGCTCCACCAGATCCAACTAGATCCATCAAACTCAGCAAGCCTTTTGCCTCTGGGAATATTGGATTTCTTCTGCTTGAGATGAAGAGGGTCTCTTTATCCAAGTCCATTCATCTGTCATAACTCAGGTACCTTTAAATCCTTTAAATCCTTTAAATCTCTGGGGATGGTGGATAAGGTGTGGAGGAAACCTCACTAAGGTCAAGCTCAAGGAGCTCCATTCCTCTCTTGTTGCAAGGCAAGAGGAATGAGAAATGTCAATAAGAGAAAGGTGGTGCCTCCCAAAAATGTGCCCCAAGTCCTCTTCCCTGACCTTGGCCAAGCTCCCTGGCTCAGGTTTAGAGGGAGATGCTGAGGAGTATCAAGGAAAAAGCAGGACAGGAACTCAGGTCTTGGCTGGAAAAGGAATGAATTTAGTAAATCTGCCCATTTTTGGCAGCAAATGAGAAGCCCAGGTTGAGATTCACCCTCAGGTTGGGGCACTCTGGAGTTTATTTGCTTAAATATCCCTGAATTACACCCCAGAAACCTTTTGGATGTTCCCAGCTGAGCCCCCCACCCCTGTGGGCTGTGCTCTCCCAGGGTGTCAGAGCCGATGCCGTCAGCCCCCGATGTTTTCCCATGGCCGGGCGCTGGGGCTGCTCCCGCTCCGAGCGCTCGGAATTGCTCCTCTGACTGGCAGATTCCCTTATTGATATTGCACCAGGAATTAGATATTATTCAACTGAATCATTGCCTCCTAATCAGACGGAGGCCAGAGGCACTGTGGATGGTCAGATAGTGAATTTTGGATGGGTTTGCAAATCAGCCTTCCAGGAACTCTTCATTTTTAATGCCAGTCTAGAAAAAAAAGGCATTTTTCTTTCACAAGATTAAGTTTTCCAGGGGCTCCCTGGTGCCCCAAACCCTCCTGACTCTCACCTGGAATAGCCATGTGGGAGGAGGGAAGACACATCCCAAGTCTTAAAGAGAAGAGTCACCAAAAACTACCCAAAAATGGTATTTCAGAGAAAAGGAAACACGGTGCCTACCAGAGAGATGGACACAGGATCTGGAGCAGCAGTCCTGGCAGGACAGGGACGAGCTGGAAAGCCCCAAAGGTCCGGAGGGTGGCAGGGAAGACCTTTGCTTTCCATCTTCTAAAAAGCTTCTGTTTATAGAAGGAAATTGGCCCCACTCCTGATGATTCCATTGCAGGCCCATTATCCACAGGCTCTGGATGCATTACAGAGCTTTACATTAATGCTCCGGTGATGGATGCGCTGTGCTGTGTGCAGGATCCGCTCCCCAAACTAACACCAATTCCATTAGGAGGCTGGCTGGGAAATTAGGTCTTTCAAGATTTAAATCCTTAAATAGCATTTTTTCAGTTTGGGGCCAGCATTAAGCCATCTATTTGACTTCAGCACCGAGACCCGGCTGGGCTGCCAGGATAATCTCTGCAGTTATCTGTGTTTGAGGTAGGGCCTTATCACTGCTTGTTCATCTTCTCCTGCTCCTGCCTCCCGACTCAGAATGATTTCCCTGCTTCTGTAATTAAGGCAGTATCTGAGGTCGCTTGGAAATTGTGCTAAAATACTCTCCTGGTTACATTGGAGCAACCTTGAAATGCCTCCAGCTGCTGCCTGTGGCACCAGCGGCAGAGGAATCTGATCCAAGGGGTTGCTCCATCCCTGTCTTCATGTAGGACTGGGAGGTTGGACTGACTTTGGGGTAGAAATTATCCCATGGAGCCAGGCTGGGAGAGCTGGGGGTGCTCACCTGGAGAGGAGAAGCTCCAGGGAGAGCTCAGAGCCCCTTGCAGGGCCTAAAGGGGCTCCAGGAGAGCTGGAGAGGGACTGGGGACAAGGGATGGAGGGACAGGACACAGGGAATGGCTCCCAGTGCCAGAGGGCAGGGATGGATGGGATACTGGAAAGAAATTCATCCTTGGAAAGGTGATGAGGCCCTGGCACAGGGTGCCCAGAGCAGCTGGGGCTGCTCCTGGATCCCTGGAAGTGTCCAAGGCCAGGCTGGACGGGGCCTGGAGCAGCCTGGGACAGGGGAAGGTGTCCCTGCCTGTGACTGGGGGTGTAACTGGGTGGGCTTTAATGTCCCTTCCAACTCAAACCCTTCTGGGATTCTGTATCCTTCTGGGATTATATGCTTAAGGAGAACTTCTTGAAGTTTATTTCAGTACTACCCCAATTATCAGCATTACCTCAATTTTGAGGGAAAAGGGAGAAAACCAAAGATGAGAAGTGGCAGCTCTTTCCTTTGGTGGGGAAAGCACCTTTAAATATTCCCCAGGTGGGATGAGCAGCATCCTGTAGTTGATGGATGCTCCCCCAGACCTCAGGCTGGCTGGAATTACTCCCCACCAGCGCTGGGAGGTGGCAAACCCATGAAAAGGAGGAGAAAAAAAAAAGTGTGAACATCCCTGAGGGTTTCCAAAGGCAGGGATTGAAACCCCACAAATCCAAAGGAAATTCAAGCCCAAATACTTGAAAACTGAAAGAAAGGGAAGGGGCTGAACAAAACAAACCCTTTGGATTGGGATGAGGCAGGAAAGGTGGTTCCAGTGTGGGGCAAGTGCTTTTCATTCCTTTCTCTGCTCTTGCAGGCTTGTGCTGCTGCAGCAGCCTGAGGAATGCTCAGCCCAGATGTGTCTCCAATGGGAGGGAAGTGAAAGAGGAAACGCTGCCAATCTCTAAAAAGTGAGAGCAAATCAGGCACAGGAATATTTTGAGAATTGTCATCCTCAGCCTATAACACTGATCTGGATTTTGTTTTCAAAATCAACCTAAATACCAAAAGGAATAATGTGGAACGTCACTCTTAGATTAGGTTTGTTGTTTAATTCCATTTTTTTAGGTCTTTTGACCCTTCTGTGCCTGGTGGTGGCTCTGCAGCTGAGAGGGTTTCCTGAGAGGGTTCCCAAGCAGAGGGATCCATCTTGCTGGGACTGGGGGATGGGAATGTTCTCCTGTGGAGCAGGGATTGGTCACTGAGGTCTGGGACCAACAATATCCCTGTCCTTCCTTGGAGGGAAGAAACCATTTGGGATACAGCTCACCACTTTCCTTAGGGAGGAAACTCTGGCTGGCCGCCTTCCCAGGCGTGGTGAAGCAAAAAGCCACTTTTCCAGAGTCCTTCTCATGTTAATTCTGGGTTTCCTATTGCTTGTTCCCTTTGGCACACCCTGACCTGCAGGAGATAAAAGGTCAGATTTCTGTGAGCCCAGAAGCATACGGAGATTTCTTGGAGAAGGGAGCTGAAATAAAAAGTTTTCCAAGAAGATCAGATACAGAGCTCTGTCTCTCTTTCTGCTGCCTCACTGAGAGCTGAATTTGACTCAGCCTTTTTAAGGGCTAAAGCTGAAATCACTGTAGCAGCTGAGAGGTGCAGGGCCTCGGTGTCGCCCTGAAAACTCAGTTTCTGAGCTTGCTGACATGGTTTTCTAAAGCCTTTCCCAGGACAGTAGCTGTAAACATAGATATGTGTACATTCCTTCTGTTCCACGTCTTGTGATGGGCATCTCTCATGGCCAGTGCAGTGAGAAAGTGTTATCCTGACCATCCAATCCCTGGCCATGGGCAGAAACCTGTAAATCCTGGGAGGAAAAATAAACTCTGCTCTTCTTTTCACCACACCTCGACCTGTATCTGTGTGATCCATTCATCTTCAGCAGTAACAGCCTCGGCCTCCACCAGACCTCAGGACTGTCTCAAAGGAATCCTGATGTTTGATGAGCTCCTGATACAGGAAGATGTTCATGTGCTCCAGGTTTCTTCCAAGCCTTGTTGGCAGCGGAGGAGAAGGATGGGAGGATTCCCAACCCCTCAAATAAAGGGTCAGAGAGTTGTTTTTGCCAAGTCATGACCCTAAATGAGCTGTATTTGATCTCTGGAGCAGCACCAACCCCAAACCCCCCAAATTTGCTGTTGATCTACTGCTCTTCCAGCTCAAATCCTTCTTGGGTTACAGCTGGGGGAAACAAAGAATATTTTCTTCTCCACATTTTATTGAATGATCAATCTGTGCTTGAGCTTATGCCAAATAAAATAAAAACTTAGGCTGGTTTAAGACGGACAATTAACCCCAGCAGCAAGAGGGGAGAAATCCCTAAAAAAAAGGAGTTTTTATCCATGGAAAAAATCCTGAAATAAATTGGAACTGTGCTGCCTTTCAGAACCAGACACTCAGTTAAATGAAGATGGGCAAGACTAAGCTGCCTAACATCCAAACCCGGCATTAGCCCGATCCCTATTCATGAAGGTTTTATGTTGAATTAATGTTGTTACAGAATTAGGCTCCTAAGAGGCTTGGAGATGTCACCTCCTGGAAGTTGCCATTATTTGTAGCCCTCCTGGAGCGGTGAATGCGCTCACAAGGACCAGCTCAGCTGATCCTATCACTGGGTATCCATCAGGAATCAGGAAACCCCATGGGTTGGGTTTCAGGAACTCTTTTTATCTGAACCTTTGAAAGGCAGGAAAACTCTTCTGCTCCAGAACAACTTGTGGTTTTCATCTCCATTTAACTCCCATTCCACTCTTGGAGACATCCACAGGCAGTTTCCCAATTAAATCTGCTTTTGTGTCCATCACTTGGAGTCCTTTCCCCACTGTGCTGGCAGCCAAGGGACACTGTGGGATTTTTTGCAGCTTGAGGATGTTCACAAAGGGATCTCCAGGAGAGCCCAGGGTGGAGCTGCTGGACCTCACAGGCTGAAAACAGCACTGGCAGACAAACAGTGGTGACAATGGACCAGAACATTCCAGCTGGGAAAGACCTTCCATGGCCATAGGGACTGTGGGGACAAGGACATCACACAGATGGGATCAGTGGGGCAATTCCCCCCTCTGCTCATCCCTAAATTTCCCTAAAAGGGAATCCCTGTACTGCCCCAGAACTGCAGCCCCAGGGAGGGATTTTCCTGGCCACATCCCTTTGGGAAGGATTTGGGTCAGCTCTCCAGGCTCACCCTGACTCTCCAGCCTCCCCGTCATGCCTTATTGCCTGACTCATTTAGAGGAAATTAAAAGCTCAAAAAAAAGAGAAACTCAGGACTTAATTGAGTCTTATAATTTTCCAAGTGCAAATGATTTTGACACACAGCTCTCCATCTCTTCCTAGCACGCTGGAATGCTCCTCCTCTTCTTGCTCTTTGGGGACCAATAACCCAACCTCGGGATGCTGGAGAAGAAATCTGGGGCAGTCCAAACTTAATCTTGATGCCCCCAGAAAGGTTTAGAAAGCTGGGGGTGATCTGCTCCCATCCAGTGCTAAAAATGCCTCCACATGGGGCTTGAAGATGTTTAAGTTTCCACACGGAATGGGAAGGGAAAGGAAAAGGATAATTTCCTTTCAACTCAGTGTTGCAAGTGATTAGTGCCCAATATACCCTGGGCAGCTTTAGTCTTTAACATGGAGGTGATGGTGAGGATTTATGGGAGCTCCTGGACAATAACAGCTTTCCAGAGAAGCTTTGATTAAACATTATGGATCCACATTATGCAAATTTATTGCGTGCTTAATCTGACTCCAAACGAACACAGTGGCACTTAAAAAAGCATTTAAAAGGGGAAAAAAAAATCAAAGGAGCCAAAGACCAGGGTATTTCTCAGTGCTCCAGGATGGTTCAGGCTTGAAGGAGAAGTCACAGAGCCATTGATGAGCATGGGGGAAACGGGGAAACATGGACAAAATCCAGGAGTGTAAACAGCAGACAAATTCCAACCTGGATTTTTCACATTCAAATGGATGCTGGCACTAAATCAGTTGCAAACTCCTCTTTTCTGCTATTTTTTGTTTGAATTTATGATAACGGGACTGGTAGGAGATAGAAACGTGCTGCCTTTGCCAAACTGGGCTTTTCTCCCAGGAATGTGGGCAGGGGGTGTCACTGGGTTTGTTTTCCTCCCTCCAACATTTTCTGGTCTCATTTGTGGCTGTCCCCATGCAATAACAGGATTGCTGCTGGCAGCTGATTGTGAGGCCTTCATTAACTTCCATGGATTTTCCTGCATTTCAAACTCTGACTATTGTAAAGCCCAGACTTATTTTCCTCCAGAAATCAAGGTTAGGGAGAAGACAAATCCCATCCACAGCTTCTTCTCCAGCCAACAGCAAAAGCACAAAAGTAGCAGAAATCAGAGATGTGATGGCAAACTGACCCTCCATCACCTGGTGCAGCTTCCTGTGGGGGCTTTTGGGTGTAAAACCCCAAGGTTTTGGACAATGATTGTGAACTGGGAGCTTCTTTAGGCAAAGGACCTGGAGTTTGGAGAGGTTTCAGGGCATCACTTCTCTCCTGCTCCTTGGAGCTTGGAGAAACCTTCCCTGGCACAAATCAAAGCTTCTCCCAGGGAGCAGAGATCTTTCTGCTCCTCCCAGCTCTACCAAGCCTTCCTGTTAAGCTCTGGATCATTTCAAAGTCATAACACAGACAATAATTGTTGTTTGTGCTCTGTCCAACAGTGGCTCTGTTCATTTCTCCAAAGGATATTCCCAGAGGAGGCTGCTGGAGTGAGGGAAATGGGCAATTCTTTAAAGTTTTAATAAAAACAGAAAGAAGAAGGTGCAAAATAAGGGTCCTGTAGAGCACAGGGAAGATGGAGAATGAGAGCAGAGCCAGAGGGTGGAATCTTTGGGAGTTTTTTGGGAAGGAATGGACAGCTCTGGGCTGTCCCTGTTTGGAACACAAACCATATTCAGCCCCTAAACTGCTGGGTCACCTCATTTCTGCTTCACCCTTGTCCAGGGACAATCCACAGGGTCACTTTGGGATAATCCTGGAGTTTTTAACTCACTCACTCACTCACTCACTCACTCACTCACTCACTCACTGAGTTTCCCCACAAATTTTAAGGCAGGGGCTAATGAACTGTGTCCCAGCCAAAAACTAGGCCAGGCTTAGAGTTCACAGGCTTAAATAAAACCCAGGGTGCATTTCAAACCCAACCTCAAGCTGCAATTATGGGGCTGGAGGCACAGGGGGATGAGGTGTCCCCAGAACACCTTGGCAGCCCCTCTCCACCCCAGGATGGCACATCCAGAAGCTGCTGGTGGGGGGTGAAGGACCCCACAAGCTCCCATGGGAGGGGAAGGTGGGCTCAGTCTCACCCATGAGGTTCTTTTTCAGGGGTGCTTCATGAGATGAACTCACTCAAGGCTGGATTAAATGGATTTAATGTCTTGCTGATTGTCTGATGTTGTGTTTTCTTCGGGGTAGAAATAAAATTAGAGCCTTAAGAGGGAACTCATTGGAGCAGGGCAGTATTTTTGGGCTCTCAGAGATAGTTTTCCCCAGAAATCATCTCCAGGCAGAGACCAGTGCTGAGTGAGCTGTTGGGAGAAAAAGGTAGGAATTATTTGTTCCTTTCCTTCTGTAGGCTTTGAATACTCAAGAAGGTTTTCTCTTCCTCTTCTTCTTTTTAGGAGCAGGAAAGGGGGAGCAGGAGGCTGGGAACTGCTCATTTTCCATTTTTGTCTCATTTCACTAAAAAAATGATTAATTTTAGGAACGGCTTCAATTTCATCTGAGCTCCAGTGCTGAAGGATGAGAAATGCAGGATCAGCAGCTGAATCCCACAGCATTCCCATCCCACAGGGCTCATCCCTCCCCGTGCCCTTCCCGAGGGATGGGTGACACACGGTGCTGGGGAGAAACAATTGCAGCCCTGCACCCAAACCCTGCGTGCCTGGGGATCAAACACCCCCTGGGCTGGCAGCACATCCCAGCAGCTCCCTGCATGTGCTGCCAGGGGTTTTCCTCCTGGATGTTGATCCATTTCCCTCACAGCACCTTTCACTTGTGTAGCAGCTTTTATCCAGTAATCGCTGAAGCACTTTACAAGTAATAATTAATTGAGCTTCATAGACTCTTTGTTCAATTCCAGATTATTAATAAATTACCCTTTATTATTTATAAATACATGGCACATCATTTTTCTCCTCTCTGTTCCCCTGAACAGTCACTTAGCCCACATTAGCACAGTTTAATATCAATTTGGCAATGGTGCTCTTTAACCCTTTCAAAGCTGCTTGGTTTTAGGGAGGATTGGAGAGCTGTAAGGACAAGAGGGAGATGCTTGTCCTGCCCAGATCCTTGATGATGGATTATCCATAATTTCACTGCATATTTTGAACAAAAGGATTTTTTAATTATTTAATTTATTAAATTTATTTATTTTAATTATTTAATTTATTGATGCCCTTATCCCTGCCCAGCCAGAATTAGGAGCCTTTTTCCCCCCTTGCCTCCACCCCTTGCCATCCCCTCTCTAATTCCGAGTCCAGGAGCTTGGGCCTGTTTCATTTTCCTTGCTCTAAGACTGCCCAAAGCTGCTTATCCCAACTGAGAGCCCAGAGCCCCTTCCTGTTCCACCCCCAAATCCTCCTGACCTCAGAGCCACCAACTTCTGCTCCAAGCACCCAAACCCCCCAGATTTTCCTCCCTGGAAGCAGAGCAGGATTTCATTTCCCAGAAGGAAAAACAAGTTAAAAGAGAAAAGCCATGAGATGGTTTTCCCAAAGGCCCTTTTGAGGGAGAAAAGCTGGCAAGGGATGTTCCTAATGGCATTGAAAAGGAGAAGGGAGAGTGAGGCTCATCCAGCTCCTGCAGCAAATAGACAGGGAAGGACATTATTTAAGGGCTCTAATCTCTGGAGAGACACACCAGAAAAAGGGGAGAGGAGGGAAAAGCAGCCTGGAGAGGCTCAGGAGTGGAGCTGATCTCCTACAAGTCGGTTACATTCTTCTTTTTACCTTTTTTTGGGTGGATGAGGGGTTAAGGACAGCATCAACTGGCACATTCCCACTGCTTTCACTGCTTTTGGCTGGTGGTGCTCCCAGCCAGGATCCTGGATGGGAATAGGAAGGGCATCCATCTTCTCCCTGTCCATCCATGAAACCTTAAAATCTCCTTCTGGACACTAATTTGGGCTGCAGGGCAGAAGAGTGAGCCCAGAGCTGCTCTGCACCTTCCAGGTACATCCAGGTAGGCTGAGAACCCAGTTTGGCTTAAAACCCACCCCAAGTGAAGGTGCAGAACATCCCTTCCCAGCCTTTGGCATCAGGCAAAGCAAGAAAAATGTCCAAGGAGGAGCCACAGCCCCAAGTTTTTGCTGTTATTTGCAAGCCTGAGTGCTTCAGTGACCATGAGCACTTTGCTCATCCTCTGCTTTGCTCCTCAAGTGTTTGGAGGCAGCTCCAGGAAGGAAAAAAGGATGGGCCAGGCACATCCAGGCTGGCAGAGGAATCTGGCTCTCCTCTCCTCTCCTCTCCTCTCCTCTCCTCTCCTCTCCTCTCCTCTCCTCTCCTCTCCTCTCCTCTCCTCTCCTCTCCTCTCCTCTCCTCTCCTCTCCTCTCCTCTCCTCTCCTCTCCTCTCCTCTCCTCTCCTCTCCTCTCCTCTCCTCTCCTCTCCTCTCCTCTCCTCTCCTCTCCTCTCCTCTCCTCTCCTCTCCTCTCCTCTCTCTCCTCTCCCAAATTTTGGGATACCCTAAGCCATGAGGGTGTGCACATCCACAGATCCAAGCAGTCACCAAGTCCCAAACACCTGGAAAAATTGGTGTCTTTTATCCCTGTTCAGTTTAGCGACAAAAAGGAGGAAAATCGACCTTTAAATCTCCATTGTCTCGTTATTCCTGAATCAATATTGAGGGATAAAGGGGGAACAGAGTTAAAAAAAACAGGAATTGCTTCTCCTTTTTAAAGCATATTCAGTGTCCTATGGGCCATTCCAGACACAACAGTTCCTTTGATGTTATTTGAATCAATATTTTGGGAAGCTAAAGAAGCACCCAGGGAAAGTGATGGCACTGCATCCCATGGGAAACTGAGGCACAGGGAAGGGAGACTGTTCTTGTAATCCTCTTGGTTCCTTTTGCAATGGGAATCTCAAAGGAATGGGAATTCCAAAGCAATGGGAATCTCACAGCAATGGGAATCTCACAGCAATGGGAATTTCGAGCCCTGAACTCCCCATCATGGCTCTGTGGTTGTATTTCTCAGTGTTGTTTGTTGGTCCAAGCCTGAATCCCAGCTCCTCCCTGGGAGGAGGAAAATGTCCCTGGGAAAACCCTGCTGCCATTTTCCCTGTGGATAAAAGGAAGATGATGCCATTCATCCTTGGCCAAGCACCTGGAGCTCCCTCCAAGGACAGGGAAGAATTCCTTCTCTTCCCAAACTAAACCTGAAGCCCTCAGGGCTGCCCAGAAGATGTTCCTGAGGCTGCTTTTTCCAGAATGGAGTGTTGGGAAGGATGAGAAGGAAGCCAAGGATCGGTTGTCATTTCTCCCTGCATTGATTCCCTTTTTTCCTTTGTTTTATTTGGGGATAATTAACAGCTTTGCCTAATACAGAATTAATTCCTTGTGTCGTTGCATTAATTAGCATTAAAGAGATCCTTATATCACTGTCTGGAGCTGGAAGGAGACTCAATCCAGCAGCAAAGTCAGCACAACTTTCCATATTCCCCATCGGAATGCGGCACAAAGGAGGAAGAAAAAACATCCGGATGAGGCTTTTCCCAAAAAAACCCCATCTCCCAGCAGCAGTGCAGCAGTGCAGCATCCTGGAGGATACTGAGATGGGAAAATAGCTCCAGGAGAAGGTTGATTTTCTCCCTGTCAAGGTTTTTCTTCACTGGAAGCTTTAAAGCCCTGATGTTGTTATCTCGATGTTACCTAAACCCACCAAATCCACTTAAGGCTCTCCAGAGCTTCCTCAGGGGCTGGAGCGCTGCAGGATATTCAGGAAGATCGGGCTTTTCTGGCATTTTTGGGCAGCAGAACGTTGTCCCAAGGATTTCTTTCCCAGGAGATGTTCTGGAAGGAGCTTCTTGGGCTCGGGTGGGTTTTTATTCCTGGTTTCCTGGCAGGTTGTCCCCAGAATGGGTTGGGAAAAGGGCCTGGGGGGTTTGGAGAGAACAGGGCAGGAAGTCCTGGGGTGGTTTCCAGGTTCCAGCTGCTGAAATCTGGGAATAAGTGCTGGGAAATTCTGCTGATGGGAAGGAGAGGGAACAGCCCTGGTCAATCTCCAGTGCTCAGGAGAAAATGAATCTCCAATTTTCCATAAAAATAACCCTGATCTGAAGGGGAAGGAGCCCATCCCTGTCCTGGAGTGACTTTTGAAGGTTATTGGGAAACTCCAAGCGCAGTCAGGAACTGCAGGATCCAGCATCCCTCACCACAGGAGATGCTGAGCCCAGGGTCACAGCTTTGGGAATAAACCTTTGGGATAAAACCTTTCCAGGCTCTAAAACCCCTCTGGCCTTACCTCCTCTCCCCCTTTAGAGCCACGAAATAAATAAATTTGGAATCATTTTAATATTAACCCCAGAAACGACACCGGGAGTTTGAGCACAACAAAATCAATGTGAGGCTGAGGTGTCTCTCAGCTCTATTGACAGCCCTGCCTGGCGCTTTTTCCCCTTGAAGTGGCAGAATAAAAACCAAAAGCTGCATTCGTTTTTTTAATTAAGACTCCGGCATTATCAGGCTTTACAAGGCAGAGCCAATGCACAGATGAATTCCCATTTAATTAAGCTTTCCAAGAAACTTTTGAAGACTGCAGATTAAATGTGGGCTCAGATTTCTTGCAGGGTTTGTTGTTTGAGTTTTTTGGTTTTGTCATTGTTATTTGAGAGAAGTTTTAATTGTTTTCCCTGAGCTTGATAAAGAAAAATAAGAATAGAAATCATTATCTGCAAGATAGAGCTTGATGAGTTCTGGTTTGTGGAGCAGCCTGGATGTATCTTTCTCTCAATTTTTATAAATAAATGTATTTATATATTAAATAAAATATATATATATTAAATAAATATATTTCTCTCCATATTTATAAATAAATATATAGTGTGTACATGTATAGTGAAAACTGTGATGTATTTATGCTCCAAATATCTCCTTGATATATTTATTATATGTATTATTTTATATTTATTACATGCATTTACTATCTGTATTATATGTATTTATTATATGTATTTTATTTATTATATTAATTCATTATATGGATTCATTATCTATTATTATGTATTTATTATATTTATTTTATATGTAGTATATGTATTTATATAGGTATTATATATATTTATTTTATTTATTATGGTGTAGTTATTATATGTGTGTATTATATGTATCTCTATATATTTATTACATGTATTGTTATATACATATAAAAATATGCATTTATTGTATATTGTATATCGTATATTATTATGTATTTAGCATATGAATTTATTCTATGTATTATATGCATTTATTATCTGTATTATATCTATTATGTGTATTTATTCTATGTATTATGTGTATTTATTCTATGTATTATATGTGTTATTATGTATTTGTTGTACATATTTATTACATGTATTTATTCTATGTATTATGTGTATTTATTCTATGTATTATATGTGTTATTACGTATTTGTTGTACATATTTATTACATGTATTTATTCTATGTATTATGTGTATTTATTCTATGTATTATATGTGTTATTATGTATTTGTTGTACATATTTATTACATTATTTATTATATGTATTATGTGTATTTATTCTATGTATTATATGTGTTATTATGTGTTTGTTGTACATATTTATTACATGTATTTATTCTATGTATTATGTGTATTTATTCTATGTATTATATGTGTTATTATGTATTTGTTGTACACATTTATTACATGTATTTATTATATGTATTATGTGTATTTATTATATGTATTATATGTGTTATTATGGGTTTGTTGTACATATTTATTACATGTATTTATTATATGTATTATGTGTATTTATTATATGTGTTATTATGTATTTGTTGGACATATTTATTACACGTATTTATTCTATGTATTATGTGTATTTATTATATGTATTATATGTGTTATTATGTATTTGTTGTACATATTTATTACATGTATTGATTGTATGCATTTGTTTAATATATTTATTCTATGTATTTATGCCCCAGATGGAGCAGGCAGCCTGGAAAAATTCCAGGAGTCAAACACAGGGAAGAAAGGAGGATTTGGGGAAGAAAAAGAGATGCTGTTTGCATTTCATGTCTTTATTTGTGTTTCCTGGCATTGAGATGCAGCCAGGGCACAGAGGAGGGGCCTGGACAGAATTCCATCGGTTTTCCCTTGGGAATCCGGCAGTGAGAGGAAACCTTGGAGCTGCTGAATGCAGAGCAGAGCTCCACAGCAGCGCCTGTCCCTGGGGATCCTGCTGGGGCTATTCCCTGCTGGCCTTTCCAGGGAATTTGATGTCAATGCCTGTGCTTCAGTGCCAATATTGGGGGATTTTCCCATTATTTGTTCAGTTCCAGAGGGAAAATGTCCTTTAATCCCATTACTGCTCCCGTGTCTGAGTGTCTGCAGGAATGCAGAGCAGGGAATGTGAGGATATTGGGATCCCTGGTTTTGGGGGAGGATTTTCCATGGGGATCCGAGTGCCAGGTGCTCCTGAACACCTGGGAAAGCCTCTCCACACCAAGAGCCAGATCCCCAGGATCCGTGAGCAACAACCTTCGGCTTTGAGATGGGGAGGTGATGGAATTTGGGAATGTGAGCTGGGGTGGGACTCAGGGCTTGGTAAATTCAATATCCTGCAGTGCCAGATCTCTTCCCAAAGGTCCCTGAGGTGTGTTTTGAGGGAAATGACCCCATGGGTGCAGGGTGGGGAGGCTCTGGCACCAGTTATCCAGAGAAACTGGGGCTGCCCCATCCCTGGGCCAGGCTGGATGGAGCTTGGAGTCATCTGGGGTAGGGAACGTGTCCCTGTTATGGGGTGGATCAGTGTTATTTTATAATTCTGGCATTTTATATTGTTGGCTTTTCACAAATATTAAAATGAATGTTATGTGTATGAGAATGAGAAATTTTGTTGTATTAATATAGTTTTCTTTATTTCTGTTATTGATGAAATTTAGAAATAGTAGTATAATACATGTATGTTAGGCTATGGCATAGTGTTAAAATAAAAACTGCCTTTGTTTGTATACCCCAAAGACTGAGGAAAATAAAATAGTTAGAGAAGTCCTGCATTTGTAAACTCTTTTATTCAGATGAAGACAGCAGTGACCAGAACTCTGGGGGAGGAATTTATTGCATTTCTGGTATCAGGGAATGTAAATCTCAATGGCACCAAGAAGATTGATCTATTGGGAAGGGGGCAAGAGAAAACTAAACAGAAGAACCCCAAAGATCCTAAGAAGAATGTATGAATATGTGTGAGAATTTATGGATATGTAGCAGGGTTCTGTTTTTAAGGGACAATCCTTTGTCAGTGAGGTGAATGCAGAGACACCCAGCCATATCTCTATACTTTATTTTTTTCTCCTAATTGTCTTTTTTAATCAAACTTTTAAATTCTATAAAAATGATGTGAACCTCGTTTTTCACAGCAGGAAGAGCTTTGAGGTCCCTTCCAGCTCCGTTCTGGGATTTGATGCCGTGGGCAGCACAAACACAGGGTGGAGCACAGAGGGACAGCAATGCCAGCCCTCCACAGCCCCGGCACCTTGGCAAGGACAGGGGGGGATCCAGTGAACTCTGGGGAAGGTTAGGGGGCATTTTTAATCTGCAAGTCCTGATTTTACAAAGAGCCATTCCCAGGTGTCTGTGCTGACCTGCCCATACCTCCAGAATTTGTGCTCAGCTGACAGCAGGTGAGATGATCCAACCTCTCCATCTCCAGGGATTTGCCTCAGGGCAGGGGCTGGATGTTGAACCCCAAAACTGTCCTAAAGGATGGGATGTTCACAGCGAGACCTGTGGGGTCACAGCACCACCCCAGCTCCTGCCCCACTCACCAACACGGAAAGCTCTGCACGTTCCAAGGTGCCAGCAGGAATTGCTGTCGCTTTGGGACATCCATGGGATCCCAGCTGTGTCCCCAGCAGGAGCCTGGGGAGTGGAACCAGGCAGGAATAAATGCTTGGACACCTGCTGGGAAGAGAGAGGGTCTGGAATGGGATGAAAGGCACTAATGTGGGCATTAATTACACTTCAGCAGCACAACCCCCCTCCACCAGCCCCTGCTCTGTGCTCTCAGCCCCTTTTTGGGGCAGTTTGGGGTTTTCTGGCTCAGCCTGTCCATTCCTGCATCCGCTCCGTGGCCAGGAATAAACCAAGTGTGCCAAAACTCCCCTGCAGCTCTGACCTGCTGCATTCCCCATGCCTCAATCCCTGGCATTTCCAACATCCTCTGCCTTCAGGAGCTGCTCCACGCCTGGCTTGGCATCCCAGAAAGAATAAAACCCCCAGCCCTGTGTCAGGAGCACAGGAAATTTTCGAGACCAAATCCCTAAAGTGAATTTTTCCCGGCACCGTGGCTGCGGCTCCGGTGCCATCTCCTGGGTATCCCTGGATGCTGCAGCCCTGGGGTACCGCAGCTTTTGGGGCCGCACCCAGAGCCTTTGGGACCCTTGGGTGGAGCAGGGTGGACGACACATGGGGACACCTTGATTTGGAGGTCATGGCACCAGAGAACAGCACTGCCCCCACCAGGGACTTTCTGCACTCAGAAAAAAAAAAAAAAAAAAAATAATAAAAAAAAAAAATCATAAAAAAATCGGAATTTTCCTAAAAATCGATACTTTTTCCTAAGATTTGGGGGATGCAGAAAGGGCTGGGAGCAGCCTGATAAAGCATCCCTGCATCTCTGTAATCACCCAAACCTGTGCTGGAGCAAAATGCCCAGGCTGGAGATTTTCCCAGTGATAAATCCTTAGAGGGAAAAGAATGTGAGTGGGATTTTAAATTAAATTACTGCTAAAATATTGCTCAACAAAAGTATTTGACTGCTTTTCCTAGCATTAAAATCCAGCCTGCACATCTGGATAATTCCACAGTGACGGGGATGGGGTTGGAGCTGCAGCCGGGGCTGTGCAGGCAGACCTGAAGATGGCAGTGCAGCCCTTCGGATGGAGAATCTCATCCCCAGTCCCTCTCCTTCATCCCAAATCCCTCTCCTTGGAGATGCCAGGAGGGAGCCTCAAGAGCCAAACCCTTGTTTTCCTCCTTTTTCCCATCTCCTGCAATTCTGGAAATGGAAATTGGGTTGTGAGGGTTTAATAAGGGGGGTTTGGGGATGAGCTGAATCCAGTGGAACGAGATGCTCCAAAATCCTAAAAACTTTTGCCACCCCTGAGAAGTGAAATGAAGGCATCCCACTTACACCCCAAAGGGAACAAAATATCCATCCAAATTCCAGTGGGAAAACCATTCAAACCAAACCCCACGCTTGGGACCTGGTGCAACACAACCACACTCAGAAAATCATTTCACAGCATAATTCTTTTATCCTGGGCACTGATTTGGCCAAGTTTTTGTTTGTTTGTGTTGAGATTTTTAATGGATTCCAGCCCTTTTTCACTGTCCTGGGGCACAGGGTGTTTTCTGGGTTCCCCCTTGGGCAAATCCTGAAGTGCAGGGAATTAAACTGTGCAAGACTTTCCCTCATTCCCACATCACATTTGTGCATCCCTGTCTAAACAGACTCATTTCAATCCCATCAAATAAAGGCAGCTATTCCAGGGGAGCTATTCCAAGGCTGATATTCCAGAGCAGGTATTCCAAGGCTGATATTCCAGAGCAGGTATTCCAAGGCTGATATTCCAAGGCTGATATTCCAAGGCTGATATTCCAAGGCTGATATTCCAAGGCTGTTATTCCAAGGCTGATATTCCAAAGCTGTTATTCCAAGGCTGATATTCCAAGGCTGTTATTCCAAGGCTGATATTCCAAGGCTGATATTCCAAGGCTGATATTCCAAGGCTGATATTCCATCTCCCCCTTGTCCCAGAGCAAGATGGGTCATCTTGGCTATTTTCCAGGACATAATTTTCTGGTTTTATTTCCATTGAAACTGAAGACTTTCCAGCATTCCTGTGAGCAGGTGGGAGCTGTTTTCTCCCAGGAAAGCATTCCCAAATGCCCAGAATCTTGCAGCCTGTGTGATGCCCATGCTGAGACCTGTGCTGGCTCTCCCAGCACAGCTGGGATGAGGGAATGGGATCATTTGCCATCCAACCCAAATATTAAACTCCTAAATTAATGCATATCCTCATCCAGAAAACCCAACAAGCCCCATCAGAGCCCAGAGCTCTGTATCGACCTGGAAATACCTTGAGCTTGGTGTTGCAGTCTCTCCATCTGGAAAATAAGGTTTGGGAATTGCAGGCAATGGGATGAAGGCATGCAGAGGCACACTGGCTCCTCAGCCTGCGTGGATAACAGCTGCCATTAGAAATCCATTAGAAAATAAATCCCATTTGGGGCTGCTTCAGACAGGGCTGAGCTCTCACTGCTCTGGGGCTGGAGGGCTCTGGGCACTGATGCATCTCTTTTATTCTTCTAAGGAAAAAAAAGCAAAAAGGAAGAGGGTTAAGGAAATATAAAAAGTGGTTTTTTTTTCCCTCCTGGGCTCAGCTGAGAGGTTTGGGGGCTGTTTCCTGCTGTGAGAAACCCAGTCCTGGTGCTCCCAGCCAGGGCCTGTCTGCAGCTCTCACACTTCTCCTATGTGAAAAGACAACAAAATAGGAATATTCCACTGGGTTTTTCTCCAGGAATGAAGAAAAAAGGGTATTTTGAGGTGTTTACAAGAGGATTCTCTTAAGCTCTGGCTGAAGATGATCCCAAAGATGAGGCTCATCACCCAAAGGAGACACTGTTGTCCCCTTGGCTCCTTTTGGCCCCTGGTACTGACCTCAAGAACCTCCCAGAACCCCTGGGTGAGCTCCCAAGTCTCCTGTGCCTGGGGAAATCCTGCACTGAGGGTGGGATGGGCTCCTCTTGTTGACTTTGGCTCAGCTCCAGCCGGAGCTGCCCAGGGAAACACATCCCTAAAGGTCCTGCAGGATGACCTGACCCGACCTCCTGTCCATCATTCATCCCAGTGGTGCTTCCAAGAAAGAATGGAGGGGCTGAAAAATGTCCCCTGCACCGAGGTCAGCCCCCCAAGGGCAAGATTTAATGGAAGTCCTGAGGCCAAACCTCCAGACCCGCTCAATTTCTGCCTCCTGTGCCCCAGAGTGTCCATGGCAGCCTGAGATGTTTGGAATGTTCAAGGTAATTTTGCTCCCTGTTGAAAAAACACCCCTGAGGAAGCTTTAAACCCCAGCTTTGGACCCCACCAAGAAAATTGATCTGGAGAAGAAATGCAGCTGAATGAAGTGAAGGAACATGAAATGAATTTTTTCCCAGTCTCTGGTTGGGTTTATTCCTAGAGCTGGAACTGGAAGCACAAAGCAGCAGGGAGTGGAGCATCCAGGAGGAAAAAGGGGAATCCTGCTGGCTCTGAAAGCCCTGCAGACCCACCTGGTGAGCTCCCAGTGTCAGGCAGGGCCAAGCCATCAGTCAGGAAGGTGTTGTTGCTTTTGGACCTTCTGCCTCTCCAAGGAACCAGATTTCCAGTGGCTCTTGGATGGAGAAAATCCCTGCAGAGCAGGAGGCAGCCCTGGGCCTGCAGCTCCTGGCACAGAGGCCACCCCTGGAGCCAAAGGAATTCCCTGGTGGAACTTCAGGGTCAGTGAAGTTCTGCAGCCCCTCAGCTCTGTGAGGATGGTGATGGTGGGCTTTGCTTTATTCAGCTGCTCTGGACATTTAGGCAGAGCTGGCTGGGAATAACCAGGATGCAGAAGCAGGAGAGGACACAGACCCAGCTCCAGCACCTGGGACATGGAATGAAGCTCCATGGAAGTGTCCAAGGCCAGGCTGGGTGGGATTTGGAGCAACCTGGTCTGGTGGAAGGTGTCCCTGCCCATGGCAGGGGTGGAATGGGATGGGCTTTAATGTCCCTCCCAACCCAAACTGTTCCATGACGTGATAAAGCAGCTCCTGGGGAAGGTTTGGGCTGGGGCAGCTCCTGGGGAAGGTTTGGGGCAGCTCCTGGGGAAGGTTTGGGCTGGGGCAGCTCCTGGGGAAGGTTTGGGCTGGGGCAGCTCCTGGGGAAGGTTTGGGCTGGGGCAGCTCCTGGGGAAGGTTTGGGGCAGCTCCTGGGGAAGGTTTGGGCTGAGGCAGCTCCTGGGGAAAGTTTGGGGTGAGGCAGCTCCTGGGGAAGGTTTGAGGCAGCTCCTGGGGAAGGTTTGAGGCAGCTCCTGGGGAAGGTTTGGGGCAGCTCCTGGGGAAGGTTTGGGGAAGCTCCTGGGGAAGGTTTGGGGAAGCTCCTGGGGAAGGTTTGGGGCAGCTCCTGGGGAAGGTTTGGGGCAGCTCCTGGGGAAGGTTTGGGGCAGCTCCTGGGGAAGGTTTGGGCTGGGGCAGCTCCTGGGGAAGGGCTGGGGCAGCTCCTGGGGAAGGTTTGGGCTGGGGCAGCTCCTGGGGAAGGTTTGGGCTGGGGCAGCTCCTGGGGAAGGTTTGGGCTGGGGCAGCTCCTGGGGAAGGTTTGGGCTGGGGCAGCTCCTGTGGAAGGTTTGGGGTGAGGCAGCTCCTGGGGAAGGTTTGGGCTGGGGCAGCTCCTGGGGAAGGTTTGGGGCAGCTCCTGGGGAAGGTTTGGGCTGGGGCAGCTCCTGGGGAAGGTTTGGGGCAGCTCCTGGGGAAGGTTTGGGCTGAGGCAGCTCCTGGGGAAGGTTTGGGCTGGGGAAGGTGAGTGAGCAGCACCAGAACAGGACATTGCTGACTTGTGCTGGCAAAGGGAAGCTCAGGCCTTGCAACCCACTGGTCCCAGTTGCCTGTGCCAAGCCTTCCTTGGAAAGGGATCTGGAACCCACGTGAAGGAGCAGGAGAGAGCCAGAACAATCCCACTTTCTGTTTTCCTCTTTGCAGACAGAGGGTTCTGCCCTTCCCTGCAAACCCCCTGGGCAGCAATGGCCAGAATCAGCGCTGAGTTCCCCCCTCCTCACTCTGGATGTCACTGTGTCACATAAGAGCCAGTAAATCTCTTGGATTAAGAGCCAAGAAGCAAAATCTGGGAAGGCAGAGTGCCTGTGTCTGCTGGAAAGGACATGCATGGATTTTTTCCTGGCAAAACCACTAAAGAAAATGCAATTAAAAACAAAAACTTTCTTTGCCTTGCAAAATCAGCCTTGTGCTTGGCAAAGCAGAGATGTTTAATGAATTCCCTCTCTGCTGAGGTTGACTGGTTGGGCTAAACTTCCTCCTGGGCAATTCCAAAGTCCAACTAATTCCTGCAATGCGGTGTCTGATGGTTAAGCTGGCAGATAAGCTTGGTCTAAAGCAAGGGCAGCTCTCCTCAGCTTCCAGTGAGGGACAGAGCAGCTCAGTGATGCTGCTGGACCCAATCCACTCCTGGATCACAGAGGGAACATCGAGGAGAGAGTGCTGGGTTCAGGTAACTCCTTCCCTTGGGTCAAACCAAGTTCCCTCTAGAGAGAAGAATTCACTCTTGTGTGTGTTTTCCTCCATTAAAATGTGAGTGTTTTGCACAGTGATGAGGACACTAGTATACAGAAATGCAGTCACATTTATATTATTTATATTTATATTATTATTTTTATATAAATTATATTATATTCTTTTATATATATTTATTATTATATATTAATAGAATAGAATAAAACAGAATAGAATAGAATATTTATATATATTTATATATTACCTCTAAATATATATTATATAATATAAATATATATTTAGAGGTAATATATAATAATTATTATATTATATTATACTATATTATACTATATTATATTATACTATACTATACTATACTATATTATACTATATTATACTATATTATACTATATTATACTATATTATATTATATTATATTATATTATATTATATTATATTATATTATATTATATTATATTATATTATATTATATTATATTATATTATATTATATTATATTATATTATATTATATTATATTATATTATATTTTGTATAAATATCTAAATCTATATATTTATAAACACAGTTACCTATAGAGACATCCCCCCTGAGCCACCCTTGGGGACAGAGCTGCAGCTCCAAGTGACACAGGCACAGGTGGAAGGAAAACCAGCCCCAGTGGTCAAATACATTCCATGATGGAATGGCTTTGGTTTATACTAAACCATGACAAATTCCCTGCCTCAATTCCCAAATTCCTTTTGTACTTCCCAACTTTGCCCTCCAAAATCAGCGTTTCTACACAGCCACCCTCTCACCCAGGGGAAAGCACTTTAACACAACAAAGGCTCAGAATTCATTAATTCCCCCAGATTTTGTGTGCTTTGGGATCAATCAGTCCCATTTTGCTGTTAACAGCTGGTTTATTTCCAGTTCTCAAATGCAGATATTGGTGATTCCAACATCCCTGGGCATCTCCTCCCAGCAGCCAAACGCTTTTCCCTGTCCTGCCTGTGCTTGGAGGGGGTGAATGGCAGAGCCAGGCCAGTCCCCAGTGCAGCCTGAGCTGAGCTGAGCCCCAGCCAGAGGCAGAACCCCCTCATCCCATCCTCTGGGCTGGGATTTGTTCTCTCCCACTCGGCCACTGAGGTTAACCAGGTTCCAGATGGAGGAGCTGCACCTCTGCATGCCCAGAATCAGGGATTTAGCCCTAATTAAAGGGTGATGTGCAGCCAAAGCCTCCAGCAGCCCAGGGTTCTTCATTAGCCTGATTAATTTGGCTGCTTTGGGGCTCTGCTGGAAAGCGCTGAGCCCTGGCTGTGAAAATCCCCAGCTGGAAACCCGAGACCCCTCACCCAGCACCTCCTGCTTTATTTCAAGGCTCTGCTCTGCCCTCCTGCCTCCCCCTCGGGCTGTGCTGGGGGGGTTGAAATCAGACCCCTCCAGGAACCTTAACAAGACCCTGTTTGCCTTAAAAAACCTCTTTTTTTTTTCTTATTTGCAACGTGATATCCCCATTTTCCAGCTGGGTAGGGCACGCATTTCCCAGGAACAGCCTCCAGCTCTGCAGGGGAGGGATGCAAGGACCAGGCAACTTCACTCCCCTGCACTCCCAGGAGAGAAAAAATCCTTCAAAATGGGATTTTTTGGGGGAATTTTCATTCATCTCCTGCTGTTTGAAAAGGCAGAAAGGTGGAATCAAGGCTCTGCTGGGACACACAGAGCTGGATGTGGGAAACCCCGGATGCAAAATTGTCTCTTTGGAGAGGTTTGTGTTGAAAACCTCAGATGGGTGAAGGGTGCCAAGGTTCAAGCTCAGATGGCCAAGTTTGACTTCCCAGGGATTTTAGTCAGATTTGATGCCACGATGAATCAGATTTAGATGCTGAGAGGGGAAATATCAGTGCCTGGCACCCTGTTCCTGCCTATTGGTATGGGAATTAATCTTTGTGGATTAGAAATGGCTACAAATCCTCCAGGGATCTGTCTTCCTCTTTCTTCACACGATCCACAAGCTTTCCTCCCCTGAAGTCCTTCTTTTCCCTCTCACTGGGGTGGGTTTTTCCCTGTTTCCAGTTCCCTGGGTTCGTGCAGGACTCCTGGAGGCAGGAACAGCCCAGCTGGAGCTGCAGAGGCAGATGAAGAGCATGGAATTGCCCAGGGGGGAAAAGAGATAACCTTGAGGGAAAAGTGAGCTGGAAGGCACCAAAAGGGGTTAAAGAGAGGTTCTGCCAAAGGGATGGGGCAGGGCAGGAGTGTGGGACTTCAGTCCATGGATGTGTGGGGGAAAACTCCTGAATTTATCCCCCTCAACGCTGCTCAGGTGAGACCCCACCTGCAGAGCTGCTGCCAGCTCAAGAGAGCCCAGCAACAGAAGGAGCAGAGCTGCTGGAGAGGGTCCAGAGGGGCCATGGAGATGTTCCAGGGTGGAGCCAGGCTGGGAGAGCTGGGGGTGCTCACCTGGAGAGGAGAAGGCTCCAGGGAGAGCTCAGAGCCCCTGCCAGGGCCTAAAGGGGCTCCAGGAGAGCTGGAGAGGGACTGGGGACAAGGGATGGAGGGACAGGACACAGGGAATGGCTCCCAGTGCCAGAGGGCAGGGCTGGATGGGATATCGGGCAGGAATTGTTCCCTGGGAGGGTGGGCAGGCCCTGGCACAGGGTGCCCAGAGCAGCTGGGGCTGCCCCTGGATCCCTGGCAGTGCCCAAGGCCAGGCTGGACAGGGCTTGGATCAGCCTGGGACAGTGGAAGGTGTCCCTGAGGTTAGGATGGAACAAGATGGTTTAGGAGGTTCCTTCCAATCCAAACCACTCAAAGATTCTGTGGATTTTCTGTTTTTCCTTTGGTTTGGGATTGAGAGCTGTCCCTTTCCATGGGAGAATATGGGCATCAACACTGGCCCAAATAAAATAATTATTAAATGCTATCAGGAATTATTAGGAAACAAACTCAATTCCCTGCTTGGTTTTTCTTTGAAACATCGAACGTGGCAGGATGAACAATGGAGGGACAGGGATAAATAAAGAAATAATGGGAAAGGAATCATCTGGAAGCAATTAGCAGGAACTTCAGTCAGGAAAAGCTGAAGGTGCTTGTAGCATTAGGGCTGAAGTGATCGGTGCTGCGGGACCATAACTCACCCACACTCCTGGCATTTTCCCTGCAGATGTGCTTTTTCTGCAGGAATATCAGCTTACCCCTTGGAAAACAACCTGGGGAGGGCTGGCCAGCCCTGGAAGTGCCCCAGGAAATGTTGGATGTTGGGATTTACCCACGGGCTGTGGGAGAGAGGCTTCACTGGCAATGGGGTTCATGTGGCAGCCAGAGGGGGAGGTTGGAGGCTTTGTCTGGTGAGAAAGGAAATCTCCCTGGCTGTAAATTCCCAGGGATTTGGACAGGTTGTGGAGAAGGCAAAACATTGTCATTTTTGGGAAGCAGGGCAAGGAGAATTTGGAGTTTCCTGAGGAAGATGCTCATCCATACCCTGCTCACCACACACTGCACACACCAAGAGCAGCCCTAGAGATCAACTCCACCAGAAGCAATTTGGTGATTCCAAAGGAAAAAATTACCATTTCCTTCACAAAAAGCAGCTTTGATCTTTTTCCCCATCCCAGTGCAAGACTAAAACAAATTCTGGGTTTTCCCACGGGGCTGGAATTGTAATTCCCAATCGGGTTTACACCACAGAGCCCCTTGGAAGAGCAATGCATGCAGGTTTTCCTGTGAGGTTGTTTTTGGATTAAATTATTCCCTGAGGTGGGGATGCTCCAAGTGCCCTGTGGAGATCAGCAGGACACACAGAGAGCTCTCAGGACTCAGCTGAGTTTTGGGATGGTGCCCAAATGGAGGGGCAGGATGGGGCTGGAGAGGCTTTGGTGTTCCTCAGGAGGATGAGAGGATGGTGAGGCAGGAAACAGGGAAGGGAAGGGAAGGGAAGGGAAGGGAAGGGAAGGGAAGGGAAGGGAAGGGAAGGGAAGGGAAGGGAAGGGAAGGGAAGGGAAGGGAAGGGAAGGGAAGGGAAGGGAAGGGAAGGGAAGGGAAGGGAAGGGAAGGGAAGGGAAGGGAAGGGAAGGGAAGGGAAGGGAAGGGAAGGGAAGGGAAGGGAAGGGAAGGGAAGGGAAGGGAAGGGAAGGGAAGGGAAGGGAAGGTGCGGGAAGGGAAGGGAAGGGAAGGTGCGGGAAGGGAAGGGAAGGGAAGGTGCGGGAAGGTGCGGGAAGGGAAGGTGCGGGAAGGGAAGGGAAGGTGCGGGAAGGGAAGGTGCGGGAAGGGAAGGTGCGGGAAGGTGCGGGAAGGTGCGGGAAGGTGCGGGAAGGTGCGGGAAGGGAAGGGAAGGGAAGGGAAGGGAAGGGAAGGGAAGGGAAGGGAAGGGAAGGGAAGGGAAGGGAAGGGAAGGGAAGGGAAGGGAAGGGAAGGGAAGGGAAGGGAAGGGAAGGGAAGGGAAGGGAAGGGAAGGGAAGGGAAGGGAAGGGAAGGGAAGGGAAGGGAAGGGAAGGGAAGGGAAGGGAAGGGAAGGGAAGGGAAGGTGCGGGAAGGTGCGGGAAGGGAAGGGAAGGGAAGGGAAGGGAAGGGAAGGGAAGGGAAGGTGCGGGAAGGTGCGGGAAGGGAAGGGAAGGGAAGGGAAGGGAAGGGAAGGTGCGGGAAGGGAAGGGAAGGGAAGGGAAGGGAAGGGAAGGGAAGGGAAGGGAAGGGAAGGGAAGGGAAGGGAAGGGAAGGGAAGGGAAGGGAAGGGAAGGGAAGGGAAGGGAAGGGAAGGGAAGGGAAGGGAAGGGAAGGGAAGGGAAGGGAAGGGAAGGGAAGGGAAGGGAAGGGAAGGGAAGGGAAGGGAAGGGAAGGGAAGGGAAGGGAAGGGAAGGTGCGGGAAGGGAAGGGAAGGTGCGGGAAGGTGCGGGAAGGGAAGGGAAGGTGCGGGAAGGGAAGGGAAGGTGCGGGAAGGTGCGGGAAGGTGCGGGAAGGTGCGGGAAGGGAAGGGAAGGGAAGGGAAGGGAAGGGAAGGGAAGGGAAGGGAAGGGAAGGGAAGGGAAGGGAAGGGAAGGGAAGGGAAGGGAAGGGAAGGGAAGGGAAGGGAAGGGAAGGGAAGGGAAGGGAAGGGAAGGGAAGGGAAGGGAAGGGAAGGGAAGGGAAGGGAAGGGAAGGGAAGGGAAGGGAAGGGAAGGGAAGGGAAGGGAAGGTGCGGGAAGGTGCGGGAAGGGAAGGTGCGGGAAGGGAAGGGAAGGTGCGGGAAGGGAAGGGAAGGGAAGGTGCGGGAAGGGAAGGGAAGGTGCGGGAAGGGAAGGGAAGGTGCGGGAAGGGAAGGGAAGGTGCGGGAAGGGAAGGGAAGGGAAGGGAAGGGAAGGGAAGGGAAGGGAAGGGAAGGGAAGGGAAGGGAAGGGAAGGGAAGGGAAGGGAAGGGAAGGGAAGGGAAGGGAAGGGAAGGGAAGGGAAGGGAAGGGAAGGGAAGGGAAGGTGCGGGAAGGGAAGGGAAGGGAAGGTGCGGGAAGGGAAGGGAAGGGAAGGTGCGGGAAGGGAAGGTGCGGGAAGGTGCGGGAAGGGAAGGGAAGGTGCGGGAAGGTGCGGGAAGGGAAGGTGCGGGAAGGTGCGGGAAGGGAAGGTGCGGGAAGGGAAGGTGCGGGAAGGTGCGGGAAGGTGCGGGAAGGTGCGGGAAGGTGCGGGAAGGTGCGGGAAGGTGCGGGAAGGGAAGGGAAGGGAAGGGAAGGGAAGGGAAGGGAAGGGAAGGGAAGGGAAGGGAAGGGAAGGGAAGGGAAGGGAAGGGAAGGGAAGGGAAGGGAAGGGAAGGGAAGGGAAGGGAAGGGAAGGGAAGGGAAGGGAAGGGAAGGGAAGGGAAGGGAAGGGAAGGGAAGGGAAGGGAAGGGAAGGGAAGGTGCGGGAAGGGAAGGGAAGGGAAGGGAAGGGAAGGGAAGGGAAGGGAAGGGAAGGGAAGGGAAGGGAAGGGAAGGGAAGGGAAGGGAAGGGAAGGGAAGGGAAGGGAAGGGAAGGGAAGGGAAGGGAAGGGAAGGAAGGGAAGGGAAGGGAAGGGAAGGTGCGGGAAGGGAAGGGAAGGTGCGGGAAGGTGCGGGAAGGGAAGGTGCGGGAAGGTGCGGGAAGGTGCGGGAAGGTGCGGGAAGGTGCGGGAAGGTGCGGGAAGGTGCGGGAAGGGAAGGGAAGGGAAGGGAAGGGAAGGGAAGGGAAGGGAAGGGAAGGGAAGGGAAGGGAAGGGAAGGGAAGGGAAGGGAAGGGAAGGGAAGGGAAGGGAAGGGAAGGGAAGGGAAGGGAAGGGAAGGGAAGGGAAGGGAAGGGAAGGGAAGGGAAGGGAAGGGAAGGGAAGGGAAGGGAAGGGAAGGGGGTTTTGGCTCATCAGCTCAAGGAGAACATAAAAGGGTTCCATTTTGCCTTCCTAATTTAAGTTATCCAGGCTAAACCTCCTCCCACTGCCATCTGTGGAGAGATCCAGGGATTTTGGAGAGTGATTTGGGGAGGAATGGCAGGGCCAGCCCTGATCACTTTGCTTGAGGACACCCAAGAGCTCATCCCGGTCACGAGGCCGGGTGGCACCAGGGACAGACCTTTGTCATTCCAGACCCTCAGCTTTGGGACAGTTTTCTGTTCCACATCCAGCTCCAGGCTCTGGGAATGAAAACTTTCCAGCACCATTCCCTGCCTGCACAGAGGGTGGAAGAAATGGTTGTGAAATGGGTTCTGGGGGTCCTGGGGTGAGACAGTTTTGAATTTGGGGTTTGTTTTCTGTCATCTCTTGAGGGAAATTCTATTTCTCTGGATTGTGGTGTGGCACGGGAGATCCATCCCAGGAGGAACAGGGAAAACAACACTTGTCAGATCCAAACCTTCACCTGCCTCCTGTTTTTAGGGTGAAAAGTGATTTTTTAAAGTGTATGTGTCTCTGGAAATGCCATTCCTTCATCCTATCCAACACCAATGGGAAACAATCTATGAATAAACTCCTCATCCCTCTGCCTGTGTGATCCCAAAGCCTTGGAAAACAAATCTCTGTTTCCCATCCCACTGATATTAACCCACAGTGAGTTCTCAGCCCTATAGGGAGGTGTTTTCCAGAGAAAAATCCTCACGGATGTAAAATCCCCTCTCAAGTCACCATAAAGCTGTGGCACCATCCCCATCAAAGGGCTCTGCAGGGCAAAGGATTCCCAGGGGGGCTGTGAAAGGTGGGATCAGATTTTATAGGGGAAAAATAGGAGGGGAAAGTGGGAGAGGAAAAAAAAACTCAGGGGATTTTAAAAAAAATATAACATAGAAAAATAGAAAGGAAAAAGAAAACAAATAGAAAAAATAGATGGAAATTAAAATATTCAAAGAGAGGAACATAAAGAAAAAATAAAAATAAAAAAGAAGGAAAACATTAAAGAAAAAGGAAAGGAAGAAAAAAAGAAGAGGAAAGGGAAAAGTAGAAAGGAAAAATAGAAAGAAAATAGAAATCAAAATGGACAGATAAAAAAGATAAAAAATAGAAAAAGTAGATAAAATAAATAGAAAAGTGGAAAGAAAATGGAAAGAAAAAGTGATAATAAGAGAAAAATAAGTAAAATTAGAAAAAGTAGGAAATTAGGGAGGAAAAGAAAAAATATAAAGAAAAGTAGAAAAATTAGAAAAACTAGAAAGGAAAAATAGGGAAAAAACCCAAAAAACAGAAGATTTGGGAAAACAGGGGGGAAAAAAGAAAAATTATAATAAAATAAATAGAAAGAAAGAAACAAAACTAAAGAAAAAGGTCCCTGGGAAGCCTGGAATTGAACTGGAAATGCAAACCCGTGGAGTGTCCAGTGTGGTGCCGCAGGGACCACCAGGAATTCTCAGTCCAGCTCCAGATCCAGCCCATGGCTGTGCAGAACAATGAGGGACAGGGAGGGAAAGGCCTTTTTTGGGATTTCAGCTGCTCAGGGCCAGCAGGACAATGGCAGGAAAGGGCTGGGAAGGGGCAGGAGCAGCGAGGGATTCAGTGCACGCTGGGAATGACCAGTGAGCACTGGCTTTGGAATGGGGACCGGGAAGGGATGGAAGGAAGGCTCTTCCCACTCCTCTCCACCTTCAAAATCCACCTATTCCCACCAAAACCCGCTCTGTGCCATCCCAGCTGGAAAAGGGATGAGATCAGCTCCTCCCCTGCCCTTCTCTTCCCCATAATTTGGAATTTGGGATGGTGGTTGACCAAAAGAGGAGAGGAAAGATTTTTGGGCTTTCATCATTCCTCTGTGCCAGAGCACAGACAGATCCCTGGCATGGACAAATCCCTGCCATGGATAAATCTGTGCCATGGATAAATCTGTGCCATGGATAAATCCCTGCCATGGATAAATCCCTGCCATGGATAAATCTGTGCCATGGATAAATCTGTGCCATGGACAAATCCCTGCCATGGATAAATCTGTGTCATGGATAAATCCCTGCCATGGACAAGTCCCTGCCATGGATAAATCCCTGCCATGGATAAATCTGTGCCATGGATAAATCCCTGCCATGGATAAATCTGTGCCATGGATGAATCTGTGCCATGGATAAATCCCTGCCATGGATAAATCTGTGCCATGGATAAATCTGTGCCATGGATGAAGCTGTGCCATGGACAAATCCCTGACATGGATAAATCTGTGCCATGGATAAATCTGTGCCATGGATAAATCCCTGCCATGGATAAATCCCTGCCATGGATAAATCTGTGCCATGGATAAATCCCTGCCATGGATAAATCTGTGCCATGGATAAATCCCTGCCATGGATAAATCCCTGCCATGGATAAATCTGTGCCATGGATAAATCTGTGCCATGGATAAATCTGTGCCATGGACAAATCCCTGCCATGGATAAATCTGTGCCATGGACAAATCCCTGCCATGGACAAATCCCTGCCATGGACAAATCCCTGCCACGGACAAATCTGTGCCATGGATAAATCTGTGCCATGGATAAATCTGTGCCATGGATGAATCCCTGCCATGGATAAATCAGTGCCATGGATAAATCTGTGCCATGGATAAATCTGTGCCATGGACAAATCTGTGCCATGGATGAAGCTGTGCCATGGATAAATCCCTGCCATGGATAAATCTGTGCCATGGATAAATCTGTGCCATGGACAAATCTGTGCCATGGATAAATCTGTGCCATGGATAAATCTGTGTCATGGATAAATCTGTGCCATGGATAAATCCCTGCCATGGATAAATCCCTACTATGGATAAATCTGTGCCATGGATAAATCCCTGCCATGGATAAATCTGTGCCATGGATAAATCTGTGCCATGGATAAATCCCTGCCATGGATAAATCTGTGCCATGGATAAATCCCTGCCATGGATAAATCTGTGCCATGGATAAATCTGTGCCATGGATAAATCTGTGCCATGGATAAATCCCTGCCATGGATAAATCCCTGCCATGGATAAATCTGTGCCCTGCTTTCATATCACCATTGATTTTTCCTGGCAGCCTTAGAAAAGACATTGAGGCACTGCTGGACAAGGCCAAAGTGGAGCTTTTTTCCCTGGAATGAGCTTTTCCTGCCTGGAAAGGGAACAGGAAATGGGATTTTGTGTCAGCAGCATCTTTTCTCCAGGGCTGGTTGTGCTCACATGCTGAATAATTTGTGGGACTGGTATCCAAAGAGATTATTCCAGAGTTTTCTCCCCTTCCATTCTTAATTTCCCCCAGCAAGGAACAGGAACCACTTGTAAAAGTCACCACAGAGGCCTGAAAATGATGAAGAAAATTGTCCTTCATGAAAAATCCATGGAAGCTCCTGAGCTGGGCATACAACCCCTGCATCCCTCAGTCCTATCGCCAAGACAAAGCCCTCAGACTGTGGAATATTGTGATTCTTGGGATTAATTCAGCTTTTACCTCCAAAAGAGGGTGACACTTTAATATTTCCAAGGTCACTTCTGTGTTAACTGAATAAATCCACGGCTCTGCTTTGCCACCGGCTCTGCTCTCCTGGGGCCACCTTTTCCTGCTGGTTAACAAGGAACTGCTGTCACCTTAAATAGGAAGAGCTTTAGAAATTGGATTTTGCATCTCCCAGGCCCCTTTTAAAGAGCTCCTCACAACATTCTTGGTGATATCTTTTAATTACATTGCAAGACATCTCATGGGCAGCGTGTCAATGATCCCAGACCAGCCTTTCCTCATCAATATTTAACCAGCAGTTTTACAGCATGTGTCGGGAATCTCGGGAAGAAATGGAAAGCAAGTGATGAAAGACACGGGGAAAAAGATGTTTGTGGATAATGAAATGGAAAACAATGTCAGGAAGGTTCCTGGGGTGCAGGGGCAGCAAGGAAGGAGTAGCACAGCGTTAAATGTGATCATGGAGAGGGATAAAATCCTGGGATTTGAGAGCATTTGGGAATTGCTGGTAGCAATTCAGGCCCCAGGGAAGGCTGGTGGGACAGATGTGGGGTCTAAGTGAGCTGCTGAAGGGGATAAAAATGGCCAAAAACCAATGTGAGGCTCATGGGCCACTGGTGGTCCAAGGATCCCAGTCTTCCCAAGATGTCCTGCCACTGGATATCATTCCCAAATAATTTTCTCCATTATTTAAACTTGGCAAGTAACACTTCAACCTCAGCCGTGCCTGATTCAAAGCAAGGAGGGGCTTGTTCCTCCCTTATTTCCAAGGCTGAGCTTTGCAGGGAAAACAACTTCTCTGCCTCTCCTGGTGGAGCTTTTCTGGTCTTCATCCAATGAATATTCATTGGACAGAAGAGGAAAGGCAGGAAGAGGGAAAGGCTGGGGCTCCAGCGAGCAAAGAGCTTTGAACCTCTGCTATAATATCAAATCCTGGTCAAATCAAGATAATAGAGAGGCTGTCTGCTCCCTAGAGCTTGGAGAATCCCTGTTTGAGGCTGTGGAAAAGCTCCATTCCTGTGTGGATAAAGCAGGACTCTGCTCTCCTCTGAGTCCTCCAAGGCTAAAATAACTCCATGTCCCTCAGCTCACAGGGATCCAGGCTGTGCAATCTCCTCAATCCCTCTCTCCTCGCTCCTGAGCTTTTGGGAGCCTGCTTTCTTCCAAGGTGCAGATCTGCAGGCGGTGTTCCAGGCTGGGAGAGCAGGGATAAAATGCAGCTCCATCATCCGAGGCAGGGAGAAAGTGTCAGGCCCGGTGAAGCCCCACTGATCCGGGCCCAGCCCAAATGTGTTGCAGGTGTTTGGTGAGGAGCAGAGGACAAAAAATGAATAAAACATGTGGGGGCTGCAGCCTCCAGTGTGACAGGCTCGGATCTTTGGGCTGGGGGGAAGCAGATGAAATATGAGCTGGAGCTCATCTGAAGAGCTCGTAACTAATCCAAGATGTTGTTCTGTGCAGCCTCGCTGCTGCAGGGAACAGGGAGAGCCAGGTTTCTGCAGATCCAGGGAAACTGAGTTATCCTCCAGAAGACAGCAGGATGTGACCTCTGGCCACTGCTGATATAATTCTGTGCATTAAAGTGAGGGGTGTCTGCATCCCTCTGCTCTGAGACTGCTCTGACCCTGCTCTGAGCCCAAAGGAGAAACCAAGAGGGAAAAAACCCATCGGAGATGCCAAAGCCGATTACATGGGAATGCACAGGCTGGAAACCTGCAGAATCCTGAAGGATTATCTGTGCTCTGAGGTCAGCTCAGTGAGGAACAGCCAGCAAATCAAGGATTGCTTTAGGAGCAGCAAATCTCTGGGATTTATTCCTGTGTGGATCCCCCTGCACCCCAAGCTGTGGCTGATGAACTGTCCCAAGATAGAGCTTTCCCCCCTTTTTGAACCAGGATTTTCCATAGGAAGGTGGTTTTTGTGCTACCAGTGCTCACTGGAGGGTCTGAGGACAGGGGGTTGAACTGAATCCACATGGAAAAATGAGCTGGGAATGCAACCAGTGCAGTGACATCAGCACTGGAGGAGCACTGGGACTGTGCTCCCTGCCCAGCACTTCCCACTGAGCTATCCTGGCTTCACTCCAGCCCAAGGAGGAACAAAAATAGCATCAAGCCTGTGCTGTGAACACCCCTATTAATGAATTAATTCTTTTCTGATCCATTTTCACTATGCCTGCACTTCCTTTCACATCATTACTCTTAATTAGGCACACAAATATTCCCCCAAATCCACCTACGCTGGGTCTAAATTAGGCAAAGGAAGGGTGAGCTACGTGCTCCAGGTCAGCGCTGAGCTCAGCTCCTGCAGCTCCTCTGCTCTTCAAGAGGGTTTTTCCTTCCACAGTTTCTTTCTCTCACTTTTTTGGATCTCACCCCATCCATTCATGTTGTCTTTGTGTCCACGAAAAAATAAAAAAAGCTTGGTTTGTGCCATCACAAAATAAAAATAGCCTGAAGAAACAGCTGGGGGAAAGAGCTGACTTTGGAATCCAGGCCTGTGTCTGCAGCTGGTTCCAGGCAGCTCAGTCATTTATCTGCCAATTAATTTAATTTTTTTTGCTATATGCTGTATTCAGGAGGATTCTTGGGAGCTGCTCAGCTGAGATCCCGAGGATCCCAGCACCCCTGATCTCAGCAAACCGTGAGCTGCCAGCCAGAGAGCGTTCCTGGGCTCAGGCCTTGAGCTCCAGGCAAGATAGCACAAAATCCTCAAAAAACATGCTTTTGCAATCCCATCTTGCAAAATTCTGCAGGTTTGGGAATCCAAAATACAACATATTGCTTTAGGAGTATCCTCAGATGAACCCTCGCTTTTTGCTTTTAACCCAGGCTTTATTCCTGGTGGGATGCTCTCTCCACTTCCCAGCTTTCTCCAACCTGTTGATTATCTTCTGTTCCTCATGGATGGCTTTGAGATCTCCTGGGAGCTGGAGGATATCCCACTGACCTCGGGTGTTACTTTACACCAGCCCAGGTCCCTGCTCCGAACCCTTTTCCCTTCATTCCTGTCTGCAGCCCTCTGGATCCCTTAACCCAGATGGCTTCTCCCTGTCAAAAACATTCCCTGTTGTAACTCCAAAGGCAGCTGCTCAAGAGCTCAGGCTTGGACCTGTTCCTCTTTCCACGAGGAAAGAATGAAGGAGAGCACAGGCTTCCAAATCCACCCTGAGCTGCCAAAAATCCTTTCACACCAAACATGTGTTTTGCACAGGAGTTCACTCTCTGCCAGAGGACCATTTTGGCAAGGATTTTTCATAGGAAAAGAGCTAAAATCCCAGGAGAGCTGTAATTCTTTGTATTCCAGAGCCTGCTGGTTCCTATCTGGAGGTCAGATGTGGATTAAAGCGATGCATGTAAAGTCATAACCTCCCTTTGAAATCCAGAGGCACCTGGAGAACAGCAGGACAGGGAGAGCTCGGGGAGCTCTGTGAGGCTGCTCAGTGGAGCAAGGCAGGAGTTGCCCTGCACAGGTGGATTTCCCACTCCAGAGGAGCAGTTTAGGGTCTCGGGAAGCAGCTTTGATCTCCAGGTTCATCGGGATCTACCTTTGCTTTCCTGCTCCACCATCCCAGGCTGCAGCCAGATGGCTCCTGCACCTCCTTTTCCTTATCTGGGGAGAGATGAACTATTTTTGAGGATGGTGATGAGTAGGATCTCTCTTCAGGTGCAGTTCCAGAACCAGGAATTACACACACAGATGTGATACAGATATATACACACATATCTGTGTATATTAATGAATTCCTGGTATGCACACACATGGGGGTGTTCATGGCTCATTGCCCAGCCCAAAGAGGAAACCTTAAGCCCTCAAAACCCCAAACCCAGCAGGTATTTTGGGGAATTGACTCATCCCAGTCCCAGTTTTGAGTGTTCCATAACTTTTCCAACCAGGCCACAGAGCAGCTGGAGCTTTGCATAGACTGAGGGAGTCATGACTTCCCTTGGGAAGGTGAAACTGCTGAAGGCTCAGCTCCTCATCCCAAAGCCTCTTCCCCACAAGCTCTGAGAGATCCCAAAGTCTGGCTGGAAGATCATTTGGTGGCAGATTGCAGAAGCAGGAAAGCCACGAGCCAGCTGCTTTCTCCTTCCCCTCCTTGGGCATCCTCAAGGAGATGCCAACACCTCCAGTCCTGCTGAAATGAATCCCATCTTTAGGTCCCACCAGGGAAGGGACTGTGGCAAAAAGAGAATTTCTCCTCTGCTCTTTATTGTTATTTTTTGTGAATTTTTTTTATTTGGTTGTTTTGCCAAGGCCCCAGGGGAGGCTGAGTGGCTGAAATAACTGATCCCAAAGTGAATATCAGTGAGCACAGCCTGGGTTTCCAGAGGCTCTCCTTGGGTTTATTTATTTAGCTTCAATGAAAGCCAAACTGGAGCACCCTGAGTTCAGAAAAACATTTCAAAGAGTCATGGGTGAAAGAGCTGGAAAATGCTTTAATTGACTTTTGGAATTTCCATTAAATTGCCATCAATGGATCCTTAAAGGTGTCCTTCCCATCAGCCAAATCCATTAGAAAATTCACCTCTGGAGTCCCCCCTCCAGCACCTGCCCCTCCCCTCCTTTTGCTCATCCTTGTCAAAATTGGCAAAGAAAATGCAGAAGGCAGGAATGAAGGAAGAAAATCTCCAAAAAGACAGGGGTGACTCAAAATCTGAGGAATGAACCCATTCTCAAAACAATCTTCAGGATTTTGTGGATCTCTGAGGGCTTGCTGGTGTCTGTTGTTGTAGGACTGTGTTTCCTGGATTCCATGGATGGAAAAGGCACCTTTTCCTATCAGTTGTGGCTCACAGACCTGGGCAGGTTTTGTAGGGATAACTGTTGAGGGCAAAGTGAGAACTTTCCCTGTTTCAGCACAGCTTGACAAGTTTATTCCATGGTTTTGCTTTCCAGTTATTTTTCTCCATAATTTCATGTCATTCAGTGAGTTTTGCATCCTTCTTCCATATCTGGCCATCACTGCAGTCCAAGATCTTTGAGCACCTTCTTTATTTTCAAAAATTTGGAGGGATCCCAATTTTTATTCTTTTCCTGGTGTCTACAAGGGGTCACAAGCCTTTCTCTCCCAAATCCTATAGGGAGTCCCCAGAGCTTGCAGAGGGAACGTGCCCAGGTGGGCAGGAGAAGTTCACAAGCTCACAATTCAATGGCAGCAAGAGATCCAGCTTGGGTGTCTTTTGGGGTCTCTTCACCAGAGGGATTTTGTTCAGTTTTCCCAGGAAAACATCTCTGCCCATATCCAGCACTGCCAGGCAGAGCCTTGTTGTGCCAAGACCTTCCTGGCTTCCTACAGCAGCCCAAGCTCAGCTTTCATTGGGTATTTTCCTTGAAAGAAACAAGCAAAACCCCATAAATCTTCATTCTTTTGCCAAAATCTCCACGTGGCGTTGTGATGGAGATGACAAGGAGAATGAATACTCTTGGAAACTATTATTATTTCACAATGTTGTGGAATCAAGAGAGAACAGACTGTTTAGGGAAAAAATTCCCTTTCTCCCTGACATGCCAGGTCCTCCAGCAGCTGCTGAGGATGCGGGAGAAGGTGGTCAAGGAGAGGAATTCGGCAGCGACTCCAAATGAATCCGGAAGGTGCTGAGAGACACCAATAAAGATGGAGCAGGCTGGGAGCGGGTCAAGGCAGCGGGAATTTCTCCCGGTAACAAATGTGTCTGGCTGCTCCCCCGATGAGCTCATGGAGCTGACAGGATCCTCTGTTAATGCTTTGCAGACCTCAGGTATTGTTATCCTACCCCGAGCCTGAACCCGCCGGGAAAACCGCGCGGAGGAGGGAGGTGGGAAACGTCCGTGCAGTGGTGGGACGCTCCCAGCAGTGGGGCTGGGGTGTCTGTGGTGGTGGATTTGGGATGCTCATGGTGGAGGGATGGAGATACCCAGGGTGGAGGGATGGAGATACCCAGGGTGGAGGGATTGGGAAGCTCATGGTGGAGGGATGGAGATACCCAGGGTGGAGGGATGGAAATGTCCACGGTGTTAGGATGCAGATGTCCATGTCGGTGGGATGCAGGTGTCCATGTCAGTGGGATGGAGATGTCCATGTCAGTGGGATGCAGGTGTCCATGTCAGTGGGATGGAGATGTCCATGTCAGTGGGATGGAGATATCCATGTCGGTGGGATGGAGATGTCCATGGTGTTGGGATGCAGGTGTCCATGTCGGTGGGATGCAGATGTCCATGGTGGTGGGATGCAGGTGTCCATGGTGTTGGGATGCAGGTGTCCATGTCGGTGGGATGCAGGTGTCCATGTCGGTGGGATGCAGGTGCCCGAGGTGGTGGGATGGAGATGTCCATGTCGGTGGGATGGAGATGTCCATGTCAGTGGGATGTAGGTGTCCATGTCAGTGGGATGGAGGTGTCCATGGTGTTGGGATGCAGGTGTCCATGTCGGTGGGATGCAGATGTCCATGGTGTTGGGATGCAGATGTCCATGTCGGTGGGATGGAGATGTCCATGGTGTTGGGATGCAGATGTCCATGTCGGTGGGATGCAGGTGTCCATGTCAGTGGGATGGAGATGTCCATGGTGTTGGGATGCAGGTGTCCATGTCGGTGGGATGGAGATGTCCATGTCGGTGGGATGCAGGTGTCCATGTCGGTGGGATGCAGGTGTCCATGTCGGTGGGATGGAGATGTCCATGTCGGTGGGATGCAGGTGTCCATGTCGGTGGGATGCAGATGTCCATGGTGTTGGGATGCAGATGTCCATGTCGGTGGGATGCAGGTGTCCATGTCGGTGGGATGGAGATGTCCATGTTGGTGGGATGCAGGTGTCCATGTCGGTGGGATGGAGATGTCCATGTCGGTGGGATGCAGGTGTCCATGTCGGTGGGATGCAGGTGCCCGAGGCAGTGGGATGCAGATGTCCATGTCAGTGGGATGGAGATGTCCATGTCGGTGGGATGGAGATGTCCATGGTGTTGGGATGCAGGTGTCCATGTCGGTGGGATGGAGATGTCCATGTCTGTGGGATGCAGGTGTCCATGTCGGTGGGATGGAGATGTCCATGTCGGTGGGATGCAGGTGTCCATGGTGTTGGGATGCAGATGTCCATGTTGGTGGGATGCAGATGTCCATGTCGGTGGGATGCAGGTGCCCGAGGCGGTGGGATGCAGGTGTCCATGGTGTTGGGATGCAGATGTCCATGTTGGTGGGATGGAGGTGTCCATGTCGGTGGGATGCAGATGTCCATGTCCATGGGATGGAGATGTCCATGTCTGTGGGATGCAGGTGTCCATGTCTGTGGGATGCAGGTGTCCATGTCGGTGGGATGGAGATGTCCATGGTGTTGGGATGCAGGTGTCCATGTCGGTGGGATGGAGATGTCCATGTCGGTGGGATGCAGGTGTCCATGTCGGTGGGATGGAGGTGTCCATGTCAGTGGGATGGAGATGTCCATGTCGGTGGGATGCAGGTGTCCATGTCGGTGGGATGCAGGTGTCCATGTCGGTGGGATGCAGGTGTCCATGTCGGTGGGATGGAGATGTCCATGTCGGTGGGATGGAGATGTCCATGTCGGTGGGATGCAGGTGTCCATGTCGGTGGGATGGAGGTGTCCATGTCGGTGGGATGCAGATGTCCATGGTGTTGGGATGGAGATGTCCATGTCAGTGGGATGCAGGTGTCCATGTCGGTGGGATGGAGATGTCCATGTCGGTGGGATGCAGGTGTCCATGTCGGTGGGATGGAGGTGTCCATGTCGGTAGGATGCAGATGTCCATGGTGTTGGGATGCAGGTGCCCGAGGCGGTGGGATGGAGATGTCCATGTCGGTGGGATGGAGATGTCCATGTCGATGGGATGCAGGTGTCCATGTCGGTGGGATGCAGGTGCCCGAGGCGGTGGGATGAGCACATCCCTCGCTCCCGGACCGAGAGGTGGCGCCGGCAGACTGCCGTGTGCACAGCCGCGTTATCAGCTCCGGCAGCAGAGCGCAGAGCCAAGGCAGGCGCGGTTTTATCTCTTATCTCGGTGCACCCCGGCTGGATGAGCTTTCCCAGGCGCTGATCTTGTGTCTGTCCCGAGTCCCTGAGGAGCCAGGGGAGCACCCCCAGCATGTGTCCCTCAACTTCCAGGTCTGAAGGCCACGGTCAAAGGCAGCTCTAATTCATTGAAATGAGAGAACTGAATTTTCCTGGTAAAGAAAACACAATTGCTTTGTGGAACTGGAGGCTGAGGGGCAAAGAGAAGGTGAAAAGTGCTGGCTGTGCCCAGCAGGAAATGCAGATTATTTCCTGGCCCATCTTTACCCATTTTCCTCCTTTGGGGTGTGCAGGATGCAGAGGTTTACGGAGGGGCCAAGCTCAGAGTTCTGGGACATCAGGAGTCACTTTTGGCTGGGTGTGTTGCACAGCACCCGGGGCTTTCACAGCCACGTCTGTGGTGAGCTTGATGAAAACGGCTTTTTTTCAGAGAAAAACCAAAAAACTCTACCCTGGCTGCCAGGCCTGTGTGATAAACAGGTGGCTGCAGGTAAAACCCAGCCCTGCACAGTCAGGCTCCCCTTTCTTCAACACCTTCAGTGTTTCTGACACAGATGAGTCACTGGAAATCCCCTGTCTGGTGACACTTTTGCTCTTCCTCCGGAGCTCTGCTCTCAGCACCATTTGATGCCACTTTGAGAGTCACACCACAGAGTCCTTGCTTAGCTTTTCTTGCACCAAAATGCTCGAAAGTTTGGGGAATAAGAGGAAGAAGGGTAAAGAGGGCACCTATTAAAGGCAGGGCAGGTTTGCAGAGAGACCATCCTCCAGAAAACATCATTCACACCTTCCCGGTTTGGTGAGGAATATCCCAAGCTGTGTTTGCAGTCAGGAGTTGCTGATATCTTTCCTCAGGAGTCAGCTTGGGAAAAAGTGGTGGATGTGTTTCACATGGGCATCTGGACAGGATCAAAATCCCTGTGGTTCCCAAAAGTTTGGAAGAGACCAGAAGCTGGAAACAGGAGGCTCACAGGGTGCACACTGTGCTCACACTGTGCAGCAATAATACATGGAGAGGGAAAAGTGTGGGCTCTCCTGGGCTTGGGCATGCCATGGCAAAACACAGCTCCTTGAGAAGGTGCATTTCCAGAAAAAAGTGCATCTCCTGTGCTGTGATCAACAAGCTCCAGCAGTTTAAATCCATCAATGAGAAATCCATTCTGGATTTGAGTCTGAATTCTCACTGTTGATGGAGAAAATTAAGATATCAGAGGTGCATTTTGGACAAAGGCATCAGAAAGGGCAAAATTGTGAATCAACCTGTCTGTGTTGGAAAGAGTTGGAAATGAGTGCTCCTGGGCTTCAAAGATCTTGGGGGATGTTCAAGTTGGAGGAGATTTGGAGCAAGCAGCAGCGCATTTAGCGGGTGTACGGAGCAGAAAACCCAAATGCTGCTGGAGCCACACACAGAGAAGCAGATGAGTCAAGAAACCCCCTGAACACAAGGAAAAAGCAGCCCCCAACATATAAGAAAGATATAGGGAGATATAGGGAGATATAGGGAGATATAGGGAGATATAGGGATATAGAAAGATACAAGGAGGAAAATTCCAGTGGCAGAGTCAGGTTATAGCTCTGGGGGGTTGATTTGTACCCCTTGTGCTATTTTTATGACCCAGCAGCATCAGCTTCTGTGAACAGAGACCCAGCTCCAAGAGATTTCTGCTAAAATCCCTGAAGTTCCTGCTGGAGACTCAGGAGGGCTGTCCCAGACCCTGGGGATGTGCCTTGGATGGGAGGGGAGGGCCAGTCCCAACCACTGAGTTTGGGTCATCATTTGGGGCTGGCAGGTACTTGATACATTTTTCCATCCCCCTGTGGTGATCGAGGATCCTGGATGGGAATCATTAAAGGATGCAGGAGAAGGTGGAGGAATCCTGAAGGACCCTTGGGGTGGGGAGAAGCAAAGGGGCCACACTTTGAGAAGAAAAAGAGACTAAAAAGGTTGTCCTGGAATGATAAACTTGGCCTCAGGACAAGCATTAGCGGGAACTGTGGACTCTCCTTCCCCAGCATCAGCCTAATGGGTACAAATCTTCCAATTAGGGACAAATCTGCCAATTAAGAACCAATTAAGGTTCATCTTTAAATCCATTCTCCCTGCTCAGCAAAGCCCTGGCACACATTTAACGATCAGCAATAGGTCAAGGTCCTTGTCCCTTTCATCTGAGGATCTCACAGCCCTTGATGAGGCTCGGCTGCTTTTCACTGTGGTAGGTAAAGGCTGTAATGTTATTTTAATATCATGAGCCTCATTTATAAGGATAAATTACAGTGGGAGATAAAGAGCACATGGACCCATGTGGATAAAAATAAAAGTCCATATTGCCCCATTATCTGGCATTGGTTAAGCTTCTGCTTGTCGAAGTTTTTTTGGCTAATTTCTCTCCTTTATTTTTTTTTTAATGAAAAGCTATTTATTTATAGCTAAACGCCAACTTTGAAGCCCGAGCCAAGCATTTGGGAGCTGCTCTGATAGAGCCCTTAAAAAGGAGAATTATGTGTGTTTCAGATGTTTCCAGAAGTTATTGTTTCAAGGCAGAGAGGACTGTGACACTTCTCCCAAGGAGCTCCCCCTCCCTCGGCATTTCCAGAGGACACGGGCAGAGCAGATGTCTCCAGGCTGGGAGGAGGGGCGGTGACAAGTGTGTGTGTGGGGGAAAGGCACTGGGAGAGGAACAGATGAAAGGGGAATTTAGACAGGAAAAGCCCTGAAGGTCCAGGGTTGGAGGAAAGTGCTCCGTGATGCCCCACATGAGCCTCATCCTGCTGCTCACCAGGGTACGGGACACGAACGTGGGAGATCAGCACTGAATCCTGGAATGATTTGGGATGGAAGGGACCTTAAAGACCTCCTCATTCCAGGGGTAGGGACACCTTCCACTATCCCAGGGTGCTCCAAGCCTCATCCAGCCTGGCCTTGGACACTTCCAGAGATCCAGGGGCAGCCACAGCTGCTCTGGGAAATGTGGTTGAGGATCTGAGCACCTCCTTCAACACTGATACCCTCATGGGCTTCCATCTCCAGAGCTTCCTACCATGGAGTTCTCACCAGGACAAGGCACAGGAGGATCCTCACATCCTCTGGCACCACTGGCTGGGCTGTGCTACATTTCCAGAGGCTTCTTTGCTGTATCTGGACGCTTCCCATTGCAATGGAAATGTTTCCTGCACTTCTCCCAGGGGATCACTCAAGGCTTCAAACAAAACCCTGTTGGCAGCAAGGGGTTGGACCAGGAGACCTTTAAGGTTACCTTCCAACCCAGCCTATTCCACAACTCTGATAATCCAAAATTGATCCCAGCACACACCATTCCAGGGAAACCCAGGGCTTCACTGGGAGCTCTTTCCCACTCTGGTGCATGGGATTGTCTCATCTCAGTGTCCTCTGTGCTTCCAGGAACCAACAGAGAGGCTGTTCCTGACCAGTTCTCCAGCAGAGAGGCCCCTGAATGGCCATGGGAAATGTTTTGCAGGGAACAGATGGATTTCCACTGAGACAAGGGGATCATGGAAATACACGACTTTCCTGCGGCTCCTGCTTTGGTGGCAGAGTGACATCATCCCCTCCTGAGTGGCAGCAAGACAGAGAGGCTTTGATGGCCTGGAGGGGACCCTGGCCAGGACGATGGTCAGGGGCACCCTCGTTGCTGCCATTGCCCGCAATTCCTGCGGGATGATATCACTGCCAGCCCGGGGCTCTGTCCCAGAGAACAGAGGTTGTGTGAGGGAGGAGAGAGGGGAAGAGCAGCAGGATCATCCCCCAGCCATGTGTGTGGAGCAGCTTGGACAATCTCCTGGGAAATGAGGAGTTTTGTTGCCTCTTTATGGATTCTCCATCCCTAACTCATTCTGCACTGCCCCTACAAGTACAAAATCAAATCCCAGGGCAGGTTTTTCCCAAAAGCTTTAGAGAAGAGCAGTCCTTTAGACAACTAAATCCTTCAGAGGTACAGGCAAGTAAAAGGTTGGATTTTGGGAAGAGATTCTTCCCCCAGAGGTGCTGGCACTGCCCAGGCTCCCCAGGGAATGGGCACAGCCCTGAGGCTGCCAGAGCTCCAGGAGCCTTTGGACAGCGCTCCAGGGATACCCAGGGTGGGGTTGTTGGGGGTCTGTGCAGGGCCAGGACTTGAGCTCCATGATCCCTGTGGATCCAGCTCAGGATATTCTGTGATTTGCACCATTGTCCTCCAACTCCATTGCTTTTGGATTATTTGGGAGCCTGGGCCTGCAGCTCGGCAGCTCAGGCTCTCTGACCCATCAAGAGAGGATGAAGGCACTGTCCCAGGAACTGCCATTTCCTTGGGATTTCTGCAGGATCACACCAACCTTGGGCCAAAACTGGTCCAGAGTTCCTGTAGGAACACCTGATACCATTCTGTTCCCTGTGCTGACCTTCCCATAAGTGATCCCTTCTCATTTGGGATAAGGACACCACCTCAGGATCTCTGGAGCACCTTCTCCCAGCCTGCTGCTACCACAGAAATGCTGACTCTTTTGGGATTTGCCATGAGCTTTAGAGGCCAGCCCAGGAGGCCAGCAGAGTGCTGGGCACATGGGAAGTGCCTCAACATTGATTTAAGGTGTTCAAGCCTGGAATCCACTCCAGGAGCCCACCTGGCTCTGCAACAGCTGATTTCCAGAATGGGAGGGGGAAGATGGAATTCTCCCATGACAGATCCTTCTCCAGTCCCTCTTCTGGAGCAGGAGAGATGCCTGAGGTCAGTTCCCATCCTCTGGCAGGGTAAGAATCCTTCAGGTCCTACCTGAGAATCCCCCCCCGAGGTCTCAGAGCAGCATCAGCCTTGCTGTTACCAAGCAAGAAGCACCCCAAATTCCACTTCCCAGCCCCTGGAAGTTAGAGCAGAGTTTCTGACAAGAAAGAAGATCTCTCCTAAACAATGGAAGATTATTTTTAGCCCTTTTAGCCCCCTCTGGAAGCGCTTCTCTTCCCAAGTCTTTCTTACAGAGGGAAAGGGAATTTTTTGCCTTACACTGGAGCCCCTCTGCTCTGGAGCCAGGCTGGGAGAGCTGGGGGTGCTCACCTGGAGAGGAGAAGGCTCCAGGGAGAGCTCAGAGCCCCTTGCAGGGCCTAAAGGGGCTCCAGGAGAGCTGGAGAGGGACTGGGGACAAGGGATGGAGGGACAGGACACAGGGAATGGCTCCCAGTGCCAGAGGGCAGGAATAAATGGGATACTGGGCAGGAATTCTTGGCTGTGAGGGTAGGAGGCCCTGGCACAGGGTGCCCAGAGCAGCTGTGGCTGCCCCTGGATCCCTGGCAGTGCCCAAGGCCAAGCTGGACAGGGTTTGGAGCCACCTGGGGTAGTGGAAGGTGTCCCTGCCCATGGTGGAATGAAATGAGCTTTATGGTCCCTTCCAACTCAAACCATTCCATGATTCAGTGATTCTGCATAGACCTGAACCTCCCACTCCCAGCCCCTGCAGAAATGGTGCTCAGCATCCTCTCAGAGGCATTAGAAGTACTGATGGATACAGGAATACAGGGATGCTTTTGGTTTTTGCAACATCACAGGAAAAAGTTTCCAAACTGGACTTGCACTGTTTGTAAAGAGCTGAGTCAGCAAACCACACCAGAATCCCAGCTTTTCAACCCAGAGCTGTGATGCCACCATGGGCAAGGGGAGGAATAGAGGAGTCCAGGCCTGTTTGAAGTGTAAATCCCATCTCCCCTCTCACTCTGGAGCCCCCAGCAATGTGTCCATGAGCCAGAGATCTCCCGTTGTCCCCCTGGAAATCTGAAAGCCATCAGCACGCTCAGGAAAGGGAGGAAAAGGAAAATGTGTTTGCCAGTTGCAGCAGATGTGAGGGCAGTGTCCTGGACAGCTTTTATTATTCTATAAATATCGGGGGCAGGAGGTTGTTATTAACCACCAGTAATTAATACAACGTGCTCTGTCCAATTAACAGAGTCCTGCCCTCCTGTGCATGTGGGGAATTCCCAGATGTGGCACAAAGCCGGCAGAAATTGGGATCAGGCAGGAGCATCCCTGAATCCCAGTATCCATGAATCCAGTTCCCCTGAGTGTGGAGGATGAGCTGATCAGAAAGCAGATGATGGGGAATGCTGCAGACATCAAAGCTTGCCCGAGCACATCCCTGCACATCTTCCCAGCGCATGCAGGGAGTGCCAGCGCTCAACCCGGAGAGCCCCGTATGGAAAGGTGGTGAAGGGGACAAATTCCAGAGCTGCAGTTGCTCCCTGAATGTTAATTAGCACAGCAGAGGACTCCAGAACATCTGCATATCCAAGGACACTGTCTGGCTCCAAGGAAACCCTGCCCTGTGCAGCACAAGATGTGGAAATGTCCGGCTAACTCCTCTGGGTGCTGCCAGAAAAGCCTGGAGAGCATTTCAGCAGTGGATGCTCTTGCTCCTCTTCCAGAGATATCTGGGGCTGGATGTTTTACACGGTGCTCTGGGAAGTGGGGACTGATGGATTTCCAGAGCAATCCAAGGAGATGTTTGGAGTGCAAAGGTGGACAGGTCATGCTGAGCCCCTGTGAGCTGGGTTAGTGCAGGGGGGGCAGAGACCTTCTGGTGTGTGAAGGGAAGAAGCTCAAATGTGCTGTGCTGGAAAAATGGGAGAGTATGTGGTGCTGATGTGGGAAATCAGGAGCTTTCAGAACTGGCTCTGTGGACCAGGATCAAGTTTTGCCATGCTGGGTTTGCCCACAGTAGCAAGGATGGCACTTGGCACACCAACACAGCCCATCTGGTTGTTTCCCCTGAGCCATCAGGACCAAAGGAAAATGGGAGTTGTTTTCCACTGCAGCCACATAATGCCAGGGCACCAAGTCCTGGGGGCCCACAAGCCGGTGCCCACGAGGAGCTTGCTCCTCTGTTCATTGATGGAAGTCCCCAAGAACATCCCCTGAGGTGACCTGTCACTGGTCATCCTCAGTTTCACTCCTGAGCTGGGTTTGTGAGCCCAAATCCTTCCCAGCAGCCTGGAGCATTCCTCAGGGGCAGTGGGACAGGCTGCAAGGTGGGAGCGCTCAGAGCAGGCAAACACCAAACCTGCTCTGGCTGCTGCTTTCCAACCCAATTGCCAATGGGTGGGAGCCAGTGGATCTGGAATGACTTTGGGAAGGGAGCAGCTCTGCTCCCTCAGCGTCTCTGCCCTGACCCTCCCGGGTGTTCCTGGATGGAGGGGGGACCCCCGAGCACCAGGATCACTTGGAAACCTCTCCCCTCATCATCAATGACAAGCCCAGGGTTTGTCACTCTGGAAAGGCTCTTGTTTGCATTCCCAAGCAAATTTTGGCCAAGTACTTTGAGATGGCTCCCTGAGGGATGCTCATGGTGGGAGGGAGAAGCCAAGCCTGGGTATGTGCCTGGTATTATCCTTTTTAGGCCTGGCCTGAAGTGCAAATGCATCCCTGAAGCTGGTGGCTTGGAATTGAGTCCTGAGGACGTTATCCAAGCCTCTTTCCTGAGCAACCTCCCACTTGCAACGTCACCTTCACCTTCCCCAGCCCCTCTGTTTGCATGCTCAGCTCAGGCTGATTTAACACCAATAAAGAGCATGGGGGTTGTAGCAGAGGGGTTATGAAGCCCCTCCCTTGGAGGCACAGATCCCACACACAGCCCATGGCTGAGCTTCCCACGCCGCGGGATTTTGGCTGCAGGCTCCTGGTGCTGAGGTGTGAGGGAGAATGAGCTGCACCACGAGTACCTCCAGTGATTTATTTTATTGCCTGTGTGCAAAAGAGTCTTGGCACACCGAGGGGAGGTCGCTGCCAGCTCCAGGCCAGCCGGGTTATCCCTGGTGGAAAATGAAATGAATGAACGGGAACATTTTTCCAGAATAGCAGAGTGAGGGAAGGAAATGATCCTCCTTGAACATCCATCTCTAATTCCCTGACCTTGGAGCAGTCTGGCAGCCAGGCCCTGGGATGAGGAGAGCTGATAAAACCCTCGCCAAACCCTTGTTCCCAGCTCCATCTGGGCTAGCCAGCAGTGAGCACTTGCATCCCCTCAAAGCCAAGGAAGGGCCATTTCCAGGCCATTCCCACGTCCGGCATTGAGGCCACCGGGTGATTCCTCTGGCATGGGACCAAGGCAGTGCCACCACCTCAGCTGCCTGGGGTGGGAGGAGGATGAAGCCCCCGGTGTGATCCATGTGCTGAAGAATTCCTGGCATCTTTCCTGCCTCGCTGGGTACTCAACCCAACCCAACCCAACCCAACCCAACCCAACTCAACTCAACTCAATTGAACCCAACTCAACCCAACCCACCCCAACCCAACTCAGCCCAACCCACCCCAACCCAACCCAACCCAACCCAACCCACCCCAACCCAACTCAACCCAACTCAACCCAACCCAACCCAACCCATCCCAACCCAACCCAAACCAACACAACTCAACCCAAACCAACTCAACCCAGCCCAACCCAACCCAACTCAACCCAACCCACCCCAACCCAACTCAACCCCACCCAATCCAAACCAACCCAACCCAACCCAACTCAACTCAACTCAACCCAACCCAACTCAACCCAACTCAACCCAGACCAACCCAAACCAACTCAACCCAGCCCAACCCAACCCAACTCAACTCAACCCAACTGCAAAGTTTTGGGTCTCCTGAAGGCTTTAACTCTGAACCTAAAACTCCCAAACCTCTCAAACTCATAGAATCTGTCAGAAAGAACCACCTGGGTCACCTAGAGGTGGCAGATGAGCATGCAAACCCAGGCACAAAAGGTGTGCAAAGGGGAAAATATCTGTAGGAAAATATCCATGTGCAAGGTGGGAAATATCCATTGCCACAAAAATCTGAGGTATCAGCCCTGCCTGAGCTGTTCCTCCCATGGAGATCCCCCAGTGCCACAGCAGATGCTTTCAGAACACCCTGATTCTTCTCCTCCTCTTGGTTAAATATTCCAGGCTGTTACCATGTCCTCAGGTATTCCCTGCACTGACAAACTGAGGGCTGGAGGGGAAAAAGGCTGCTGGAAATTGGGATTTATCCACCTCAATGGTCTCAAGGAAATGGAGGGGTTTCCAAGGCTTTGGGGGAATTGTGTTAATTCTTCTTCTTGTTTGCCCAGGATTTGTGGTGAGAAGGTTTTAGCCCAGACCTGGAAGATGCTGGGCTGAGAAATAATTAATATTAATAGATAATTAATACATAATTAATATTCTCTTTGTTATTCAGCCTCATCTCATGTCCCTGAGCCCACCAGAGGACCATTTTCCTCGCTGCAAAGCAGAGCGGGGCACTGTTACGAGCCCTTCCCTGCCTCTCTTCTATCTCAGATGGCATTTCCTCAAGGATTGGGGGACAAATCCTGCAAATTCCATACAGGAGGGCAGGGTCCAGCCCTCAGTGCCAAGAAGCAGCACAGAGACAGCTCTGGGATGGCATTTCCAGCCCTGCCCAGCCTGCTGCTCCCAGCGTGGAGCCCTCCTGTCACACACTGAGCTCCAGGACTCGCTGTTATCCCAGGCTGGGCTCCAGGGAGAGCTTCCCCTTCCCCTCTCCTGGCAGGGCTGGTCCGTGCCCATGGCCAGAGCTGGGAGCAGCAGAAGGATCTGGAGAGGAGGATGGAGCTGGGGTGTACTGGGGTTATCTCCTTAGCAGGTTTCTCCTGTCCCTGAACATATGTGCAGGAACATATCCCTGGAAAAATATGTGAGTGGGTGAGCTTGGCCCCGGCTCTCTCCCAGATGGGACATTCCAGAGCCCACATCACAAAGCCATCAGCCAGGCTTTGACAGAGCTGCCAGCACCTCCAGCCTCTATCAGAGCCTAAAAATGTCCATATGATCCTTGCTCCCCCCAAAAACTCTTTCTTGCTCTCATTTACAAGCAGGAAATGTTGGCAAAAGGGGAAAAGTAGGGGGTGGGGGGAAAGAAGAAGAAATGAGAGGGAAGAACAAAGCTTCCAGAGGAAATTGAGGAAGAGGTGAGACATGAGGTGCAATATTGCTGAGCCCACTGCACAGAGCTGGCACCCCAAGGGGCACAGACACCAAATCTCAGCCCCAGGGTGCCCAAACCCAGCTGGTGTGGGCCCATTCTGCAGCAAACCCTCAGGGTTGTTCCACAGCATCTCCTGGTCCCCTCCTGTCACTTCCAGGAGATGCTCCCAGGTTGCTCAGCCCTTTTGAAGTTGTAGCAGCACCTCTTCCACAGAGGGGACTTTTGGCTTTAAGCAGCACAAACCCCACAGTTTTAGGGCTGATGCTGAATACGGAGCAGCCTCAGGCTGATCCCATTTCCATCTGCAGAGAAGGGAGGTTTTGCTGAGGCCAGGGTGACATCCCCCAGCTGGGATGCATTTCAGCAGCTCCAGAGATTGTTCCAGGCTAAAGAGCTGTTTCCCTGCACACAGCCGAGTGTAATTCCCAGGAAAACCAGCTGAGCCCTTGGCCTGAGCTCAAAACACATTAGGAAATCAAAAGCATTTATTTTATCCAATTTTTCTCCTGAGCTTTGCTCAGTACTCCCAGAACAAGGAGCTTTAATAGACTTTGGTTTGTGACTGCAGACACCTTCCATAGCTTGGCTCTTTCATCACGTGGGAACTCGAATATCCATCATCTGGAATCCGCTTAATGCCGTGTTCTCCTTCCCTGCTCCTGGATTTGCATTTTGTCCACCACTGCCTAATGAATTTAGAGTGTCAGGGCTTATAAATCATGAAATCCAGCAACTCTTTGCATCCCATTATCTACCAAGAATCCCTAAGAGCCACAAAGGCATTTAAAACTTCTCTGGGCAAGTTCTATGGGGATAATCTCCAATCTGAATGTTTGCGGTGCTTAAATTTGTTAAAATATGACAGATTTGGAGGAGGTGCAAGAAGGAAATTGTTCACCAGCTCAAATTGAACCTAAAGTTTTGAACAGATTTGGCAAAAATTGTCCAGACAAATCTTACTCCTTCTTGTCATTGCCCAAAAGAATGTTTGGTGTAGGGTTTTTAAATAGAATTTTATGGATATTTTAGCCTTAAAAGCAGCCAGCACAGCAGGGTTTACTCCTCACCCAAAAAACTCCTCTTGAATGTCAAAGGAACCATTTGCTTCTTCCAAAAATAAATAATTTGGCACAAAATCCCTCTGCTTTGACCTGGTCTGAACTTCCCTTGGCTCCTTGCTGCTGCTTTCACTCCTGTGCCTTGGCCCAAAATCCAGGGATGGCTGCAAACACCTCAGGCTCAGCTGCCTTGGGATCACATCCCTGACATCCAGGCTCGGAGTGGGAGCTGGGAGCACCCAGATTTGAAGTGGGTGGGAGATTTTGGCAGGTTTCCAGTGATCCAAAAGCACCCTGGGGCAGGAGCACCCCTGAGGTGTTTCCAGGAAGAAAAGCGCTGGCAACTTGGACAGAGCCAGGTTCAGCCCCTCAAAACCTGCTCTTTCCTTAAAACCAATATTCCATTGCTTTCCAAGGATAAAGCAGGCTCCCACTGCTCACTAGGAGTGCAGGGAGTAGATGATGTTATTATTGGATTTTTCCCACACAAACCTGGATCCCTGAAGTATCAATGGTCAAAACCACACAGGTGACCCAACCACGCTGGAATTTTTTCCCATATTTTGAGCCACCAAAATGGTTTTTGGTTGCTTCCCAAATCCAGCAGCTCTGTTTCAACACCCAGAAATCAAAACCCCCAGGCTTGGAATCAGAAATGGGGCTCACCCATATCCTTGAAGAAAACTTTGGGTTGGGGTGGGGTAGTGGGATTTTTTTCCCCCCATTCTTTCTCAAAATCCTTATTCTTTAACAAACTTGTTGCCAGGCAAAAGACAAACTTTCTTTGAATGTCAAAACAGGATGTTTTTGACAATCTCAGGACATTCAAAGAGTGTTTTTTTGTTTTCTTTTTGAAACAGGAAACTCGTCTGAGAGCCCTTTCCTGCAAATGGTTTCAGCTGTGACAAAACTGCCACTTTCTGACAGCTTGGGGGTATTTTTTGTACAAAAAGTTGCCACATGTAAAAATTTTAGAGAAACCCATCCAGGTTACTCAGTCCTGAAGTTGGATGTGGATTTTTCTCCTCATTAAAGGGGAATATGCTGAGATTGAGCTGTGGAGCAGCTGGGAATGGGAATGTTTGTCATGGATATTTGGAGATCCACATTAAAGTGGATCTATCCATGGCATTGCAATCCAGCTGTCTCTGCTGCATCCCCAGATCCCTGTGGCACCTCTTTGGGCACAAGGGGATGGAGGATTCTGGAGAAACATGAGTGAAGCAGCGCTGCTGAGATCCTCAATCCTCAACGAGGAACCGAAATGAGATTTGCAAGTCAAACTCTCTCCCCCTCTTCACACCCAAATGGGGCTCCAGCAGCTCCAGGGGGTTGAGGGTGGGGGGTTCAGGGTGGGTGACAGGGGAGGACCTGGTGGGGTCTGGGTTGTGGAAAGTGCTTTGGAAAATCCGGGATGTTTTCCAATGTCAGTGCCTGGATCCTGCACAGAACCTGAGCTGCTGCTTGAGCCCTGCCCTTTCCAGGTGTTGAACCTGAGCTGTGGAGGAGATTGCAGCAGCAGGAAACCCAAGCCCTGTCACCACTAAAAACAGACCAGAGGCTCTGGATCCCTGGATCTGATCACGTGAACCTGGATGCTTGGAAGAATTTGGCTAATGAAGCCATTCCAGGAGCTCTCCCCCTCTGAGCCTGGCTTTGACAAGCTCCAGTACAGGAATGGGAAAAACAATCTGGTTTGCACTCAGACACAGATATTCCAAGACTTTTGTCTTTTATTTGCTTAGAGATGGAGTCAACTCATCCCAGCCTGGCTTGACACAATCACCTCCTTGTGGGACCAACTCATCCCAGCCTGGATTCAAACCTTGGCTGGGTCTCGTCTGCTCCTCGGCAGGACGAGCACCCCACGCTCCAAGTGCCAAAAGAGCTCCAGACTCCTCCAGAGGACATTGCCCTGGACATTGCATGGAAAAGCTCTGGGATGTCTCCATGAGATCCCAGCTCTGTCAAAGCTCAGGGAGCACCAATGAGCCAGCTCAGAGTGGGAAAGGTGAAATCACCATCGAGCCCCATCTGACTTCTGTACAGTTGGGTGGTCTGGAAGTTGTGGGATTAATGGGATTCATCCACAGTTCTCTGCATTCCCCCTCTCTGTTTTGGCCAGGCTTCTGGGGACTTGCAGGAGAAGTCAGGATATCAGCATCAGTAGAAATGAAAGGAAATATTAATTCCTTCTGTCAAGGAGATCCAGAGAAAGCAGGAGGGATTAACCCAATGTGAAATCAAGACAGAAAGATGAGTCCTTCTCCATCCATTTGTATTTCTGTCACCCAGAGCAGGGAGAGGAGGGATTTGGCTCCTCATCATTGTGCTGGATACAATCAAAGAGCAACAGCAGCACAAGGGCTCTGACAGGAGAGATCAAAATCTTCTGGTTGATCTGCAAGGAAGAGAAGAGTGGCTTTACTGGAATTCCAGCAAAGGGAAAACACTGCAGTAAGAAATGCCTTGATATTTTCTTGTACAGCCCAGATGAACTGGACTGTGGTGCTGGAACTGATGTTCTCCTCCATCCCCTTCCCTCAGAGCGTGCAGTGTCCACTTGGCACTGCTGGGATGGATCAGTGTTCCAGCACTGCCCATCAGAAATGCTCCACAGGAGTGCAAAGCACCAATAAAATTGTTCTCCAGATTGGATTTTCAGACTCGTCTTTCATGTAATTTGATTAACTCGGCTCATTTCCTGCTCTCCCTGTGATCCCACTGATGAGATGTGCAGTCCCAGGTTTGAGGTGTCCTGACTGGGATCACTCAGTGACAGGAGGGAGCTTTGCAGGCACAACAGCCCCAGCCAGGCTCAGTGGGTTCTGTGTCCCGAGTCCCCCAAGCTCTGTCTCTGTGTCTAAGTGCCGGGAGATCATGGAATCACAAAATCCTGGGATGCCTTGGATTGGAAAGGACCTTAAAGCTCCTCCAGTCCCACGCCCTGCCATGGGCAGGGACACCTTCCACTCTCCCAGGCAGCTCCAAGCTCTGTCCAACTTGGCCTGGGACACTTCCAGGGTTGGGACATCCACAGCTGCTCTGGGAATTCCATCCCAGCCTTTCCCACCCTCACAGGGAACAATTCCTTCCCAAAATCCCATCTATCCCTGCCCCTCTGTCCATGGGGATTGTTTTTCTCTCCTGTCCCCAGCACTTTAGGAGGTGGCCCATGGAACCACGAGCAGGCTGGGGTCTCCTGAGCCCCTCCAGAACATCTCAGGACCTTGGAGCTGCAAGTTCTGGGCAGTGCCAGACCTGCTGTGCTTGTGCACAGGAATGTCCTGGAGTGATCCCAGATTTCCTCCTGTTGCCTTTTGGGGGTCCCAGCTTTGCCCCACTCCTGATGTGAGGGGATGGGAGGTGGGGCTGTGTGCTCTCAGCCCCGTTATCTGCTCTTTAAACAATGGTAAGCCTCCAAAAATAAATCCTCTGGAAGAGCTTGGTTTTGTTCAGTTCCTCACCTGGCAGTGCTCCTAAAACATCCAGGAGTTTTCACAGAGCTTTTTAGGATAATATTTGACATTTCCATCACTCTTTTCATCCTGAAGTGCTTTTCCAACCTGAGACCACTGCTGCAGTCAAACTGTTCATGGAATAATGGGGTTTTTCCCTAAAACCAAATCCTACATTATCCTGGGAGCCCTGTGCATCCTCCATCCCCGTGGAATCAGTGAGGGCTCAGCACACTGCTCATCCATGAGGGGATTCCTGGGATGGTGCCACTGCAAAGGGAGCACTGGGAATTGGTCCTGCTTTGGGAAAAGTGGTGATCTTTGGAAAAGAAAACCAAACAAATATGTACAGAATATAGAGAGCACAGAATTTGGCTCTAATCCTCTGCTGGAGCACTGGCTGGTGCTGTTGCTAACACCCAAAGCAGGACAAGCACCTGCCAGAGTGAATTCCTTCACATCTCTACCTTCAGAACCGCTTTGGATCCAGACAAAACGATGCTTTCCAGGCTTTGGGAACAGCTTTAAGGGTGAAGGAGCTCCCAGCCCTCAGTGTGCCCCAGCACACGATGCAGGGACAGGCTGAGGGCAGCACAGCAGCTCATTCACCACCTCCAGAGCACAAATTTATCCTAGACTGGGATTTTCCATCTATCTGCCCTTGGCCAGATCCCAAACACCTAAATCCCTCTTCTTCCCCACTGATGAGCTGGAGATGCTCACCCCATTCTAACAGGGTTAACTCTCCCTGTTTATTGATAAACTGATAACAAACTCCTGGGATAAAATCCACAGATAACAAACTCCTGGGATAAAATCCAACCCTGAGCCCACAGCTAAACCCAGCACTGGCCAAAGCCCGGTGAGAAAACCCCAGGACAGGGCTGGGTCACAGCAGCCAAACAGAGAGGATTCAGTGCCAAAGAACCCATTCAGATGTTGCCCTTGGACTTGATCCTTCCAGGCAGGAATTTAACATGCTGCTTTCCTTAAAATTGCCACAAAGAAGTGACTGGCCCTCAAATCCTTGTTCTTCTCAGTGCTGGACTCCAGGAAGGTTTAAGGGTGAGAGGTGGGAAAAGACGATTTTGGCTTCAGCAGAGCAGGAGTTTGTGCTGCTACAGAGGATGCTCTGGATCATCAGTTTCCAGGAAGGCTCCAGAGGAGCATTCATGCAAATTGAGGCAGGATTGCCAGGAAAAATGAAGCAAATCTGGAAAAAATTAACCAGGAGCTGTTTGCAGGAGCTCTCCTCCTTCTTCCAGCCATGCAGGTGTTGCCTGGCCTGGAAGACTCCAGGAGTGTGGCAGTGGGGTGTGGCTGAGGGACAGGGAGGGCCAGTGGGTTTGATTGGAAAATGCAAATGGATTGAAATGGAGTGTGTGTGGCTGGGAGTGGGGTAGGGCAGGGTGGGCACGTCCTGGCACAGGGTGCCCAGAGCAGCTGTGGCTGCCCCATCCCTGGGAGTGTCCCAGGCCAGGTTGGACAGGGCTTGGACCAACCTGGGATAGTGGAAGGGGTCCCTGCCCATGGCAGGGGCATGGAGTGAGATGAGTTTAAGGATCCTTCCAATCCAAGCCATTCTGGGATTCTGAAATTCTGTGGCATTATTCCCTCTGTTACTGAGACCTGACACCCCTCTGCTCCCCAAAATCTGCCCCTGCCTTGTCAGGTCAGGTCCTGGAAGAGGGAACAGGGTCTTGGCACGGTGGCCAGAGATGGAAAGATGTTGGAGAAGGATGGATGGCAGGTGGAGAAGGAGGGCACTTGGAGAAGGATGGAGAAGGATGGAAGGATGGAAGGACGGAGAAGGATGGAGAAGGATGGAAGGATGGAGAAGGATGGAAGGATGGAGAAGGATGGAGAAGGATGGAGAAGGATGGAGAAGGATGGAGAAGGATGGAGAAGGATGGAGAAGGATGGAAGGATGGAGAAGGATGGAAGGATGGAAGGATGGAGAAGGATGGAGAAGGATGGAGAAGGATGGAGAAGGATGGAGAAGGATGGAGAAGGATGGAAGGATGGAGAAGGATGGAGAAGGATGGAGAAGGATGGAGAAGGATGGAGAAGGATGGAGAAGGATGGAGAAGGATGGAGAAGGATGGAGAAGGATGGAAGGATGGAGAAGGATGGAAGGATGGAAGGATGGAAGGATGGAGAAGGATGGAGAAGGATGGAAGGATGGAAGGAGGATGGAGAAGGATGGAAGGATGGAAGGAGGATGGAAGGATGGAGAAGGATGGAGAAGGATGGAGAAGGATGGAAGGATGGAAGGATGGAGAAGGATGGAGAAGGATGGAGAAGGATGGAAGGATGGAGAAGGATGGAAGGAGGATGGAAGGATGGAGAAGGATGGAAGGATGGAGAAGGATGGAAGGATGGAAGGATGGAAGGATGGAGAAGGATGGAGAAGGATGGAAAGATGGAAGGAGGATGGAGAAGGATGGAAGGATGGAAGGAGGATGGAAGGATGGAGAAGGATGGAGAAGGATGGAGAAGGATGGAAGGATGGAAGGATGGAGAAGGATGGAGAAGGATGGAGAAGGATGGAAGGATGGAGAAGGATGGAAGGAGGATGGAAGGATGGAAGGATGGAGAAGGATGGAGAAGGATGGAAGGATGGAGAAGGATGGAGAAGGATGGAAGGATGGAGAAGGATGGAGAAGGATGGAGAAGGATGGAGAAGGATGGAAGGATGGAAGGATGGAAGGAGGATGGAAGGATGGAGAAGGATGGCATCTCCGTGCTCCTGTCACTGGCAGTGGGAATGTGCAGTGCCAGGAGCTGCCTGGGCTGGAGTTAAGGGGCGGTAATTAGCTCATTACTGCCTAATGAAGGACAATTGAAATGGATAAGCCAGGCTTGGAAAAACCAGAAGAGTTTCTAACTGCCGAGATCTCAGCTGGAGAGGGGAAAGGGAAGCTGCAGGTCCCTGCTAAGCCAGGTGAGGGAGGACAATCCCATTTCTGGTTCACGATTCCCAAATTTGACCCATCCCGGAGCCATCCCACAGGATGAGCTCATCCCACAAACTCAGCTAAAGTGAAGCAACAGCTTCGTGCAGCCTGCTCGGAAAAGAGGGAAGACAAATCACATCTGCTGCCCCAGACCCCCCGGTGATTCCTGCTCCCCGCAGCACGGGGCGTTTTCCAGCCGCCGCCGCTTCCATCACGTCTCACAGCGCCTGGGCAGAGCTGGAAAATGATGTTTAATGTGTCTGCCTGGGAAAGAGGTGATTAATTTGTCTGGGGGCATGGAAGAGCTGGTTGTGTTTGTGGCCATGGAGCTGCTTTCATCCAGGGAGGCGCAGGAGAAGCTGTGGACACCCAGGAGTTGGGGCAGCTATTTATTTGCTTTACTGAATAAATATATTTAATCCTTAAGCCTTGGCTGACCTCCTGCATGAATGGGTGCCCTGTTGGGAAAAACCATCCCACCCAAAGCAGGGCAGCTCCCACCAGCATCCCTGGCTGCGGCTGGGAATGCCGTGCCAAGGGGAAGGGCAGGGCCCCGGCATCTTGGCACAACAAGAAACGCCGGGATGGAGGAAAGCCTGCGGAGATTATTCCTCCCAGCACACAGCTGGGTTGTTTCTGCTGCCGCCAGATAAAAGGCTGGAAGTTTGTCCAGGCTGGGTGCAGCAGGGATCTGTTTCCTGCAGACAGGTGAAAGGCTCACCGTGGGACTGAAGCGAGAGAAGGAGACAGAGTTTGGGGCTCACAGCATCCCTCTCCAGGGTTTGGGGCTCACAGCATCCCCTCTGCAGGGTTTGGGGCTCACAGCATCTCCTCTGCAGGGTTTGGGGCTCACAGCATCCCCTCTGCAGGGTTTGGGCTCACAGCATCCCCTCTGCAGGGTTTGGGGCTCACAGCATCCCTGCTCCAGGGTTTGGGGATCACAGCATCCCCTCTGCAGGGTTTGGGGCTCACAGCATCCCCTCTGCAGGGTTTGGGGCTCACAGCATCCCTGCTCCAGGGTTTGGGCTCACAGCATCCCCTCTGCAGGGTTTGGGGCTCACAGCATCCCCTCTGCAGGGTTTGGGGCTCACAGCATCCCCTCTGCAGGGTTTGGGGATCACAGCATCCCTGCTCCAGGGTTTGGGGCTCACAGCATCTCCTCTGCAGGGTTTGGGGCTCACAGCATCCCTGCTCCAGGGTTTGGGGCTCACAGCATCCCTGCTCCAGGGTTTGGGGCTCACAGCATCCCTGCTCCAGGGTTTGGGGCTCACAGCATCCCTGCTCCAGGGTTTGGGGCTCACAGCATCCCCTCTGCAGGGTTTGGGGATCACAGCATCCCCTCTGCAGGGTTTGGGGCACACAGCATCCCCTCTCCAGGGTTTGGGGCTCACAGCATCCCCTCTGCAGGGTTTGGGGATCACAGCATCCCCTCTGCAGGGTTTGGGGCTCACAGCATCCCCGGTCCCCAGCGAGGCCAAAGCCGCCGCCGCGCTCCCCCCGGCACGGGCGCAGACGGGAGGGTTCCGATAACAGCCCCGGAAACCCATCAGAGACACCCGGCCCTCCTCTGCCTCTCGTCACAATTCCCTGCCAAGGAGGCTCCTGCACCTTGTCAGCCTCCTGCTAATGGGAAGCAGCTGCCCGTGGGGGATGGAGCCAGAGCAGCGGGGGGAAGGGATCATTCATAATTCCTGCTCCTTGCCCAAAGCTCCTGTGGGACGGCGGGATGGGGAGGAGGCACCTGAGGGACCTGGCAGTGAGGATGCTGAGGATGCTCGGCCCCCCAGAGCCAGCTCTCGGGACCTGTGTGTGCAGCCGACACTTTGCTGAGCTGTTTTTCCAGCTCAGTGGCGTTTCCCACTCCCCGGGGTGGGTTTGATGTTCCTGCCTGCCTTCCCCTGGCCCAGAGGAAGGATTTGTACACAGGGAATTCCATAAACCACAGCTGAGCTCAAAACTAAAGCTCATGCCCAAGAGACAAGCTGAAATTTTATTCCAAAATATCCATTTCACCCCTCAAATTACTTAAATCACTGCCCTGCACAGAGAACAGATCTCCCAGGAGCAGTGGTCCCCTGGAGAGGATTGCTCTTGGTTGGTGACAGCATCTCTCACAGCAACTCACCAGAGTTGTGCAACACCCCAAACTCTCTTCCTTCTTTTCAGGATTTTCACCCTCTGTAAGGTGGGAATAGGAGCAGAGTGAGGATTTGCACCCATGTCCAGACTGGGCTTCTGGGAAGAGCAGCATCTCCAAGGAACCAGCTCCATAATTGGGTTAGCCACGCTCATTTTCAGGAACAGGTCTGTTAACGAGTTTAATTAAAACCATCTTCACGGTGTCAGCAAGTTGAAACCAAGGGCAGTGTTTCATATCCACAGTAATTTTCCCAGCTGGATCACAGGCAGGGTGTCTGCCAGCATTCCAATTCTGGGGGGAAAAAAAGCCCAATTTGCCAACCCAAGGAGCTCAAGCCCTTCCTGGACCCGGCACACGAAGCTCAAGGGCAGCCCAGCCTCTTCCAGCTTCTCCCTCCTCCATCTCCCAAACTTTCTCCAGGCTAATTTTAGCTATCAGTCCCTCCAGAAGTTTTCTCTGGAGCTTAATCCCACTTGTGGAGGGGGAAAGGAAGAGTTTTCCTGCAGTGGAATTACTCTCTGCTCTTTTTTTGCCATGAAATTCAGGTTTTGGCCCTTCAGAACCTCTGAAGAGATTTTCCCCTGCCTTTTCCCAGCCCTGGCTCTGCCCAGAGATTTCACAGCTCGTTGCAGACACACTTTGAGTCCATCTTGAGTGCTTTAAAGGCTCTTCTGTGCTCTCTCCAGCTTTCAGTGCTCGAGGGAGATGGGATCAGGGAGGGACACGGGACCACGGCGTTTTTGGATGCGCTGCTGCTGGAATGAGGTGGGATCTGGACCGGGTTTGGGCTCCTGAAATCCTGGGATGCAGGACAGGATCCAGATGTGCAACCCTGGCACAGCTGCCTGCCTTTTGCAGCTCTGCCTGTTGGATCAGATTCCTGGGCTGCTTAGAAAAGGGATCTAATTCACCAAGAGACAAAATTCCACTTCAATCCATCAGTGGAAAATGAGCACTGAATTCCAGGGGCTGTTTGGATCCATTCTCATACTCAACCCCCAGTACAAGAAGAGCTAAAACTTCGTACTTCTCATCACAGAAATTGAATATTTTCCCATTTTTTCCTTCCCAAACCAGGTCTCCAACCCAAATCTGTGGCTGCTGTTGGCTTTTTGTCTCCTTCTTGTGCCAGGCCTGGAAGGGATTTCCAGGGAGGAGGAGGGAAGGTGCCTTTGCCACATCAGGTCTCAGCTCCACTCTGAGGATGGGGTGAGCTCTAAGGGCTGTTGGGACATGAGGCAGGAATTAAAGGTGCCTTTAATGTGGGATTGTCCTAAAAGAATTCCAAAGGCACAAATCCTGCACGGACACGAGCATCACTCATCCACCACAAAGCCCAAGGACCAACACTGGACAAAAGCTGAATTTTTTGGGAATCTCAGCTCTGCCTTTCTTACCTGGACTGAAAAGATTTGGCTTGCTGTTAAAGGAAGGGAAACTCCTGCTGGGGTGGGAATCTTTAAGCTGGCTGTCCCAGAGCAGGCACAGGGTGGGTTTTGGCTGAAATCCCGGCTCTCCCAGCGCTGGGCAGATGCAGGAGCCATGGGATGCACATGTTGGAGGGGGTGGGTGAGCAGCTCCGGGCTCCCAGCCCTCTCGGGGGATCCCAGAGCCCTCCCGACAGAGGGATCCTAACCCAAAGCAGATGGGAAGAGAGGAAGGGGAAGGGAGGGAGGCTTTTTCCAGGGATCTGGGGAGATAAAGTGATTAAAACCAATCCTGTGCAGAAAGAGAGCAGAGATGCCCCAGGGTCGGGGGATAAAATTTGGGATTAAGTCTCCAGCGGGGCGGGGTTTGCTGCATCTCCCTGCAGGGATGCCCAGAAACACGTCTGGGAGGCAGAGTTCATTCCAGCTGGGAAGCAGAGTTAATCCATTCCCTTCCCAAGCCCCAGCTCGTGGCAGATTTGATGGATCCCAGGGCTGCCTTCCCCGCTTCTCCCCATCCCTCACTCGGATCCTGCGAGACACGGACACAGCATCCTCCTCCTCCTGCCTCTGCCAGCCTCGGGCTCCCCAGGGAAAAACAGCAGGAAAAGTCCTGGCTCCCTCAGCCCTGGGAAAAATTTGTTGATTTCTTTGGCAGGGATGGGAGGCAGTGCCCTGTGATCCCCACACCTCTGTTTGGACCCACGGGAAAGGGTTTGGGGGTCAATTTTGGGATTTCAGCAGGAATGCCAGGTCTCCCTTCCCTCTGGCTCCTACAGAACCCCCTTCCCATCCCATAAAGCACGGCAAAATTCCCTCTTTTTCCCTCTGAGCTCAGAAAAAGCAGAGGAAATAGGGTGGATGTGGCATTGCAATGGGTGATCTCTGCCCACAGCACAGATTTTATGGACATTTGTGGGAAAAGTCACTGTTTGGAGGGGCACGAGGGGGTGGCAGCACAAGGCCAAATCTGACCTGCAGTGAAAATCCAGGGAAAAAATACTTTATCCAGAGGTTTTTTGCTGACATTCTCCCTGCAGAGTGTCCTGGGCAGAAAAAAGACCAACCCCAAAGCCCTTTTCTTCTCCCTTCACAGGTCTGGGACTCTGCACTCCCAAATTCCTGCTGTTCCCTTTCCAGCCCAGCCTTGGAGAAGAATAACCCCATTGAATGGGCCAAGTTAATCAGGTGAGCTCCTGACACACCTCATTTATCTTCCCTGAGCCCAGGAGACCCAAAAAATGGGATTAAGAGCAGCAATAAACAAAAGATCCCAGACGGCCAAGAGATTTGTGGATTTTTCCCTGATCTGAACTCTGGGCCCAACATTTGGTTTTTATTTGGGAATAATAAGAAGTGACGGAATTGGGCTTTTTCTGCCTCAATTTGTGACTGATAAAAATATCCTGGAGGAGGTGGGAGGGAAGGTCTGGGAAGGGGATGGACAGTGGGATCCACTAATATTTCTTTTTTTGGGGATTAATGGAGGGTCTTCTCCACCTTGTTATTGCAGAGGGATGGCAGCTCCCACCTCCCCTCCCCTGGTGCTTCCCTGGATCTCCATCTCCAGAGGGGAGCAGGAGCTCATTCCTGGGTTACCCAGAGTGCAGGGGTTGGGATGAGAACACTCCCAAAACATTCCCAGCCTCCAGGGCCACCTCTATCCATCACCCTGGATCCAGCCCCAAACATCCATCACCCCCAGGAGCCCTCTCTGCATCCCTCTGATGCCTTGCAGACCCACAGCAAATCCTCTTCCTCCCCTGCAATCCCTCAGCTCTCCCTCGGATCCAGCAGCAATCCCATTTTCCATGAAAAAACTCCTTTCCTTACAAACATTCCCAGCTCTGTCTTCACCAGGGAATTTTGGGTGCTGCTGCTTCCACCGGGCACCAGAGGCTCTGTGTCTGTAGGATGTGCCACACATGGAAATGCATCCCTAGACATTTCTGGGGACAAATGGAAGTCCCTTCCTAGGATTTCTAAGAAACAGAGACATGGCAGGGGTCCAAAGCCCTGGAAATTAAAATATTCCAGCAGTTTTCTCCTTTCACAGTTGCCCTTTCTGCCCTGGATGAATTATATTCCTTCATTTGGAATTCCCCAAGAGGAGAACAGAATTCCATCACCAGGCTCTGAAAAGTCACCAGTGATCTCTTCAGTTCTGAATTTTTAGGGAAAATTGTTTTTTTCTTTACAGATGATTTTAAAGGTTTTATTAAAAAAAAAAAAAAAAGAAAATAAATGCACAAAGCACCTTTTTAAGTACTGACTTCTAAGAGCTGAAGCCCTATTCCTTATTCCTGGGGCCCCTAAAACAGGATCATTGGCAAACTCTGGATTCAAGGAACACATCTTCACAGGAAGGTGGTTGGGTTGTTTTAATTTAATAGAAAACAATCCTGGGAAGGAAAAAACCCAGCACAGGATGGTGGAAACAGCCCCTTTTTTGCTCTTTAAAATGCCCTGAAAGCAGTGAGGGCTGGGCTATGCAGGTGTTGAAGAGGGAATGCTCTGATCTGGACATAAAACTCCAGGGAAATCCCAGCCTCCCTATCATTTTATGGAGTTACCCAAGTGGGAATTTAGTTTCTTACAGAAGTTGTCTACAGGCTGCTGGAGGTGGGCAAGAACAGAAGAGGTGCTCCCCAAAAATCGGTGTTCCACACCAGATTCCTGGTACAATTTAACCTTTTGGGTCACCTGGAAACATCTTCCCAGGATCCTGTGAGCCAGCAGAGCCAGAGCTTCCCTCTCCTTAAGGCTCTTCATCATTTGGGGTTTGGGTTTCCCACACTGAGCATCCCAAAGCTTCCCAAAGGCTGGAGGAGCAGGAGGAGGGGCCCTGACCCCCATCCCTAAGGAAGAAGCAGCTCTGTCCCTGCTGCCACTGGAGGCTGCCAGGACAGGGAGTGGGAGGAACAGGGTGGGAATCAGGGGGGATCCATCACCCCACAGCCCTGGGGATGAGGGTGTGGGGCATCACTGCAGGTGTTACAGCCCCCCTGCCAACCTGGGCTGTGCGAGGGCAGCATTTGGGAAGCACCTCTCAGCTGGGACTCAAATCAAACAAACCCCCCTGGCTTCATTCCAGTGAATGCTGGAAGTTGGGGTGAGCTATAAAAGCTGGGGGAATTTTCTCCATGTCAGGTCCCCTGAGCTGTTCCTGTGTCTCCCACTCCTCACATTTCTCCCAAAAGCCTCAAATCCCATCAAGTCCACATCAACTTCTTTTCCTTTTAATTGAGGAGGTTTCCAGACCTCACTCCATCCCAAAAACCTCACCTCAGGCACCTCAGGGGCTTGGAAAATCCCTTCCCATCCCCAGGGAAGCCACAAAGGGAGTCAGGAACTTTGAGATCCTCTGCAGACTGGAGCAGGGAAAGGCAGGGTGGGATGAGCTGGACTCGGTGCACATGGAAAGGCTTTGGATTTAAACTGGAGCAGGAAAAGTAAGAAAAGTGCAGAAAAACCATCCAGGGCTTTGTGTTTTCCATGGTTCAGCATCTCCTGTGCAATTCAAGATGAGGGAATAGTGTCACAGAGATGATGGGATGCACACAGTGCTTCCCTGGGGAAACTGAGGCCTGGAAGGCTTTGGCTGGCCTGGCAATCTGGAATGGGTGTAAATGGGATGAGAACCTTTGATCCAGGTTTCCATCCTGACAGGTGAGGAAACACTGCCTGAGGAATGGGATGTCCCAGGCCTTGCTGCAGTCATGAACAGAGCTGGATCCGTGGCATGGGGCCGAGTTCCAGGCCCTTTCCATCCCTCTCCTTTCCCTCTGGCATCCCCAGGATTGGATTTCTCCACCTTGGCTCCTCAGGCCTGGGGCTGGGATGCAAACCCAGCACTGGGCTGGGCTCTCCACGTGTAGCACTCCCACAGGTTGGTATTTTCTTCTCACTTTTCCCCTCCTTTATCCCACAGTCCATAGGGAGGGAAGAGCAAGGTGTTTGGAGATTAAAACCCACCCAAACTCTGCCCCCAAATCAAGGGAAACCCTCTGGGAAGCTCCTTTTTGTCACTGATTGTTCGATGTGGCTCAGCACGGAGCAGCCACCTCCCGTTACCCTCCCATCCCAGGTGTCCAAGAGCTTCCTCACTTTTAAAATCCAATAAAAAAGGAGCTTGGAAGCAAAGCTGTGGGAGAATTCCTGTCCTTTCCTGCTGAGAGCCCCTCCCGTGGCCGCAGTGTCCCTCCTGGGGAGCAGCTGGGCTGGGGGGAGCCCTGTCCCTGCTGTGTTATTGTGAGCATCACGTTACAAATCCCCTTTCCATGCCCAGATCCCAGCGGGAAAATAAACGGGGCAAGGTCAAGACCCTGCCAATAAACAGGAGCCCAGCCCCAGCAGGCTCCTGGTTTGGGGCTGGAGGATTTGCTGGGCTGCTCCTGCAGCTCCTGGCTCCGAGGTGGTCACTGTCCATCCCACCCTGCCAGGACACACAGATCCCCTGGAAAAACTGGAGGGGCTGGTGCCTCTCACAAGCCCTGCAGGTCAATCTATAATCAATCATCTTGCAGACACAAAGGAGAATGGTGGGATTTTCCCCAGTAATAATGTCTTTGGCCAAACCCCTTCATTTTCCAGGGAATGTTCCTTGGTGAATATTTGTAGACCACACTCAGGGAAGTGAAAATTCCCTCGATCAGAATAAAGCATGGAAGGAAATTCAAGGCTGGAGCAGTGGATCCATTCCTGGCACTCCCCAGGGTGGATTTGCAAAGAGTTTTTGGCATCTGCTGAAGCAAAGGGAATTTTGAGAGCATCCCAGTGGGAGCCAGGGATCTTGAGCAGCAGCAGGGAAAGGGTTAACAGGGATATTCCCACAGGAGAAGATCCCATCCCATCCCATCCCATCCCATCCCATCCCATCCCATCCCATCCCATCCCATCCCATCCCATCCCATCCCATCCCATCCCATCCTATCCCATCCCATCCCATCCCGTCCCATCCCATCCCATGGATCCCATCCCATCCCATCCCATCCCATCCCATCCCATCCCATCCCATCCCATCCCATCCCATCCCATGGATCCCATCCCATCCCATCCCATCCCATCCCATCCCATCCCATCCCATCCCATCCCATCCCATCCCATCCCATCCCATGGATCCCATCCCATCCCATCCCATCCTATCCCATCCCATCCCATCCCATCCCGTCCCATCCCATCCCATGGATCCCATCCCATCCCATCCCATCCCATCCCATCCCATCCCATCCCATCCCATCCCATCCCATCCCATCCCATCCCATCCCATCCCATCCCATCCCATGGATCCCATCCCATCCCATCCCATCCCACCCCATCCCATCCCATCCCTTTGGAGTCCCAGGAGCCCAGGAGGGAATTACCAGGAGCAGCATCACCTTCAAGCTCCTCTCCTCCCCATTTTCCCCAGCCCTGCATGCCCCTCCCTGGATTTTCTCCCTGATTAAGGATGTTCCATCTGTGAATGTGTGGATTTGTTTTGCTGTGCAGAGGGAAAGGCCAGAGAAGCAAAAATCCCCCCAAAGGGCCCCGAAACTCAAGCTCTCCTATTTCCCTTTCCCACAGCTCCCTCCAGCACCTTCTGCCCTTCATGGTTTGGAATGAGGGCCCTGGGTAAATATTTGCAGTATAGGGGAGAATTTAAAAAAAAATCATTAATTTGTTCACCATAAGGACAGAAATAAAATAATAAACCAATAAATATTAGATAAATAAATAATAAATTCTTATAAATAACATATATTCTTATATATATTAGATTATGTTCTATATAAAATAATATGTGTTATATATAAAATAATAAATATATGTTACATATAAAATAATAAACATGTTATATATAAAATAATAAATATGTTATATATGAAATAATAAATATTTAATAATAAATAATTAACCAATAAATAAATATTAGATAAATAAAAGAATTCTTATTAATAACAGATATTCTTATATATATTAGATTATATGTTATATATATAAAAATAAATATATGTTATATATAAAATAATAAATATATGTTACATATAAAATAATAAATATGTTAAATATAAAAGAATAAATATGTTATATGTGAAATTATAAATATTTAATAACAAATAAATAATAAACCAATAAATAAATATTAGATAAATAAATACTAAATTCTTATAAATAACATATATTTTTATATATATTAGATTATATGTTATATATAAAATAATAAACATGTTATATATAAAATAATAAATATTTAATAATAAATAATAAACCAATAAATAAATATTAGATAAATAAATACTAAATTCTTATAAATAACACATATTCTTATATATATTAGATTATATGATATATATAAAAATAAATATATGTTCTATATAAAATAATAAATATATGTCATATATAAAATAATAAATATATGTCATATATAAAATAATAAATATATGTTATATATAAAATAATAAATATATGTTATATATAAAATAATAAACACCCAGGACCTGCCACCCCAAAAGCACCTGGAGGGGGTTGGTAACAGGGAAAAATGAGAGAAAGAGGGAAAAAGAGGAAAAGAGGGGAAAGGAAGGGCTCAGCTGCACGAAGCTGCTCAGCTCAAGGAGAGTCTGGAGTTGGTTTTAGGTCAAAACTGGAGCAAATTTTTAACAGACAAAGTTTGGTTCAAGCCAGATTTCATCAGTGCAAACTGAAACTTTGCTGCATCTTCAGGAGTCAATAATGACCCACATTTCATGTTCTATTCATATCATATTTCATATCTTCGGGAAGAATAAAGGACACAAATTTTGTATCGTTTTTATCATATTTTGCATCTTCAGGAGTCAATAAAAGACCCACATTTTATATCATTTTTTCTCTCCTCAGGAGTCAATAAAGCACACATATATTTATATTATATTCATATCATATTTTGTGTCTTCCAGAGCCAAAAAAGGCCCCACATTTCATATCATATTTTTATCATATTTTATATTCTCAGGAGCCAATAAAAGCCCCACCTTTCATATAGTATTTGTATCATATTTTGCATCTTGAAGAGTCAATAATGACCCACATTTCAGATCATATTTTGTACCTTCAAGAGCCAATAAAGGACCAACATTCTGATTGATATTTGTATCATATTTCACATCTTCAGGAGCCAACAAAGGCCCCACATTTTGGGCCATATTTGGCTTTCATTCTCAGGTTTGGGGTGAGGCTCAGGCAGCCACATGAGCGGTTCCAAACCTCTCTCTCTGCTGCACCTCTCCAAAAAGCAAACGCTGCAGATGCAGGGGAGAGATTTCAGTGGGTGCTGCTGTGCTGAGCTCTGGGGATGGCCAGGGGCACCCAAAACCCCGAGCAAACAGCGCTGACTCTGCACCCTGGGGTGGCCAGGGGCACCCAAAACCCCAAACAAACAGAGCTGACTCTGCACCCTGGGGTGGCCAGGGACACCCAAAACCCCCAGCAAACAGCGCTGACTCTGCACCCTGGGGTGGCCAGGGGCACCCAAAACCCTGAGCAAACAGCGCTGACTCTGCACCTTGGGTGATGCTGCTTTGGGGTGGCTGTGACAAGAGCTCCCCTCTCGCTTCTGCCCACAGCTCAGCTCAGAAACAGCTCCTGCTCTAAAGACACAAAGGTGGTTTGCTGAGTGTTTTGGGGTTTGGTTTGCAGCTGCTTTGCCCAGGAGCTGAGTGAAACTCTTGAGATCAAGATAAAGGTTGCGTGGTAACCGAGCAACCTGTGATGGGTGAAATACAATCTAAATATGGGGCTTTTATTGGCTCCTGAAGATGCCAAATATGATTTGAAATGTGGGTCATTATTGACTCCTGGAGATGCAGCAAAGTTTCAGTTTGCACTGATGAAATCTGGCTCAAACCAGACTGTCTGTCAAAAGTTTGCTGCAGTCTGGATGTAAAACCAGCTCTGGATGCTCCTTGAGCTGAGCAGCTTCGTGCTGCTGAGCCCTTCCCTTCCCCTCTTTTCCCTTTTTCCCTCATTCCAGGAGCTGGGAGCACAGGAGTCAGAGCAGGAGGAGGGGCTGGACTGGAGCTCCTTCTCCTGTGGAAAGTGGAGAAACCTGGGTTGGTGCTCCTGCTCCAGCTCCTCAGGGTGGAGAAACCTCTGGGATGATGCAGCTGGAGGAGAAAGTGATTTATGGGCTCCAAGTCCTTCCTCCAGATTTGCTCCTTGATGAGTCCTCATGGTTGGACTTGATGATTTTCGAGGTCTTTTCCAACCTAAAGGATTCTGTGATTCTGTGATCTCCCCAGAAAAACTCACAGATTGCTGCAAATCCACTGGAAGGGGCTGAGGTTGGAGATGAAAACTCCAAAACTCCTGGCCCAGAGGCTCAAATAAACTTTATTTTGGAGTTTAATCTCATTGTGGATCGAAGCCTGAATTACATCATTTCTTCAGAGGAGGGTGGCAAAGAAAATCCCTGTTTGGAAAAAGAGGGAAACTGCGGCACAGCACAGGACTTGAAAAATCCTGGCCAGCTCAAATATTCCACATTTACTGGAGGATTTTGGAGCACATTTCTTGGTGGAATAAACCAGGGGCTGGTGATAAACCAGTAAGAAAATAACTCTGTGTTCAGGGAAACTTGGATTGTTGGATCAGGGGAGAGAATTGTGTTGGAAAGGTCAAGCTCAGCTCCAAAAATCAACCCCTTGTTTGGACAGATTCCCCCTTTTCTGGAGCAAAGGAGATTTTCCCATGGAAAGCCATGTTTTGCTCATTAAGAGGAAAAGCTGCTCTGCCTGTTCAAATATCCTGATAAATGCTGGATAAATAAATCCTAAAGGATCTGTTTAATAAATGATATTTTTAAGCATCCTCAGCCAGTCCCTTCTGCCCCTTGGTGAAATTCAGAGGATGCTCAAGAGCAGCAGGAATTTCAGAGGAAAATAAATTCTTCCCTTCCTTTCCACTCCCTTTCCCTCCCAATCCAGGTGCTCCCCCAGGAACAGAAATATTCACATTTTCCAGTTTCATTTTTATGGGAAAGCTGAGAAGGAAGCATCCACCCCCAGTGAAGTGACAATTTGCATTTCATGAAATCCCAATTTTCCACGGGTCTGTTAATTTTTATTGTGACTGGCCACAATAAAGTCCTTCCCCTCCATAAGGAAATGTTTCAGTGGTCTTGGAAGGAGATTTTTGGGCCCAGTTCCACTGAAATACCAACACTGAAGCAAAGAGCCCCCATCTTTCTCTCCACTTTTCCAAGCAGGGAAGGGCTGGAGCATCCCAGGCCTGAGAGCTTTGCCTGGATCCCCTCTTTGCCCATTTTCACATGGAAAAGTGGTTTATTAATGAAGCCTGGTGGAATTATATCCCCTCCTCATGCTCCTGTAAAATTCCACAGGCTCCAAATGAATGGAATTGCTGCGTTTGATCCCCATTTTCCCTCTCACTCCATCCCCCCGCTCCAAATTTCCTCTTCCCCACCTCATAAAAGGATTCTCTCCCCGAGAAATGCTGTTCCTGCTTTGCTGATGGGGTCAGGACCTTTCTTTTTTAGTTTTTTCTTTCCTTTTTTAATCCATTTTATTGCCCCTGAGGAGGGAGTATTTCCATCTGGGAGCTGTGTAATGCAATCCAAAAATAACAGCACGGCTGCTCCCTCCCTGTGCCCCTGGAAGCCTGGGGAGGGACCACCATCATCATCCTCTGGAGTGATGGAGAGATGGGGAAAACCCTCCCAAACCCTAATTGAGATAAAGATATTCTGTATATTATCTATAATACTCATTATATGTATTGTAGATATTAAATACTTGTCAATAATATAATGTATGAATATTATAAAATAATATATATTATATATTTTATATATTATATTGTAGATTATAGATTTTCTATTGAATACTAAATATTATATATTATATATTATATATATACTATATTATATATACTATATACTATACACTATATACTATATACTATATACTATATACTATATTATATATTATATATTATATATTATGTATTATATATTACATATTATAAATTATATATTGTGTATATTATATATTATATATTGTTATAATGTATATTATAATATATAATATTACATATTATATATTATATATTATATATTATATATATCATATATCATATATAATATATCATATCATATATTAATATTAAATATTATATAGCATGTATTAAATATTAAATATTAAAATATTATATATTAAATATTATATATCATATATTAAATATTATATATACATAATATAAAATAATTGTATATTTTCTTTAATAGGAAGATCTTTACATATATAAATATCTATTGAATAAATATATATTTTAATTAAATAGTAACAAATAAACAATAAATAATAAATAAGTAATCTTATCCATATTTCATATCCATATTTCATATCCATTATTTCTCCCAGAGACCCCATTCCTGAGGGTCACCTGCTTAAAGAAACGCTTGGATAGTTTTAAAAATGAAGCAGGTGAGACTGGGAGCATCCTTGTCCTCACAGAGATCCTGGCAACTTCTAGATTTGGGCTCTTTTCCCAAAAATCCTCTGCTCCAATGGGCCAGAGGCACAGCTGAGTGGGCAGCATTTCCTCGGAAAAATGGGGGGAAAAGGGAAAAAATTCTTGTTTGTTTTCATGTCAGCCTCTGCCTCATTGCCCAGCTGTGTCCAGGTGTCTGGGCAGATGGGGAGAATTCACCTGTAAATGCAAAAATCCATTTTTTTTTTTCATTTCTTACCAAACTTCTGAGTTTTTTGCTGTGCCTCATTTCCCAGCAGGAATCCCAGGCTCCCTGCAGGTCCCAGATCCCTCTGGGACCCCCCCAAATTCCCAGATCCGGGGAGGAGGTGCAGGACAGCAGCTCCACCCTCACACTCAGCCCTGGAATTCTGACTCAGCCCCTCGTTCCATCCAGCAGGATGCAGGAATGCTTTATCCCAAAAAGTGAGGGGTGTTGGCAATTCCCCTCCTGATTCCCAGGATCCTGTCTCCCTGCATCCACCTTCCCCATCTCCTGCCTTCTCCTCCAGAAAAGGGAAAAGCTGTAAAAACCTGGGTGTCCTCTGCTGCATCCCCAGCCCCTGCCATGGCAGGAATTCCCCTGGAAATGGAGCAGCATCATCCCCCTCCCTGCACGGCCACAGAATCCTGGGAGAGCAGGATCCTCTGGGCTGGACACAAACATGAAATCCTGAGCTGGGATTCACATCTGCACATCTCCAACTGCATCAGCTTGATCAGAAGTCGGCCCCAGATGATTCCAGGGAATGCCCAGGACATTCCAAAGGGCAGACTGGGGATCAGCAGGGGGTGCTGAACTGAGGATTCCCCATGCAGATCCCTTTGGATCACGGCACTGGTGTGCTCCCCTTGGAAAAACATATTCTGAACCCAAACCTTCCCAAATCCCTCAACTCTGCAGCTTAAACATCTCCCAGAACACCCCAAGGACAGCCTTGGCTTTGGAAAGCGTCTCCAGCCTGGGATCTCAGCTCCACAGCCCCGCCCCAGGATCAGGGGGTGCCTTCAGTCCTTCCCAATCCACACAGAGAGGGGAAACAGGGACACTTGGAATCGAGGAAAGAGAATCACAGAATTCCAGGCTGGTTTGGGTTGGAAGAGAACTCAAAGCTCATCCCATTTCCAATCCCCTGCCATGGCAGGGACACCTTCCCCTGTCCCAGGCTGCTCCAAACCCTGTCCAGCCTGGCCTTGGGCACTCCCAGGGATCCAGGGGCAGCCACAGCTGCTCTGGGCACCCTGTGCCAGGGCCTGCCCACCCTGCCAGGGAACAATTCCTGCCCAATATCCCATCCAGCCCTGCCCTCTGGCACTGGGAGCCATTCCCTGTGTCCTGTCCCTCCAGACCCAGGGAAGCTGCTGAGGACTGAGCCAGCTCGTGCCATGTGCTCATCCCCAGCCCCTCCACACCAGAGAGGGTGGGAGAAGGATGGGAGAGGGGTTTGGGGCTGGGAATTCCATACAGCACAAAGGACTTCTTGGGAAACCGCTCTGAGGATGGACTGTAGCTCTCCATGAGAGTTTTTCCCTTGGATATCCAACAAAATGTCCCTGCATCCTCCTCTCCTGCTCCCCACCCAAGGCTGTGGAGATGCCAGGAGGGAACAGGCACAGAAAGCCACCCCAAATCCTTATCCAGCCCACACTAAAAATGCTGCCCCTGCTCTGCAACCCCTAGAAACAGCTATTTTTGGGGGAAATGCCATCCTTAACAGAACTGGGTGTTTCCCATGAAAACCTGGGATAGGATATGATGGCCAGAGCAGAAGAGGGGGAACGCTTTATTATCTATTTATATCTCAATTTTATATAGATATGTAATCTCTATCATATATTTTATATATCTCATGTATTTAATCTCTATCATATATTTTATATATCTCATATATTTAATCTCTATCACATATTTGACTCCCCAGTCCCCATGGAAGGTGTTTTCCAAGTCACCTTTCCCCACTCACCCCTTTGTTAAACCAGTTGCAGCTTCCAGGCAGGAAATAAAACTCAAATATTTTGCCCCTCGCAGCCAAACTCAACCTTTATTTATTTTAGAAACATGGCTTGGAAAGAAACTCATAAATCTCTCATCTCTCAGAGCTTCCAAAGCTCCTGGGAACATCATTTTCCTTTGAAGTGGGAAGTGGGGAAAGTAAAGGCTGGGAAAAGAGGCAGGTCCTGCATAGCCCAGTTTCCCCTCCTGCTGCCCCTCTCCCCTTTCAGTTTCCAAAGGGTTTCTTTTCAATTTCAAAATGAGTTTCACTCCCCGGTTTTGGTTCAAAAAGTGCAGGAGAAAGATCCCAACCTGTCAGATTCACAGATGTGTTTTAAGAAAAAAAAAAAGGGAAAAGGAGACATTTGGCTTTTTTCTCCTTACTTGAGGGAAGATAGCAGGCAAAGTGTTAAACGTGAGATTTTTGGTGTTATTTTGGGAAGCAGAGCTGAGCCTCAGCACAGGCAGCACCGCTAGAGGGCCCAGAAAGAGCTTTAAGTGATGCTGGTGCTTTCCTTGTGCTGATCATAAAATCCAGTGCCCTAAAAATTGCTTGTGCATCACTTGATCCCTTCAAAAATTATAATTAAAATAAATAAATAAAGTCCCAGCAGTTATCTGGGAGGATTTTTCTATAGAGGCTCCTCCAAAACTCAAATCTCACACATTTCAGCCCCTGTTTGCAGCTGTCAATATCATTATTTCATTTATAATCCATATTTTTGGCACATTTGTACCTGTTTAGAATTATTTGGGATCAATAAAACTTACATGGATGTCATTCCCTTTCTCAGGCTGGAATTCAGCTCACAGTGACCCTCCTGCCACAGATAATTCCCAGGAGCTGCAGGACCCTCCTGGCAGCTGGGGCTGGACAGTGATAATCAGCTCTGGGATTTTTTAAACTCTTTTTCCATGAAATGAGGAAGGGAGCAGCTTTTCCTGCTGTTCTTCTCTTGGATATTTGGGTTTCAGCTCAGCAAACAGGGAGAGGAAGGCATCCCAGGAGTGGTGTGGGGGTGTTCCCAGCCCGGGAATGGGGATATTTGTGAGCAGGGATGTCGGGAGATGTTATCCCAGCCATTATCTGTCATTCCCGACTGAGATCTGTGCCTCCAGCAGCCTCTGCCCCTCCCGAATCATCCCTGAGCATTCCCGGGAGACAGGACTAAGAGCTCAGGCTGTTCCTCGGGGACACCATTAAGGATTGGAGATGGGAAATGGGATATTTATGGGAGCAGTGATGGGGGAGGGCAAGTCCAGAGAGCAGAACAGCCCCCAGCCCTGTCTCTGACCCAAATCTGGGGACTCCCAGGGCCAAATTTCTGGAGATCTCAGCGATGCTCCCAGCATCATGGATCCAGCCAGTGGTTAAAGAGCCCTTTGGCTGCCGTGGCTCAGGGAAAAGGCCTCTGACAGATTTCCAGCTGTCTTGGAACCTTCCACCTCTCCCACCTCACCCTGCTCTGGAGTACAGACCACTGATGCTGCTTCCCTTGCATTCCTGCCACTTTCCTGCTGGAGAAGGGATGCTCCTGCACAGCCAGAGATTCACTTTCCACCTTCCTCCCTTTCCAGAGGTGATCCTTCTGTCCTTAAGGAGCTGAGGGACATTCAGGAGGAAGGTGAAATCCTGCAGGATTCCAGCCAGGACCGGGGCAGGAAGGGGCTGGGCTCCCCTCCAGAGCCATCCCGGGGCTCCCGAGCAGCCAGGGTGTTTCCTGGAATTCTTGCTGGCCCTGACCCGGCTTTGGTTATCGAGGTGCTGCTGCTGGGCTATCACAGACCTTCCCCCGAGCCTGGGCTGCAGCATTCCCCCATCCTGGCGTTTATCTCTCCATGGATCTCGCTTCCTCTGGAGTCTTTGGATCAGCAGAGGTGGCTCCATGGGCTGGAGACAGCAAGGGAGCATCGCAGCCTCCTGTGTCCTCGGGAAACACAGGCACAGATCATCCCATGGGATGCTGGAGCAGGGTGGGAATCCTGGTGCCTCCCTTCGGCTTGGGAAGAGCAAATTCCATCGTTCACATCATCCATGAGCAGCTCCCAAACCCCTCTATTTAAACTTGCATGGATGTCCTGGAGAATCCCAGAATGGTTTGGGCTGGAAGGGACCTCAAAGCTCATCCTGTTCCCTGCCATGGGCAGGGACACCTCCCCCTCTCCCAGGTTGCTCCAAGCCCCATCCAGCCTGGCCTTGGACACTCCTGGGGTGGGGATCCTGGATAAATTGGGGTGTCCTTGTGAAGTGCTGGGAGGCTTGGGGTGGAGCAGAGGTGACCCTTCCTCTGCAGCCTGTTGGGATGTTCAGAGTTAAACCTTGGTGGGTGTTTAAACCCAGCCAGGCACGGGGCCCCTGAGCCCCTTCCACAACAAACCAGCATCCATGGATGGGTTCACCAATTTTGGGGAGTGGGAACCCCAAATCCGGCAATGGGGAGCTGCAAGTGCCAAACCCAAACCCCAGCTCCCAGCTCCCACTGAATTACCCAGCCCTTCAGAGAGCCCAGCCTCTAAAGGGCCCTTCCAACCCACACTATTCCCAGATTCCACGATTTTCCAGGGGTTCACTGTGTGGTTTGGGATCACCATCACCCCACAAGCCCCTGCAGGGACTGGCTGCACCCCCAAAGCTGCGTCACCACCCTGCGGGGCGGCCTTGGCCCTGCGCTCGTCCTCTCCAGCCTTTTCCATCCTCCCTGTGCCCATTGTTCCGCAGCCCGGCCCTGACCCCGGGTATTTATAATCCCCCTTTCCGGGCCGGCATTGTGTGCTGGAGCTCGGGATGAGCCGGGCTCCGCTCTCGCTTCCGCGCTTTCCTGTTTACAGCGCTCGGGTGGAGCCAGCCCCGGGCCCTCCGCAGAGACCCCCACACGGTTCTGCTTCTCCTTCCAGCAGGGACACAGCGTGCCTCGGATGGATCTGACAAAACCATCACGCCCCTGAAGTTTGGCAATAGTTGGGTTAAGCCAGGATAAGCTCTAAGATGTGCTCCTGCTATTGCCACCAAGTCAGGCACCGCACCAGCTTCACACCCTGGAGAGTTTGTCCTGGGACTGCTCAGGCAATAGAACCTGGGATATCTCAAGTTCTTCTACCTCCCTGAAACACTCTGTGACTTCAAAACCATGTCCAGGCTCAGATTTGGGCCCAAAATGTTTGGTTTTTTTATTTCCTAGAACAGGCAGAGTTGTAGCTCAGCAGGCCATTGCCATGCCTCGACACAGGCAAGCCTTGGATGTGTTTTACATTTTAAAAAGTGGTAAAAAATCTCCATTCTATGCTGATCCTGTGTGCAGAACTGCTCATTCCAGCAGCAGAGACCTTTTTCCCAGATAGTTTTTGTTGTTGTGGGAGGTAAATGAGAGCTGGCAAGGGGCAGAGCTGGGGCGGCCAAGGGCTCGTGGTGACCTCTGTGACAGAGCTGGGCCACAACAGGATGGGCTTTGGGCTCCTCTCTGCTGCAGGGCCTCAGTTCAGGCTGACAAAAAACAACTTGGTGTTTAATGGGAAAAGGTGTGGCAAGAAAATCAGACCTGACCCCGGTTCCAGTTGCTCTTGCTCAGACGGGTGGATGACTGTGAGGGATTCCCAGTCCTCCCTGTGGTCCTGTCCCAGCAGAGGGAGAGGCAAGGCAGAGGGAAAAGGTGTTTCACTCATGCCAGAAAGAGGGAAAATTGCAAAAAGGAGGCAAACCAACACCTGGGATTGCTCTGAACAGGGTGTGACCAGCAGGGTGGGCAGAAGGCTGAGCAGTCCCCACCCTTGTCCCCTCTGCACTGCCCGGGGGATTTATCCCCATTTCCCCAGTTTTTGGTGAGCAGAGCCATCATTTACCACCCCAGTTTGCAGAGGTTACCCCAGGGCCAAGCCCCGTCCCGTGCCACCAGCCCTGGAGCCCGCAGAGGTCCCTGCCCTGGAATGGAATAAAGGCAAACACGAGCTCTGCCAGCGTTAATCTCCCCTCACACGAACCGGGTGGAGCCAGCGCTGCAGGAAACCCCCATTCCAGGCATTCATTAATCCAAACTGGATAAATCATTATCTCTGCTGCCTGTCCCCAGCCCTCAGCCCCGCTCCAGGTGGGGACGTCACTCACGGCCTCCATCAATCCCTGGAGGAGCTCGAGCCGTGTTTTCCCCTCAGACATTGTGGGGAAGCAAACAATGGCCCTGAGTCACGGAGCTGCAAGGTTTGTGTGGGTTTTTCCTGGTCCTAGCCCATCCAGGGTGAATTTCCCCTGAAATCCCACCTGCAGGCCTGGCAGATGTGCAGAGCCCACGGCCGTCACTCCACATTTATCCTTTATCTGTCCCTGACAGGCCAGGCAAACAGAATTCCAGATGTTTCCTACCTCAGAGCCCAGCCCAAGGTTTTGGGGTTTCCAGTGTTGTTTTGGGTTGTTCAGTGTTTGCTCGGCTTGCTGGGACATCTGGAGAGAGCAGCTGCCTGCAAACATTGATTCTTTTTCCCCCTCAAAATAGGAAAAAAAAATTAAAATTTCCATGCTGCTCCTGTTAGTCAATATTTAATATAAAAATAAAATCCCATGTGCTGTCTAATTTATTAGGTCATTGATAACATTATTTATGGGGAGAGGGATGGATAACAGGAATAATCCCACATAAAAGAGGTGGTGGGATCACTCTAGCCTTCATGTAAGGATCAGAATTCCCTTTCCTGGGAATGGCACCAGGATGGAAACGCAGCTGAAGGCTGGTGCATGCACTCCACAGGTTTCCCTGATCCCTGGGAGGGACAGGATCAAACAGCTCCTGGAATGGTTTTTGATGTGTTGGTTTTGGCAGAACGAGAACGCCTAAGAAAAACAAATATTTAAAAATATATATATTTTAGTTTTCACTTTTTAATTTTATTTTAACTCTGAAGCAAAATATTTTCCATGGAAAGCCCATGTTTGGCTGTCACTGTCTGTGAAATGGAGCTGATGAAGCTGATCCAAACATCCCACCCACGGCCTGTGCCAGTGTGGGCTGGAGCTCCTCGGGGCTGGGATTCTTCCCTCCTCTGCCAGACGTGCTCCAGGCACTGCAAACTGAGCTTTGCCAGCAGAAATCCCACCCTGCACCACCTCCAGCTCCCTGAAAACTCCTGCAAAGCAGCAGCTGGGGAAGGGATTCCTTGGAAGTGCTTTTGGGGAAACTGGTGCATTGAGGAGCATGGGGTGGTGGGATGGGGGAGTTTCCAGCAGGAAAATGTGGATTTTCCCAGGGCAAAAAGCAAGATAGTGCTGGTGACCTGCCTCAAATGAGCTGGGAAATTGGTGGAGCTGAAGCTGGAGATCCACGTCCCTTCCAGATGGCAGCCAAGAGGCTGCTGGAAGATTCCACCATGGGGTTATGCCAAGTATTTTCTCTGCATTAATTCCCAGTTTGGACTTTCCTGGGTGAGCCCCTGTACAAGTCCCCAGCCTTGCTGATGTTCCTGGTGCTATGGATGAGATCTCTGGAGACTCCTGCAGTCATTTGGAGGAAAAAAAATTTCCACTTTGACCTGAAGTCTGCAGTCACAGATCCATGGAATCATGACTGGTTTGGGTTGGAAAGGATCTTAAAGACCACCCAGTGCCACCTGGGCAGGGACACCTTCCACTGTCCCAGGCTGCTTCAAGCTCTGTCCAACCTGGCCTTGGACACTTCCAGGGATGGGACATAACTTCATCCCTAATTAATGGAGGGAAGCAGAGGCACAACAGGATCACACATTGATGGTGTAATGAAAAAACCTCACAGTTCCTCCATGTCCAGGGGAGACTTCCCAAAGCATCCCTGCTCTGTGGCCATCAAGCTCTGCTGGGTTCATATGGAACATCTGAAAAAACAAGAATGAAAGGGATTGGAAAGGGAAAACTCTTTATTTCACTGCCTGGTGAGGGGCAGTTACAGGCACTGGAATTTCCCTTTCATTGTATGCAGGTCATTGGAAAGAAACACGTGAGCTGAGGATTTGTTTCCCTCGTGACCACTGAGATAAGGCCTGGACAGTTGTTGGTTTCTTTATCTTGTGGCCATCACTGAGATCCACCTTGCTTGGTGCAGGTCACTGTGGTTGCACTGAAGTGACATGAGGGCAGGGCTCCAAGATCCATGGAATTGCTGGAGGAGTTCCAAAGTGCTCTGCACCCTCCACTGGATCACTGGGAGGAGCTGCTCCCATGTCCACATCCTCCCCTCACCGAGCAAGCAGGGGCTGGGCGCCTGGGGAGCACACTGGGACACACAGGTTCCCTTTTCCTGAGGGGAAGAAGGAATTGGTCTCAGCTCTTGGCTGTAACACCCCTGGGATCACCCTTGGAGCTGCTGTGTCCCGGGTCCATCCCTGCAGAGCCCCACCAGTGCCTGCCCAAGGCCAAGAGGAGCCTCCCCTGCGCTGCCCTGGCCCTCCTGGGACCCAGCTTGAGCTGCCTTTGGAAACTCAGCAGCTTTTCCCTGCCCTCTTTGGGCAGGACATGGAAACAAGGGCAGGCCTGAGCCCCAGACCGTGCCCAAAGCCTGGCTGGGCTCACAGTGCCCATGCAGTGCCCAAGCAGTGCCCAAGGACACAGTGCCACCCCAGGACACAGTGCCACCCATTCAGCACGTGGGGACACCGATCCTGGCGGTCACAAGGGACACAGGGGTGCCTGATCTCCTGAATCTCTTTCAGATCAACACCTTTACTGTGTGGGGGGGTTCCAGAGCGATGGCTGTCAGCAGACACGGGCTGGTTGGGGTATTTCTGGAATATCAGTAGGTTTTCCAAGGTTTTGGCTCCTCAGTGACACCGCTGGCTCTGTGACCTTCACGTGGGTGCAGCAGACAGCCAAGGTTTTGTGAGGAATGTCTGCCCAGCCCCAGCCTCCCCACATTTGGCCCTGCAATTCCTGCTCCCCAAGAGCACCAAATTGTTTTATACATCAATTATGAATGCTTAGGATTGTGGCCCAGGTCTTGCAAAGGTGTCTTCAGGACAGGTGTGGCAAGAAACACCTGGAGAATCCATGACAGATGTTTCCATGGAACGTTTCCAGGATCAGTGATTTCTTGACCCATGGTAGGGGAAGAGGATTCATTGGAAGACTTCTTTCTATACAAAGGTCCCAAATGCAGCTCTGCTGCCCTCCAAGACAGGATGAAGCTCCAGAGTAAACAGGATCACTGCAGGGATTTGATGGGGAAAGGGATTTAGAGGAGATTAGCTTCTCCAGGGAAATCCAAAGTTTCCTGAGGGAGGAGTTTTACCCATGATAGGGAAAGACATCATTTACAGGAAGGGTTTTCCTTCTTGTAAAGGGATTGAGAGCAGCAGGAGAGTTCTGAGCACATGGGATGAGGACAAGCAGGAGATCTGAGCAGCAAAGATGGGAAGAAGCCAGGAACATGAACTTGTGGATATTTCAGAGCTGGGAAATTGGTGGATAAATCCCACAAGTACCCATCCATTTTTTCCCTGTGAGATCCTTTCTTCCCTTCCTCAACTCTGGAAGCAGCTCTGGACTAAAGGCAGCTCAGCATTCCAGGATTCCCATAAAATATCCTTCATTCCACTCCAAAGGAGAGGTGGTGGTGGCTCCCTGTTCCAGGAATGGGGGGAGGAAAAGCAAGAAGGGTCAGAGGAGGGCAAGAGGCTCCATGATATTGGCTGGAATGGGTTTGGGAGTATTTGCAGAACTCCAGAGATGCCAAACAGGGCTGCAAAGCCTGGGCAGTCAAGACCTCCCTGCAGCAGGGGAAGTCTGGGCAGAAATTCACATTTAGGGGCTAAAACTGAAAAAAAATTCTTTTTTTTTTTTTCTTAATTAAACATTCCTCTGGTGAGGAAGGAAACAAGTCCCCTGGAAATCTCTGAGATTCCAAATAAAACCCCTCCTCAGATTTCCCACCCCCTTTCATTTCCATTCATCTTGCAACATCCCTTTCCCCACATCAGGAAAATCCAAGTCCTTTCCTCACCAGCCCTCTCAGAAAGTTCCCCAAGCCCTGAGCCTTTCCCTCTTTATTCCCTGTGGGATCATCCAGACTGTGAGGAACCAGGATAAGCAGAATATTGTTGAGATGGGAGGATAAACACGGCTGGCATCTCCCCATTATCCACATCCCCAGGGAACAGGAACATCAACAGGAACCCTTGGTGGCTCTGGGCAGGTCGGGAAAAGTCCAGATTGAGGCTGTGGAATTCCAATTGCTCCTGCAAAACCTTGTTCAGCTTAAATCCAACATCCTTGGGAACACATCCATCATATCCAGCAACATCTCAGTGCCTCCAGGCATGAGGAGCATCCACAGAGAGCTTGTCCCATTCCTGCCTCCATTTCCCCAGCAGTTCCAGTGGGATTAAGGATCTTTTCCACCCTGGAAAAGTGAACATCATATGGCACAGGGGATATATTTCATTAATACAAATTTTAATAGGATTTCAGCTTTTTAGAGCTTAATTCTCATAAGAATGGGCCAGCAGAGGGGGTCTGCACTGGGAGTCATCAGAAGTCCAGCACAAAGCTCTTTTTAGGGAACAGGCATGGAAAGAAGGGGGTCTCTTCCAGTGTTTCCTTGTGTTTTCCAGCTTTGATGGACATAAAGATCCCCAGGATTTTTCCCTGGTGATTTTCATCCCTTTCCATCCATGCACTGAACAGAAAAGCCAAATTTGGAGAAGGGCCAAAATTAACCAGGAGTCATTGGCAGGAAGGGGACAGGAGCTGAGTATTGATACACCATAAATAACAGCCAGAGGGGCTTTGGAAAAGGAAAATAATCCAGAGAACTTCCAGAGTAAAGCAGGAGAGAGTAAAGCAGGGATAAGGCCTAGTGGGTTTCCCAAACTCTGCAGTCTTCAGGGCAGGACCAGGAGCTCTCTGTGCTCAGCCCAGACATAAAGAACAGGATAATTTGGGAAGTGCAGGATGGATTTCCTCCCCAGGACCCTTTGGATTGTCTCACCAGAGCATTACATCCTCTAAAGCTTCTAAATCAATTAACTCAGGCCTGCTTAGCTAATTAGAGCTGCTTACATTTCCAGCTAATAAAATATTTGTCATTTCTAAGGCACGTGGGAGTTTTTCTTCAGTTTAACCCAATCACCCTGACAATTCCTGCAGCTGAAGACATTCCCAGAAGCATTTTTTGCCAGAGGTAGGAAAAATCTGATTAGGTAAAATGATAAAAACTTGCATTCCTGTAGTTTTCCCTGCTGGAGTGTGGAGGGATGGAAATGATGCTCCAGCATCACTCCCATTGGTAATCCAGCAGCGGGGATGGAATTTGGAGAAAATTTTGGGATTAAGGGTGCAGAGATCTGTTGGACATTTGAGTTCAAAGGATTTCATCATTTTGGCTTCATCCTTAGGCCAATTCTTGCTGATCTTGGGGGGATTCAAGCTCACCTGCCTAGTTTTTGGTGTTCATTCATCTCCACATGTCTAATTCAACAAAGGAAAAAGAAACTCTTTGAATGTGCTGCTGCATCCAAATGGGTTTTTTTTTTCCCTTCTATCTTCCCCTATTTTTTAATGGGCTTAATAAAGAAGGAAATGTATCAGCCAAGTCCAGCCCATGTGGCTTTAATAACTCAATTTAATTAACATCTCCCAAACTGTCTTATTAAAACTAAATTAAATCCTGATTTGAGAGGTTTAATAGATCACCCAGACCTTGTGCAGAGACAACTGCAGCTGTGGGAGTGCCAGCAAAAGGAGCTGAGCTTTTCCCTGCTCACCTTTGCGGGGCTAGAGCTGCTCCATCCCCCATTCCCAGGCTGCAATCTGGGTCTGCTGCCGGGATAAATCAGTGTTCATTCACTGGGGCTGGAAATAGGAAATTCAGCCAGGGGGTGGAAATAGGCAGGAGCTCCCTGAGTCTTGAGTTTATCCTGGAAGACAGGAAAAACTGCCAGCACAGAAAATGATATAGAATATACAACCCTTTCCAAAAAAAAATGGCTTCTTTTTTATCCATTTACCTAAACCATATTTTCATATTATTCTTTGACTTATTAAAAAAAAAATAAGATGAGCAGGTTAAATAAGAATTATCCTAAAAATGGCCCTGTTTGCCATATGTGCTTTGTGGGGAAGGAGTTTGGCTTTGGGGTTAGGTGGAAATTCATCATTTTTGGAAGGGAAACAGGGAAGAGCAAGAAAACACCAATTTATTTTGGAAATCTTTTCTCCCAACAAGGAAAGTTCTGCTCCATCGGCCTCTTTTGTGGAGGTGCTGGTGCCTTACCCCCATCCTTCTGTGCCTTTTCTCTCCATTTCCCTTTCACTCTTCACTTCCTTCCTGCTTCCAGAGGGCTTCTGCCTTCCCCCTCTCCTCTCCAGCTTCCAGGGATGCTCTCCCAGCAGGAATCCCCCAGGATGTGCTGCTGATCCTGCTTTTCCCTCAGCCCCTCCGAGCTGCCGAGGGCAGCGGCTGCTTTCCCTCACCCTGCCCGGCCCAGCTCGGCTCTGCTCCTCTCGGATCCCTGCTGGACACCAAACACATCCCGGGTTAAATCCCTGCCCTCACACATCCCGGGTTAAATCCCTGCCCTTTCCCTCACCCTGCCCGGCCCAGCTCGGCTCTGCTCCTCTCGGATCCCTGCTGGACACCAAACACATCCCGGGTTAAATCCCTGCCCTCACACATCCCGGGTTAAATCCCTGCCCTTTCCATCCCCGTTAAATCCCTGCCATTCCCTCACCCTGCCAGGCTCTGCTCCTCTCGGATCCCTGCTGGACACCAAACACATCCCGGGTTAAATCCCTGCCCTTTCCCTCACCCTGCCCAGCCCAGCTCGGCTCTGCTCCTCTCGGATCCCTGCTGGACACCGAACATATCCCGGGTTAAATCCCTGCCCTCACACATCCCGGGTTAAATCCCTGCCCTCACACATCCCGGGTTAAATCCCTGCCCTCACACATCCCGGGTTAAATCCCTGCCCTTTCCATCCCCCTGCCCGGCCCAGCTCGGCTCTGCTCCTCTCGGATCCCTGCTGGACACCAAACACATCCCGGGTTAAATCCCTGCCCTTTCCATCCCCGTTAAATCCCTGCCCTTTCCCTCACCCTGCCAGGCTCTGCTCCTCTCGGATCCCTGCTGGACACCGAACACATCCCGGGTTAAATCCCTGCCCTCACACATCCCGGGTTAAATCCCTGCCCTCACACATCCCGGGTTAAATCCCTGCCCTCACACATCCCGGGTTAAATCCCTGCCCTCACACATCCCGGGTTAAATCCCTGCCCTCACACATCCCGGGTTAAATCCCTGCCCTCACACATCCCGGGTTAAATCCCTGCCCTCACACGCTGGCTCCAGGGCTGGAGCCCCCCGGGCCGAGCAGCCAGAGCTGCTGCTGGGAGCTGCCGGGCAGGGCTGGGGCTGCTCCCGGGGCTGATCCCAGCCTCACACGGATGCTGGGGACGCCTCAGCCGCTGCTTCCAGGGGATCTGTGTGTTCCTGGTGTTATGAATGGGCAGGAGACCAGCTCCTTTTAAAAAGGCCTTTATTAAACAGGACAGCTCTGGGGTGGGGGCCTGAGGGGTCGCGCACACCGCCACTGCTCCCACTGGACACCACAGAAGAGGAGGATCCGTGCAGCTTTGGCACTAGGGCAGAGCTGGGCCTTCCTTCCTCACGGGAGTCCCTGGGAAAACTCCTTTTCTTGGCCTTGTAGTCTAGGGTGTCATCCTAGTTGAGTCCCCGTGGTTATGTCTGCCTCTGGAGGGAAGTCAGGGGACTCCTCTGGGTCTTCCCTGTTCGATGGTACTGTTTTTATTCCTTCCTTTTGTGTGGCTCGTTGTCTCAGGGGTTTTTATCAGTCTGTGTGTGTCCCATGAGTCTCTGGTTTCTCTCGTTTACATAAAAGTCCTTATGCCATCCTCCTCCTCCTCAGGGCCCAGCTGAACAGGGTACAGCAGCTTGGGGCAGGGGTACAATGCTGCCATGTGGGAGTCCAGGAGCATTGGGGACAGGGCCTGGCTGAACACGGAACATGAAACACGGGTACAGCAACTTGGGACAGGGGTACAAGGTAAGGGGTTTACAAACAGTAACTGTAACATGGCTAACAATCTTCTAATTATTCTTAACACTGGGACACCCAGAGCGGTGGGAAGGGCCATGGCCAGGGATGATGCCAGCCTGGAAAAGTCTCTGCTAAAGCCAGGAGACACCGGCCCACAGAGCACAGGCACGGGCCACAGGGCCTGCGGGAGCCGTGCAAGTGCTCAAATCCCTTAAATCCAGCTGGCCACGGGCTCAGCATGTCGCCCTGAAAACTCAGCTTCTGAGCTTGATGACATGGTTTTCTAAGGACTTTCCCAGGACAGTAACTGTAAACATAGATATGTGTACATTCTTTTTGTTACACATCTTGTGATGGGCATCTCTCATGGCCAGTGCAGTGAGAAAGTGTTATCCTGACCATCCAATCCCTGGCTGTGGTCAGAAACCTGTAAATCCTGGGAGGAAAAATAAACTCTGCTCTTCTTTTCACCACACCTCGAGCTGTGTCTGTGTGATCTATTCATCTTCAGCAGTGACACAGCACTCCCAGGAGTGGGAAGGCCGGTGCTTGTAGGATCCTGTTTTCCCTGGAAAGTCTGGGATTCATTCACCTGTGAGCACAAAAGGTGCCCCTGCCCATCCAAACCAGCCCTGCGTGTCAGCCAGCAGCTGCCAGGATGGCTCAGACTCCGGTGCTCGGGCAAGAAACAGGATTCAAACCCAGATTTAAACCGCACCAATTAGTTAAAAAAAACATTGTTTCATCATTTGGTAGTAAAACAGTGACTTTAAAGCAGCAGCTGCTCATTTTGCAATTCTAGTGACGAGTATTTTCCATCTCTGCTGACGTTGGTGGAGTTATATCACCTGGAAATCTTCTCCCAGTGTGTGGAGCAGTGTCATTTACTGAAAAGTTTTAATCCTCCATTTACAGCCCCTCTGCTGTGAATCTGCACTGAAATCAGGAAAGGCATCTGAAAAAAAGAAACAAAACCAAAAAGCAAAAAAAACCAAAACCAACAAAAAAAAAGAAACCAACAAGAAGCACCAAACCCAGAAAACCCTTTGTAAGCAGAAGGGAAGGAGATTTGAATCATCGAGTGCTGGAAAACTTCTCTCATCTATTTATTCCTGGGCCTGACATCTCTGAGAAAAAAAATACCCAAGCACTTTCCAAACTGCAAGAGGGGTCTGGAAAGGTTAATCCTGGCACAGTTTTAGCATCAGCCGTTCTGGAAGCCGTTTCCCCATGGAAAGTTATCCTGGCTTGGGCTGGGGTGTCCCTGGGTGCTGCAGGGCAGGAGGAGGATTAGCCCCGAGCTGTGTTTGCTCCTAACTCCTGTTAATGCTGGGAGATGAGGATCGTGTGATAATCAACAGGGAAAGAGAAATATCCCAGTTACAGCTCCAGCCTTGGGGGACAACTCCTGTTTCCCTAAAAAACACTGGGGGGGAAATGCCCTGTTCCCTAAAAAACATTGAGGGGGAAATGCTCCATTCCCTAAAATCATTGGGGGGGAAATGCTCCATTCCCTAAAAAACACTGGGGGGGAAATGCTCCATTCCCTAAAATCATTGGGGGGAAATGTCCTGTTCCCTAAAAAACACTGGGGAGGAAATGTCCTGTTCCCTAAAAAACACTGGGGGGGAAATGTCCTGTTCCCTAAAATCATTGGGGGGAAATGTCCTGTTCCCTAAAATCATTGGGGGGAAATGTCCTGTTCCCTAAAAAACACTGGGGGGGAAATGCCCTGTTCCCTAAAATCATTGGGGGGGAAATGCTCCATTCCCTAAAATCATTGGGGGGGAAATGCCCTGTTCCCTAAAATCATTGGGGGGGAAATGCTCCATTCCCTAAAATCATTGGGGGGAAATGCTCTGTTCCCTTAAAAGCACTGGGGGTGAAATGCCCTGTTCCCTAAAAAACATTGGGGGGAAATTCTCCTTTCCCTAAAAAGCATTAAAAAGTTGGCAGAAAACCATCAGTGAGCTTTTTTTCTGGCACTGCACCTTCCAGAGGCTGCCGGGATTTTCCCAAGAGGATTTTCAGGAGTTTTGTCCCTATCCATGGGTTGGGGTTTGTGTTTTGGTGGCTTCACCAAAAGGTGGCACGGTGACCTGGAGCATTTGGGGGAAATTTGGTGTTTTAAAGCCAGAGCTCGAGTTAGAAATGTCACTTAAAATCTGAGCTCTGTGTCATTTGAAATTGTTATTTTCTTTGTATAAAGGGTCCTTAGAGGCTTTTGCTTATTGGTATGAATAATCTGCTTTTTTGTTTCCTGGGAATTCACTTCAACAGCTCCTTGGAAAAGCCAAGTATTGCCTTCCAGCCTCCCAAAGAATCTGGATGCTGTAATTAAGGACACAAAAATTCAGGTGAAAGAGGAATGAACAAAATATAGAAATTATTTTTCTGACTTTTTCAAAACCCCTTTCCCCTCTCTGCCACCTCTGCCTTCTTCAGCTCTTCCCTTTCCTCTCCTGGAGCAGTTGGTTGTGAGTGGGGTTCAAATTTCCATTGTCAAATTAAACTTTTCTTTTAGAACTAAAAAACTTTCAATTTAAAAAAATACTGGGAAAAGGTCTCAGTAAAAAATTAGAAATTTTGTTTCAAGTGAAACTTAATGCTAAATCCCAAAGTTGTGGACAGAGTCATTGACCCATTTCTGTGCAGTGATGATGTGGAATCATCTTCCACATTAAAATTAAAATAATTTTTAATATTTCAAATATTAAAAATATTTCTTTAATATTTTGCTTTATTTTTAATTCCCAGAGCTGCTTTCCTTCAACCCAAAGACCCTTTGAGTAGTGTGAGCACTGAGGAGGTGAGATCCCCTCCTGAGCTTCTCCTTCTCCCCCACAGCAGCTGAGATAACCTGAACTTCCCAGGGCAAACATCAAAGCCAGGGGCAGTCCTGGTGCTCCAGAGGGGGCTCACTTTGGGATTTCAGCATTTCAGGCGGTGAAATCATCCCAGTGAATCTCCAGTCTGAAGCAGAAAGGTTTCTGTGGCCCTTTGGAGACGGGAGCAGGGATCAAACACGTGGAGAGGGGAGAGGAGGAGAGATCCAACGCTGCTTTTGATCCCTCTCAGCGTCGCCCCAAGGCCCCCATGTGCCCAGCACCTGAGAAAGGCTATTTATAAACCTGCAGGAAGAACAGGGAGCCCATAAATCTTCTGGGCTTCCTTTTCTCTCTGGAGCAGGAGGAAAATTAAAACCACATGCTGGATTTCCCAGGGATGCTCCACCCTCCTGCCAGGGCCTGAAGGTGCCTGCAGGAACCTGATTGTCCTGACCTGGGGATGCTCGATCAGTCATGAGGTGAAGCCACACACTGGACAAGAGGGAAGAAATTTTCCTGTCATTTTGGGGTGGTTTCATGTAAAAACCCCAAAGCTCCCAGGACTTGAACTTTGCTACTGCTGATCTCCATCCCCACGGCGCCTTTGAGGACCAGATCCCCTCATCTTTCTGCCAAAGCCATTTGATTGGAAAGAGGAAAGCTGATCACTTTTAGTGGGAAGCCAAACCCTCCACTTTACCAGGGGAGAGTCACAGAGGTCCCTACAGGCTCCTGGAAGCTGCAGGGGAGATTCTCTGGTGCCTTATAAGGGGCTGAGCCCGTGCTTCAGCCCAGCACCTCCACACTCAGCATAAATTTGGCTGCTGGACTCCAAATTCCCGTAGGAAAGGTGGATGCCATCAGCTGGATGCCATCAGCTGGATGCCATCAGGCTCAGCCATGCACAGGAGTGATGATGCCTCATTGATGGACAAAGCCATCGAGTGCCACCAAATGTGCCCCCATGGGTGACCTCCCGTGGGGGGCAGGAGCTCATCCCGACACCAGAGCTCCTGGTGGGGGCTCTGGGGCAGCAGTGGGGGAGTGGGAGGGGAGGGGAGGGGAGGCTGCTCCCTGTCGTGTTCCCGGGGTGAAAGGGGAGCAGGGCCCCTGACCCAAAAGGCTGCAGGAGGAGCGGGAGCAGATGGGAAACAGAAGCTCCCAGTGTGGCTGTGGCTGCAGGAAGTGACCCCGGGCACGAGGCATTGTCACCAACAGGACCCTCACTGAGTGACTGGGGAGAGCAGCCCGGGGCAGCAGCTGCTAAAAATACAGAGAGGGACAAAAACTGGCTCCTCCTGTCCCTGCAAAAATTGGGAAATTGCTGCACTGTTTGCATGGCCATGAAAAAGCTGTTCCCACTTTTGTTGGTATTTTTTTCCCTATCCTTCCATCCTTTCCACTGGTGTTGTTCAGATCTGAACCCTGCACCTAAAATGAAGAACAAGGGGATCCCTTCTGCCAAAAAAAAAAAAACCAAAAAAAAACCCCAAGCCATTCTTGATATCATTTTTAAGGTGGGGAAACTGAGGCAGGGGTGGATTTTTCCTTCCCTTTCATGTCCTGGGAATTTCATGCAAGTTTTCACACAACCCTGGCCAAAATCAAAGCTGCTGCCCATGGACACGTGGGATGCTCTCCACATGGAGTAAAGCTGCCCCACTCACTTTGCATCCACTGAAGCAAAAATAAATCAAACAAACCAAGTCAAAAACTCCCTCCTAAAAGCCCCAGTTCTCATGGCTGGCAGTGACCAGAGCCTCCCTGCTGTGCTTTCCTTGGAAAAACTTGGGATTTTTTATCCATGTAGGATAATTGGGGTAGAAAAAGGGCTTATTCCAAAGCTATAAGGAGAGAGAGGTGCCAGAGAAAGGAATTCAAGGTAGTGAGAGGGAGGTGCTTGGCTGCACATCTGGGATCAAACCTGTGAAAATCAGTGAGAATCTGAGAAAACCACATTTTTGGGATGGAGCTGGGCATAAAACTGGGAAAAGCAGAAGACAAACAGAGGAAAAAAAAGATTAAATCTCCTCTAGCACCATCCAAGTGTTTCTTAAAGCCCCAGACCAGGTTGCACACGTGGGACAACAACCATAATTCAGGACATTGGGATTGGGAGCATTGGGAAAAGCAGCAGCTGAAGTTTCCACAAAGGTCCCACAGCACCTGTGGAATATTTTCTCTGCTGCCTGCCCCTAATTGCATCCATCTGGGGTGGAGGATCTCTTTCAACGCCTCCATGCGTGGGCAGAAACTGTTGGGTTTTGCCCCATTTTTGCTCTCAGATCCCAGATAAACACGGACTGGTCCCTGGAGAGCCTCTGAGGTGCTGGGATAAGGCAAACACACGAGGTTGTGCTCTCAGGGCAGCTCTAAGAATGAAGTTCTGATTAAACAGACAATTTTCAGCCTCTTTTTGTCATATTCTTGGGAAAGAGAGGGTGATGGAAAAGGTAAAAAAGAGGGGCATCCCTCTTGCCTTTTTCCCTGGGAGCATCGCTGGGAATACAGGCTTTGTGTTCCTCAGTTTCCCTGTTTATCTTTGGGACATGTTTAAACTTGCTGCCCAGATGAGCTTAACAAAAATTCCAATGCTTAAAGTGACATTTCCATGTGCCACCCCCACGTGTGATGTCCCAGCAGCAGAAATGTAAAGGAAAAGGGAAAATCCCCCCACTCCACATGGAAAACTTTACTGGAGGGAAAACTCCTCCAGGAGGAGGGAGCAGGGGTTTGGAGCTGGTTGGAGTTCAGCATCCCCCAGGGATCAGCCTGAGGCTGCAGCAGGGGCTGGGATTGTCATCACATTATTAAACAGTTCTATAAAACATCCAAGTTTTCTTCTGGTGGGAAAAAGCTGCAGGAGGGAGGATGGGGGAGCAGGGTGGATTTTTTCCCTGATTGCAATTTTCTTTGTCTGGATGTCAAGCTCTTGATGCTCCAAAACATCCCAGTGACTCCAAATTATTCTGGACAAATCCTTTCATGTTTTGGCATCATCCAGTAGAATTCTGGAGAGATTTTTCTCCCCATCATCTTCCAACCAATTCCTAGAGAGTGGGGAGAGGAGATAATTAAGTGAAGCCTCATTAAGTTTTTTGAGAATCCTTCTCTCCAAAGTTTTCCTGTGATCCCTGCACTTGCAGCAGTCTTGACCTGAGCTCATCCCACCTGACACAGCTGGAGAAGTGGGAAAAATCCTAATGTGAGGTGCCCAGGGATGGAGAAGGGTCTGAAGCAAGGACTTGGACCCAGTCCTGTCACCTTGGGTGACATCTCTGCTTCTCCTGACCAAAGGGTTGGGATGAGATGTTAATTATCAAGCAGCAGCACCTGAAATCACAGAATCATGGAATTACTTTGGTTGGAAAAGACCTCTAAGGCCATCAAGTCCAACCATAAATCCCAGTGAGACTCACTGAGGTCTTGTAGGATGGTGTGGCTCTGACACTGCCCTTTGATCCCCAGGCCATGAAACCCCTGCTCAGCTGGATCAGAAGAGGCTTTTTGTGGAATCCTGGAATTCCAGAATGGTTTGGGTTGGAAGGAACCTTAAAGCTTCTCCAGTCCCACCCCCTGCCATGGGCAGGGACACCTTCCCCTATCCCAGATTGCTCCAAGCCCTGTCCCACCTGGCCTTTTCTCTTCCCCATGCTCCTTCCTCCCTGCTCCCACCATCCCAGCTGAACTTTGTGCAGGGAGTGGGAAGCAGAATCCAGGGAGGTGAAAAAGGGTGGGAGAGGAGGAAGAGGAGGGAGTTTCAGACCCAGCAGCTTACTGAGGATTTTGCTGTTGCTGTTTTTATTTTTACTCCCTTTATGTTTTTCCAATTTTGAAATTCCACTTAATTAAAAAAAAAAAAAAAAAAAAAAAGAAAAAAGAAAATAAAAAAAAAAGTCAAAGCCCTGCCTGGAATTTCTTTTGCTGCCCATTCTCAGCCTGTGAATTTCCCAACGCCTCAGCAGGGGCCGTATGGACTCAGTGGGCCCAGAGCCAGCTCTGGTTTCTATTACAGTGATTAATGTCAGGGACCACGCTCGGATCCCAGGCCTTCCACGCTGCTCAGGGATTTGGGGAATTTTGGTACCAGCTCTGGTGAACCCCTTCATTCCTGAGGGGCAGCCAGGGTCACTTTTCCAGCGGGAGTTTGGAACTCATTCTCCAGGAGGATGGGAGCAGGGCAGGGCACCCCTGGAGCTGCTGGGGTCCCCCTGCTTTCCCTGCTCTCTGCTGAGGATTTCTCCATGGTCAGATCCCAGCTTTCCCTGCTCTCTGCTGAGGATTTCTCCATGGTCAGATCCCAGCTTTCCCTGCTCTCTGCTGAGGATTTCTCCTTGCTCAAATCCCAGTTTTCCCTGCTCTCTGCTGAGGATTTCTCCATGCTCAAATCCCAGCTTTCCCTGCTCTCTGCTGAGGATTTCTCCATGGTCAGATCCCAGCTTTCCCTGCTCTCTGCTGAGGATTTCTCCATGGTCAGATCCCAGCTTTCCCTGCTCTCTGCTGAGGATTTCTCCTTGCTCAAATCCCAGCTTTCCCTGCTCTCTGCTGAGGATTTCTCCATGGCCAGATCCCAGCTCTCCCTGCTCTCTGCTGAGGATTTCTCCATGGTCAGATCCCAGCTTTCCCTGCTCTCTGCTGAGGATTTCTCCATGGCCAGATCCTGAGTTCTTCTGTGGGAAAGCCACTGCTGAGATATGGGGAGGGCTGGGAGTGAGGGGTTTGTGATGGCAGAGGCAAAGCAGATGAGAGCATTCTCCTCCTTCCCTGTGCTCCTATAAAGTCCTGGAAACATCTAGGAAGCCTCCACCAGGACCAGCCTCTTCCTCACCCCCAGCGATTCCCACTTAACTTCAATCCCGTCCTGGGAAAAGCATCACTAAATACAACTTTACTTTATTCCTTATACTTTTATTTGTTTTCCTTTGTTCCCAAAGACCGCAGCTGGCTGCTCCCAAATCCTGTGTGATGGGGGATTTCAGCAGGAATCAGGAAAGCTGGGATGAAAGCCATGCTGTCCAATCCAGGCTAAATCTCCCCTGGGAAGGCTCAACTTCACCACCCTTAAAGGCACCTCAGAGCCACCCTCACAGTTATCCTGCTTGTGCAGTTTTCCCTACGCTGGATTCATTGGATCAGCTCCAGGAGGAAATGCCCGGACTCCCCAAACTCCTTCTCCAACAGATGTTCCAATAACTGCACATTAAAAAGGAACTTTCCCCTTCCAGGTAGCTCCAGCTGTCAGCGATCCAGAGGTGAACTTCATCCTTTGCTCTCATCCCTATAAATCCTTTCCCAGGCTCCAGGCCAGGGCAGCTGCTGCTGAGGGGCCGAGGGGTGCTCAGGGAGCTCACTCCTGCTGCCCTCACCCCTTCCCACTGGAGCTGTGGGAAAACTCCCAAATGCCTCAACATCCCATGGGATTGCCCTGCTTGCAGCTCCTGGAAAGAGGATTTCTCCTTGTCCGGAAAATCAAGGTGGCCCTGGAAGTGCATGGATTATTTTGGATGTGTTGATGGCCTCTCCCTGCTCCATCAAGACCTGGTCAGGTTTGTTGGATCTCCTCTCTCT